>NC_134116.1:69901671-70531444 GCF_040939455.1 Microcebus murinus | reverse complement strand
TGCTCTAATCTGTTTTACATACTATTAATATGCCGATTTTTTTCAGAAAAATTTTTAATTGGCTCCTTATTCCTACTCTATAAGTGAATACATTATTTTGCATTTTGATTTTTTTCTTGGAACTCCTTTATAATTTGACTTTATTTCTCTACTTTCTGTTTTCTGACTGTTATCTGGTGTTTAGCCAGCATTTCCACTGTTCTTTATATTTTATAAAAATGTCCTTGTTTTTTCCTACGAAAGGGGACTTTCTATTGTCAAATGCATGGTGACATCTTCCTTAGCCTTCCAGACCCAGTGCATGTCTTATCTTTTTATAAAGAATATAAAGTTAATAAATTGGGCTTCATTAAAATTAAAACTTTTGCTCTGGGAAAGACCACATTAAGAGATTGAAAAGTAAGCTACAGACTGGGAGAAAATATTTGCGAACCACATATCTGACAAAGGACTCATATCTAGAATGTATAAAGCACTGTCAAAAATCAACAGTAAAAGAACAAACAATCCAATCAGAAAAATCTTTGATTTCCTTCATTGGTGTTTTGTTATGTTCAGAATGTAAGTCTTGTAGAGAGTTTGTTAAATTTACATGGGCAATTCATTTTTTAATGAATGTAAATGATACTATATTTTTAATTTTTGGTTTCCACATCTTTGTTACTAGTACAGAAAAATACAATTGACTTTCGTATGTTGATCTTGTATCCTGTGACATAGCTGAACTCACTTTGTTTTTATGGATTTCTTGGAGTTTTGTATGTAGACATTCATGTCATATGTAAGTAGGGACAGTTTTATTTCTTCATTTCAATTCTCTCTATTTTTGATTTTCTTTGCTTGCCTTTTTATTCTTCATAGAACTTCCAGTACCAAGATGAAGAGCAGTGATTGTGCAACTGTCAATACTATCTAAACTTTTCATCATCCCATACAGAACCCCTAACCCATTTAGAAAAACCTTCCCATTTCACCCTCCCTGAGCCCTGGTAACCTCTAATATACTTTAGCTGTCTATAAACTTGGCCTATTTTAGGTATTTAATGTAAGTGACATCATACAATATTTGTCCTTTTGTTTTCTGGCATATTTTACTTATAATGTTTTCCAGATTCATCCATGTTGTTGCATATGTCAACACTTCGTTCCTTTTTATAGCTAAGTAATATTGCATTGTATGGCATATATTATTAAAGGTCATACATTTTTAATAATTAAGACTAGGGTTGGCCTTTCTTTTTCTTCATGCTTATTCATATTATTTTGTTCAAATCAATTTATATTGATTTTCTTATAAGCTTTTCTTGCCTTCTTGATTATATAAAAACCATATTCATGCTTTACTTTGAAAAAAATCTAGAAGTGTTTTATAAATATAATATTCTTTTGAATCAAAGGAAGCTAACAAAATATAGCATTTTTTCTGCCTGTTCAAATATACTGAAGCTGTATGGTAAATTTTTTATTTCAGCTATTGTTCAATTTCAGAATTTTTATTTGTTAATTTTTAATAATTTCTCTTGTTGATATTCTCTATTTGTTAAAATATTATTATTCTTGTTTGGTTTTGTTCTTTGTCCATGATATCCTTTAATCCTTGAGATATTTAAGACAGTTGATTTAAAGTCTTTGTCTAGTAAGTATAAGCAATACCTTGGCTTTCTCATGGACAGTTATTTTTTTTCCTGTAGATGGGTCCTAATTTCTTGATTCTTTGCATATCTTGTAATTTTTTTGTTGGAAATTGGACATTTTGAATATTATTTTGTGGAAACTCTGGAAATCAGATTCTACTTTTCCTCTCGGTTGTTGTAGGTTATTGTTGATTGCTTGCTTAGTGATTTTTCTAAACTACATTGTAAGGTCTGTATTCTCCATTGTGTGTGGCCATTGAAATCTACGTTTTGTTAGTTTGGTGGTCAGCTTATGTTTTGACAGAGTTGCCTTAAATGCCTGGCTCCAAAAAAAAAGAAAAGCGAAGAAAAAACACTTTCCCAGTTTTTGCAGAGTGACTCTGTGTTGGGGCCCTTGTTCAATGCTTAGTCAGGCTGTTTACCTTTACTTCATATTTGTGTAGAGACTTAAAGCCAGCTAGAGGGGAAAGTTTAGGGTCTTCTTGGGCATTTTCTAAGGATGCAGCCTGCCCTTGTCCTGCATGTGGCTTTCTCAATTCTAAAATTCCTTATACCTATACATATCTCCTTTCTTCCTTTTTTATTAACCCAGCTTCCAGATCTGTCTGTGCTTGTCCCCAGTGTTGTCTCTTGTCACAGGCTGCTACAGGCAATACCTATGTCTTGAAATGCTTTCAGGAAACCGTTCCCAGCCCTGAGAATGCTCTGAGTTATGTAAACAAAGGGAGTTCTTTGCACCTGTCTTTGAGGGAGCTGCCAGACAGATGGAGACCCACAGCCACAGTTCTTTAAGAATAAGGTTGGTATTGCTCCCTCTGGATCTGGCAATACTCACCAATATTGCAGGCTGCCGTCCTCATTGCTTTTGCCAGTCTGGGATGTAGGGGATCGTAGATGGGTGATTCAAACCACCACAGTATTCTGTTACCATAAAGCAGTAGTTTCTTCCACTAAATATTTCTCTGGTTGTTTTACATTTTTGACTAGATTTCAGAATTTGTTGAAAGTTGATTCTTACAGTTTTGGCAGCTTATTACAGGCTTTGGGGGAGGGATATAGTCCACTCTGCCATTCTTTAGTGACATCACCCCTACCTGTTTTGTCAGAGGAAGATGTTGTAAACTGATTTCACTTGAAAGTTGTTATAAACTGGAAGTGGAAATATATTTAAGCCTGATCGACTAAAGATTGTATATAGTGTACTTAGGAAATTGAATAGAGAAAGTGTGCCTTGCTACATAAAGACTACAAGTCTCTTGAGTTTTATCTGTACTAGCCTGTATGAAATCTTATGTATTTTCTGAGTAGTCATAGAAGAAAAAGTAAGGCAACTGAGGAATATAAACAGGGATAAGAAAACATCTTTAGTTTTGTGATTACCTCTGGAGCATTAAAAAAAGTTATATGGCAGTAACAGCAATCCATTGCTGAAGGAGAAAAGTTGAGAGTATAGTAGAAATCCTGGATAACAGTGTAGGTTTGGAAGTGAAGACTGCCTTCCAGCCTGCTTCCTTCCTTCTTTCCTTCCTGTCCTCTTGTCTTCCCAGCCTGCCATCTTCCTATTTCATGTTAAATACTAAATAATTTACATGTGGTTGACAGTATGGTAGTAGTATAAGATATAATACTTAGTAGGATAGGAATTGTCCTTATTCTTTAGAAGCTTGTTAATCGTAATATAGAGGATGGAACAAAATCTGTAACTAACTGTGGTATCATGTTTTAATTAGCTCAGGTTGCTATAACAATATACTGAACACTGGGTAGATTAAACAACATTTATTTCTCACAGCTCTGAAGACTGGGAAGTCCCACAGTCTGGATGAAGCAGATTTGGATTTTGGCAAGGGCCCTTTTCTTGGCTTGCAGATGGCTGCCTTCCTGTTGTGTCCTCACATGGTAGAGAGAAGCAACTCTGGTGTCTCTTCCTCTTTTTATAAGGGTGCTAATCTCATCATAGGAGCTCTACCCTTATGACTTTATCTAAACTAATTACCTCCCCAAAACACCATCTCCTAATACCATTACATTGGGTGTTAGCGCTTCAAATTACAAATTTTGGGGACACAAACAGTCTATAATGTTATGGAATAACTGCTATGGTCTGGGTGGCTGTAATGGGAGTTCAGAGAAAGGCCATCTTTGTGGGAACTAGGAAGGGTTTCTGGATTAAGTAGTCTCTAACCTGATATTTGGGGAGTTAATGGAAGTTAACACATCTAAGATTTGTGAGGGAACCCTATATCATGCATAGGGCTTAGCACATATAGAGGGTTTCATTAATAGATGAAATGAGAGATAGCATTGTAAGTGGGGAATAGGAAGTAGAAGAAGCTGAAGCTGAGGAGTTAATTTGAGCTTTCTGAGAAATGTTATCAAGTTTAGAGTTTATCCAGAAGAACAGGTTACAAAGACGTTCACCTGGTTAATAATTGTCCAGTTTGATCTGATTAATGAACACTGAATTATTCCATATGATCCTCAGCATTAATCTAAGATTTCAAATTAAGATATTTAAAGACTCTATACTTAAAAAAAAGATACTTAAGTTGCTAATATTTATAAACCTTAGAGCTTTCAATACATTCCAATTCAGCATTTTGTATTTCAAATGTTTTATTCAGTAAATTATGTAAATAAAAGTTATTGCTTTTTAAAAGGCTCAGCTATGATATTTATCTTACATGAATTCACGTAAGACTTATTCTTGAGTAGCAAGCACCATTGTGGACCACTTCTCTTGCAGTGGCAATACCTTTTAGAATTTTTAGAAGCGGGCCTGGAGGAATAGAACACCCTTAACTGCACAAATATATTGTCACAATGACAAATTTAGATTTATAGGAAGTCTCAGTTGGTTTATCATTCTCTTTTATACTGTGGTCACAATGATTTGGCACACCTTTTCAAAGAATAGATGTTTTCAGTATTTAGTTTTGTGTTCAATTTAGCTTTTTTAGCTATGTTGCATCACTTCATTTGCTTTTAAAAACGATTTCCTATGCACTTTCTTTTTTAGTATTTTTGATAATTTTCCTATATTTGAACACCTTCTGTTTTCTTGCTGACATAATTTTTAACAAATTTTGTTAATTTTTTTTTTTTTTTTTTTTTTTTTTTTTTTTTTTTAGGCAGAGTCTTGCTCTATTAACTCAGGCTGGAGTACAGCTGTACTACCATAGCTCACTGCAGTGATTCTCTTGCCTCAGCTTCAGCTTCCCAAGTACCTGGTAGTATAGGTGCATGTCATGATGCTCAGCTAATCTTTAAATTTTTTTTGTAGAGATGGAGTCTTGCTATGTTGCCCAGTCTGGTCTTGAACTCCTGGCTTCAAGTGATCTTCCTACCTCAGCCTCCCAAATTGCCAGGATTACAGGCAAGAGCCACTATGCCTGGCCTGGTTGTTTTTCTTTTTTCTTTTTTTCCATATGAGCCTTTTTATTCATTTCAGTACAATTTGTGGTCAACATCACCAGAATAGATTGCTTTATTTTCCATTTTTCAAGTGTATTTGATAGTGGTACTTTAATAAATTCATTGCAATTTCCCTCTTCCCTTAACTTTTTTTTCCTAAAAAGGAGTTTCTGACATTCTTTTCCTTATTACAATTTTTCTGTTGGTATGTTATTTTCTTGAAAGACATTGACTTTAAGAAAAAAGCCACATGGCATAAGTTTTATTCCTTTTTTTTAAGGTTTCATTTTTTTTTAACTCACAGAAATCATTATCTTTCCATATTTTATTCTTCATAAAACTAATATAAACATCCTCTCTCTATCACTTTTTTAAGTCTGAACCTCTGACTTCATAGCCAGGTGTTTAAATTCATTTTGTAGTCTAGGTTAGAATCTTGAATCTGCCACTTACATGTGACCTTGGTCATGTTGCTTAACTTCAATCTTCAGTTTCCTTCTGTGCGGTCAATTATGCTTCACAGGGTTTATTCATGGGATTGTTTTAGAGAATTGTTTAAATAAGAAAAGTCAGCTATTTCTACTTCTTAAATGCTTTTTAGTTCAGGGGTCCCCAACCTATGGTGAGTTGTATAATTATTTCATTATATATTACAATGTAATAATAATAGAAATAAAGTGCATAATAAACATAATGTACTTGAATCATTCCAAAACCATCACCTCCCCAGTCCATGGAAAAATTGTCTTCCATGAAAATGATCCCTGGTGCCAAAAAGGTTGGGGACTGCTGCTAGTAGTTGCTAATAAGTATTGAACCACTTATTAGAAGTGAATAAATATTTCCCTAATCTTGGGATGATAGTTTCATAGGCACACTCTACACCATCTACAATAAATATTTTTGCCACTTTGGGCAGTGAAATCAGGGAGCCATAACTATACTATTGTGATTAAATGACATAGAAAAGGGCATTGTGTTTTTGACTGTGAAAGATGGAAATTCAGGCTTCACATAACAGAGCCTGATTGTTAGAGTTACAGATATTAGTTGTTAATTCCTTTAAAAGCAGACTTTTTTTTTTTTTTGTCACTGAGCCCATCTCTGCTATTTACACATTTAATGGTATTTGATTTGCTATAAACCAGAAGTTACAACTGGTTTACAAGATCAGTTTAAAATTTTTTTCAGTGCTCTTCCGTTTTAGTGTACACACATTCTTCCACAGATTTATTCAGAGGCCTATGAGCATAAACCTCAGTTATCTTCCTCTATTGTTTCAATCAGTGAGTACTTGTATCATTGATTTTCAAACATTTTTATTTTTTTATTATGGTTTATTTCTAGAGAACCTCTTCTGATTTGCTCAGCACTGGTCTCCAAGATTCATAGTAGTGACTGACTTAAGTCAACTGGCATATTGGTATAATAATGAATAAAAAGAAATCTTTTAGAAAGAGTATGGATGGTAAAAATGATGTTTGAGTTGGTTTTAATAGATCTCCAAGTAGTATCTGATAGAGTACATGATCCACAGTAAATTTGCTTTTGTTGGAAACATAAGACTTAAACTGACTGGGTTTCATGGTACTTCAGAGGTATTGGATCAGGTGACTACATTTCTACAGGTGTTAGAGGACTAGTAATAGCTAACCTTAACTGAATCCTAGCTATATGCCTGCCATTGTGCCTAAGTACTTATAACCCAATTATCTCACTTAAGGCTCACAACAATCTTATTGGAACTTTTATTGGAACTTACAGGAACTTTTATTCCCATTTTGTAGATGAAATAGCTAAGGCTTAGAAAGGTGGCTTAATTAGTTGCAAAGCTAGTGAGTGGTACAACTAGAGTCTGAATTCAGAGCCAATCTCTTAACCACTGATGGAGTTGGGGTTGTTTCATACACAGAAGTGAAATTAGCTTTTAACCAGAGAGTATGTAGGTCAAAGGTTTTTGCAGAGGGGTTAGTTGCTTATAAAGTTAAATTTTGGCTCTGTTATAGTGAAAAATATATACAGAGTATGATATTTCAAAGTTTGAGACAAATGTTTTTAAAATCTTTAATTTTAGAAGACTTTAAATATTCTTAAATTAGATTGCATTTTTTTTTATTTTTTATTTTATTTTTTTGAGACAGAGTCTCACTCTGTTTCTCAGGTTAGAGTGCAAACTAGCTCTCAGCAAAGTCAGACTACTGGGCTCAAGCAATCCTTCTGCCTCAGCCTCCCAAGTAGCTGGGACTACAGGCATGTGCCACCATGCCTGGCTAATTTTTTTCTATATATATTTTTAGTTGGCCAATTAATTTCTTTCTATTTTTAGTAGAGACAGGGTCTCACTCTTGCTCAGGCTGGTTTCAAACTCCTGACTTTGAGTGATCCGCCTGCCTTGTCCTCCCAGAGTGCTAGGATTACAGGCATGAGCTACTGAGCTGAGCCTGGCCCAGATTGTATTGTTTATATGGACTTGCATGAAGACAGACTTCTTGTGTTTGGATCCTGAGTCCTCTATTTTATAACTTTTTTCAAGGTACTTAAACTCTTTTTGCCTATGATTCCTTATCTATAAAATAAAGATGATGATAGCTTCTTAGTATAGATGTAAAGCACTTAGAATTGTACTAAATGCTGTGCAAGGTTAGGTGGTGGTGGTATTATTATTTATCCTATTTATATCATACCATGTTGTCATCCATTTATATTATGTGAATACTTCTCAGTGATGGGAAATTAATTCTACTTCTTGATCCTAAAATTCTACTCTCTGTCTGTTCCTAATCTTTTCCTTTGCTTCCTCTTTCTCAACTACTCATATTTTATGTCTTTTTTCATACTTTATATAATTTGTAAGCCAACTTCAATATTTTTTGGAATAAGGTAGGGTGTATATATATATATATATATATATATATATATATGTACACACACACACACACACACACACACACACACATGAACATATTTGTCTTAGGAATTTAGCACTGTTAGTACATGGACTTTTTCTTGGCCACCTATATATCCTAGTTCATAGAACGGTTAGTTCTTGACCTTAATATATAAAACATTTTGGAACATTATTGACTTAAGAAACATTATGACTTATCATTTGCAATAACATGGATGGAACTGGAGAATATTATGTTAGATGAAATAAGGTAATCACAGAAAAACAAATTTTGCATATTCTCCTTCATATATGGGAGCTAAAAATTAAACCAATTGATCTCATGGAAACAAGAGAGTAGAACAATGGTTACCAGAGGCTGGTGAGGGGTGTGGGGGAGAAAATGGGGATGATTTATGGGTGTAAAAATATAGTGAGATAAAATGAACAAGATCTAATATTTGATAGCACAACAGGATGATTATAGTGAACAATAAGTTATTGTATATTTAAAAGAATAGAATTGGAATATTCCCCAAAGAAGTGATAAATGCTTGAGGTGATGGATACTCCAGTTACCCTGATTTGATTATTTATACATTGTATGCCTGTTTCCAACAGCACATGTACCCTATAAATATATACAACTATTATATACTCATAATAATTTAAAAGAAAAAATGTAAAAAATTAAATATTTGTTGAAAGAACAAATGAAAGAATGACTTCAAATTTTTCAGGTATTTTGTATATGGTTATTATTTATTCCTAAATTTACCATTCTCTAGACTGAAAGGATATCCAGTTTGTCAGTGTTCTTTAATGATGCTTATAGCAATGTAATAGTTCATATGTGATTGATCAAGAGAGAGTAAGAGAATATTATTATATTATTTTATTCTGTGTGTATTTTTCTGTCACTGTACTTAAAGTGGCATTGAGGAGGGATGATACTACTTTGGCCTCATTTAACGTAATGCCCAGAGTCAAATATGTTAAATCAACTTTCTTTATCCAATTTATATTTGTGCTTTTTAAAAAAAGCATTGCAAGGCCTTACATATTTTTCTGTTAAACTTATTTTTAAACATTCATTCCATCATTTCAACCTTTAATGTAAGTTGTGCTAGTATCAGTTTCATATTTCTTCATCTTCATATATAGAAATTAGACCTAGCTGTATCTTTGTCTGTAAGTTTAATAATATGAAAAAGAAAATGAATTTGTCTTAAAATTTATCTATAGTGAACTCTGTATTTTCTATTGATTGTAACTTTTAATATCCAAATGCTTATTTTTAGGAATTTTTCCCACCCAGTAATCACATGCTGTGCTGTGTTCTTTTCTTCTAGATTTCTTCACCATTTCCCATCTGTGTGAAAATTAGATTTGTTTCCTAGTTTCAATTCTTAAAAGTGCTTTTCACTTACCTTTACACTTGATCAAAATTAGTTTTGCACCAGATGATTTGAAATTTTTTTAAGTAGTTATGCTTTTTTATTAATTGAATTTTTGGTATTATTTTATTTTATAGTTATAAATAGCCTCCCTTGTTATTGCTGTTGTTTCTTTTTGTTTACTTTCAGCTGGTTGGTGGAGAGTTTGACTTGGAGATGAACTTTATTATCCAGGATGCTGAGAGTATAACATGCATGACAGAGCTATTGGAGCACTGTGATGTAACATGTCAAGCAGAAATATGGAGCATGTTTACAGCCATTCTACGAAAAAGTGTTCGGAATTTACAGACTAGCACAGAAGTTGGGCTAATTGAACAAGTATTGCTGAAAATGAGTGCTGTAGATGACATGATAGCAGGTATGGGGTTATCTGATAGGATAGTATAATTTAAATGTTTATAAAATTTCATGTACTTCTTTTTGTATTTTATAGGTAATATAGATTTGTTGAAACTACCTTGGTTTGAAATAAATGGAAATTTTGCCTTTTATATTAATGGAAAACCTAAAAAGGGAAGAGTAAAATATAAGTACCATATTAGACAAACATAACTACTAATTTTACTTTTCTAAGTTTTAGAAAATCTCAATACTGTATAGTAAGTGCTATGAAATCTTTCAGAAAAATAAATCCAGTTTCTTTTTATGTAATTAAGACTTTACATGATTAAAATATCACAATACATATTATCATTCTGTATAATAAGCCCTTTACCAAATTCTCCTTGTTCCATGTCCTTCAATCTGGCATATATGGAACTATGACAGGAAACAGTAAAAGCCTGAGGATAAGCATGATGTGTCTTTTGGAAGTGTCCATTTAGTTTTTATGTATTTGGAGGAAATTTTTATATTAAAATAAACTCATATATTATAGAATATAACATAAAATTTGCTTAGAATTTCCAGATAAAAATACTAATTTTTGTGCTTATTGTGTGTTATTTCAAACCAACACTTTGAAATCTATGATTCTTAACCATCAACTGTTTGTCTCCCTACAAATTCATACTCCCTTGTTGTTAGATGAATTTCAGTAGAAATGTTTTGAATGATGATTCCAGAGCAACAGTTATAAGTTTAAAGTTTGAAATGTTGATTCTCATAAGCCATGAATCTTCAGCATAAGTATTGTCTGACATAAAAGTGTCCATTTAGAATTTCCATAATTCTAAAAGTGGTAATATTACTCTTTACAATATCAGCTCTGATCCTTAAAAGTAGTTCTGATACCAGAGAATACTATTTAACGTTTTGACTTATATATTTAAATTCTAAAATTTATGGAACAAAACATTAAACAAGAAAGAATGAAATGAAGAATGGATTAAAGAAGGATGCTCTTAATATTTTCAAAAATTTGATTTTCTTAGTATATTAAACTCATTTCTAATTGCTTTCAAGGTGGCATATATCTCTTTTTAAAATGATTTAGCATTCTCTATATTGGGTGCTAATGGCTAACTTGATGAAAAATGAGATTCAGACTTACATTTATTAAAATATATTTGTAATGAAGATATGGTACCATTTCTATAAATTCTAGAGTTATTTAACATAAATTTATTTGTATAAACTTATATGTACACATGATGTATAGAATATAATATGATCTTTTAATCCTCATAGCTGAGTTTAAACCCTTCATTTTTGTTTTGTTTTTATAAAGTGACTGCCACTTTATAGAGTACAGTTTAGAGAATGAGCCAAATTACCTGGATAGTTGTTTACTGGTATATAATTCATCAGTGTTGAGATGTAAAATCACAGTGAGGGTGGTAGTACCATAGAAATTCATAATTTGACATTTTCTAGTATTAAAGCTCCTTGATTCTCTTATTTCTCTCTTCAGTAATAATAATATTGAAAACACAGAATTTTTACTTTTTGTAATTTTTAGCATTTCCCTTCAAAAGAGCCCGATGATGGAGGGATATGAGAAAAGAGAATGAGTGTCATAAAAATTACCTCTGTCTTGTTAATAGATAAATTAAAATTTAAATCTCATAAGGAAGAACTAGTAGCTACCAAAACACTACTAGATATTCATCTTTGCCTGTGTTGTAGTATGTTAAGTTCAAAGAGGTTTTTTCATTTAATAATGTACTAAAATGTCACTAGAAGGTGGTTAAACATTTATAGCAAAATGATAAGAGAATCTCATAGTCTTCATAGTCTTAGTATTTTTTTCTCTTTTAAATATCTTGTACAGAAAAGAAGACTTTCTGTAATAAAACTAAACTAAGCTACTTGGTTAGGTTACATATACAATATATAAGGAATTTTTTAAAATTTTATAATTAAATACAAATTAGATAGATTACTTTTTGTTTTTATTTTTTTCTTAGTCTGAATACTGATAAAAGGCATAGTTTTTGTGACATACATACGAAATGAGACAAAAGCTTGCACATAGAAGTTCAATTTTTTAAAAAAGAATTTTATGTAAACCTTTAACAAGTCTTTTGTGAAGGTTGCCATTGCAGCTAATTGCTTAAAAATGGTTCATATTAGCTTAGAGTTTTTAAGGTTATTGATTTTTACCTAGCATTCTTTCTTAGAAAGGAACCTCTGACTTACATGTCCTAACATTTTCATATATTTTTGTTACTTAAATGATGAAACAAACATTTTGATTCATTGAAAGATTGCTCTAAAAAATGGCATATCCACTGTCACGGTTTTATCATAGAGAATGCTTGCTTATTGTGATGTTGGGTACAAATCAAGTAATTATTTATTGATGAAAAAACCATATTAAATTTCTATTTTTGAAATATACAAATACTATTTTTAAATGTTTAAATTCTAGTCATTAATGTAGATATTGAATAATATACATTGTATATCAATAACCAATTATTTTAACTTACCCTAGTCTAATCTTTTTTATTAAGTGATGATTAACTTTTAGAATATACATATGTATTGGTTTGTAAGAACTTGTATGTTTAATTAAGAAGTGCTTTAGAAATTGAGAAAATAAAATATAAGTGTTATACTTAGATGTTTAATGTCTTGAAAAGAACAGTTGACAGAAGTATTAATCACAATGTGTAGAGAAAATAATGAGAGACAAGGGATTAAATGTATAATTTTTCCCATTTCATAAGCTGGTGAGTCTGTTATATGCACATAACACATCAGCATAGTAGATACCGCTAATAATGCATTTAAATTACACTTCCACTTACAGACTAGTAAGAGTGAGGGTTCTGGAGCCATACTGCCTGGGTTTGAAGCTTGACTTTAGACTTTAGCACTTGCTAGGTATGTGTTCTTGGGCAATGTGAATAAGTTATCTGTGTCACTATTTACTCATTTTAAAAGGGGATAATAATGGCACCCACATCATAGGCTTTTGTGAAATTAATACATGTAAAGCACTTGGAATAATGCCCTGTGTGGAGTAAGTGCTTAAAATGATTATTAATTGGCCAAGAAATGTTTCAAGGATATATTTTATTAAGAATGGATAATTCTGAAACTATTATCATCTATCAGTTTTTCATTTGTAAATAACCAATCTTCAATTTTAAATCTTTGTACCTTTGACTATTTTTACTTCTCTTTCTTTCCCTGCATACAGCAGGAGTGTGTATATGTGGGGTGTGTGTGTGTACTCTGGGAATATATAAATCTATTTTATGTATCTACTAAGAAAGCTTAATTGAAATGGCAAACCTAATGGGGAAAAATCCCATAATCAAACAAATCTCTTTGATTATCTGAGCATTTAAAAAATGTTAATTAGAATCATTATTCATGAGGACATTTGGTTATATTAGTCATATGTATATGACGATTGATAACTTTGTATCTTACGAAAAGTATATGACCTTGACAGATGGCAGCTTATGACTAGAGTTCAGAATAACTTTATTTTCCTTTGAAGATCTTCTAGTTGATATGTTGGGGGTTCTTGCCAGCTACAGCATCACTGTCAAGGAGTTGAAGCTTTTGTTCAGCATGCTTCGAGGAGAAAGTGGAATCTGGGTAAGCTGTGGTCAGAGGGAAAAGTATTCAATATCAGTCCATTAATACTTAATGTTCAAGAATTTGTCTCTAGAGAGCTATATACTTGAATTTGTAATGGAAATGGTTTTCCTCTTAAATGATTTACTAAATATTTAGTAAATGATTTCAAATTAATTTTCTCTGTAGTTAAAAAACAGTGCATTGCCTACTGTGGCATGTTAAGTATTATTGCTAAATTTGTACAGTGACATTTCTTTCTTTTATTGTTTCCTCAGCCAAGACATGCAGTAAAATTATTGTCAGTTCTTAATCAGATGCCACAAAGACATGGTCCCGATACTTTTTTTAATTTCCCTGGTTGTAGTGCTGCGGTAAGTTTTAAATACATATGTTTATTTTTATTTATTTATTTTTAGGTTTGCTCTATTAAGGTATAATGTACATATAATAAAATTCATCAGTTTAAAAAGTAGAATTTGATGAGTTTTAAATAGTTATGTGAGCACCATTATAATCATGATTTGAAACATTTGTCACTACTGAATTTCCTTATGCCTATTTGAAGTCAGTTTCCTCCCCAGCCCCCGTCTCTTGCAACCTCTGTTTTATTTTGTGTTCAAATAGTTTTTAGACTATTATAAGAATAAAATCAGTCTTTTGTGTTAGGCTTCTTTCACTTACCATGATGCTTTTGAGATTATCCTTGTAGTTTTGATCACTTATAAATATTTGGCCACCTTAAGATTATTCATTGAGCATATATTGAGTATGTTCTATATCTTGAGTCACAGTGCTGGGAATGTAGATTATATTAATATACTTATTCTTGAACTCCAGTAGATGTGCAGAAACAGCTTATCACAATAAGGATTATAAGTGATGCTGTAGATTTAGGTACTGAGAGCTATGGGAAAACAATGAAAAGAAACTAAACTCGGTGGAAGTCTAGAAAAAGGAACGTATTAGCCTGGTATTGAAGGATAACTGGGATTTTGCTGGAAGGAGAAGTGTTTTGGACAGAAACAATATCATGTTCAAAAAGATCTGTAGAAGAACAGGTAGAACAGCTGGTATGTTTAGGTATACTCTGTAATGTGGGCTCAGGTAGTAGAAGAGAACAAAATTGGAAGAGTTTGTTGGAGCCATAGTGTGTGTGAAGAATCTTAGGTAACTTGAAGAAATTTAAACTGTGTTCAAAGGATTTTTGGTATGGAAGCTGCATATAATATTTGAGAAACTCCATTGTCAACAATGTGTGAAGGATCTGTTTGGGGAATAGATCAATTGTAAAATTATAATAGATAATTATGTTTTAGTGAAATTTAGACTTCTAGAAAAATAAATGAATCCACTCATGTTTCTTGAAATCAAGTCAAGTAATCAGCCACTTTCTCATTTAGTTTTTAGAATGGCTAGATTTTATTTGTTTGCTGTTATCAATGGAGTCCTATATTACTCCTTTCCTACTTATGAGTGGATCTAAATCCTTGTGGTTATAAATTTCAGTGATTAAGTTTCTGAATAATAAATCTCATGCTTTCTCCTTCTTTGCTTCTATGGTACAAGCATTATGAGCACCCTCTCTTAAACTTTGCATTTCTTCAATACTGATTCCATTAACATTCTCTTGCACCGTTGTTTTTGGCTTTAAAGATCCAACCTCTTTTAATCAAATGAATTATTACTGAAAACCTAGCATAAACCATAGAAAACTGAAATTCTGAGGTATGTATAAGGGACTGTAGACTGGTAAAACTAGAGGGGCACTTCTTGGAGTATAATCTGAAACCCACTATAGAGATGGACCTTAATTCACTGAGTGTTTGAAAACTTAATGCTTCTATGATCAACAAGTAATATGTATGGATTATTTTAATAAAGTAATAGCCTTTATTTTGTATATTTGCTAATCATTTTATGATATTTTACATTGATTATTTTTAATCTGGAAAAGCCATATTTGACTTTAGCTACTATCACATTTCCTTTAATTGATACTTTTGTATATTTTTTCATTGCCTTATAGGCAATTGCATTGCCCCCTATTGCAAAGTGGCCTTACCAGAATGGCTTCACCCTAAACACTTGGTTTCGTATGGATCCATTAAATAACATAAATGTTGATAAGGATAAACCTTATCTTTATTGGTAAGTAATATGTTTAATTTTAGGATTTTTGTCTTTAAGTACTTCATTCTGTAAAAATATAGTATCAAGGCAATGTACTAGATAGAATCTATATGTGTTAAAACTATAAAGACATAAATCAATTTTATTTGTTTATTTATTTAGCTGTTGATTCTAGATGACCTGCCTTATTGTTATTATTAAGTTTTTTCAATTGCAATTTAAGAATCAAAGATTATAGACCTCCTCTTTTAGTCTGCTTCAGTGTAGATCCGTTGTAGGATTTTTTGTGAGGATTGCTGGTGACCAGATTTCATTCATTTTGCCTTTTCACGGACTTTGTTCTATCAGCATAATTGACATATACTTTTAAAATATTGATAATAACCATATAAGAAATTAAAATCAAATAAGGTTAATTATTTGGTATTGACAACTAGCAGAATGAGTTGATCAACTCAACAATAAGTTAATCTGTAAGTACTGAAAGCTTGGTAATTTTTGTATGCCAGTAATGCAAAGTGCACCATATGATCAATCAGAACTTCAAACATTCATTGATTGCCTTACTATATGTATGATAGGCATTGTAATGCTTATTTATATTAACTTAATACTTGCATAGCTCTGAAATAATACTGCCTGAGTTTAAGTCCTGATTTCACTACTCTACTTACTATACATCCTGTGCTTTGATGTCTTAAACTATAAAATGAGGATAGTGATAGTATCTATCCCATAGGGTTTAATGAGAGAATAATATTTAAAGTGCTTTTGTACAATGGCTGGCCCAGAAATAGGAGTGCAGAAAACTCTGAGCTTTTACTACCTTATTTGCTCTCTTACAAAATTTTAAATATAGATTGTAATGTGAGGGAGTTTTAAATAAGCATCTGAACTGTCAAACATAAATGAAGTTGGACTTCAGAATGGTCATTCAGGGAAATCATATATAACTTCAGTGATATCTTCATTTTTTTAAAGTATTTAAAATTTTCTACATATTGATTGAATTCATAGCTAAGAGGAATGTGCCTGTAGAAGAAAATAACTATACCTCATTGTCATATCTCTTTACTTTTCAAACTAAAAATGTATTCCTTTGATTGATCAACTGCATTATTTGTGAGACTTGGCTCTCATCAAGTTATTTTTAATTAGTTTTTTTTTTAATTTGTAAGCTATTTTCAATAGCTATAGCAGAATTAGATACCAAGTTATTTTTTAAAACATGAACTGTGTATAAATGTGTTCTGTACTTGCTGGTTGTAGATGGTTATTAAGGGTAGATGAGGTAGGTACTTGGTAGGCTTTTGTTATTCATTTGTCCTTATGTATTTATGATATTTTAAATTGAAATATTATAAGCTTCCATAGTCTATTTTCCTGTTTAAGGTTTTATCTTTTAGCTGTTCTAATATAAACCTTTTATGTTTTAGTTTAGTTTTTATTTGGTCCATGTTAAACCCCTTCTACTCTACAAGGAAATAAATTTTAGTTTTATAAGAATGTTTAATAGGCTTTAGATGTATAGTTCTTTTTATCAGCGGACGTTATACTATTTTCAGTTTTCTTTATAGTTTTCGTACTAGCAAAGGAGTTGGTTACTCTGCTCATTTTGTTGGCAACTGTTTAATAGTCACATCACTGAAGTCCAAAGGAAAAGGTTTTCAGCACTGTGTGAAGTACGATTTTCAACCACGTAAGGTAGGTAAAAATAAATATATCTGTTGAAAATGTCACAATTTACCATTCCCACTTTCTTGAAACTCATTTTTTATGACTTCGGTGATAGACTCATTCACTGGTTTTCTGCGACTCTTAATGCTTTTCTTTTATCCTTGTCTGCATTTTATTTTAAGTTTTTTGTCTGACTTTTGCCTTCTATATGATCAGTCTTTTGACCTCTTGTAGTATATTTCTCTCATGCTCTCATACTCTTATGGTCTGATCTCTTCTATGGCATTCTTTCAAGAAATACTTATTATTTACTGAGTGTCAGACATAGGCATTGGGGATATACGGTGAACAAAATAAGACAACATTTCTGCTTTTGTGGAGCCAATATGTATTGGAATTTTTATTCCATCTTATGATATCCTTTTGCTCTTATTCTTGTCTTCAAAGTTCATACTTATATTCTCATCTGCCTCTGAGATGTTACCATCTGGATGTCTTTCTTGTCCCTGGACTTAGAATATGTAACATCAGATTTATTCTTTCCAGTCTCCTATCCACTTATGTTCTTAAGTCTTATGTTTTGATGAAGAGATCTACCATCTTTATGATAATTGGGACTTGAGTCAACTTTTTTCAGTGGTCAAAAACCCACTTCTCATCAGTTTAATTTTAAAGTCCTTTTATTTTATTTTTATTGTACCTCTGAAATATATGTCTCCTTTTGTAAAATTCTTTACTTGCTGCTTAAATTCTTCATGTTGCTTTCTCCTCATTTTGTTTTATTTATCTTTTCCTCTTCTAAACTATTTTACATACTAGTATCTGATTTGTCTTCCTGATATTATTATTCCATCACCCCAAACCATTCATTTACTTTCCCACTAACTACAGATTAAATCAAAACTTTTAGTCTAGTCCCTAATGATTTGGATGATTTGTTTTACTTTTTCATCTTTTCCTGTATGCAATACCTGGCATGAATTACATTTACTTGTCCCCTCCCCCACAGTTCTAGGTCTTCAAATCCCACCCTGCTGTTATGTTCCATTTCATATAACATCATTTCTATGGAATTTCTCGTTGATTTTTCTCAAAGAGTATTTTATTCAGTATTTCTTATGACAATTATTTTTTTAAACCTTTATTATTCATTTATATGTACATTATTTCATGACTTTTGAAATTAAGATCTGTTTTGGATTCACATTTGTATTCCCTCACATGCCTGAAAGAGTATTTGAATTTGGTAGACTGTCAATAAGTTATGTTGGATAAATGAATATAACATGACTTTAATAACATTTTTGTTTCTTCTCATTAGAAATTTAAAGTTTCTAAACATTTTACTCCAAAATATAAAGGCATACTTGTTCAAATATCTATAAATAATTTGTATTTTCCTATACTTTAGAAAAAATACTCATGTATTCCCTGCTTCAGCCTATCAACTCTCAAGAGACCAATGGTTTGATCCATACGTTGTTACAGAACTCACACTATCTCATATGGAGATACACACTCACAATGCATTTTGTTGCCACCAGTAACTATAAAATGGGAACTCAATATGAACACATTCATTGATTCTTAATGAATAGTCATATATTACTAAGTTATTATATAATTAATACTACATTTAATAAATCTAAATAATGGAATTGAAACCATCTAAATCTTACTATAAATGCTACAATGTTGTTGCTTTGATAGGTCTTTTCTGACCATGTGATCCAAAGTAGAATCCTGTATTATTTTTTCTCGGTTTACATTGTATTCTTTTGTCCACTGTAATCATCATGAATAATTCTATATTTGTTTAATTGTGTCATGTATGTCCCTTTTTCTAGATCAAAAATTCCAGAAGAACTGTGCCTATTGTGTGTCTGGTCAGCCTTGGGGCTGTAGTGCTTGGCATAATGTAAATGTTATTAAAGGAACACAAATATAATTGTATTTCTGCAATTTGGGATCTGGGTATAGTGGAAGGAATAAGTGGTTAAGTGGAGGTTAAGTGGTTCTAGCTTTGTCTCCATCACAAATTTATTCTTTATGTGCCCCTTTTTTCATCTGTAAAATGAGAAATTGGAGGGAGAGACTTGAGGAAGTGGTATTAGATGATCATTAATAGTCCTTTGGTCATTTTCATATAGGGTTTTATGAATGTTGTAATTGTATTTTAGTCAATAATAACCAAACATTTCCTATTGTTTAATTTTTTTTTATTTAAGTGGTACATGATCAGCATTGTCCACATTTACAATCGATGGAGGAACAGTGAAATCCGGTGTTATGTTAATGGACAACTGGTATCTTATGGTGATATGGCTTGGCATGTTAATACAAATGATGTAAGTTTTTTATTTTTTAATATGTATTTTAATGTATTTGAGAGTATGGTCTTTCACTATAACATGAATTGAATAATGAAATAGTTTGGTAATATTTATAAACTTTGAAAGTTTTTTCCTTTTTTTAAAGTGAGACTTTCAGTCTTAAATTTAGTATAATGGAATTACTAAAATACATGATTAGTAATACAAAAATAGAAAAATTACTTGGCCAAATTTTTAAGTATTTTAGGTCAAAAAACATCACTGCAGGTTTTTTTCCCCCAGAATCTCAATAATTAAAAATGTGTCTTACCCATTATTTAGATGTAGAAGGAAAACCTTAAGCAGAATGATTTGGTATAACATACAGTCACTAATAAGCACATAGTGATATATGCTATGGAGAAAATAAAGTAGGGATATAGAAAGTGTAGGTGTAGGTAAGGGAGAAGCCAGATTGCCCAGAGATGATTTTAATGACAAGAATTGAGTAAGCAAGCCATGTGGATATTTGGGGGACATATTCCATTCAGTGAAAACAGTAAGTACAAAGGCTTTGAAGCAAATTGGAAAGTACAAGGAATAGCAAGGCAGCCAAATTATCTGAAACAGAAGGAGGAAGGGGCAGAATAATGTTAAAAATGATGTTAGGCAGGTAGTAGAGGGTGAAATCATATAAGGCCTTATAAGCAAACATAAGGCCTGGGCTTTCCTATCTTACCTCACTTAAAAATCTTTGGAAGGTTTTGAGCAGACAAGTGATGTTTGCTTATATTTTCAAAATCATTGTCTCCCTGCAGTATTGGGAATATTTTGAAGGGAAATGACTACAGAAGCAGGAAGATCACTTAAATGACCTATTGCAATTACATCAAAGAGATGATATAATAGTTTTCACCAGCTTGTTAGCAGTACAGGAGATGACACATTAGGATTCTAAGTAGATGACATCTAGAGTTAAAACCTCAAGGGCTCTTGTTTTTTATTTTGGGCTCTTCCTTTGCCTCCATCCTGACCTTTTAAAGCCAAAGTAAAAGGGGATTTTAATGCCCAAAATGTCTCTAAGCCCAATAATGTACAACCCTTCCAGCATACCTGGTTTTATAATAACTTGCCTCTTTTTAACAAAATTCACTACTCAGTTTTGTTTGTATTTCTCTAAACTTTAATCTCCTAAAGGGCAAGGATTGGCTCTTCCTGTATTGTATTCTTTTACCTAGCATTGCGTGCATAGTCCATAATTTGTTCCTAGGTTAGGAGTCGGCAGACTACATTCTATGAGCCAATTATGACCCTCCATCTATGGAGGTTTTGAGTGAGCTGAGAGCTAAGAATCTTGGTTTTTACATTTCTAAAAGTCTTTTGTTTTTATTTTTTAAAGACACAAACAGAATCAAAGAAGAATATGCAACAGAAACCACATGTAGCTCACAAAGTTTAAAGTATTTTTCTATGTGTCCCTTTATAGGAAGAGTTGCTCTTTCTGCCCTGGAAACTCATAGTTGAACTATAGTCATTAAATATTTAAGGAAATGATTTTGTCAGAATTAGAATACACAGATGAAATCCTACTTTTTATCTATCCTCCATCTAGGATAGTCTCTTTATTATCAAGTGGAAGAAATCCCAGTAGACTTATTGACTGTCATTAGCATATAAGATAGTATATTGAAAAGATTTTTGAATTATTTGTAATTTGAAAAGGCTTGAATTATTTGTAATAGTGCTTGAAGAAGTAGAGCATCCTAGATAATAACACATACACATTTGTGCAGTCAAATCTTAAGGTCATTATGTTTAATTAAAGATTGGGTATTTAATGGGGACAAGTTTTCTGTCTTTGTACCCTATTCACATTTATTTTTGTTATTGAAGCACCAAAGGAATTCCATAAATATATGGAATTAGTACTAAGGTTTGGAATAGCCTGTGGGGATAGAGGAAACTGAGCAATGACTGCTTTCACTGGTGTGGATGGTTGGGGTTTAAAAAGTAGAGGCAGGAAGATTCTTGTTAAATTTGGCTTCTTAAGTGCTAACTTCTCCATGTGAAGAGCACTATACCATCTGCTGTAAGCAGTAGAGTTCAGTGATCATTCTTTATTTGATTCTGTATAATGCCTACTCATACAAGAGAAGGAACTGATTTTTTGTGTGTCCTTTGACTTAGCATGGAGAAATAGAGTAATGACTTCATAATGGAAAAATGAAGTAGCTTATTAAAAATGAGACCCTATGTGTTTGTTAAATTTTGGATAGTTGTTCCCTTGATTGAGTTGCATCTTGCTAAATATGAACAATTATAAATCATTAGAGTTTTCAAATTAGTTTTACTTTTATAAATAAATTATCTAATAATCTAAGATTATAAGATCTTTTGCCTTTAACTATAAAATTTGGAAAGTAATTAAATCTGAAGATTGAGTAGTGGGTCATTTGTTTGCTTAAACATAAATATAAAAGATAACTGATCATTTTTTTAAAAGTCTTTAGTGACATTTATTATTTAAATATTTTAAAAAGTTTTAATTTGTGCTTTCTTCTGTTATTATTGTTATGTTTTAAGATCTTAATGATAATGAAAACAGATATCCTTAACATTTTGTCATTAAGAAAAATGCATTTGATTTTTTTTATGGCTTTTCTAAAATAGAGCTATGACAAGTGCTTTCTTGGATCATCAGAAACTGCTGATGCAAATAGGGTATTCTGTGGTCAACTTGGTGCAGTGTATGTGTTCAGTGAAGCACTCAACCCAGCACAGATATTTGCAATTCATCAGTTAGGACCTGGATATAAGGTAGTAATAACTATCTTATTATAAATTCTATGGAAAATTTTAGATGTAAACTGTGAAGTAATATATGGTTTAAGAGTCATCTCTATTGTTTAGAACACCATCAGTTTTTATTAAATATTTCTTTTTGTTTCAAAGGTGCTTTTTCTCTTAACTATTTTCCCTTCATAAACTTTCTTTATTATTCATAATTTTTTCTACTGTTGATGGCATGCCTTTTGTTATCAATTCTGAAATAATCTTATAAATCTAGATTGTTTAATCTGGTATTTGAAATCTCAAATTTTGAAATATATAAATTATATAATGAATATATGAAATAACTTCTTGTTAACATCAGAGGTGACTTGGAAAGAATAGAGCTTTGGAAGGAAACTAGTATAAAATATTATGTGTGACTGAAATCATTCCATTTTAACTGCTTCTTTTGCAATAGGTGAGAAGGTAGGTACAATAGTGAGTATTGAGTATTCTACTTTAACAAAACCAATTATTTAATGTGGTTTATCATATTCTTCCTGCTTTTTTAAACTTCCAAACAAAGACTTATTTAGGCAAGTTATATTATGTATGTATATGAATTAGTTTTTAATGTGCAGTACACCTCTAGGGGGATATATAAGGGTTTTATTTAAATCACATTGGGAATTGTGATATCCTAAACTATTTGAAGCTGAGAGAGAATTATGCATAGTAGTCAAAGTGTTTATAATTCTGAAGGAGTACATCTTTTTCAGAAGTGCTGTATTTTTTCAATTGAACTCACTGTTTATTTATTTATTTATTTTTATTTCAGCATATTATGGGGGTACAAATGTTAGGGTTACATATATTGCCCATGCTCCTCTTCCCCCTCCTACCCACCCAACACCCGATAAATGTTATTCCTATGTGTCCACTTAAGTGTTGATCTGTTAATACCAATTTGCTGGTGAGTACATGTGATGCTTGTTTTACCATTATTGAGATACATCACTTAGTAGAATGGGTTCCAGCTCTATCCAGGAATATACATGAGGTGCTATGTCACAATTGTTTCTTAAAGTTGAAGAGTACTCC
Source organism: Microcebus murinus (assembly GCF_040939455.1). Lineage (NCBI taxonomy): Eukaryota > Metazoa > Chordata > Mammalia > Primates > Cheirogaleidae > Microcebus > Microcebus murinus. The sequence continues at coordinate 70,508,079 of NC_134116.1, read as the reverse complement.
ATAGTATACATATACCACATTTTATTAATCCACTCATGTATTGATGGGCACCTGGGTTGTTTCCACACCTTTGCGATTGTGAACTGTGCTGCTATAAACATTCGAGTGCAGGTGTCCCATTTGTAGTATGCCATTTGATCTTTTGGGTAGATGCCCAGTAGTGGAATTGCTGGATCAAATGGTAGATCTACTTGTATCGCTTTAAGGTATCTCCATATTGTTTTTCACAGAGGCTAAACCAGTTTGCACTCCCACCAGCAGTGTAGGAGTGTTCCTATCTCTCCACATCCACGCCAACATTTATTGTTTGGAGACTTTTTGATAAAGGCTATTCTTACTGAAGATAAGTGATATCTCATTGTGGTTTTGATTTGCATTTTCCTGATGATTGGAGATGTTGAGCATTTTTTCATATGTTTGTTGGCCTTTATTCTGTCTTCTTTTGAAAAATTTCTGTTCATATCCTCTGCCCATTTTTTAATAGGGTTGTTGGATTTTTTCTTGCTGATTTTCCTAGTTATCAGCCCTTTATCGGATGTGTAGCTTGCAAAAATTTTCTCCCATTCTGTTGGTTGTCTGTTTGCTCTCTTGACAGTTTCTTTGGCTATGCAGAAGCTTTTTAATTTGATCATGTCCCATTTATTTATTTTTGTTGCTGCTGTGATTGCCTTTGTGGTCTTCTTCATAAATTCTTTGCCTAGGCCAATGTCTAGAAGAGTATGTCCAACATTTTCCTCTAGGATTCTAATAGTTTCACACCTTTCAAGTCTGTTACCCAGCATGAGTTGATTTTTGTGAGAGGTGAAAGGTGTGGGTCCTGTTTCAGTCTTCTGCATGTGGCTATCCAGTTTTCCAAGCACCATTTATTGAATAAGGATTCTTTTCCCCAGTGTATGGTTTTGTCTGATTTGTCGAAGATTAGTTGGCTATATGAGGATGGTTTTATATCTGGGCTCTCTGTTCTGTTCCACTGGTCAATGTCCCTGTTCTTCTGCCAGTACCATGCTATTTTAATTACTATAGCCTTGTAGTATAGTTTGAAATCTGGTAAATTGATACCTTCTATTTTGTTTTTATTGCCTAGGATTGATTTTGCTATACAGGATCTTCTTTGGTTCCATACAAAGTGTAAAATTATTTTTTCTATATATGTGAAAAATGATGATGGTATTTTAATAGGGATTGCATTGACTCTGTAGGTCACTTTGGGTAGTATAGACATTTTAACAATGTTGATTCTCCCGACCCATGAGCATGGTATATTCTTCCATCTGTTTACATCCTCTGCTATTTCCTTCTTCAGTGTTTCATGGTTCTCCCTGTAGAGGTCTTTTACCTCCCTAGTTAAATATATTCCAAGGTACTTTATTTTCTTTGTTGCTATTTTGAAGGGAATTGAGACTTTGATTTGGTTCTCACTTGTACTGTTGTTGGCGTGTATGAATGCCTCTGATTTCTGTGTATTGATTTTGTATCCTGAGACTTTACCAAATGCATTTATCAGTTCAAGGAGTCTCTTGGTTGAATTCTTGGGGTTTTCTAGGTATAATATCATGTCATCAGAAAAGAGTGAGAGTTTGATCTCTTTTGCTCTCATTTGGACGCCCTTAATTCCCCTCTCTTGTCTGATTGCTCTAGCAAGGACTTCCAGCACTATGTTGAATAGCAGTGGAGATAGTGGGCAACCTTGTCTAGTTCCAGTTCTAAGTGGGAATGCTTTCAAATTTTCCCCATTCAGTATGATGTTGGCTGTGGGTTTGTCATATATGGCTTGTATCATTTTTAGGTAAGCCCCATCTGTGCCTATTTTGTTGAGTGTTGTTAAAAAGGGTGTTGAATTTTATCAAATGCTTTCTCTTTGTCTATTGAGAGGATCATATGGTCTTTGTTTTTGCTTCTGTTTATATGGCGAATTACAGTTATAACTTTGCATATGTTGAACCATCCCTGCCTCCCTGGGATGAAGCCCACTTGGTTGTGATGGATTATTTTCTTGACAAGCACCTGGATTCGATTGGCTAGGATTTTGTTGAGAATTTTTGCATCTATATTCATAAGGGATATTGGTCTGTAGTTTTCTTTTTTTGTTGCATACTTTCCTGGTTTGGGTATCAGGGTTATGTTGGCCTCATAAAATGTGTTGGGGAGGATTCCATCCTTCTTGATGTTGTGGAATAATTTCTGCAGGATAGGCACCGATTCTTCTTTGTAGGTGTAGTAAAATTCCGGTGTGAAACCATCTGGTCCAGGACTTTTCTTTTTAGGAAGGTTTTTTTATTGCTGTTTCAATTTCAGTACTTGATATTGGTCTGTTCAGGAATTCTATTTCTTCCTGGTGGAGCCTAGGGAGGCTGTGTGTTTCTAAGAAATTGTCCATTTCCTCCACAGTTTCCAGATTGTGTGCATAGAGGTTTTTGTAGTATTATATATCTTGTATCTCTGGGGCATCAGTTGTAATTTCTCCTTTATTGTTCCTGTTGGAGCTTATTAGAGATTTTTCTTCCCTGCTTTTCATTAGTCTAGCCAATGGTGTGTCAATTTTGTTTATTTTTTCAAAGAACCTACTTTTTGTTTTATTAATCTTCGGTATAGTTTCTCTGTTGTCAATTTCATTTAGGTCTGATTTGATCTTAATGATTTCACTTCTTCTGCTGGGTTTTGGGTTGGTCTGCTCTTATTTTTCCAGCTCTTTGAGATGATTTATTAGGTTGTCTATTTGTGATCTTTTCGACTTTTGGATATAGGCATTTATGGAGTTTAACTTTCCTCTCAGGACTGCTTTAGCTGTGTCCCACAGGTTTTGGCAACTTGTATCACCTTTGTCATTTAGTTCAAAGAATCTTTTGATTTCCATCTTGATTTCCTTCTTTATGAAGTGAACATTGAGCAGAAGGTTATTTAGTTTCCATGACTTTTTTTTTTTTTTTTTTTTTTTTGAGACAGAGTCTCACTTTGTTGCCCAGGTAGAGTGAGCGCCATGGCATCAGCCTAGCTCACAGCAACCTCAAACTCCTGGGCTCAAGCAATCCTGCTGCCTCAGCCTCCCGAGTAGCTGGGACTACAGGCATGCACCACCATGCCTGGCTAATTTTTTCTCTATATATTAGTTGGCCAATTAATTTCTTCCTATTTATAGTAGAGATGGGGTCTTGCTCTTGCTCAGGCTGGTTTCGAACTCCTGACCTCTAGCTGTCTGCCCACCTCAGCCTCCCAGAGTGCTAGGATTACAGGCATGAGCCACCGCGCCCAGCCAGTTTCCTTGACTTTGTGTAGAAATGAGAACTCCTGTTAGGATTGATTTATATACAGTTTATTCCATTGTGGTCTGAAAAGACACATGGTATAATTTCTGTTTTTAAAATTGTTTGAGATGTGCTTTTTATTCTAGGATATAGTCAGTCTTAGAAAATGACCCATGAGCTGATGAGAAGAATGTATATTCAGTGGTTTGGGGGTAGAATGTCCTGTAAATGTCAGTCAGGCCCAATTGTTCTAGTGTTTTGTTTAAGTCCAATATTTCTTTGTTGATTTTCTGTTTGGAGGATCTGTCCTGTGCTGTCAGTGGGGTATTAAAGTCTCTGACTATTATGGTGTTGTTGTTTATCCATTTCTTTAGATCAAGTAGAGTTTGCTTTATGAATCTTGTTGCACCAAGGTTGGGTGCATATATATTTAGAATTGTTGTGTCTTCTTGTTGAACTGTACCCTTCACCATTTTATAGTGACCTTCTTTTTCTTTTATTACTTTTGTTGTTTTAAAAACAAAGTTATCTGTAATCAGCACCACCATGCCAGCTTTCTTTAGGCTTCCGTTTGCTTGAAATATTGTTCTCCACCCCTTTACCTTTAGTCTAATTGCATCCTTGCAGGTTATATGTGCTTCCTTAAGGCAGCAGATACTTGGCTTGTGTTTTTTCATCCATTCGGCCAGCCTATGTCTCTTGAGTGGGGAGTTCAAGCCATTCACATTTATTGATATAACTGATAGATCGGGAAGATTTCTGTTCATTATGTTGTGTTGAACTTTTATTGCTTTGTTTTCTCTCTTGAGCCAGTGTGGTATCTGGGCTTTGATCTTTAGCTTTGAGTAGATTTATATTCATGAGTGTTTATTATGCTGTTCCATGGGTAACACTGTTTTGAGTACTTCTTGTAGGCCTGGTCGTGTCTTGGTGAATTCCCTCAGTCTTTGCTTATCTGAGGATGTCTTGATTTCTCCTTCATATACAAAACTTAGTTTTGCAGGGAATAAGATTCTAGGCCGGGCATTGTTCTGTTTCAGAAGAGTGAGAATGGGGCCCCAGTCTCTCCTTGCTTGCAAAGTATCAGTAGAGAAGTCTGGTGTTATTCGGATTGGCTTTCCTTTGTATGTTACTTGCTTCTTTTGTCTTGCAGCTATTACAAGGGCCTGGTTAGTTGATATTTTGGTCAGTCTGATGACTGCATGTCGTGAGATCTTCCTGTTTGCATTGAATCTCCCAGGGGTCCTTTCAGCTTCTTGAACTTGTATCTGGAGATTTTTAGCAAGGCCTGCGAAATTTTCCTCTATTATATCTTCAAATAGCTTGTCCAACCCTTGATTGTTTTCTTCTTCCCCTTCTGGTAACCCTATGACCCTCACATTAGGTTTCTTCACATAATCCCACATCTTTTGTAGGCTTTTCTCTTTTCTCTTGTTTCTCTGCTCTCTGTGACTGATTTATTTAATTTGAAGGTGTTATTTTCAATCTCTGAGATTCTTTCTTCTGTTTTATCTCCCTTGTTCTTGAGGCTTTCCACTGTGTTTTGTAGTTCCCTGAATTGATTCTTCATTTCCAGGAGTTTGGTTAAACTTTTCCTCATTGTTTCAGTTTCTTTAGTGAATTTTTATTCCAGGTCCTGGAGTCTTTTTGTGTTTTCTTTGTGTTGGTTATCCAGTTGTTCTTGCAGGTCATTGAATTTTCTTATGATCCACATTTGAATTTCCTCTTCTGTCATTTTGGTTGCTTGATTTTGGTTGGTGTCTGTTTCTAAGGGGTTGGTGCTCCTCTTTGGGGGTGTGGTTTCCATTTGGTTCTTCATATTTCCAGAGTACCTTTGCTGATTTCTTCCTATCTGGCTCAGTTGTTGCTTCTTGCCTGTAGGTTTTTGTTTGGGTATTGACACTCCCTGTTTGGTCTCTGAGCCAGTAGGTGGTATTTGTGGGTGAGATTCGACCACACCCTGTATGATGAGTCAGTAGGTGCCGTGAAAAGGGTGTGCAGAATGTCCTCCCTCTCAGTAGGTGTTGCTTGCTCGGAGGAACAGACTACACTGTTGCTTTTGGGTCTTGTATCCAGTTCTTGTTCCTCTGAAGAGGCACTCTTGTGTCTCAGGTGCTTGGTGGGGCTCTGGGACTTCCAGGTGTGTCCTTTTCCCCCCCTCAGTGAGGTCTGGTCTGGGTGTGAGTCTGGGCGGAGCTGAGTTGTGTATGCCTGCCCTCAGGCACCACCAATGCCATGCAGGGTTCAAAGATCTGTTCTTTGCTTCTGGGAAAAGCTGTCAGGGAGGAGCTGGAATGGCCCCACTCAGTCTGAAAGTCTGTGTGTGGGGGTGGGACCATCTTGAGACCAGTAGTCTGGAGCGGGCTTTGCTTCTTTCCACTCTTCCCAACTCTGCGGCTATTCCTGGGCTTCTGCCAGCAGGCCAGACCTCACACCACTGGTCCTCCCCTGGCTGTGATGCCAGCTGGGAGGTTCCCTGCGCAGGATCGCTGCCTGGGCTGGGCCCAGGGCCTTCCTTTGGGAGGAGGGTTGCCCTCAAGGACGCCGATCTTCCCCTGAAGGCTCACACACCTCAGTAGGCTGTTCAGGTACATCCCTTCTGTGCCCTGGGCAATGCGAGACCTGGGTATACGGGATCTGGTCTTCAGGTCTCACCTCTGGGCCCCAGAGTTAAATCCCTAACCCCACCAAGGGAGAGGAGTACCAGTCCTAATTCTCCCACCGGGAGCTCAAGCTGGGTCTATGTTTCTCAGCCTCAGGGTCTGCCCTGTTCTCCTGGGATCACCATTCCAGCAGCACCTGGGAGGGCTGGTGGGTAGGGAGCTCACCGTCTGAGTTCCCCTCAGTCAGCTGTAGGGCCCCAAAAGGGAAGGCCCTGTTCCCTGGAGGTGCCTCTGGCTGGTGGCTACATTGGCTCTCTCCTGAACTCACTGTTTAAATAATTAATGTGAAGATTGTATTATGAAAAAGGAGTACTAAAAATTTAAAATATTTCTTCTTTTGCCTTTGTGTTTTTGCATTGATATTTCTGTTTTTATTTTTATGTTCTATATTAGACAGTTTAAATTTATCCTTATTAAAAGTTCTTTCTGTTCTCAGTGATTTTAATAACCGTAATAATAGTGAATAATAATAGTGCTATTATTTTTATGTCAATTTAACAGTACTTCCTACCATATTTTGTCTATTTGATTGTTTTTGTGAGACATGGGATCACTGCTCTGTTGCCCATGCTGGAGTTCCGTAGAATAATTACAGCTTATTTCAACCTTGAACTCCTGGGTTTAAGTGACCCTCCTATTTTAGCTTCCCGGAGAATTTAGGGAAGGAGGAAAGAAAATTATCAGACTACGTTTGACAGAAAAAAAGCTGAGTGATTCTCATATTATTGTCTCAATTTTCTTGGTAAAGTAGGTGGCAAAGTCACTTTCTGTGAGTTAAGAGGTGGACGCTATAGTGGAATTTTTAAGGTGCATAGAATATAATAGTTTATATAGTTTATATTTGTTTAAATCACAAATGGAGTTTAAATTAGTGTTATGTAGTAATATGGTATTTATATTTGTTGCCTCAAGGTATATGAAACTTTCTTTAATTGTAATGATCAGATAATATTCTTTGTGATTCTGAGCTTAATGTAGGTAGCATGTCAACATATGTGCCTTGAAATTAATAGAATATATTAATTCTCCCTTCAAATATTGTCATCAAACTATATATTCTATGGAGCGTGTCCCAAGTGATTTTGACATGTTGGTTACTGGAGTACTAGGTAATTTTCTTTCTATGGACTGTCTGGTTTTGGGCACTGTAGCTTGTGAGTGAATATTATGTACTTGGTTATTTTCTGCAAACAGTAAATAAGGGAGGGTTTCACTTATCAGTTAAACAAACCATTATGTTTGTAAGTAATTTTTAAAATACAGAAAATCTTACTATAACTTTGTGTAGAATTTACTACAAGGTAAGTTTACTGTAGAGCTCCATTTGGGGTTATTGAATGTGATTATGAAGCCTTATATAGAAGGCGATCTTTTCATATAAGCTTGCAAATCAGATTTTAACAAAGTTTTGATATTTTATAATTATTACTAGACATTTTCTAATTGTCACATAACCTCATATGGCAAGCAGTTAGTCTCCATTGCTAGATATTTCAAAATTTAGCTTTGTGTTCTCTCCTCTATTTAAGAAAATGATAGTATTTAATGGTTTTTGTAATTTACCATATTATGATAAGGCCTCACTGATGAGAGAAAAGTGTAAAACAACTTCCAAAATTAAAAATCACTTTGGAGGGTTTCCAATACTTGTGTAGAGGGATATACTCTGAGCAAATGGATTTTCCCACAAATAACCACTTAGAAATTCTGTACATAGTACAGAAAACATCTACTTGTGTATTCTGGGGATTAAATAAAAGCAGGAAGGTTTTGAGGGTAGTCAAAACATGGAACAAGATCAGCATTGTTCTGCATTTTTTACTCCTTTTGTACTTTGATGGAAAAACTTTCTGGTGAGAAAAATTAGGGTCAGAAGCTCTGGGGCAATTAAAAAAAATCACTCTACTTGCTTATATGTTAAATAGGGACAAATGTGTAAACAGGAAGGCTAGTTAGGAGGCTGTTGAAATTATTTAGGTGAATGATGATGGTAATTTAGACAAGGCTGGTAGCATTGGAAAGTACTGGGACTTGATTAGATTTTTGATAAAGCATATCTATAATAAAACTGTAAGAGGTCAGCTTTTAGATATATTTTGGAGATAGAACCAGTAGGATTTTCTGTCACAGTGAATATGGTGTAAGGGAGGGAGTAAGGAAGAATTGGGAGGAGCAAGTGACACCATGAATTTCAGCCAGAACAACTGAATTAGTGGAGTAGTCATATACTGAGAGGGTACTCTTATCTCCCAGCCTGGGGCGCAGTGCTGCAATCACAGCTCGCCAACTCTGGGGCTCAAGTGATCTTCCTGCCTCAGCCTCCTGATTAGCTGGGACTATAGGCACATGCCACCACGCCTGATAAATTTTTTAATTTTTTGTAGAGATGGAGTTTTGCCTTTTTACTCAGGTTACTCTCAAACTCCTGGGCACAAACCATCCTCCTCCCTCGGCCTCCCAAAGTGCTGGGATTAGAGGCATGAGCCGTGATGCCCAGCCTAAATGATTCTTATATAACATAAAATCACGAAGTTAATAATGATCTACCATCTGATCCTCAAACCTCATTAAAATTTTGCTAATGTCCTCTATAGGAAAAATATCCAGTTTACTGGATTTATGTTATAATGTATCTTTAGTCTAGTGAATGGAACAGTTTCTCAACCTTTCCTTCATTTTCCATATGGATACCCTCTTTACCTGAGGGAGGTGTGGGCATTCTTTGCTGGCCTCATGGATACTCTCTTAACCCTTTCTCAGCTCTAGTTCCACTGGGCCAGGCTGTAGAGCTGTTACTCTCCTCATCCTTCTTTAGCCCCAGGCTTCTTTCCTCCTGCTGGATAGCCGTCTTATTCAGATGCTTCCCTCTCTCTAGAACTCTCACAGCCCATGCCTGCTTGTTCAAGGCAGCTGTCTCCCCATCCTGCTGGTGTTCTGCCTTCTCTTGCCTGGCTACCTTCCTGTGTGGATACACTCCTCACCCACCTCAGGCTCCAACATGCCAAGCCACACCCCACATGAATGCTTTCCAAACCTTACTACTCCAGATTCAGCTCCCTCTTTTGGTTTGCCCCTTCCTGTTAGTGAGTTGGCCTTCTCTTCATTTTCAGATTCCGACTCCCTACACAAGGAAGCCCTTGTATGTGGATACCCTTCTTACCTTGCACATACTCATAAACTTTATGTCAGGGAACAGCCCACTCCCCTCTTCCTTGTCCTTTCAGGTGGATACCTTAATCACTTTCTTAGAATTCTGACATCCCGAAATGTTAAGTTTTCCAAAGGAAAAAAAGACATTCTGTAAAAAGGACATCTGCACTAGAATGTTAAAGCAGCACAATTCACAATTGCAAAGATGTGGAAACAACCCAAATGCTCATCAGTGTACAAGTAGATTAATATAATGTGGTATATGTATATCATGAAGTTCTACTCAGCCACACACACAAAAAAACAATGGTGATACAGCACCTCTTGTATTAGCCTGGATAGAGCTGGAACCCATTCTACTAAGTGAAGTATCGTAAGAATAGAAAACAAGCACCACATGTACTCACCATTAAGTTGATATATTTACCAATATACCAATTGTAGTAATAGTAATATATAGTAGTAATATTGATATAGTAGTAATAGTAATAATATTGATATAGTATAGTAGTAATATTGATATAGTAGTATATCATATAGTAGTAACATTGTATAGTAGTAATATTGATTGGGTGTTGGGCAGATGGGAGGAGGAAGGGTGGGACAAGTATATTCACACCTAATGGGTGCAGTGCACACCGTCTGGGGAGTGGACACTCATGAAGCTCTGACTCAGGTGGGGCAAAGGCAATATATATATAACCTAAACATTTGTACCCCCATAATATGCTGAAATAAAAATAAATAAATAAATAAAATCTATAAAAAGCCACTAAAGGAGAAGTATTACAAGATATGTCAATACACTTCAGTTCATCTGAGAAATCTGGAACTAAATGTCAAAGTAACCCACTTACTTAAATCTTAATTTCAAAATACTCAAAATAAAGTCAAAGGCATCCAATAAATTGTTGATCATTGTAAATGTTTGTGTACTTTAAAACTTTAGAGTTTTACTATGTTACTTTTAAAAAGAGTGTTTATTTTAGTTTTATTTTTTTCAGAGTACCTTTAAGTTTAAATCCGAGAGTGATATTCATTTGGCAGAACATCATAAACAGGTTCTGTATGATGGGAAACTTGCAAGTAGTATTGCCTTTACATATAATGCTAAGGCCACTGATGCTCAACTCTGCCTAGAATCATCACCAAAGGAAAATGCATCGATTTTTGTACATTCCCCACATGCTCTAATGCTCCAGGTGGGTGAATAGTGGCTTAGTTTTCATGTTCTTGTCATCAGTTGATAGTACCTTAATTTTATTTTTCAAACATCACCTATCTATAAATCTGCAATTACTGTTATTTTTTTTTTCTCTCTCTTTTGGTTTTCACATTCTTAGTTGGAGCTTTTGCCTTCTTCCTTTTCTGTGGCAGTATACTTTAACTTGGCCTTGTCTCCTTAGTAAGAAATGTGTCATTTCTATTATCTTTCCTATTCTTTGTCCTTTGAAATAAAATAAGATTGATTGAACAGATATAAGAGATATAAATATATACTTGCTTTAAGAATGATACACTCATATACAATACCTGAGAGTCTTTAAACCCATTCATAGTATTTCTTATTTTAAACTTTTTATTTCAGCTTTATATTTTTAGTAAAAAGATCTCTCAAATTTAGATTTAAAATTTTAAAGTGATTAGCAAAGATACTTCCATTTTTTTATGTGTGTCCAAATTTATATAATTGAGGGTTTTTGAAATGTCAAATTATGTTTAATTTTCTTATAAAGATACTTGGAACAAGGAAACAGTGATGAAAATTATGCTATGGAAGTTTAATAAACAATTTTGTTTTTGGACACAGGATGTGAAAGCTATAGTAACACATTCAATTCATAGTGCAATTCATTCAATTGGAGGGATTCAAGTGCTTTTTCCACTTTTTGCCCAACTGGACAATCGGCAGCTCAATGACAGTCAAGTGGAAACAACTGTCTGGTAAGTTTTCTTCGAATATACAGTTGCTGATATTTTATACACACTTAGGTTATGCATGAGACACTCAGTGCTGTGTAAATGTATTATAATATTTGGGTTTTATTCTTGAAGTGCTAATAAAAAAGTATTTTTAGAACTAAGGCAGATATGTATTTATACCATACAAAAGAAACATTGACACTTAGATTCTTATAACCATAAAGAAATGCCTTCTTTGATAATAAATAAATTTTTACCAAATATAACATAGTGATTATAATATGTAGCTGAGGAAAAATGTTAATCTTGATTTTATCTTTTGCAAATAGTGAGTGTTTGAATTGTCCCTGAAATCCTGTTAGGTTGAAGAAAATTACTAAGGTAAAGTTTAATCCCAAGAGTAGTATTTAATAACAGTTACATACTTACATACTTTATATCTTAAACAGTGTTATTATTTTCTAATGCTTTTTTCATGAAATAAGACTAGCACAATATTAATTGCCATCAGCTCTTATTTATATATAATTTGTGTTTGAAGACCCAGTTCTAACCAATGGTATATCCATGCTTATGTAAAAATTAAATATCTTCTAATGAGGTTGATTTCATGTGCAATTTTTATAGATTCCCTTATTTTTACCAAAAAATGCCTTTTGCATCAGACTCTGATTTAATATTATATCTTATAATCATGTATATAAGATGTTGAATGTTAATTTTAGCATCTATTTTGACTATATACATTGTTATGCTTGGGGATATTAATGGACAAGTTATACAAATAAACATTAATTTTTACTCCAAAAAAAATTTAGGAATGCTTCATTAGTATGTATACATATAGATGAGATCCTTCATGGGTTATCCAATTTTGAATTAATGGAAAAACTGATCAGTGAAGGTATGGGAAAATTTAAGGTCCTAATACAATCTAAATTAGCTACTAATGAAATTGTTTTAATATTGATAATACTATCATTACTATGTTGGGACTGTCTTTATGTACAGTATAAATCTAAATATAGATTTGACCTGTACATTTACAACATTCACTTCCCATGTATGGGTCATATATATCAATATAGTGTAAAGGCTGCAGGTTTGAGAGTAAAAAGCTTTGAAGTGAAAAGGAATCCTGAGGTCCTGCCCTGCTGTGATATTACTTTGCTGTGGGATCTTAGATAATCTCACTGGGTGGCAAATCAGCTTAGTAGAAAATCAAACATAAAATTCCAGTCCTGTATTTAAATTCAAAATGTTTTGCTGTGTATCACCTAAGTGAACAAAGACACATCATGATCAGTAATTTAAAACCTAGTAAGTACTATGAAAAGACGTTGTAGATGAACGAGCAATTAGAAAACTGTGTATGTAATTTAGATATATTTTATTAGTTCATATGAACTACATACTTTTTAAAATCTGAAATGGATATTATTGCCAGTGAAGAAAATATTAGGAATATTATATAGTTTAAAATATTATAACTAAAATTATCACAATAATTTATGGCATCATGAACAACACCTATTATTAAATTTTAGTGCTAAAACTGTATTTAACAGATTCTTTGGTCCATTCATCCAAGATGTATGATTGTTTTTTACTTTCTTTTTTCAAAACTCATTTCAGTATTTCTACCATATTTTGGTGTTTAAATTGTATTTATTTCATGATGGAGATAAAAGCAGTTTGAGGAAATAGCATACCTATTTTGATTTTGATTTTCTTTTTAGTTCTTTTATATCATTCTTCTTAATTTTTACCTGCAATCACTGATTCTAACTTTTTCAGTGATATATGTTTTTAGTTTATGGTCAATAGAAAACATATTAATTATAAAGATATCACTCTCCTCTTTGGTAGTTATACATAGTTAAGTCCAAGCTACTCTGTGATTTAGTTATGTACTATTTTGACTTTGTATCTATTACCTTTTCATTAATTGTTTCAAAGCCATTCATGTCTGAGGTTTGCTCTTTGATAGATAATTATTCATGTCAGTAATATAGTCTATTGTTATTTAAAGTTTTAAAGGAGACCATTATAGAAAAGTATGTGCATCATAATTTATTTTTCAAAACGTTAATAGCAAGTTGTTAAATGGGATTTCTCCCTTTATTTGAAGAATACAGGTTCTTGGCTGTGCAAGGGTTGATAGAATTTATTTTATGGCTTTATCATCAGTTAATATAGATGAATGGGACCTTGAAATAGGATGTATCAACGTATTTTTAGTCGATAGTAAATTGTTCCAGATGAAGGAGAATCAATTTGAAGTTTTTAAATCTTCTAGAGAAAATTCAATATACTCTTTGGAATTCTGTTAGCATACTAAATATATGACAAAAAGTTACAATATTGTCCAATTTTCAATTGCTTCTTGGTGAACTTGAGCTAAGCTCTAAAATGTTATTTCTCTGCCTTTTGTGTTTCAAGCTGAAGCATTTTATCTTTCATGTATTTTTCTCTAATAAATAGTACTTTTTAATGAAGCTTTTTATTGTTTCTGTAAGCCTTTCCTCTGTTGGCATTTTCTATATCATTCTTACTAACCTTGATGAGTTTTTACTTTATATAGGGGATTTAGAATTAAAATAATATACTGGAGGAATAATCTTATTTTCTGAAGCCTTCAAAGATACCTTTATTTGTGCAGGACAATTTTTGTGGCTTGGCTTTATTATAAAACCTTATTATAATTGTTATTGTATGTTTGGACTTTCAAATCAGACAGACTTGGGTTTAGATCCTGACTTTACTATTCATTATTAGTGCAATTTTGTATATGTTACTAATTTTTTGTGCCTCAGTTTCCATCATTATAAATTTGAAATACTATAATAATATCCTATAGGATTATTTAGACTAAATGCAATAAATATTAGATCACACATAGTAAGCACTCACTGCATTCTGGTTTTAGTTATGACAATGAGCTAGGTGATCTTACTGGGTTATCTCTAATGCTGTAGTTTTACATTACAAATATTATATGTCATCAATCATTGAGAAATAGCTTATTATAATAAGGCCCATGTTATTTAATGTGAACTTCTTTCTCTAATGATGCTATTTACAATAGAGAATTGTTTATTAAAGTCATTAAGTAGGACATATATTTTGAATTTCAGGTATGATGATGAAAATTGGTTTTGAATCATCTATCCATTTTCTAGATATAGTGGCCAGATTGAAGGATGTGTTAACCCATGTGTGGAAGTCAGTATCAACTCAAAAACCTGGAAACGTTTAGGATAATTTCTCTTTAGTTGGTTTTTGGACTTAGCTACTCCCTTAGCATTTAAACTTCCAGGAATTTTCCTCTTCTTTTAAAATATAGTTAGCCTTTATTGTGGTACCAAAAAATTAACCAACAGAAGTAGTAGGTAATATTATTGAACTGAGTGAAATAGCTTGTGATAAAATATGTAGTATTTTTGAGATGATCTATTTTTAAATAAGTAAATTAGACCAATATATAGTTACCATTGTGATTTCATGGCATTCATAATTATTCTCAATCACCTTGAGTAATTTTCTCCAATGATCAAGGCTATTTGGATATTTGGTCATTCTTTGGGGGACTAATATTATATTGTATTGGACCGGTTGATGTCATTCAATCCAGTGAATATTTAGAGCAATAACCAAAAAAATTGCCTTTCACTGTACATTTAATATGTATTCAATGTCTAAAAAGTGAGCAGATGATTAATAAATTAATTCAAGAAACATAACTCCAACCTTGAAGTGATAGAATATATTTTGTATTTTGTGTCTAGGAATGACTCAAGTTTAATAGAAACTGTATTTTCCTTTGAATTGGATGGTTATACACATTGACTGCAAATAACATTCTTCTTCCATTGGGCTTTTTTTTTTTTTTTTTGAGACAGAGTCTCGCTTTGTTGTCCAGGCTAGAGTGAGTGCCGTGGCGTCAGCCTAGCTCACAGCAACCTCAAACTCCTGGGCTCCAGTGATCCTGCTGCCTCAGCCTCCCGAGTAGCTGGGACTACAGGCATGCGCCACCATGCCCGGCTAATTTTTTATATATATATCAGTTGGCCAATTAATTTCTTTCTATTTATAGTAGAGACGGGGTCTCGCTCTTGCTCAGGCTGGTTTTGAACTCCTGACCTTGAGCAATCCGCCCGCCTCGGCCTCCCAAGAGCTAGGATTACAGGCGTGAGCCACAGCGCCCGGCCTATTGGGCTTTTTTTAAAGAACATATGTAACTCTGTAGGTGATACAAAACAAAACCTTCCATATTCTGTGACTTAAGAGAACTTGACTTTGAAAAAAACATATGTTTTCTGGGAAAAGGTATAAATTGAGTTTTGTATATCAGACAATTGAAAGTACACTAAGAGTAGTTTTCACTAGTGACAGTGTGATGCATTGCATAACTATTCTTTTGATGTCAGACAGATTTGAGCTCAAGCCCTTGTTCTGTGTATATACTACGTGATCTAAGGTAATAGAAATGTTACTGGGTGTGTAGTAGTACTACACAGTGTTTATTGAGTACTTACTATGTGCTAGTCACTTTTTTAAAAGTATGTAAATTTGATTGTGCATATTTAAGGCATACAACATGATGTTATGGGATACATATAGACAGTAAAAAGGTTACTATGGCGAAGCAAATTAACATATCTGTCATCTCACGTAGTTACCCATTTTTTTTGTAGCAAGGAAAGAGCAGCTAAAATTGATTTAGCATGAATCCCAAAAACAGTATAATTTTATTACCTATAGTCCTTTTGTGGTACATTAGATCTCATTAGATGTACTTGTTCATCCTACGTATCTGGTACATATCTGTATGTACATCCTACATATCTGTATCCTCTGACCTACATCTCCCATTTCCCAACCCTGCCACCCCTTGTCCCTGATGACCACTGTTTTATTCTCTATTTCTATATATTTTAATTTTGCCTGTCACTGTTTTTATTGTGTTGTCTCATATAATTATCTTCTGAGGAAGAAGAGAGAAATTGAATAACTTGCTCAAGGTCATAGAGATTTAATAAGTAGCAGAACCAGGGTTCTAATCCTGAAAGCCTGTTTCCATATTCCTCACTCTAAACATAGATCCAAAATGATCTATGGATTACTCTGAGAATCACTTTTTCCAGCTGTGGAATGATTTTTAATAATGCCAACATTATGCGTTTGAATATGAATTAAAATAAATACACGTAAAGTATCTATCATAGTGTCTGGTACCTAGTTGGCATTTAATGAATTTTCTTTCTACTTTTCTCAGTGAGTACTAGGTAGTTTATTGATGGGATGCAATTTTTTTTATTATTAAAATCTATTTTTAGTGTTGTTATAAACTGATAATTTTTATAAACTAAAACTAAATTTTCAGTGATAATTTAAATGAATTATTTTAAGTATATAAATATTTTCTAGGAAAAGTTATCCTTTTGTTTTTAATTATGATAAAGACAAGCTGTTTGATAGACTAGTTGATGGATTGCAAGATAAAAAAAACATTTAGAGAATTCCAAAAAGTATTTATTTCAGTGACCTTATCATAGAAAGAACCTTCTTATAATGTGACTATTTATGATTCATTTATTTGTTTAGTGAACTTAAATCCTAATTTATTTTTTCTTAAAATTATCTTGCTAATAAAAGTTATTCCAGTAATTAACTTGAGTTTTACAGCCACCCTAATAATTAAAAAGTCTCTTAAGGCCGGGCGCGGTGGCTCACGCCTGTAATCCTAGCACTCTGGAAGGCCGAGGCAGGCGGATCATTCGAGGTCAGGAGTTCGAAACCAGCCTGAGCAAGAGCGAGACCTTGTCTCTACTATAAATAGAAAGAAATTAATTGGCCAACTAATATATAGAGAAAAAATTAGCCGGGCATGGTGGCACATGCCTGTAGTCCCAGCTACTCGGGAGGCTGAAGTAGCAGGAATGCTTGAGCCCAGGAGTCTGAGGTTGCTGTGAGCTAGGCTGACGCCATGGCACTCACTCTAGTCTGGGTGACAAAGCAAGACTCTGTCTCAAAAAAAAAAAAACAAAAAAAAGTCTCTTAAAAATTAAATATTGCATTGTAATGTCCTAATTAGTACCATTATTATATGTAAAGCACCAAAATTACCTAGAAAATTTAAACATTTCTGTGTCTAACTACTTTAACCAGATTTCTCCAACACTTAGAAAAAGTGACATAAAAATCCTTTTCTCTGACCATGTTTCATGATTTTTAATTCAAGAAAAAGTGCCTATTTTATTACATACTTAAAAAATGGTATGTCATTGCTTTAATAGGCAAAAGAAATAGAATCAGTACCTGTATATAATGATTGTTTCTCTTACGGAAGTTGTTGTTCTTATACATAGAATATAATAATAATTTAGCTTCCAAAAGCATTTAAATGTTTTTATCAGGCTATAGGTTATTCAATTATATTTTCTTTATATTTTTCAGATAAAAATCTTGTATAATACTTCTTAATATTTATA
Source organism: Microcebus murinus (assembly GCF_040939455.1). Classification (NCBI taxonomy): domain Eukaryota; kingdom Metazoa; phylum Chordata; class Mammalia; order Primates; family Cheirogaleidae; genus Microcebus; species Microcebus murinus. Next base: position 70,490,607 of record NC_134116.1, on the reverse strand, counting down.
TTTGCTTTTTTTAAAAAAAAATTACTATATTGGTAATGAAAACATTATCAATCACTTTGAAGTGAACCACAGACAAAAAATACATTTGATGTATAAATACTACTACCATTAGAGGAGAAAAACTAAATAAATAATTTGGTTAGTGAGATTTAACTAGAGTAAAATGGAATTTATATTAAATTCACTGTGCAAATTAATTTGTAAAGACTAAAAAATAAAATACATTAAGTATTCTGTCTGAAACAAAGGCAAATTATAATATAATGTTCAAATAGCTTTCTCCTTTTTGTCAGGCAATTTCTTTTTATTCAATGGAGCCTTTACAGAAAAAATCTAATAAAGTCTATATAGCACATCTAGCAATTTAATGAATTTGTCACCTATTAACAAGAAGGGACATTTCATTTTCTTCTAGGCTTATGGCTTATAATTCATTGACTTATCAAAAAAGCTGTTTTTCTGTAGTACATTTTAAAGTGTTTTTCTTAAGTGATTGCTTTTCTACAATAATTTTTTTCATAAAAAGTTTTAAGTTTAGTGACTTCCATTTTTAATACTATACTACTTTGTGTTATTTTTCAGCACTTAATTTTGCTCTGTAAATTTTACACTTCCCCAATACAAGGCTTCTGCTTTCTCTTTCACCCCCTACTTTCACCCCACCCCATTGCCCTCCATCAAAAAAAGACACCTTTTTGGCAGTAAGTTTAATTATAAATTATTCTTTGCAGAAATGTCAGCAACCATGGACTCATCTTCACTAAACTTGCTACCTTAATTTTCCTCTAGTTTGCATTTTCACATCTTCTGTCCTTCAATATTTCTGTCTTGTATCTTGTTACAGAAGGTATTGTTATTTTGCTTGTACCATAGCTTTCATTTCTTTTAACTTTTCTGTTTTATATTTGATTTAAAAAGAAATAAAGTAAATTGCTTCATTTATTTTGATTTATGACAAACTTGCAGGTTTAGTTGTATCAGTCAAAAACTAAAATAAATGTTATTTTCCTTTACAAAGACTATTGCCACATGCCTGAGTATTCATAATTCACTCAGAAAACCAGAATATTCCTAACAGAAAGTAGTTATATATAATTAATAAATACTAAGACTCTCACAAGTATTTAGATTCTGTCTTCCCCTTTCTCCCAGGGATGAGATGTGATGACCATAATAAGCAATGGGTGGAATTTTTAAGAAAAGAATTAATAAAGCATCACCAAGATATTCTAATTAATTTAGTATTATAATTGTATTGGCTTTTATTTCTAATACTACTTAAGTTTTTAGTTCCATAGTCTTATTACTTAGGCTGACAACTTCCAGTGCTTTTCTCTAGCTTGTCTTTTATTTAGGCTCATATCCAAACCACTGATGGACTATTTCCATGTGGAAAGTATCTCAGAGTCTATGTGACCCAAATAAAAACTCAAAAACTTCTCATTTGCCCCATTTCTATTGCTTTTGACTTTGTAATTTTACTGAGTAACGTTGTCTTCATCCAGTATCTTAAGTTAGAACCCCAAGAGAACTCATCAGTTGTTTTCCTTTGTGTTATTAAAATATTATTATTAACTGTTGCTGTTTTTCCCACACAATCTACCTTGTTAAGCTATTGATATTATCTCTTAAATACCTGTCAAATCTATCCTTTCACCTCCATTCATATCACTACTGCCTTAATTTAGGTTCCCATTATTAATTACTGAAAGCTAGGATAAATCTAGTAATTGGTTTTGCCCCTTTCTAGTATTTTCCATTGGCTAGAAGAGTTATCTTTCTAAAATTTGAATCTACTTATTTCACACCTGTAGTTATTCACTAGTTTCCTGTTATCTCAGAACAAAGTCAGTTCCTATTAGCTAGGCTATTAATGATTTGATCATTCATATATATATATATATATATTATATAGCTCTTCTCTAGTCCCATTTCTTGACAGTCTTTTCAAACCCAAATCCATTTATATACACAGAAAGTGCAAATGTTAGCAAGTTAGAACAAAGAGTGGGAAATTCTAGCAGTGACATAATCTGGAATGTGTATTTATGAATAAAAAGTACTACTGATAGGAAGAGCCTCAGTACGAGTGTGTGATGGGGAATGTTTTCCTGCGATTCATAGATTTATAATGTCTGCAAATTATGGAGTGCATTTAACAAAATCCTCCATTTAGTGTGTCTTGGAGTCTTACTACATGAAGCCTGTTAAGTAAAGGGTTGGGTATTGGGCTTCTAAATAAAGGTTAATGTGCACTTACGGCTGGCTTCCAGGTTCAGCACAGAGATGGAATATCTGCCATCATGCACAAGGACAGTGAAAAGAGCCAGCAATCTGTACACCAAACAGCCAATTGTCTTTTGACCAATACCCTATTTGTATTGATCTTGTTTAATAATGAGCTGAGCACATAGAAACATGTCAGCATGTAAATTATATTATCTAGCATTTCCTAGTTACAGCTAGAGTAACAAATAACTTCAAAACCTGATAGCTCATAAAGCAACAAAAGTTAATTTTTTCCTCATGATTAGTTGTAGCTCTGTTCCCTGTGTCTTTCCATTCTGCATTCTAGATTGAAAGAGTAGCTGTGATCTGGAATATATTCTTGTGACAACGGAGAAGGGCAAAAGTCTGAGCCAACCAATACAATAGCTCTCATAGCTTCTGTTAAAATAAGATGATTGAAAACAACAGATGCTGGTGAGGATGTGAAGAGACAGGAACACTCGTACACTGCTGGTGGGACTGCAAATTAGTGCAACTTTTGTGGAAAAGAATTTGGAGATACCTCAAACAGCTAAAAATAGAAATACCATTCGACCCAGCAATAGCATTATTAGGCATCTACCCAAAAGAGCATAAGACATTCTATTATAAAGACATCTGCACCCGAATGTTTATGGCAGCACAATTCACTATTGCAAGGATGTGGAAACAACCCAAGTGCCTGTAAATTCATGAGTGGATTATTAAAATTTGGTATATGTTTACAATGGAATATTACTGAATTCTAAGAAATGACAGAGAGCTAGCACCGCTTATACTATGCTGGATTAAGCCTAAGCCCATTATCCAAATTAAAGTGACACAAGATTAGGAAAATGGGCTCCATGTGTATCACCATCAAATTGGTACTAACTGATTAACTCTATGATACTCAAATGGGGGTGGTGTTCAGATTCGGGGGTTAGGGGGAGTAGACCCACATCTGAGGGATGTGGTGAGCATTGTGGAGGGCAAGGGCATACCTCTAACCCTTGCTAGGGAGAGGCAAAGATATAAAATGTAACCAAAATGTTAAAAAAGCACAAAACATTTATCAGATGTTGGGCAGGTGGGAGTGGGGAGGAGAGGATGGGTATTTACATACATAGTGCAATGGACACCACATGCAGGATGGACACGGTTGAAGTTCTGAGGGGGGGAGGGGGCAAGGGCAATATACATAACCTTAACATTTGTACCCCCATAATATGCTGAAATAAAAAAAAATAAGATGAATGTTATATTCAATCTTCTTGCCAAAGAATGACCAACCAAGCCCAACTACAGTTAGGGGGCTGAATTGGAAAATATATTTCTCAGAAATGGCAGTAGAATGCAAGTCTTTTGATAATGACCGAGGATTTATTACCATCTTATTGAGATGGGAAGAGCCAATAATGGGGAATAATAGTGTAATCTCCTATAGGCCCTGTGAAAAAATATTACAGTGCACAGGAAGAAAACCCACATCCTGAAGATTTGGGGCAATCTGACTTGTAAAAATTATTTACTAGAAGGAATTCAGAAGAACATTTTGGTGAAATAAAAGAAATATTCTTTATGAAATAGGAGCAGAATAACCATAAGACTGACATTAAGAGACAGTACTGTCAGAATTTAGAGATCATGGCCAAAATCTATATTTTAGACAAAGATTTTAGAAGATTCTGATATAAAACCAGGTGTGGGAAGCAAAGAATATTTCTATAAATCTTTTAGGTAACTTCCAGTTGAATTAAAAACAATATATATTTTTTCTTTTGAATTCACTACAGAAAGTAAAAATAAAAAATTTAATACATATTGAAAAATACAGAAAAAAAAGGAATGGAAATACAGCCATAAAACAATAGAAAATGTAGGCAATACAACCTAGTTTTATCATTAACTGTTGAAAGAAAGGAACTCATATAGTCACTCAAAAAATAAAATTCAAGTATGTGAACTTTAAAGGGAAAGTGTCTCATTTAAAACAAAGTGACAAAGAATATAGGTTACAGTTTTTGGTCTGCTGCAGTTTAGCAGCTTTTTTCCCCTTAGTATCATAAAGTATGGATCTTCTGTCCTATATAGAATGCATAGATGATGTCTTTTAACCTAAGAAAGCACTTATTCCTCATTTATTGGCTATAATAAAATCATTTTAGTTAAACTACATAGAAATAATAGAAAGTAGTCCACCATATTTGTTATATTTTATCTAGAAAAGTAGATTGGGTCATTACTAACCTATTCTAAAATGTTCCTTAAAATTTCACTTCTTTCATGGATTGGGGGCCCTCTTATACCTACTCATTTTCACTTAATTCATACTTTTTATACTTTTCCTGCAGGAAGAATCAGGACTTGCTGCATGGATAGAGTGATAAATTTTCTGTATAGCATCAGCTGCACTAATCCTTTGTGGGGAAGTTCAGGGTCTGTAACAGTGACGTTTGAGTGTAGCTTAAAGGATGGGTACTGATGCTTGTTTCTGTCTGTACCGTGACATTTTCAGAACAATACAATTCTCCTTTTTTTGTTGTTGCCTAATGCAGAGAAGGTACCTTCAAATTATTTTTTCGAGAGAGTATGGGCATCAGATATCATGTAAAATTTTAAAAAATTATTTAATTCCATGTCCAGATCATGCAAGTAATTTTTATCTCTTGTAGTTCAACTGACATATGTATTATTTCATATGACATCATTGGAAATCTCTCCCTTGATGGCCTGTAGGTGCCTAGTAATCGACCTAGAAACATCAAAGTTCTTTGCAGGATCACTTTGGTATTACTTTATTGGGGATGATAATTGGTGGCTTGAGTGTGGTCCTATTTATCTATTGGAAAAAGAAGATTGAGATCTTCTCTGACAAACAGGTAATCGGCAAAACCTATACCTTTAAATCTGTATTTTCTAGATATTGCTTACAAGGAAGCTCAAGCTAAAATTGGAAGGCAGGTCACAATAAGTCTCAATTGGAAGAAAAAAATCCTTTTGCCAGGGAGAGAAGGCTAGGTATTGTCCTTTTTGAGCATAAGGCTAACTTGAAGCAGTTTTGGTATTTGATGTGTACTTTTTGTAACTCAGAAAGCCAAGTACACTAGTTAGCACATCTTTAATGTAGTTGAAGGCATGATTCTGAATAGGTTTAGGAATACAAGGAATTCCAATGTTGTATGTGGGTATCAATAATCAGGAAGCCAAGAGTAAGAAGTGTAGTACTGATTAGTTTCTGTGAAATGAATGTGAACATCAAGCATGTTACACATATTTTTGTATTTGGTGCCAAATATTTTTATAGTTGGAAGTGGAACACAGGACTTGGTACCTTAATATCGTATGCAGTAGTGAATAGAACCAGCTATGGTCCTGTCTAGCAAGTTTCAGTAAAACTTTGGTGAAGATCCAATATCAGGCTGCATATCTGGGCATTGATTATCCATGTTTATTATTAGGGCTTCCTATACTTGTAAAAGGACTGCCTTGACACAATTAATTTATGATTTAAAACATTGAATGAAATATATATACATAAAAGCCTTGTAGTATGGATTGCTACTGGAGACATAGAAGGAAGTCTTATGTACCTACCCCTCAATAATTCATTGGGAAATAGCAGGAGTTCTATTTTTCTGGTGGCTGCATATCTCATTAGAGTTATGAGTATCTGCCTAGTAGAGTCTAATTTTTGTACAAATTCCATATATTTATTATTTTTGGCATTTTTGTGATATTTGTGGTGAAAATATTATTGAATTTGATCTGCTTTAGATACTTCCTTTTAAATTTGTCTTTATTAATGGGCAAGTGTACTTTGAACCTGGACCTTAAATATTTTTATTGACAGCTTCTATGGATAGATAGCTTAATTATCTCAAATATATACATACATATGTTATTTTTTTAATATTTTTTTCATGGAAATAAATTCAATCTTAGTATTTGTGGTTTTCAGGAAGATGGGCAAGCTTCCTTTTTAACATGCTTATCTTCATTGTATGTCTGGCAAATATGGCAGGAATCACAATATGCATACATGAGGCATTTGAGAAAAAAAATTTGGAGTATACCAATAATGCTTTTTTTTTGGCATGACTTTTTTTACTTTTTATGCCAACTCATGTACAAAGTGAGAAGATTTTTTATATTATCTAAGCAGCAAATATACTTATTTTTGTACATTTTGTACATTTGTACATTTTATACTTGGAATACCAAATATACTTGTTTTTAAGAGAATTTTGAAAAATTAAATATTTATTAAAAAATATTTTCCCCAAAGTTGGTGGCTGATCATATACAAGGAAATTTTAGAGTGTGCTGCTGGAGAAGGCTATTCAGCACAAAATGAAGGGTACGAATTTGGAAGTGTAGGTGATACTGCCTTGGCTGGAGCATGAACCACAATAAACATCATACTATGACTTTTGATCAGCAGTGAATTTTATAATACAGCAGAGGAGGTTGTAAATGATGCAAGTCATGACATAGCATTAAAATAATATGCCAATATGATTTTTATTTCAATAGAGGCAAGGATTTCTTGTTTGTATGATTATGTAAAATCATGAACAACTTAAAAGCCTTATAAGGAGTCATAGTATTCATCAGCATTATAGCCAATAACTAGACATTTTTGAAAAGCAATGTTGCATGCTATAGACCAAGCATCAATTTTAGATACTTGGACATACTATTCAGAAGTAAAATGAAACTTTCTGATGGTGTAGCCAGAGAATCTTACAGACGTTATTAACTCATTTACGTTGGAGATGAGAGAAGATTTTCAACTAGGATTTTTGTTAAACAGTTTTGTTTTTCATCAAGTGGTCAGCTTTTTCTATAGCTGGAGTTTGGAATAAAGGGCTTGGTATGAGGCACCAACTGTAATATAATCCAGAGAAGAATATGATTTTATATTTTCTAGGCATTAGAAAGGTACAGTATTTTGATCTTTAGGATAAGTACTGAGGTTTCACCTGTCATAATATTAGACAGAAATCTAATACGGAGTTTGAAAAGGCCTCCCTCACTGTTGCAGCCGTATCTACTGAGTATAAACAAGTTGCTAGGAAACTGTGAGGAATCCTGTAGTGAGCAATTGGGTATTGCTTGTTCTTGTGAATCTGCATTAGTATACCCTAAATAATTCATTACTTCTTAAGGCAAAATAAGGTAAGAGGTTTAATATAATCAGGAAAACTCAATATAGGACTCTGGATAGACTTTGTTTAGGAGAGTAGTAAGCCTTTTCACTTGTCTGGTTCTGTGGTGACAGCTTGCCAGTTATTATGGGCATTAAACTATTGTAACATAACCCAGTTTCCACTGTCAGCCATAACCTTCCATGACTAAGTATGTGGATTTGTCAAACTATTGATCTGAGGGAATTATGGATAGCTTCTACTTAGGAAAATGAAAGGTGTTATTCTTACAGAACTTAATAAAAATTTGGTATTTCCAGTGTATTCTGGGTCAAGTATACTGGAGTATCTGAAATGAAAGGTAAATAAGAATTAGATATTAGACTGGTAAGGACAGTATAGGGGAACAAAACTCTGAAGTATATAGTTGTATATAGGTTGTTTTTTGTTTTTCTCAAGTTTGGTTATATTAGTCAGGATAGGCTATGTGATATCAAATTGATTCTGAAATCTTAGTGGTTTTATACAATAAAGTTTTATGTATTGCTCATGTGACCAAGTATAGTTTGCTCAGGGATCTAAGATTTCAGTTTCCACTCTTATATTTTAGAGTAGCCAGTGTTCTTCATAGGAGGGGAAGAAAGAGACTAGAGAATTATTGCCTGGGCTTTTTACTTTGTAATCCACGAGAGACTTCTGTTATCATTTTGTTGATTTAATCACAAAGGGGTTAAGAAATGTAGTCTTCTGTATACATAAAAAGGAGGAATACATGAGATTTGTTAATACCTAACATTGTCTCTAGCACACTTGGTTTCTTAGCTGGTAAAATGAGTTGGTTGCAGTGGTTCTTAGCCAGAATTATAGTTCTTGGTTGTAAAAGGATGTGAAGATGATTGGGGAGGTGGTGACATAGTGGTATTAATCCTGACTTTAACTCGTAGTATGCCATTTGCCAATATTTGGGCATAGTGAATAAGTCTGTTCCATTAGCATGTTGAGATCAAAAAGTGGGGACTTAGATGGAATAATTTTGGGGGGTCATCTTAGTTTGAGACTTCATTTAAGTCAGTAAGAATGAAATTCCAGTTCCAGTTCTTGGTAAGATAGAGTGAGTACACTTTACCCTGTTTCTTCTATTCAGTGCAAGAATAATACCTTACATGGATAGAATCTATGGAGCGGCTATTACTCTGAAAAGTAAATGTAGCAGGTAGATTGGAGAACAGAAGCAGAATTCACAATACCTTTGAACTAGTGGTAAAGTTCACTATATGTCTTGCCTCTGCAATATCTCCAGCATGAAGTAAATCCTCTGGAAACCTGAAATTGAGCACCAGGGTTCAATGAGAGAGCACTCTGGGAGAAACCCTCTAGTTCTAGTGCAGAAGTTCCTTGTTAATTTTTCTTTTTTGCAGCCTGTTTTCTCATGTTCTCACCCAAATGTAATTTTTCCACCAATGGGAGCCTATAGAAGCCGAAACTCTGAAAGAGGGGTAAACATTCCTTTGATCAGTAGAGCTAAGGCCAGCCCTAAGAAGGTGGGACAAACACCTGTTATTTTTTTGAAATCTGGTGGACCCAGATGTGGCCAGACTTATCGAAGTACATGGAAGAGAAGGGAAACTAAAGCCCTAGTGTTTTGACAAGAGAACTAAAAAGAGCCCTAGAATTGGAAAGTATTATAGATACCACAGAAAGGGGAACATGTGGGAAAGAAACCTTATAATTTTTGTTTTAATAACTCAGCCCTAGCTGTGCATGTATGATCTAATCCAAATTAGAGGTTTAGCCAGTACAACAAGATAAGAAAAAGAAATAATAGGGATTGGAAAGGAAAAAAAAAATAGAACTGTCCCTTTTCCTAGATGACATGATTATCTATATAAAAATCATCAGGCCAGGTGTGGTGGTCCATGCCTCTAATGCTAGAACTTTGGGAAGCCTAGGCAGGAGGATCACTTGTGGTCAGGATTTTGAGGCCAGTCTGGGCAACATAGCAAGACCTCATTTCTACAAAAAATTTAAAAGTTAGCCAGATGTTGTGGTGTGCACTTATAGTCCCAGATACTCGAGAGGCTGAAGTGGGATGGTCACTTGAGCCCAGGAGTTTGAGGCTGCAGTGAGCTATGAGTGTGCCACTGCATTCAAGCCTCGGAGGTAGAGGGAGATCTTGTCTCAAAAAAAAAAGTTATCAAGCAATCGACGTACACATAAATTTTAGCACTAGTAAGTATGTGTCAACAATGTCACAAGATATAAGATTCATACAAAAGTGATTTATATTTCTCTTTATAACAATGCACAATAGAAAACCAAATTGGAAAGTATCATCAATAATAGCTTCAATAAAATTAATTAACATTAAGATATAAATTTCACAAAACATGTATAGGATCTGTGTGCTGAAAACTCCACATTTCTGATGAAAGAAATCAAAGATCTAAAGAAATAGAACACCATTCATGCACTCAACATAGTAAATATGTCATTAAATTGAGATATAGATTTAATACAATACCAATTAAAATCCCAGCTGAATATGTTAATTGGTATAGACAAGATGCTTCTAAAGTTTACAGGGAATTACAAAGTAACTAGGATAGCTGGAACAATTTTGAATAAAGTTGGAGGAATTATACTTACCTGTCTTTAAGACACACTATAAAGTTAATGAAGTTAAAAAGACAGTGTGGCATTAGCAAAATGATAGACACATATATCAGTGGAACAAAAGCATCCAGAAATAGTTCCATACATATATGGACAATTAATTTTTGGCACTCTAATGGAGAAATGATAATCTTATGCCAAAAAATAATGAACATTGACCTTAACCTCATGCTTTATGTAAAAGTTAATTTAAAAAATTAAGTCTAAATATAAAATGTGAAACTGTAAAATTTGTAGAGGAAACGGGGAGGAATTCTGTGTGACTAAGGCTAGACAAAGTCTTCTTAGATATAACAACAAAAGCATGATTCATGAAAGAAAAAAATAGATAAATTTGATTTTAACTTCATCAAAGTTAAAACTTTTGCTCTGTTAAAGATGCAATGAAAAGACATGGTACAGACTGGAGGAAGATGACAACAAATCACTTATTTTGGCAAAGGATTTATATCAAGAATATATAAAGGACTCTCAGCCCTCTGTAAGACAAAAATCCAACAAAAGAGTTGAACAGACACGTCACCAAAGAGAATATAACGATGTCAAAGTAGCTGATGAAAAGATGTCAGCATCAGTAGCCAATAGAGAAATGTATATAAAAAACACTATGAAATACCACTACATACGTAGTAGAATGGCCAAAGTAAAAAATAGCTATGGTGCCAAATACTGGCAGTGATGTGTGGAACAACTGGAACACATTACTGGTGGGATTGCCAAGTGGTACAGCCACTCTCAAATATAGTTTGGCAATTTATTATAAATTTAAACATACACTTGCCATATATTTAGCCTTTCTATTCCTGTGTATTTATTTATGAGGAATGAATGAAAACCATTTGTGTGGATGTTTATAGTAGCCCTATTCACAATTGCTATAGCAATTGCTATACCCGAAATGCCCTTTATAGATGAATAAAGGTTAAGAGAGGAGACTCAGAAGGTTATACACTATGATTCTCTTTATATCACATTCTTAAAAAGTTAAAACTGTAGTGATAGAGAAGAGATAAGTGAAATTACCAGAGATTATGGATGTTGAGAGGGCGTCACTATAAAGCTATAATGGGATAGCACAGTGATATTTTTGGTGTGATGAAACTTGTCTATATTTTGATTGTGGGTTTGTACACATCTGTGTATCTGTTAACATTCTCAAAATGTTATACTAAAAAAAACAAAACAAAGAAATCAATTTTACTGCATGATCATTTAAAAAATAAAATTCACTATAAAATGAATAGAAGATTGCTAGGTTATGTAAAGCATAAGTATCAAATAATTGTTTTAGCATTTTGTGTAGTCAGCTATTTTTATATTTATTTCTGTTAAATACACAAACTTGGCTGAATGTAGGGATGGCACCAGGATAAATGAGTAGACATTTGGCCTTACTGCTGTGGCATGATTTGACCTTGAAGGACATTAGAGTATGCATACATAGTTAAGATCATCCATGTATAAATATAACCTGTCTATTTTTTCTTTCTAATTTAGAATTTCTTAATCCTAAGGTGTTGAGAAGTTACATCATTAAATTTCTAAGGCATTCATGTATCCTTGTTTACTATAGTGGTGACTGCCATTTGTAAAATGTCCAGGAAATTTTCATAAAGGGACTAAGACATTTAGTGCTTTATAAGGGTCGGTATGGAAAAGGTTGGGATTAAACTGGGGAGAAATAGTATAGAAACTATGATATTAGGCTTTTGCATTTGAAAGTTTTAGTAAATATTGAGTATTTTTAGTAAATATGTGAAAGGAATTTATAAGAAGGCTATTTTTGTTCTAAACTTTGTAAATTCTGTTACATACTATAAATGCTAATATATAATACAAGATCATAGATTTAGAATTAATTCCCTTACATGTGCAAACTTTAAATTTTGTTTCCTTCCTAAGACTCATTGACACATTCCAATCTTTATTATTTAGACTTTGATTTTTTTTTTTTTTTTTTTTGCTGTATTTGTCAGAAATAGAATAGGCTGATGAAACAAAATTAAAATCTCTGCCAAGAGAAAAGAATCGTCTGACTTTTAATACAGCCTTTAAAGAATGCTCTTAAATATCCATGACAGTGTTAGCATTTGAATTTATAGGACTGCCTGCCTTTTTATCAGGCTGAAGGAAAAGGTAGAAATTACTGAGGAGAGATTATGGCCAGGGGAAGGCTTAGTGATTTCATGTGCGACTCTGTGTATTCCATCTGTCCTTACATTTTACTGTCTTGCATATCAGCATGTTTCTTAGCTGACTACAGATAAATGTATTTTGCTTACTTTGGCATGTAGATCCACTTGATGTCTGCACTGATGAAAGTGACAGTGTATATGTCAGAATTCATCTTCTACATAGGCAGTGGTCTTCTTTGAGATCACATTTTTATGAGTGCATTGTCTAAAAGTGACTATTAAATGTTCCTGGAGTTAGAAACTTTTGGCTTAGACCTCTCTAAAGTTGAACTGTGAAGGAAGTTAACTCTTCTCACCTATTGAGAGATTGTTTATGTTACTGGAAATTAATTAGCTTGGTTGTGGACTTAAGTCGATTTCATTTATAGTTTTATTTCTACTATGATCATTCTCATCTATGAATAGTTTTACAGTGAGAGAAATAGTATAGAAACTATGATATTAGATATTTTATATAATTTTAATGACCTTCTGAAGGATTTTGATGTATCTCAGTATTACATTAGGCTGCTTAAGAGATGAAATCTTCTGAAAATATTAAAAGATTTTTGCCCCTTACCAATACTTTAAATCTTATCTTGATCTACTTAATTATTTTGCCTGTAGTGTTTCTTAAGAGATTAAAAACATCCTTTTAAAAGGGGGAGGATGTGTTATATATTAAGGGAAATTTTAATTTTTACATAAGTTCCAATCGTCTTAAATAAAAAGGTATTTATTTTAAAAGCCATTCTGGCTGTGGTACTTTGCTTGTTTCAGTACAAAGCAAAATGAATAGCTATTTTCTGTCTTTAAGAGCTGCCTTTGAACTGAACTTAGTTTATATATTTATTCTTAATCATTTCAATGGTAAACTAGATGGCTCTAAATAATAAAAACACCCAGAAGATAATAAAACTTTTTAGATTATATTACATGAGTTATTTATGCTAGTTATTTAAAAAAATTAAATAAAAATGAACAAAATTGAAACGTTATAGTAAAATCAAGGCAAAATCTATATAAATTTTAATGGAATCTAAATGTAGTAATATATTTTCATTAGAAACAAATTAGTTATGTTTATATATAGTTACTAAATATTTTCAGGTTATTTGTGGGCCAAGACTGTGGTGGTATTCTTTAATAATATGGACCGGAAAGCTCTGGAGAGATAATAAATATGCTAAGTTATTAGAGGCATTATTATACTATTTCTTCTATTTTTTTCCCTAAGGTTTTGCCCTTTAATATATGATACTTGAAATAAATATTCTTAATTGAAACTTATTAAGAATTTGAAGATGGTAATTATTTTTAAGAAAAAAACCACAATAGATTATTAGCATCATTTTCCTTAAAAGAAGACAGGATTAAACACCCTTAACCACTTTTGAAGTAGAATTGCTACTTATAGAACATGGTATGTTATAGTACTGTCTATTGAAAAGTTTAGCAATTATATATCATGATGTAATAATCACTATACTTTTTGTCAAGTAAAATATTCCTTTGAAAATCTATTCCTAGATATTGCTATACTTTTCAAGAGAATGTTCTATGTTGTGTATGTTAGTTTTGGCTGACACAGATACTTGTCTTTTGGTTTATCCTACAGTATATATTTAGATCCTCTACCGATGAACTGATGTGTTCTAGACAGGAAGTGGTATGTAGGAGATATAGGAATGGGCTGAAGTATCCTTTATATTTGCCTTTGTATCTAGGGGAGTTGGAAATAGGCAAGAATGGAGAGAAATTTTGTATGGCAGTACACAGAATTTTGCAAGTTTATTGTGAGCCCTGCAGCAATCCGATGCATTTTAGTTACTGGTAAGTTTGTTAAATTATGTTTGAAATTGTACCTCTTCGAAGATGGCCATCTATTTACTATTACGTCCACCATGTCAAATATTCCGTATTTTAAAGATTTTTTTTTAAAAAAGATGTAGTATTGCATTGGGTTTTAGGTATAAATTAAAAATACTTTTGTTAGTGAATGCATTTGACTTTTTAATTGGTGTCATGGTTTATACTGAAGCGAAATTAACATTTCATGGACAGCATAGTTGTGTGTTAAGATGTTGGAATAATAATAAAATTAATATTTCTATTTTTGTAATGGAACTTGACTGGGTTTAGAGGTCCAAGTTAATTTATTAGATGTTTGAGAATGAGTAGTTCTTCTGATATAAAAGAATAAGAAAATCCATGGCATTCTTGTAATTTTATGTGGTTCTACATATGGGGGTGATTTATTGTAAGAAATGCTTTTTTGCCTTTTTTCATAGACCATAGGGACCATTGTGAGGCATTTCTAGTTTTTCTTTTTGGCAGTGCTGAGGTTTAGGAATTCACTTTCTTCCTAAATCACTAACTAAGGTATAGATAAGAATTCCATGAACAGATTAGGAAATTATGTAATCTCTATGCATAGTTTTCTTTATTCTTTTTAAACATCTAGGCAGAAGTGTTAAATGTAACATAGTCCTTAATCAGTTATTTGTGAAGTAGCCTTGACTATTGATTCAATTCATTTAAAATGGACTAGATTGCTTAATAGCTGTTGTTCTTTACAGAAACATTTTAAAAAATCCCAAGGGATTCTGTGGTAGTTGTGTTTTTCTTATAAATCTCTATCTTTGACTTAAGGACAAAGTAAAAGAATATCATTGATTTCTGATATGAGTTTACGTTTTTGTTGTTGTTTAAGGCTATAGGGCCAGTTAATACAATTGAATTTTAATTTCCTGTAATGAAGTACCTTATTTCCAGATACTATATTTTTTCTAGCTGATATAATATAGTTTATTAAACTATAGTTTTTTTATAGTAGTGATAATGATAATTTTGCTATTGGTTCTTGTTATGTGACCATTTCTGATTTGAACAAAAAATAGCCACATTATTAGAGAAATGTGTTATTTATCAATCTTACTGAAACCAGAGAGCTGGAATAGTTAAGAGACTAGAGTAAATTCAGATTCCTTTTGGGCTTTAAAATAATTTTAAAGTTTTCCTCATTATCAAAATTTCTTAATTATTTGTGAGAATGAGTACTTATGCATTTAAAATATATTTAGAAATCTGTGCTTTTACCCTTTCTTATGAATGTAAATAGATATTTCAGAGTATATCTTAAAACATTATAAATAGATGTTTTTTTAATTCTTGGTAAAATCTGGTTTATAGCAATTTATTATAAACTGCATTAAGCACATACAACGAAGGAATATATATTTTCATTATTGGAATACTATATTCATGTATCAGTGCTGCTAATTGAAAATTGTTATATGTAATTTTGTAAAGTAATACATTATCAAGCTTAATGCAATCATTTATTTTTCTTTTGTTTCTTCATTCATTAATTCAACGGACATATTAAGTGCCTAATCTTTGTCTGACATATCTGTGTGTGTTTTTATGTTTTGGGTAGACATTGTATAATTAATTGCCACTTTTTATTTCAATATTACATAAATCATTTCTTTTCTGAGGGCATACTTGGAGATAAGTGACATATTACATATTTCTGGATTTTCTTTTAATAAATAATGTAATTTTGAAAAAGATATAAATAAAAAGTTTATTTAAAAATAGATTTGTTCTTCCAAAACAAATTATTATGTACATACTTAAAATTATCTACAGTAGCCTACTATTCAAAAGAATGTTAGGATAAGGTCTTTATTATGGAAAAGTGTTGTATGTATATTTCTTATATTTACTTGAAGCAGGACATATATGTATGCACAGATAATCTTTGATACTTTATTTTGGAATATTAAAAAACCATATGGTTATGGTTCAATTTATTATATTTAATTTGAAAAGGATAACATTAATTTTCTCATGCTTTGAGGAAATATATTATTGTATAATATAAAGTATAGTAGCCATTGTCAGCAAAATAAAGATTGGATTTGAATATGGTTATTATTTTTGGCATAATAAGTTACTTAAATGGAACACTTTGTTTATAATAAACATTTGATGATTACATAATGAAATTATCTGTACTTTACATGCAGTGCTACTCTTTTGGCATTCCTGGTTGAACTACTTAAAAGTTCAGTAGCCATGCAAGAACAGATGCTGGGTGGAAAAGGCTTTTTAGTCATTGGCTACTTACTTGAAAAGGTAAGTAATGTGTATTGATGGTTTTGTTGTGTAACCTTCATAGTTGGACAACTGACAATCACCAATTATATTTTTTCTGTGGTTTCTCTTTCCATTGTCAGTGTAGGAGTAATATTATTTGCTAATTCACAAACATTTTCATATTATGCACTTGCATATAAATATAGACATGAAATTAAACTGGGGGTTAGAAGTGTAAATAAGAAATTTTGAGTGAAAATAGAAACTAAAGAAAAATTCTTTCATATATTTCTATTCAAATTTTAACTGTCATTTTCCTTACTTTTTTTCTACAGTAGTACCCCCTTTATTCCCAGTTTCACTTTCTGAGGTTTCAGCTATCCATGGTCCAAAAATATTAAATAGAAAAGTTCCAGATGTAAAGAATTTATAAGTTTTAAATTGTGCTCCATTCTATAAAGTACTGAAATCTCATGCTGTCCCTCTCCATCGTGCCTGGAATGTGAATATCTCTGTGTCCAGTTTATCCATACTCTGTATGCCCTAGTCATTTAGTAGCCATCTCAGTTATCAGATTGAAAAAATATGGTATGTATAAGATATAGATAGATAGACAGATAGAGAGATAGATAGTTAGATGGAGATAGATATAGATGTTACTATCCTTTGTTTCAGGAATCCACTAGAGTTCTTTGAGCTACCTCCTATGGATAACTGGGGGACTACTGTAGTTGTTTCTTTGCTATCTTTACATTCAGACTGAGTTTCTTAAAAATCTTAACATTTTATTTGTTAAATAGGTTTACTTTTTAGTTTTTACTTTATTTTTTAATCTTGAGATCAAAATTTTTATTTTGTGTTAACAAATATTATTCTGTTCTCTTTTCCCTGCTTTTGATAATTTGAATATTTAAAGTAGCTGTCTTTAATCAGTACATAGTATAAACAATGTAAATTAGGTAAGTTTAGTTTATCTCATTTTTTGTCATTCATGTTTTTTTTTTTAATGACCTTTGCTTTAGTTACAACTATACTCTTATGGTTATGAGTGCTGAATTTCTGATTATGGTCTCACAGAAGTTTGGTTGTTTCATGTGAGTTACTTTAAAAATTAAAGTGGAATTCTATGAATGAGAGTATGTTTTAGAAGAAATGTCTCTGCCCTTCATCAGCACTTTGACCTCTTCTAATCAGTTAACTCTTCAATATTCAGCTGCTCTGAAAATGAACCTATTTGAGAAATAATAGAGATGAGATCTCAACTAAGAGGACTAAACATATTTTTTCTTGGGAAAGAAAATTGAAAAGACTTTTGGAGATAGTTTTTATTTCACTTCCCATTGTTTTATATTTGAAATACTTGTAAAACTGTCTTTTTTTTTCTTCTTAAATGCTGCCTTTTAATGATCGGTGATTGAAGAGTTTTAGATTATTAAGTAGATTGATCATTGGCAGCATTTCTTTACTGAGATGATTTTTTTCAGTAATACTATTAAGAACTTTATTAAGACTCCTTGGTTTATTTTTTTTAAGATGGAATACTGTTTTCCTATATCTATAGTATTAAGAATTGTTTAGAAGAGATATGATAAGCTATATTTAAAATGAGTTAGATATTATGAAATGCCTTTGTAAGACTACTGTGCATGACAAGATCTCTGTCAGGACCTACCCCTTTAATGTGCTTTCACTCTTTACTGAGGATTTATCTGCATAATTCTAAAGTGAGCATTCTTTTACTTAAAAATTAGCTTAAAATTATAAATATTGTAAAAAGCCTTCAAATAAAAGGTATATTTTGTTCTTTATCTTTCTCAAGATTAATATTCTTAAAATTATATTGTCAATTTAGTGAATGTAAAATATCTTATTGTGGTTTTATTTTGTGTTTTTTATAAATTTTGATTAAGATTAGACATACTTTCATGCATATTTATTGGACATTCATCTTTTCTGAGTTGTTCATGTCCTTTACCAGTTTTTGCTATGTCCTTCCAAGACCCCCATTCCTAGGCAACCTGTAATCTACTTTTTGTCTATGAATTTGCCTATTCTAGATATTTCCTCTAAGTGGAATAATACAGTATTTGCTTTCTGTATCTGCTTTATTTCACTTAGCATAATGTTTTCAAGGTTAATTCATATTATAGCATCTGTCAGAACTTCATTCTTTTTCATGGCTAAATAACATTCCATTACATGTATATACCGTATTTTATTTATCCATTCATAATTTGATAAACATTTGTGTTGTTTCTATCTTTTGACTATTATAAATAATTCTGCTATGAATGTTCATATACAAGGTTTTGTGTGACATGTGCTTTTATTTCTGTTAAGTAAACACCTAGGAGTTTATTTTCTGAGTCCTATATTTAACCATTTGAGAAACCACCAGTGTTTGCCAAAGTAACTTCATTTTACATCCCACCAGCAGTATTTGAGTGTTCAAATTTTTCTACATCCTTGCTGACACTTGTTTTGTCTGTCTTTTTTATTCTAGCCCTTCCATTGGGTGTGAAATGGCCTATCATTTGTAAAATTTGCACGTCTGGGATGACTAATGATGCCGAGCACCTTTTGATATGCTCTTTGACTATTTTATGTGGTTAGCTATTTATTGATATATCTTCTTTTGGAGAAATGTGTCCAGATCTTTTGACCATTTAAAACAATGGAGTATTTGTCTTTTTATTATGGAGTTTTAGGGAGTTTTTAAAAATTATATATTCTGGATACTGATACCTTATCAGACATATAATTAGCAAAGGTATTCTTCCATTGTATAGATCACATTGTTTTAATTTGCATTTCCCTATGACAATTCAGTTAAGCATGTATTTATTATTGTTTTGGTGATCCTCTTGTGTTAAATACCTGTTCAATGTTTTTGCCCATTTTCATTTGAGTTATCTGTCATTTTCTTGTTGATTTATGGAAATCAGGTCTTTACCCTAGGATATGAGTACTTTGTTGGATGTGCACTGCAAATATCTTGTTCTCTGTAGCATGCTCTTTACTCTTTTAATGGTTTTTTTTGATAAACAGAAGTTTTAAATTTTAATATAGGTTAAATTTTCAGTTTCTTTTAGGACTAGCCCATTTTGGATACTTATGTATCCTGAACCCATGAGATTTTTCTGTTTTCTTCTCAAGGAGAAATGTTCAATTGAAACGTTAGCTCAAATAAGATTTAGACTGAAGAATAACCATAAGATAGAATATAAAGGCCATTGGTGACATGAACCATTTAAGGGGAAGTGTAAGGATGAAAGCCTGATTGTAATAGGAGTGAATATAAGAGTAAATGAGAGTCCAGAAATACAAGGAACGTTTAGCATTTGAAAATCAATTAATGTAATTCACTAAATTGAAAATAATGCAGAAACATGATAAGCATCTCAAATACTGCAAAAAAAGTATTTGATAAAATTTGGCACCTGATTATAATAAAGAAAACTCTTAGTAAAGTAAAAATAGATGACAATTCCTTAATTTGACTTTAAAAATTTATAAAAAATAATATACAGTAAACATCATATTTAGTGGCTAATTGTTAAAAGCATCACCCATGAGATCAGGAATAACAGATTCCCATTATCACAACTTTTATTCAGTCTTAGTGCAATAAGGCAAGGGGAAAAGATAGAATAAATACTAGAAAAGAAAAAATAAAACTATCATTCTCAGATGATATTATTGTCTACAAAGAAAATTTTTTGAAAAAATCTACAATGAGAATGCATTGAGGAAGAGCAAAATTGGCATATAAAAGTTCAACATAAACAACAATTATATTTTTATGTACCAGTGACAAGCAAAGAGATTAAAATTTTAAAAGCAGCAAACAATATCAAATATCTGGGAATAAATCCACCAGAAAGACAGAAAGTTCGTACACAAAAAACTACAAAAGAGAACCTAAATAAATAAAAGGATATACCCAAGTATACAAATTGGAAGATTCAATATATTACAGTAAGGGTGTCAGTTTAATATAATGAAAACCCTATTCTTTTTTGGAAGAAATTGACAAGCTATGTATATGGAAATGCAAAGACCCAAGAATAACCAAGGCAATCTTGAAGAAGAAAAATAAAGCTAGATGACATACTGTTTATACTATTTAGATGTACTAATATGATATGCAAATTAAGACACTATTATATAGTCTTAAAGCCAAAAAAAATCCACTCATTAATGGTCACCTGATTTATGGCAAAAATTACATTGGAATGTAGTAGAAAATTATCTTTTCAATAAATGGTACTAGGCCAGCTAGATACATATATGCAAAAAAAAGAAGAAGAACCTTGACCCTTATACCTCATGCAATATATAAAATGCAATTGAAATGCTGTCTTCAATTGTGCTTTCTGACAGCTTTTTTCTTTGTATTTATCTTGCTTCCTTAAACTCCTCTTATCCTCTCCTAGCAGTTCTTCATCTTTCTATAATAAATTCTAATGGCTGGTCTGTCACAGTGCTTAACCTAGAAAGCTTTCTACTTTTCTATCCATATAATATCTTACTTTAATTGAGCTTATCAATCTCCCTACCTTTCATTGTCCTGTAAATACTAATTACATTTGAAATGTTCCTCCCATTTTCAGTTCCTCTTGGATGTCTAGTAATCTTTACGAAATTTAAATTATCCACAGTTTGAATTTTCTCTCAAATTTTCATCCTTCACTCTTATTTATCTTAGTTAATGGCAATACCATTCAACGAATAGTTCAGAACAAAGAAGTTAATCCTTTTTAACTCTACTTTTTTGTACTCTAGATTCAAACTCTCAGCAAATTATGTTGTATTAATATCAATTACTACTTTCTACTTATTATTCTCCTCCTTACTATTGTTCTTTGATATGTTAGTACAAACCATCATCATCTTTCACCATAGTCCATTTTTCGCTTGCAGTCAGACTAGTTCTCCTGAAATGTAGCTTATCTTACTATTCTATCCTTCGCAGAATGAAGTTGTAAATTTCATACCTCTCACATCATCTCTTACCACTCTCCTTGCTTTCTGTGTTTTATCCACACTTGTCATACAAAGGCCTCTTTGCCTTTCCCTTAAAAACTAAAATGGTTGTTATATTTTCAGCACCTAGAACAGTGCCTACCTCAGTAAATAGCTGTTGAATTGAACTAATGAAAAGGCCTTGCATGTTTGGCTGATTACCTGAAAAGAGTACCTTTTTCACTTTCATTCATTCAGATGAATGCTCATATCACATTATTTTTAAATAATCAGTGGCCAGTTAGTATTATAGGTAATAAAGTTTCCACTTTTAATTTCTTATCAAAAGTAACAAGTTACTGGTTAACTTTCACTTAGCTTTTATCTTGTTGTAGAAATTTATGTAAGTAAAGTGGTCTAATGAGAGATCTTTTTTTAAATCACCTTTAGATTATTCCATGAAAAAAGTTTAAGGTGTTTTTGTTTTATTTTGCCAGAATATGAGCTTGAAGAAAATTTAGAGGTTATCTAATGTGTTCAGTAGGATATTTTAGATTGTAGTTAATAGAAAATTTGATTCAAAGGAGCTCCAACATTAAGGAAATATATAAGCTAGTGCAACGAAAAGTCTCCTGGTAGGTGGCTTATCAATCAGTCTTGGCAGGAAACAGATGACATACTCAATCTGGGTTATTGAGAAGAGTTTAATGCAAGGCTATTTAAAAAGTAGTGAGCATTGTTAAGGGAGCTCAGCAAGGTTTGAAGAGTTGAAGGGAATGTTTAGTATAATTCAAAGAGAAAGTTGTTCTAGCTATAAGAGAAGGGTACCTGACAGGAATGTGGTCTTTAATAAAGGAATACAGTGTACTGACTTGAAGGGATGAAACCAGAAAAATAAATGTCCCATCTTCATTTTCTTCCTGTCTTTAATTTCCTGCTGCTGTCTCCAACTAGTCAAACCTAACTGGAATCCAGTAGGCAAAGGAGCGTCCCAAGCATGGAAATAGGACAGGGAAGGTTGGAGAGCCAACATAACATATATGGCAAGTTGTGTTTCAGGATTGGGTTATCTGAGTCTCAGTAATGTCAGCAGACTCAGATTTTGTCTGTATCTCTGCTGTACCAGTTACAGTGATGATTTTACACTAAAACTGATCTCTTTTGTGGTCACAGGACAACTACCAGGGGTTTAGTGCTATAGACCTTCACATTCACTGGAGAGAGAGTTCCTTTCTCCCAATTACTGAGCAAGATCCTCCTAATTTGATTGGTTGGTTGGTTTAGGTCCTGGCTTCGTTTTGAACCAACAATTGTTGCTAGGTGATTGCCAAACTTTGTTACTGAGTCTCTGAACTTACAGTTGCCTGCCACCTCTCCCATCACCCCACCAAAACAGCAACAAATTATTAATATGATTGGATTGGGCTATTTGGAGCTCAACCCTGCAGTCCTGGGAGGAATGGAATGGGTATTGAGGATCAACTACTTCACGATGTACCCATACCAATTAAAATAATTTTACAGTTTATTTAATGCAAAATCGTTTGTGAGATATATATATGTGTATATGTATATATGTGTGTGTTTGTGTATACATATAGAGAGAAAGAGAAAGAAAGATAGAATGGTTTCTGCAATAAAAAATTAATATTTCTGGTAACCCATTCCATTGTGGGCTGCTCTAAATGTTGGAAAGATCTCTATTGAATAGTAATTTCTCCATATAACATCCATTACTCCTATTTGATTTAGTTAATTCTGGAGTGGATGCTATAATATAATTGTCTTTTCTAACTTCTCAGATTCCATGTTCAAATATGGTTATTCAAGTCACACTTCAGACTTCTTAAAAGTTATGAATTCCATTACCATACAAAAATAATGTCATGTAGTTCAAATTCCAGAACTTGTATTTTCTATGAGATTCTCATTGTGTTTTTGCCTAAGATTTACAGATTTATAACTATAAATTATCCAAATACAAATCTCTTTATAAAGTAGCTTTACTTGAGGAAATGAAAGCAAATGCCAAAATAGATATTTTTGTTTCCCTATCTTCAATAACTCAGCTATTTACTGGGATCATTTCTTCCATCTTTTTATAAATTTTTCCTGTGAAGTTTAATACTGTAAGCTTTGATTTGAATTTTGTAGGCTATTACTTATCTAAGCACCATTAATATTTTTTGTCAAACACAATCCTATCAATACAAAATTATTGTTATCCTTATCATAATTCAAACCAGTTAAATGCCACCTTAAAACCTCTTAACCACCCTTCTGCAAATGTTACCTCTCCGTGTTTTTTCCATGAACTTAATAACCATTAACATGTAACATATTTTACCTTTTTTTTTAACTGTGTGTACCTATCTTCTCCTCCCTTAGAATATAAGTTCTTTGTGGGAGGGTTCTCCCCCCCTCACTATCACCCACCAGTTTTGTTAACTGCTCTTTCCACAGTGCCAGGGAGAGTACCTGTCAAACAGTAAATATTCAACATGTATATTTTCTAAATGACCAGATGAAGAGTCTTGAGCTCTACCTTTAAGGTAAAGGAAATGGGATGCAAGGGTATTACAAGTTAGGGTGCATGATAGAGAAAGCAGATGAAGCGAACTGGTGTTCTGTGGCTGAGACTGACCTAAAGAAATATTTCATTTGGCTCAAGGAAGAGTTGTTTGGTTTTGAATTTTTTTCCCTTATAGTACTGACAGCAGTTCTCACTGCTCATCACTGTCTCCTACTCTAGCTTACAGAGTGTTGTTAACTATTTGCAATCATTTGAGTTTGTGACTTCTTATGTAGAATTAAATTTTTTCAGTTGCCTTTGTTATAAGCATGAGGAATGTAGATAAATTATATGGGAGATAAAAATTGATAGACCTGGATTATTTTATACTAATATTTGGACTTCAGTCAGTGAAGAATAGGAGAAAGGTGTAATGTTAATGTGTGCTTTAGGGTTGAGTGATAGGTAATTCTTTATCCTATGATTAGAAGATAGAGATACTACAGGGAGGATCACTAGATGAGGAAGAAAAGATTTTCATAGGAAGATATATTCTTTAGCCTTTGAGTTTTAATTATCAGCTTTTATAAAAAGAATTTTCTCTGTCTTACAGCATTTTCATCTGAAATTATATTCTAGGGTAATGTCCAATTATAATACAAGCCTCATATGGAATTTAAAATTTTCTAGCAAAAAGTTACAGGTGAAATTAAATTTAATGTATTTTAATCTAGTATATCTAGAATATTATCATTTCAATTTATATTCAATAAGAAAGAATAGGATTTTTTTTGCATTCTTTTTTTCATTCTGAGGTATAAAAGTCCAGTGTGTACATACTTACAGCACTCACTTTTGACTAGCAACATTTCAAGTGCTCAATTGCAACATAGAGCTAATGGCTACTGCATTGGACAGCACAGCTTTGGTTTGAATTTTGGACGCTGTATTGTTTATCTAAATACCATTGGTAATAAGTATATGGGGGGAGTTGAAATTGTTGATGGGAGCACTCAGTGTAGAGGTGGTGTTATATAAAGATGAGGAAGCATATCTAAGAAGAATATACTTATCAAGAAGAAAAGGCCAAGAAATAATATGTTAAGCAAAAGATACTCAGAAATATTCTGAGGATTGTATAAACCAAATGAAGACAGTATGTTCAGGAAAGTCATATCTGCTTTTTCAGAAACTATGGATAGATCACAAAAGTTTGTGCTAAGCAAAATGCACTGCGTTTGTTAATATGGAATTCATTTGTAACTTTTTGAAGGAAGGATTCAGAAGTATGATAGGGACAGTTTATTTTCACTTTGGTTTGGAGCTTCTCGTTCCAAATGTCTCTTTTTATGTACTTTCATGATAGTTATACATATTATTTTAATTTATATGTCTAAGATCTCTTGTTTGTCAATTTCTATAGAAATGAAATGAAACCATTGTTATTCATAACTTTGTTTCTTTAGCTTGAGCTAATAGTAGCAATATTTAATCATAGTTATTATAATTGATCTGGAAAGGACTTCAGATAAAGTATAGCTCAAAGAAGTATCATAAAATTCTAGAGTTCTTTTTTTTATTTCAGCATATTATGGGGGGACAAATGTTAAGGTTATGTATATTGCCCATGTCCCCTCTCCCCCGCTAGTCAGAGCTTCAAGCGTGACCATCCCCCAAACGTCGCACATCTCACTCATTGTGTTTGTATATACACATCCCCTCCTCCCCCCTCCTACCTGCCTGACACCCGATAAATGTTACTACTATGTGTCCACTTAGGTGTTTATCCGTTAATACCAATTTGCTGGTGAGTACATGTGGTGCTTGTGTTTTTTCCATTCTTGAGATACTTCACTTAGTAGAATGGGTTCCAGCTCTTTCCAGGAAAATACAAGAGATACTATATCACCATTGTTTCTTAAAGCTGAATAGTACTCTGTGGTAGACATAAACCACATTTTATTAATCCACTCATGTATTGATGGGCGCTTGGGTTGTTTCTACAACTTTGCAGTTATGAATTGTGCTGCTATAAACATTTGAGTGCAGGTATCTTTGTTGTAGAGTGTCATTTGATCTTTTGGGTAGATGCCCAGTGATGGAATTGCTAGATCAAATGGCAGATCTACTTGTATTGCTTTGAGGTATCTCCCTATTGCTTTTCACAGAGGTTAAACTAGTTTGCTGGGCATGGTGGCTCACACCTGTAATCCTAGCACTCTGGGAGGCCGAGGTGGGAGGATCGCTCAAGATCAGGAGTTGGAGACCAGCCTGAGTAAGAGCGAGACCCCGTCTTTACCAAAAATAGAAAGAAATTAATTGGCCAACTAAAAATATATAGAAAAAATAAATAAAAAAATTATGAGATTGGGACTGCAAACTAGATTTTTTAATATAATAAAATTTTAATGACAAAGAACATACAAAATTTTTATTTTAGATGTAAACTATTAGGGAGAGCATATGAAAAATTCATATGTACTTATGTTAAGTCAGAAATTATATATTTGATATTCTGGATATTTCAAGCTAGAATTTCTGTTTTCTTTCTTTAGTCATCAAGAGTTCATATAACTAGGGCTGTCTTGGAGCAGTTTTTATCTTTTGCAAAATACCTTGATGGTTTATCTCATGGAGCACCTTTGCTGAAGCAGCTTTGTGATCACATTTTATTCAACCCAGCCATCTGGATACATACACCTGCAAAGGTATGAATTTTATTCTCATTTATTTTAGTGTAATATTATAAATTTTGGTTATGGATCTAAAGTATTCCATAGAAAACATTTGAATTTTTCAGTTTATTATATGGTCAATCCAAGGCAATTTTGTTAGGTAATAGTCAAGATCAAAATACTAAATATGTAAGTATTCAAATAAGTGAAACTATAGTTTAAAAATAAACTTTGTATAATACTGCGTTCTGATATCAGAAGGCGCAATTCATACCTTTCCAAGGAAGAGAATTTGGTATTCCACTTATTAAAAGACTAGGAAGGGTAATAGATAAGTAATTATATTATGACCACTTTGATCATTTTGACTGCAAAATTTCTTTTATTTCGAAGGCAGAATTTATATCATTATATGTAAATAATTTTTGTTTTAAAATAAATATTTTCCTTGGTAGTGTTTAAAATTCTTATTAGTTTTAAAACCCGAATATAGCCTTATTCTATCCCAATAGAAATCAATAATGAGGGATTTATTTATTTATTTATTATGTACGTATGTATTATTATTTTTTTTTTTTGAGATGGAGTCTTGCTCTGTTGCCCAGGCTGGAGTATAGTGGTACGATCATAGCTCAGTACAGCCTCAAAAAATTCTCCTGGGCTCAAGCAATCCTCCTGCCTCAGCTTCCAGAGTAGCTGGGACTCAGGTGCACACCACCATGCCAGGTTCATTTTTTTCTTATTTTTTGTAGCTATAGGGCTCCCTATGTTGTCAAAGTTGGTCTAAAATGCTTGGCCTCCCAAAGTGCTGGGATTATAGGCATGAGCCACCATGTCTGGGATATTTTGATTTTGAGCTGTCTTTTACAATTTTAAAAATCTCTCACTTACTTGGTTAGATAATGTTTAAGTTCTGATTTTTGTTATATTATGGTTTATTTTATTGATTATTGGCTAGATCCAAATCTGAAGTTTGTTCACTCTTTTGAACAAGGTTTTGACTCTCCATCTGTATGCTTATGTTGTCAGATTCTGAAAGCCAACTATGTACTGTGGTCATAGGTGAAGAGAACTTGGAATTACATAAACTTTTAGAATATATGACAATATATATATTTTTCAAATATGCTGTAGCTGACTGATGTTAGTTCTGTGTATATATGAAGAAATATATACACTGAGAACTACTGAAGTATACTTTGCTTAAGGACTTTAGTTGATTTTTAAAATATTTTGATCTTTACAGGTTAGTTTCAATTAAATTATTGAATCATTTTAAGTTATTTGATTGTCAAAAGCTATTAGTTTACCTTTATTATAAGTTTATTAGAATATTTTTCTTATAGGTTATTTTCTTTTTAAAATATAAATAATGCTTAAGAAAAAGTTATTTTTAACCTCATAATAAATGGTCATCTCTGCCTTTATTAATTTGCATTTAAATTAGAATTGAACATATATTTATGATATAAGCACTTGAGACATTTAAATTTATTTTAATGATGTGTTATATTCTATATTAGGTTCAACTTTCCCTATATACTTATTTGTCTGCTGAATTTATCGGAACTGCAACCATCTATACCACAATACGCAGAGTGGGAACAGTATTACAGCTAATGCACACATTAAAATATTACTACTGGGTCATTAATCCAGCGGACAGTAGTGGCATTACACCTAAAGGATTAGGTAAATACAACACTACCAGTCTATTTACAACTTGCCTATGATTATTCTATGAATACTGTTATGGTGAACAGATGTGCATGATTGTGAAATTATCACTGAACTGTTTTCTTTCTTGTGTAGTAGACTTGTGTATTGAGAACTGTTTGTAGTAAAGAAGAAGTTTAGAGCTTTGCAATATTAAATTATTTTGGAATAAAGGCTGGTAAAAATAAATACTTGTCTTTATTTCAGCCTCTATGCATTTTTAATTCAGGAAGATACATTCATAATATTAAAAACAGATGAATGATATTGATTACAACTATTGTGTTCTAGTACAGTTGCTTTCAACATTTTTAGATTGTTAACCTTTCTTCTATTTTTGTTCCAAATTTGCCCTTTGTTCTGAGTATAGTGGAAACTAATTTAATTCTTTACTGTGTTTTCTTTCTTGTTTTAAGAATATAGCCAGTTTTTATAATTATGCAAAAATATACACTTACAAAAAAATAAAATAATACAAAAGAAAAAAGTTACTTATGATGCAAACCCCAGGAATAATTACTGTTACAAGTTAGGCATGTTTTTTTCCACTGTTTCTTAATTGCATAAATATATGAAAATATTTAAACATTTTTATAGAATTGATATTTAATCCATTTCTCCATTTTTTTGTCACTTTTTTTCTCAGCTATGCACAGTAATCTAGAAGGATATACCATTTACATTGTTTCTAAAGTTTTGATTTTATAAATAATTAGGTGATCTTTATTATAAATTTTTAAATAATTAGGTGATCATCTTTGATTTGTTTAGAATTACTGAAAAAGAAGCTAATGACAAATATTTTCATTTTTTTCAGGAATATCATATCATTTTATGATCTCACCAATAGTGTAATTAGACCACTTTTCTCAGCATGCTTATGATAAATCACTATTATAGATTTATAGCAATCTTTTGATATTAAAAAATAGCATTTTATTATGTTAATATTTATATAAACTTTTATGTCTTTTTATTTTATTGATGAGGCTTTAGTAATTATTCATATTTAGACCTCTTATTTTGTCTTTTTGTGGCTTCTTCCATTGCTTTTAAGTTTATAATACCTAAAATTTTTTGAATGTTTGCCATGAGTTGGATTTTCTGCTAGGAACAGTACATGTTAATTTGTCTAACTATATTATAGACACATAGACATATTCACACACATACATATGACTGTATCTCTATATACCTATCTCTTTAATATCATTTCCATTAGACAGATTAGGAAGCTAACAATCAGTACAAAGTGACAGCATCAAAATTTGAATCATAACTATCTGCTCAGAGCCCTCATTCTTAAGCACTACACTATCATAGAGTTTTCTGTACTATAAACAAATCATATATTCACTCATGTTAATTTATGTTTTAAAACATTAAGAATTCTCATATGCCCCTTACCAGATTTTCCAGTTTTTTACATTTTACCACACAGGCTTTATCATTCTCTCATTCTCTCTTTTTATGTTTATATAAGCACACATACATATACATATTTTTTTTCTGTATCAATTGAGAATAAATTTTGGATATGATATTCTCTTACCTCTAAATACTTCATTGTGTGTATTTCTTGAAAGATAAAGGTACTCTGTTAAATAACCACAAGACACCCTTGAAAACCAGCAACTTAGCATTAATACGATACTATTATCTAATACAAAGGTACCATTCAAATTTAACCAATTATCCCAATTATGTACTTTCTAGAAAAAATATTTCTTTTACCTTGAATCTCAGTGGAGGATCATGTGTCGTGCTTGGTTGCCTTGTCACTTTAATGTTTTTCAGTATAGAATAGTTCTTCCTTGTCTTTCATGACCTTGACATTTTTGAAGAATACAGATAAATTAATTTTTAGACTGCCCTTATATTTTAATTTGTTAGATATTTACTCATGATGTTTCCAGTTTTTCGTATTTGCTAGGAATGACACAGAAGTCATACTGTTTCTGTCTCATTGTATGACATCAAGGAGGTACATAATGTTGAATGGTCCTTTTATTAGTGACGTTAACTTTGAACATTTAATTAGGGTGTTGTCTCTCAGGTTTCTTTGTTATAAAGTTACTGTTTTCTCCTTGGTAATTAATAAGTATTTGGTAGAGAAATACATTGAGAGTTTACAAATATTGTCTTCTTCAACAAAGTTTCACATATTTATTTCAGTTCATTGATTACTCCTGCTGGAAATAATCTTTACTGTGACAGTAAAGATTACTGCCAAATGACAATGATTTCTAAGACATTTATTAGTTGGCATTCTACTGTAAGGAAGAACTTATTTTACTCATCCATTTATTTATTTATTTTTCATTTTTTAAATATCAATATGAATTCATGGATTCAATGTATTCTGTTAACAATTGGTATACTTTCTTTGCATAGGGCCAATAAGTAAGTATGTTAGGCTTAGGGAGCCAGAAAGTCTCTGTTGCAAATAATCAACTCTGTCATTTTATTGCAGAAATAACCACAGATGGTATATAAATGAATGTGTATGATTTGTTCCAATGAAACTTGCAAAACCAGGTGACATGATGGATTTAGCCCAAAGGCAGTGTTTGTCCTGAGTTGTATCATTATTCATTTTTTTTTTTTTTTTTTTTTTTTGAGACAGAGTCTCACTTTGTTGCCCAGGCTAGAGTGAGTGCCGTGGCATCAGCCTGGCTCACAGCAACCTCAATCTCCTGGGCTTAGTGATCCTACTGCCTCAGCCTCCCGAGTAGCTGGGACTACAGGCATGCGCCACCATGCCCGGCTAATTTTTTGTATATATATTTTTAGTTGGTCAATTAATTTCTTTCTATTTTTGGTAGAGATGGGATCTCGCTCAGGCTGGTTTCGAACTCCTGACCTTGAGCGATCCACCCGCCTCGGCCTCCCAAAGTGCTAGGATTACAGGCGTGAGCCACCGCGCCCGGACTCATTATTCATTTTGAAGCTAAAAGATTTGGCCAGTAGGACACTTTGCATAGATTCTTAGGTCTTTAGGACAAATGTCTATATATACATTTTTAGTATTTTCTTACCTTCTGGCACAAGTTGTTCTTGGACCATTTCTTGTCCCAGCCCTGGAACTAGCCTTTTTTTTTCAAAGAGCCCTGGTTTACTGGTGAATATGGTTTTTAGAAACCAAGATCTGGATATTAGTTGTGCTTATTGCTCTTCCGATGCCATTGCTTCTAGGTACTCTTGTTGGACAGATCTAGGAAATATGTTTATATGTATATATGTATATATAAATATGTATACATCCAAACTGATCTATCCATATTAAAACCATGAGTTCACACTGATATCTTCAATTCCAGACCAAACCACATGAGTAATCTGGCTCCCGTTGCTTTTAATATATTTATATGAGTTCTTATTCCACTTCATAAAACCAATGTTTTGACACATATACCATCACCTTCTTAGCTTTAACATTGTCAGTCGTCTCTGATCATCTCTTCAGCTGTGACTCTGAATGTTCCTTGCTGCCTCCTCAGCCCCAATTGTTTATGTGGTGCTGTCCACTCTACTGGATTCTACTGTCTCCTGAGCCCTGACTCTGAGGGAGACTTAGTTGCCTTCCTGGCTCTGTCAGCCCCCAGATGTCTCCTAGGCCTCTGCTGACTCTTGAGAACACTGGCTGCCTGAAGTTTCACTTGCTCAGGCTACCTCAAGGAGAGGGAAGGGAAGAGAACCAGTAAATACATTGTAAAGAAAGGTGACAAGAAAGTGGAAGAACATTTATTTTTTCTTAATGGTTTAATTTTTTCTTTTACTTTAACATTTTAATCCTTTGAGATTAATTTTGTTACTTAGTGGAATGTGAGGTTCTGACTTGAATTACATAGTTTTTTTCAGTACTGTTTTGAACTAAAATGCTTTCTTTTAAGGACACTCTGAAGTTAACTGCACTACACTAGCTTTCATAGAACTATTATTCATGTATAGGGACTCACCTTGAGAAGTAGGATCATTTTGCTTTGACTTTGAATTTTAACACTTTTGTCTCTTAAATTATTGTCTATGGTTCACTGTAAAACATTTAGATATATTAAAAATATCATAGTGTAGGTAATACATGTTCATGTAGCAAGTAAAATAATACAAAGGTTTATGAATAAAAAATTAACACTCCCCCAAGTAGCCAGTGCTTCCAGTCTCATATATCTTTTTACCTCTTTTTCTCTGCTCATACAAACATGAATGTATACATGAATACACATAGGTGCTTCAAATTATAGTTGTTTAAAAGATTTATTTTGAATATATCATAAATACAAAATGGTAAAATTACATATATAAATATTTATAATATGAATATAAAATGAACCTCATAGAAGTATAGCCATGCTTAAGAAATGGAACATTACCAGTGAGCCTGTATGTGCTCATCCATGGTTGTATCTTCTTTCCATTCCCTGCCGTAGAAATAACCCCATCCAAAATTTTATGTTTAGTATTTCTTTTCTTTATTTGGGTGGATCTTAGTTTTTACTATGCTTTACTATTTTGTTATTTATATATATATATATATATATTCTCCTACATAATTTATTGTTTATCTTCTGTATTTTTACATAAATGGTATAATTATAATTAATTTATTAACTCAATTTTATATTTGTTAGATAAATTTATTTGTATTTTATTTCACAAAAATACATTCATATCATATATGTATAATTCACACATATGTTTAGGGGTTTTTGCAACATGTTGCTTACATTATACAATATATGACAATGTAATTATTGCTAACATTTACTTAGTGTTTACAATTAAAATGGGCTAAGCACTATTATAATTCATTTACATAGTTGATCCATTTAATACTCACAAAATATCCCATGACAAGCATTATTATCTGCCTCATCCTAATGATAAAGAAAAAAACAAACCTGAGATATTATAAAACTTGTCCAATTTTATTAAGTGGTGGCAAAAATATAAAAAAAGTAAGGGAATTATTACTAAGATAATGTCTGTCTCTACTGAAATGGAGTTGGGGATGTAATCAGGAAGGGGAATGTGGTACAGTTTCTTAGCTTAAAAAGTGTTTCCTCAGATGTTCATTTTATAATAATTCATTAAATTGTATATTTATGCTTTCTCTATGTGTGCTATATTTCACTATAAAAATGGTTTTAAAAAAGTTCTACTGAATGATGATAAAGAGGGAAAAGGTACTTTGTATATTATTGGTGGGGTGAGAGAAAATACAGAGAGCAGTTTAGGAAACTGGAAGATATTTCTTTCTTAATGATAAGTGGAATGGATTGTTTGTGTGGTAATTTCCTTGCAGATGTCATAATCTGCATATAAATATTTGTCAAATGACTAAGCAGATGTTATAAATCATGTAAGAAGCAATTGTTCTTTTAAAACTTTAAAAAGCAGCTATATATATCCTGGTTGCTTCAAGAAAGACTTAATGTTAAAAGGATTTTCAAGTGACTAGTTACATTTCTAAAAGTATACTTTATTATATATTATATATATTATATATCATGTCATATTTTAATTTTTATTGGTAATTATTTATTTTGCAGTTCATTACTTTAAAATTTGGACATTATGGTGAAACTGATATGTACATTTTAACTCTTCCTACTCATTTTCATTTATTGACTCAGTAAGCATTTACTGAATGGCCACTATAATATATATTTATTTTTTATATACGAGTGACATGGAAGAATAAAGCTGCAAAACATATAATTATAATAAAGAAGAGTGTTACCTTTTCTATGCTTTGTTATATAATATGTGGGGTGAAAATTGAGAGAGTATTCAAATGAAGACAAGTTTAACTGAGGATGGAAGAAATATTGTGAAACTTATTAAGTTAATAAAAATAGGAAAAATTATTAATGTAAATACTTGGCAATTATCCATTATCAATGGGTAGTAATATATTTTTAATTTTTAAAAGAAGTAATTTTAAAAAGTTTCTTCTTTATCCCAAATCTGACATTGGGTGAATAAATTGAAATAGCCAAAAATATGAAAATTAATTTTTGGATACCCTGATATTATTGCAACTATATAACATTAATACTAATAAATATTATAATTTTAATAAATATAATAATTTTCTTTTTTTGTTTTATTCTAGATGGTCCCCGGCCATCACAAAAAGAAATCATATCACTACGAGCATTTATGCTACTTTTTTTGAAACAGCTCATACTAAAGGTAAAATAATTTTTTAATTCAGAATTGCAATATAATAGTTACAAAGGAATTTTTGACATAGTTTAAAATCATAATTGTTAAATTAGCAATAGCTACTTTTAATTCATGAATTGCTTTCAAAATTTTGTAGATCTTAGTAACTGTTGAACTTAACTTTCAGTTAAATGCTCTTTGAAATCCTTCATATTAAGGGATGTGACAAAAATGGACAAGGAACAAAAGAATTTTTTTTTCTTTTTTTTTTATTTCGGCATATTATGGGGGTACAGATTTTAAGGTTTCAATAAATGCCCATTTCCCCCTCTCCCCCCAAAAGTCTGAGTCTCCATCATGACCATCCCCCAGATGGTGCACATCTCACTCATTATGTATGTATATACCCGCCCCCCTCCCCCCTCCCACCTGCCCAATACCCTATTACTGTAGTACCTATGTGTCCACTTAGGTGCTACTCAGTTAATACCAGTTTGCTGGAGAATATATCTGGTGCTTGTTTTTCCATTCTTGGGATACTTCACTTAGTAGTATGGGTTCCAGCTCTAACCAGGAAAATATAAGATGTGCTATATCACCATTGTTTCTTAGAGCTGAATAGTACTCCATGGTATACATATACCACATTTTATTAATCCATTCTTGGATTGATGGGCACTTGGGCTGTTTCCACAGCCTTGCAATTATGAATTGTGCTGCTATAAACATTCGAGTGCAGGTGTCTTTTTTGTAGAGTGTCATTGGATCATTTGGGTAGGTGCCCAGCAATGGGATTGCTGGATCAAATGGTAGATTCAGTTGTATCGCTTTAAGGTATCTCCATATTGCTTTCCACAGAGGTTGAACTAGTTTGCAGTCCCACCAGCAATGTAGGAGTGTTCCTCTCTCTCCACAACCACGCCAGCATTTATTGTTTGGAGATTTTTTGATAAAGGCCATTCTCACTGGGGTTAAGTGATATCTCATTGTGGTTTTGATTTGCATTTCCCTGATGATTAGAGATGTTGAGCATTTTTTCATATGTTTGCTGGCCATTCTTCTGTCTTCTTTAGAAAAGTTTCTGTTCAAGTCCTTTGCCCATTTTTTAATGGGGTTATTTGATTTTTTCTTCCTGATTTTTGTGAGTTCTAAGTATATTCTAGTTATCAGTCCCTTATCGGATGCTTGGGTGCAAAAATTTTCTCCCATTCTGTAGGTTGTCTGTTTACTTTCATGACTATTTCTTTGGCTGTGCAGAAGCTTTGTAGTTTGATCATGTCCCATTTATTTATTTTTGTTGCTGCTGTGACTGCCTTTGGGGACTTCTTCATAAACTCTTTGCCCAGGCCGATGTCTAGGAGAGTGTTTCCAACTTTTTCCTCTAGAGGAACAAAAGAATTTTTGAGCATAAAGATTTTATTCTAGAAATGATCTATATTCCAATATAAGAAGGCTTATATAATGTATTTTATTGCAGTTGGAGTTTTTAAAGCACAAGGTAAAAACAAAAGGAGAATAAATATAAGTTGTGAGATAATACACAAAAATTGATACTGTAAACTCTTGTATGTGTATTATTCTAAGGAAAGAGTAAATGATTTGAAAATGGTAATATGAATATAGTTAGATAATCAATAATACTAATTTTGATAGTGAATGTCAAATGACTTTAAAAATTGATATAATTTTCTAAATTTTACATATTAACTTGAAACAATGTAGTCTATAAATTGTGAGGTATGTGGGCATTTTAATTAAAACATAACTACTTTTAAGTTATTCTAATTTTCTTTTAAAATGATCATTTTGATGCATTTAATTAAAGTTTTAATTTTAGATTTAAAGTAATTAATAAAATATTTTTTAAAAATTAGGATCGAGGTGTCAAGGAAGATGAACTTCAGAGTATATTAAATTACCTACTTACAATGCATGAGGTAGGACATGTTATGGTTTTCTGTTTTAATTATTTGATTCCAAGCTTTAGAATAAGATTTTAACTAAATAAATATTGGTGATTCTTATTATGCAGGATGAAAATATTCATGATGTGTTACAATTACTAGTGGCTTTAATGTCAGAACACCCAGCCTCAATGATACCAGCATTTGATCAAAGAAATGGAATAAGGTATGATTATAATATTAGTATCATTATTAGACTTTAATGGAGCATAGTTGTTATCCTAGAATAACCCTTAATGATGGAATGTTTGAATAAATGTAGCAGATCTTACACTTAAGAAGGTAATAAATGGAGAAAGCTGCTATAAATCCTCATGAAAACTAATGAAGCATATAGAAAATGGTCTCAGGAATCATGAAGGATAAATTGTTGTTGCTATAGTAAAGACAGTGCTTATAGTGGGTAGAGCAAATTTTTTTTTTTTTTGCAAGAAGCAAAGGTAGGTATGTTTCAGCAATAGAGGACATAAGAAGTTAATATATTTAATGAATATGGACCTGCCTTTGTATAGTATTTGAAGTGACTGTATAGGTTAGGTTATATATTAGTAGAAGCTTTTTTGCCCCAAATAACAGAAAACATCTCAAACTATTTTAAGTAAAAACTGAATAGTGTTTTTTTAAAAAAATCTCTTTAGAGTAGTAGCTGGGAATTGCAAAGCTATCGGGAAACAAGTTTGCTTTCTCTGCTGCTTTCTACATGACTGCTTCATTCTTCCTTCTGTATGTTGACTAGCCTCTCTGAACAGAAATAAATCATTGCTGTCCTAGTTTCTGTTTTAAATCATTTCCTAGTTCAAGAGCCTAGCAAAGACTAGATATTGTATCTTAGACCTTATTCCAAATTCTCTGAAAGGAGAAATAATTGTGCAGGTATCTATCTATGATCTCATTAGCCATGACCAAGAAAACAAGGTCATCAAGTTCAAGTGTTGGGGCCAATTCTACAAGAATAGGAGATATGGCCTAACTAAGCGTGTATCTTAAAATTGAAGACTTTTGTTCATTGTCTTGGGAGGCAGTACTTACAAACACCAGTCACATTGCCCTTTTGAGTATATATTTGAGGACTGAGTTTAAAGAAAAATTAATAAAACATGGTCATTTTTAATTTTTGTGAGAGACTGTAAAAATCTTGAAAGATATTTTATATTTCATATATTTATAACTTATAAAGTGTATAGTGTTCTTATTTTTCATATTAGTGTTTAAAAGCTTATATATATATTTTAGGGTGATCTACAAATTACTGGCTTCTAAAAGTGAAAGTATTTGGGTTCAAGCTCTGAAGGTTCTGGGATACTTTCTGAAGCATTTAGGTCACAAGTAAGTTGATATTTTTCATGTTTAATTGTATAAATATCTACTGAAATTGTGTTTTTACAACTTTTATATCTACTGTAACATGAAATTTGACCAGAATAATATACCAATGGAAAACAATAGCTTTCTGTGATAAAGTTGTAAAAATATTTTATAAAATAATTTTATTAATAGTAGATTATAGAACAAAATCTCATTTCAGTAATATAGTTTATATTCTTCCTGAAAAAAAAATTATTCATTTTAAGGATGTAATAAAATAGTTTGTCAAAATAAAAGTATATATGGATATGATTTCAATGAAAACTTTCTTAATACAGGGAATACTATGTATATTGTGGTCTTTCCTAGAGCTGATCTTAGTCTTAGAAGCTAAGTCAATATTTTAATATTTGTTCATATTTTTTTCTAACAGTGGGGCTTTTTGATTACTTTTGTGACATAATGATTTTAGAATGCCTTCATTTCTTTCTCTAAATCCTGAATTTAGATACTTTTAAGAAATATTTTCCCTATAAGAACTGCTGACTTAATGATTTAAGTTCAGGCTATGATGTCTAGTATATGAATATTCTTTTTAAAATTCATTTTCTATAGAAATGATCCAAAGGAAGTAGTACTGTCATTTAGGAATTACTATTAATAGATGGAGTTCCTTTCAGAACCTCACTGTTGCCAGTTCTTTTTGTTGCTTAAATTTGGAAAGAGCTTCATGGTAATACTGATAAAAACTGCACAAAATCCAGATGAAACATATCTAGCATATGCATTTTCATTATTAAGAGTTAAGGATCATTCATTTCACTTTGGTTAAGTAAAAGAAATTGATTCAGAGAAAGTTAAAGGATTTTAGCCCTAGATGCAGCCTCTTAAAAATATCAAGAAAGCACATTTAAAAATATAGTAAAAGATGAAACCTCACAGATAATGCAAAATTAACAGTAACAAGCAGGCAATTTACTATGTAAACGTGAGTGTTTAAGATATTTCCTTTCTCCTTCTTTTTCTGTAAAATTAATAAGTAATGCAATAAGGAATAAAACATGAAATCTTTCACTACCACCACTGTTAACAAAATTAGAAGATAAAACAATGCGGGAACTCCATGGTATGAATATCAACTGCTTAAATCTGCTAAGATTGGGTAAAAGCTGTGAAGGATAAATTGAAAATAAAGAGAATGATGAGAGAGTTCAATGATAGCAAATCTCACAAAGTGTAACAGAAAGTACCCTTTCTACAGATGAAAGGCTCACCTTCAGGTGTAAAAATAGATCCTTTGTTTGAAATAATAGATACACATACATCATGGCTGATAGCAGAGTCTTTTTTGAGTCAGATAGGTTTCAGAAGAACAGAAAGTGAATAACAAAGAATTATACAGATGAGCTTTATTTGTAAGAAACAGTCTGTGGCTATTAGAGAAAGAGACAGTTTTTGGATTATGAAAGCAAAAGAGGTTGCCCTTGCCCCTTCTTTTACACATACGCATGTAAATCTCTTGCAAACAGCTGGTCAATGAAAATTTGACAAAATCAAAAGAATTGGCACAGTGTCAGTGTATATTTATCAGATAAAAAAACATGGAAAAAATAAGCAAAACTAACCAGTTAAATGAAAAGCACTCACCAGAAAAATTTTGCTATGGAGCATATAATAATTTTGATTAAAAAATTTACCAAAGTTAAAAAAAAGAAATAAATGAATTGCTTCTGAGAAAGGGCAACCACTAAACAGAATTTCAAGAAGTTGTAACTCAGCTACTCGGGAGGCTGAAGGAGGAGGATGGCTTGAGCCCAGGAATTCATGACCAGCCTAAGCAACATAGTAAGACCTCACTTTAAAAAAATAAAAAAGTTGTAAGAAATAGCAGGATAGCATGGAAGTATTTAGTCATGAGCTAACAAAACTGGAAAAAT
This sequence comes from Microcebus murinus, assembly GCF_040939455.1. Classification (NCBI taxonomy): domain Eukaryota; kingdom Metazoa; phylum Chordata; class Mammalia; order Primates; family Cheirogaleidae; genus Microcebus; species Microcebus murinus. Next base: position 70,451,014 of record NC_134116.1, on the reverse strand, counting down.
ATTGGAAGAAATGAACTATCATGTAATGAAAAATGAAATTGGAAGATGCTCAAAAGAAGATAACCTCTTGTGGCTAGCATAGTAAGATACATAGAAAATAATGAAAACAAAATAATATGTATGGATGAAAATATGAGTTTAGAAGGATTAAAAAGAAAATGAGTGATGTTGAAGACAAAGAAATTATAATAATGGTGTAAATGGAAGTTTCAAATAAGAAACACAGATTGATAGAACAAGTGTTTAAAGCTATAATTCAGTTAAATTCTAATGTAAGATTTTGCCATCCTTATTTAAAGAGGATATACTTTGTCCCAGAGAAAATTGACCTGGAATGTTCAGCATGAAGGTGTATCATTGGACTTAATATAACAATCCTTTTATAGCACTGTGCAAATAATGAAGGAAATGAATCTAGCCTTAGATTTGTCTAAAACAACCTTCAATACAGAAAACTGTAGAGCAACAACCATAATATATCAAATGAAGAAGTGGAAGGCAAATTATTCTTTAAGTAAAAAGGGTGCTGCCAAATAATTTTTAACCATACATGGCATTGTTTCTGTGAATAATTCTTGAGAAAATTGCTGGGACAAACTTAAGCCTATTGAGGATGACTGGGGAAACTATAGCTAAGGACTGCTGGTGGATACTGAATGAATTTAATAGTAAAACTAAGACTAAAATAAATGTTTGAATATGTGTGACAGACCAGAATTTACTTTTCACGTGTTCTAGTAATTTAGAAATGATATAACTATAATGAATTGGGAGAGGACTGAGGAAAGAAGGAAAGTATAGTAAGTCCAAATTGTCAAAAGATTTCCATATTAGCTGACAAATAAAATATTAAAAATATGGGACTATTTACTAAAATTTGATGATATAAGAGAAAGGAAAATTTAAGAGTAAATATGATGACTTTATTTTTGCTCACAGAAAGGAAATACACTTTCTGAACATATGGAAGATTACTTATTCTTTTATACTTATGAAGATAAGTTGTTCAAAAGTATACAGCTTTTAAAATACTAAAGATCTGTATAGATAAAACTAAGAACCATATATAATGTAACTTTTAAAATATCTAAACAATAGTAAGCATAACATGAAATTTTATATATCTAAGAGCAGACATATCTATCATAAAAGTAAATGTAAAAGCTTTTATAAATCACCTATAATAAAAAAATCACAGTTGATCACAGTAATAAAATGTACTGTTGGTAGTTAAATGAATCAGCCTGTTTTTCATAGTCGTTACTTACAGGCCTGCAATATGTTGACAGATGTTTACCTTAATGGTTTCTTTCTTTGTTGGACTAGTTTAAATTAGTCCAGTTTTTTTGGCAGAGCCAGAAAATTCTCTTTGCTGTTATCAAAAATTATGGCATGATGTGGATTCTGGGAGTATGTCAGTTGGAAAGAAGCTTTCTTTCCCTCTGTCTCAACTCTAAGCTGTTTGGCTGTCATCAGTGAGATGTTGGCTCCTGTGCGTACCTGAGTACAAATGAGTCTTGTTGTTCTATTTGGGTGCCAGCAGAGAAAAACAAGAGAACTATTGAGGAGATTTCTCTCTCATGGATTAGACAAACAGCTGAAGAACTGTGTTAGAGCCCTGAGGTAAACACTAAAAAGTAGCAGGTCTCCAGAGGTGAGAAGTGTTTCTCTCAAAGATCCTGGCCTCCTATCTCTTTTCGTCTTACCCTCCCCAGAGGAACATTAAAACTGGCTTCCATGTAAGTGACTACCAGAAGGCCAAGAGGTACCTGAAATAGTGGGATTAATATTCCTGTCCTTAAACTTGTAGGTGTATAGGAAGATTAGTTTGCTAGGATGCTGGCTGCAGGGGCCCACGTACGGGACACACAGCTTGTCATGTTTTATACTACAAGTCAGTAAGTTTAGAGGGTGCTTTGCCTGACAATACCTCTAGGGATCTCATCATTTAAAATTCATAGCTATGATATCTGACCTTGACTCTGTGCATAATGAAAAATAACAACTCATCTAAAGAGGCCTGATAGTCAAAGATAGGAAATAAGAAAGAATCATTATTAAACTATGCACTCAATGAAATAGTGCTGTAGGGGAGGATATGGTGGAATATTTGAATTTCATTTTTATAAAGAGCATTTGAGATTTAACTAGAACATCAAAGACAATATTCTGCTCTTTTAGCTCATGATATTTTTTGCAGTTCACCCAAATGAGTGGATTGGAATATCTCAAAATATAAATTAAAAACATAAAGTGAAAGTAAAGATAAAACCTTACCAAATAGGAGACTTAACATGTGACATTAGAATTCTTGGAGGAGAAAAATGATGGGTAAACTGGATATCCTGAAACATTTTTGAACTTCCAAAGACTTAGAAATGTTGAATAAACTATGTCAAAAATCCTTTTAAATATATAAGTGAACGCACAAAAATAAAGGAAATTCTCATATGCCCAAAGTGGAAATCAAGCATAATAAAAGAAAAAAATACTTAAGAAACAAAGTATTTTCTAAATAAACCATGCAGTTAAAAAATATTAAGTAATGTTTGGAAGTGAAAAGGTAGTAATTAGAATTAATACCTCTATGGACACATTAAACAGATTAGATAAAACTTCAGAAAGAATTGGAGAACTGGAAGATAGAAATGAAGAAATCAACTAGAATGCAACACCAAGAAACAAGATGACAAACATGAACAGAGGTTAACAGATACGGAGAAAGAATGAAAAATTTCAATTACAGCTAGTAAGGCTTACAGAAAAGGTGAAGAAAGAATGAAGAAGAAGCAATATTCAAAGAAAATTTACTAAAAATTTTCACAGAATTGGTGAAAGACCCAATTTCTCCAAATTTGGAAGTGAAATGAGCTCTAAGCAGGTAAGATTAGCATAAAAATCTCACTGTAAAGTAAAACTACAGAATACCAAAGACAAAGGGAGCAACAAGGGGGGGGACTAGCACTACAATATTAAAACAAATATAATATTTTAATAAGTAAAGCAATATAGTACTTATTCATGAATAGACAGAGCAAATGAATGAAATGAAAAGTCAATAGATTGACCAAAGTAATTATAGGATTTTGTGTATAATAAAGGCGAGGAATGGAGCAGTGATTTACTTAAAAAGATACGCTATCCTTTTAAGGAAGGGAACAAAAAATTGGTAGGTAATTATAACAAATGTACCATTCTGGTGGGGGAGGCTGTGTATGTATGTAGGGGAAGGGGATATATAGGACTCTATACTTCCTGTTCAATTTTACTGTGAACCTAAAAGTGCTCTAAAACTAAGGTATTTAAAAGGGGAAGGGGAAGGTGGTAGGGAAGTGAGGAACAAAGTTTATTTATTTGGGGGTGGGCTGCGAATGAAGGTGGAAGTGAATGACTTGGGCATGAAATTGCTCTGTGTATCTGTTTATATTATTTATTAACTAGGCAAAGGTATTATTTTAAAAATTAAGTGATAAAGGCTAGTTACATTTAAATATATGGCAAATAAAAACTTTAAGGCAGGCCGGGCGCGGTGGCTCACGCCTGTAATCCTAGCTCTCTGGGAGGCCGAGGCGGGCGGATTGCTCAAGGTCAGGAGTTCGAAACCACCCTGAGCAAGAGCGAGACCCCGTCTCTACTATAAATAGAAAGAAATTAATTGGCCAACTAATATATATATACAAAAAATTAGCCGGGCATGGTGGCGAATGCCTGTAGTCCCAGCTACTTGGGAGGCTGAGGCAGGAGGATTGCTTGAGCCAGGAGTTTGAGGTTGCTGTGAGCTAGGCTGACGCCATGGCACTCACTCTAGCCTGGGCAATAAAGTGAGACTCTGTCTCAAAAAAAAAAAAAAAACTTTAAGGCAAAAAAATAATGAGGATAGAGGAACACCATATAATGAAAAAGGTGTAATTCACTAGAAAGGTAAAACAATTTTAAATGTGCATATACTTAACAGCATAGGTGAGGTATAGAAAGCAGGTATTCACTAAATTTGAAAAGAAATCAATAGTTTACAAATTTTAACATTTTTTCTTTTTAAAATAACAATTGCAAAAATATATCAACAGTGTAAATTTGAAAAAAAAGTCCATTAGCTTGAGTAACATACACATTCTTTTTAAGCAATATACACAACTATAAAAATTATTAAAATGGGACCATAAACTAGCCTTAGTGATTTTAAATAAATAGTCATACAGATAACTTTCTCTGACCACAGTGCAATTAAACAAGAAATCAATGACAAAAAAAATCAAACTTAGAAAATAGAAACACATTTATTCTAAATAACACATAACAAAAAGTCATTCATCATGCAAATTACAAAATAGTTACAATCAAAAGATGTTGAAAATTCTGTATATGTATACATATGAGATTTGGCCTAAATAATACTGAAAGCAAGTTATAGCTGGTTATAGTTATATAGTTATAACTATTATAGCTTAATATAGTAAATATTTATATTAAAAGTAGAAAGGTACTTTGATTTTTCATTTTATAGGTTCTCATGTATGCTTACCACATTAATAGTCAGCCTAAGAAGGCAAAAGGAAAGAAATAATAAAGGGAAGAAACTAAGAAAGCGGAAAGTAAGACTACTAAACACAGTAATAGCAAGGCAAAAAGCTGTTTTATTCACTTGCAAAATACTTTCCTTTAACTGGCTAGATAAAGAAGGAATAGGTTAATACTTTATACAATGAAATTAGTACAACTTTTATACCAAAATTGGATGTGGATTATAAATTAAAGGAAATTTATGGCCAATTTCCCCTGTGAGTATAAGTCTATTAGTTAGTGGTTTTTAAAGTATATATCATACCAAGTTGAGGGTAGTTATAGAATGCAAAGGTGATTTACCATCAGGACATCTTTTCACACAATCTCCTTATTAACAAAGGAGAATAGCTAAATAATTATAATAATGAGTGCAAAAAGTTTTGATGAAATTCAGTACCTATTCATCATAAAAATTCTTAGCAAGCCACAAATAGAAAAAATTTCTTTAACCTAATAACATATATCTACCCCAAACTTTTCACAGTCCTATTTAGTAATGAAATGTTAGCAGGATTCTCTTTACTCAATAACTAATAATTATTTCTCAATAACTAATAATTAATGAAAGCCTGATTTTACCTCCCTGTTCAATATCCTATTAGTTAATATATTTGAATTTATAGAATCCTCCACCTAAAGCAAGCAAAATGGTTTTCAAGTACATGTGCGACATTGGCTAGAATGTATTGTGAGTTAGTGTGTAAAAGGTAAAATAAGTCTTAGTAAATTATAAAGTAATGTAATCAAATAAAATATTATCTGACCATGATAGAATTAAATTAGAAATCAACAACAGAAAGAAATTTGAAAATTGCAAGATATTTGGAAACATAAATAACATAAATAACCTGAGTGAAAGAAATCACAATATTAGAAGATAGTTTGAACCAAATGAAAACAAAACCATAAACAACATAGAAAAATTTATTGAATCCTCACGCATTGGCAATAGAATGTTAAATTCTGCAGCCATTTTCCAAAGAGTTTTCCAATTTCTTAACATAAATTTACCATGCAGCGTGCCATTTCCACACTTAGGTATCCACCCAAGAGAAATGACAACATGTTCACAGCCAGACTTGTCCATTTATATACTTAGGACTGCTATTCATAATAGGCCCAAACTGAAAACAATCCAAAAATCAGTCAGCTGGTGAATGAATAAACAAAATATTGTATGTCCATACACAGGAATACTATTGTGCAATAGCTATTAATCAAATTAAGTAGTTATTGATTAAATCAATATAAATTAAATTAGTTATTAAAAGACTAGTTATTAATTAAATAATTAAAAGAAAATAAACTACTGATGCATGCTATGACAAAATGAATCCTATAAACAGTATGCTAAGTGAAAAAGCCAGATGCAAAAAACTACATATATTATGTGATTTCATTTATATGACATGTCTAGAATACAAATTAGTGACCACATGGAATGACCCATGGGAGTTGGGGATTAACTGAAAATAGGTGCAAGGGAACCTTTTAGGATAATAAAAATGTTCTATAACTGGATTGTGGTGATAGTTGCATGGCTGCATATAAAGTTGTTTTTTAAAAATTACTTAATTGTCCATGGTGAAAGATGGGAGTCTAATTTCATTTTTCTAGATGTGGATATCCAGGTTTCTCTGAACCAGTTATTGAAGAGACTATCCATTTGCCAGTATATGTTCTTGGCACCTTTGGCAAAAATAAGTTGACTGTAAATGTGTGGAATTATGTGTTCTCTGTTCTGTTCCATTGGTCTATGTGTCTCGTTTTTTGCCAGTACCATGTTGTTTTGGTTACTATAACTTTGTAGTATAATGTAAAGTCAGGTAATGTGATTCCTCCAGTTTTGTTCTTTTTGTGCAAGATAGCTTTGGCTATTCTGGATTTTTAGTGGTTTCACATAAATTTTAGCATTATTTTTTCCTATTTCTGTGAAGCATATCATTGATATTCTCATAGGGATTGCATTGAACTTGTAGAGTGCTTTGGGTAGTATGGACATTTTAACAACATTGATTCTTCTAATCCATGGACATCAATGTCATTCCACTTTTTTGTGTTCTCTTCAATTTGTTATCATCAGCGTTTTACAGTTTTCATTGTAGAGACCATTCACTTCTGCAGTTTATTCCTAGGTATTATATTTTAATTGCAGCGATTGTAAATGGGATTACTTTCTTGGTTTTCTTTTTTTTTTTTTTTCAGATTGTTTGTTGTTGGCATCTAGAAATGCTACTGATTTTGGTGTGTTGATTTTGTATCTAGCAATGTCACTGAATTTGTTTATGAGTGCTAATAGGTTTTTTGGTGGAGTATTTAGGTTTTTCTAAATAGGAGATCATATCATCTGCAAACAAGGATAATTTAAAGTCTTAAATCTAACACCTGAAACTATGAAATTACTAGAAGAAAACAATGAGGAAACGATGTAGGACAAGGCAAAGATTTCTTGAATAGTACCTCAAAAGCGCAAGCAACCAAAGTATAAATGGACAAATAGGATCACATCAAACTGAAAAGCTTCTGCATAGCAAAGGAAACAAGCAACAAAGTGAAGAGACAGCCTACAAAATGGAAGAAAATATTTGTAAACTACCCATCTGATGAGATTAATATCCATGAGATTAATATATTAGGAACTCAACTCAATAACAAAAAATCCCCATAATCTGATCAAAAATGGACAAAATATCTAAATAGACATTTATCAAAAGAAGACATACAGATGGCCACCAGGTATATGAAGAAATACCCAATATCACTAATCATCAGGGAAATGCAAATCAAAGCTACAATGAGATATCATCTCACCTCAGTTAAAATGATATTAACCCAAAAGACAGGCAATAGCAAGTGCTGGCAAAGGATGTAGAGAAAGGGAACCCGTGTACACTGTTAGTGGGAATGTAAATTATTATAGCTGCTATGGAGAACAGTATGGAGGTTCCTCCAAAAATTAAAAACAGAAGTGCCATATGATCCAGCAATCCCACTGCTAGGTATGTATCCCAAAGAGAGGAAATCAGTATATTGAAGAGATGTCTATACTTCCATGTTTATTACAGCACTATTCACAATAGCCAAGATAAGGAATCAACCTAAGGGTCCATGAACAAATAAATGGGTAAAGAAAATGTGGTATGTACACAATGAATATTACTCAGCCATTAAAAAGAATGAAATGCTGTTATTTGCAGCAACATGGTTGGAACAGGAGAACATTATTTTAAGTGAAATAAGCTAGGCACAGAAAGACAAATATTGGATGTTCTGACTTATATGTGGGAGCTAAAGAAAAAAATTGAACTCAGGGAGATAAGAGAGTAGAATGTAGGTTACTGGAGGATGGGAAGGATAGCAGAGAGGGAGGGAATAAAGTGGGGATGGTTAATGTGTGTAAAAATGCACTTAGATAGAATAAGTAAGAGCTAGTATTTGGTAGCACAAGAGACTATAGTTAATAATAATTTATTGTATATTTTAAAATAACTGAAAGAGTAGGATTGAAATGTTCTTAACACAAAGAAATGATAAATGCTTGAGGTGATGGATACCCCAATTACCCTGATTTGATCATTATACATATCATTATACATTGTATGCCTTTATCAAAACATCACTTATACCTCACAAATGTATAAAATTATGTATCCCTAATAATTAAAAAAACTTGAATCACTTAAATGTCTACTTACAAAATGTATGAATTTTACAATATATGTATTATATCTCAATGAAGCTGGTAAAAAATGTGAAAACCAAAACTTAAAACTTTTAGAAAATACAGCATAATAATATCACCTTGTGTTAAGGAAGGGTTTCTAAAACGATAAATAAACAAACATAAATAATACAGAAAAAAGTTGGTAAGTTTGACCATTAAAATATAAAATGCTTTAATAGATACCATAAAAAGTGAGAAGATAAGCCAAAAGGTAAAATAATGCAATGGATTTGTATCCTGAATATATGAAAAATCATGCAAATAAATTTAAAAAAAAACTACTAGGAGCATGTAGAATATAAACAGATAATTCACTGTCGAGTATACTCCTTATGAGAATCTAATGCCTGATGATCTGAGATGAAGCTGAGGTTGTGATGCTTGAGCTGGAGAGCAATTGCAAATACAGGTTATCATTAGCAGAGAGGTTTGACTGCACAATAAATGTAATGTGCTTTAATCATCCTGAAACCACCCTGACCACCCCCTGGACCATAGAAAAATTGTCTTCCTTGTAACTAGTCCCTAGTGCCAAAAAGGTTGGGGACCACTACTCTCAGTAATTTTCTCCTTGATATAAAGAAACTCATGTATGTGTACAAATATTCAATGTAACATTGTTGATAATAATGAAAAATGGAAACAACATAAAAGAATATTAAGAGGAGAACAGTTAAATGAATTGAGGTGCATTTATACAGTTGGATGTTTTCAGGACTGAAAATGAATGACTTAAAGTTATCTTCCACAAACCTAATATGAAGCAATAAATTAAGTTACAGAAGGATACATAGTAATGATACCATTTACTTGAATTCTAAAAATATGCAAAAGCAAAATTATAAATTGTTTGGGACTAGATCTACATGTAATAAAAGTATAAGGACATACCTGGGAATTAATAAACAAAATGTATCATATAGTTACCTCTAAATATAGTGAGAAGAATGGGATCGTGGACAGGTATCCAGAAGTACTTAGTGTGATACTTTATTTCCTAAGCTGTTTAGTAGCTACATGAGTATTTATTATGTGATTTCCTCACTTTTTGAAAAGCAATATATTTTATGTTTTAAAAAATAAATGAGTAAAGAATAGGATTGTAAACAAAAATAAAGCAGAAATTTGTTGCCTCTATAGACATTATATGGGATTCAAAAGTGCAAAACAGAACGAGTTGAACTTGAAGTTAAAAATTCAATACTAAATGTTAAAAAGACAGTATGTAGTATGAAAGGTGCAATTTAAGTAGTTGATGTTATGGTTATAAGCCTGTAAACATCAAATATTGCTATCAAATATGTAAAGCAAAATCCATTAGAGATGCATCAAGAACTTGATAAAATACAATAATGATACAGACGTATCTGTTTGAGAACTGGACCAATTGACTAGATAATATATAAAAATACAGAGAAATTGAGCAATATATTCATAAAACTTGACTTAATAAATACATGTTGAATCTTACATCCTTTGAGGATATACTTTGTGGCTAAATAAAATTACAAAAAATAGTTATGTCCTTAGTCATAAAATGAACAAAGTAGACAAAGTAGAGGTTTTACTGGCCACCATTTCCTGACCATAATGTAATAAAATTAGAAATCAAAAAAGGAAATTTAGCAAAAACTCTTTACTTAGAAATTAAGAAACAGTGCCAGATATCTCTTAGTGAATGCGAGAAAAGAAAAGGAAAATCATAACTTATCTAAAATTATCTGTGCATCATAGCAAAAACTTACTCAGAAGTAAATACCTCCATTATTAAAATAAAGATTAAAACTTAGAGGAACCTTGTGCTCATATTTCAACATTAATTAAAGGACAACAAAGTAAATGAGTAAGGACAAGTTAATAAGGATGGAAGCTAACATAAGGAAACTAGAAAATAAAATAAAAACTGTTGAAAGGATCACTAACTATAAAGGTGATTTTTGGAAGAAACCAGTAAAATGAATAAAACTTTTCATACATCATTAGGAGAAAATGGAAAGGAGCTTTGGATGAGGAAAAGTTTTTATAGTTATAGGACAGATTATAATAATTTTACGAAAATATTTTATGGCAACATACAATAGGCCCACTTCTAATTCTTGGTAGTAATATCAGTTTGTTATATAGCGTTCTAAGTGCTCTTTTTTGTTTTCTTTTAAAAATATATATAGTATTTCTTCCATCTAATAAAAAATTGGAAGGGTAGTATCAAGTCATTAATAAACAAGATAAAACTACAGGACCACAGAAAATAGATATTTTGCTTCACTAGTAATCATCAACACACCTATCTTATGCTCCCTTAATGCATAGCTGCATTTTGATATAGTTTCCCTGCAAACATTGTTGCATGTAATATTGAGTTTGTATAGTATAGTGATCCCCATCCTTTTTGGTACCAGGGACCGGTTTCATGGAAGACAGTTTTTTCATGGACTGGGTGGTGGTGGGAGGGGGATGGTTTCAGTATGATTCAAGCATATTACATTTATTGTGCACTTTATTTCTGTTATTATTACATTGTCACTTGCCACTCACTGAAGGTTTTGATATAAGTCTGCAAGCAATTGATCTCTATGCAAAACTCTCTGCTAATGATAATTTGTATTTGCAGGCACTCTATAAAATTGTCTTGATAGATTGAAGGAGATTAAAAAGTATAGTAATGCCTACTAGTTGAATAACTAGTGGTTCTTACTACAGACTAATATATGGAATAATAGCCAAAGGAAATTGGAAATGTAAATAAAATTTTAAATTCTTCCTGAACACCATGAAAAACTGAAACTACAATAAATGAAGAGCTATACCTTCTACCTTAATAGAAAGACTCAATTATATACAGGGAAAATTTTAATAAAATTATTTGTAAATATATGGAGCTCTGGTAAAAATCCTAATTTTTAGGTAAAGTTTTAGAGAAACTTTTCTAAAGCTAACTCAGATGAACAAATGAGTAAAAATGTCAGAAGTTTGAAAGATAAGAATAATGTATTGGTGTAAGTCTAGTAGACTTAAACCAAGGAATAAGCTAAAAGAAGGAGTGTAGAATAGAAAGCCGAGAAGTACAGTCTAATGTGTGTATGTATGCTTATATACTAGGAAGATGATGAAAATGTGATTATTCAATAATTGGCAGTGGGAATTTATTTAATTTCTGGATTAGAGAGAGAGAAGTCTTACCGCAAACCATATCCCCCCACCAAAAAGAGAAAAAAAAAACCAACACAGAGAATAAACATTGCAAATTGTGGGCTTCCAGATCAAGTTGATAAAGAGAGATGAAAGATTTCTCTTGTCCAAACCTAATGAAATAAACATTAAATAGTAAAATAGTGAATCTCCCCTTCCCCCAAAAGACGAATGTAACCCAACAAGGAAAGGTGTGTCACTTAAAACGATAGACTCAAAATATTGACAGCTAAAGAACCCAAATATTCTGTATTGAATTCATATTATCCTTACTTCATTTGTACCCCTGCATACTCAACAGAATCCCTAGATTTATCCCTTGTAATCCTCACATTAGAGTGATGGAAATTTGTTAGATGTCCCTATTTTCTCTTTCTTCTGATTTTGTATGGGTGGAAACAATTAGTAGGAGAGGCATGAAGAATAAATAACTCAGGTTGGCATTCTGAGATGGAAGTGGAGGCTCCAGGTCTTTCTGTATCACACTGAGGGATCAAGCTGCAGCCTGAAACAATTTCCCTTTGGAAATGAGTTATATTCCCTTAAGTAGACTGAACTGCAGTACAGGATTTTTTAAAACATTGTCTCACAAGAGAGAGCAGTACTGGTGCTCTAATAAAGTCTGCACACAGCATCAGCTGTTTCTCTGCCTCAATTAAAGCTGTTAAGTATCAGGGAAAAAAATGGATAGACTATGAGATGCCCAACCCATCTCAGAGGACAATATAAATGAGTCTCAGTTAATGTGGATAAAAAGGAGGTTGAATAGGTACCCACATTCTATGAGAACAAATAATAAGTGTGAGTAAAATACACAAAACATAAGTAATGTGAAAAACAATGGCAAGAAAATCATCCCAATGCAACACTACAAACAAATGAGTAAATGATGCAGAAGAAAACATATTAACAAAAAGAAGGTGATTTTCCATAATGCTTGATTTATAGAATAATTTTCAAGAATATAAGTTCAATAAGCTTTCAAAGACAAAATAGAGAACAAAATGAAATGGAAAAGGAACTTGAAGGGTTAAGAAAACAATGATCCAGATTGATTTTAGGAAATGTACTTACTATAGAGAGAATGCAACATGGAGGATAAAATATCTAACCTAAAGATTATTGATGTCTCTTGAGGGGGAAAATAAACAAATGAAACAAAGAATACTTCTGTGAAATAAAGAAAGAACTAACCTGTGTATAGAAAAAGCACACCATGTTCTAGGAAAATTTGACACAAAATGATCAATATCAAGACATGCAGTATTTAAATCAAGGTTTAGTGATAAAAAAGAATTCCTAAAAAACAACTAGGCAAAATCTTCTTCAAATGGTTAAATATTTGGCTCACCTCAGACTTCTTCCAGTTTAATTCAATGCAAAAAGAAACAAAGCAATGTCTATAAGTTCTGAAAGAAGGCGTGACCCTAGAATATTATATCCTTCCAGTTTGTTAAGTATACAGACTTAAGGTCAAAATTCAGGAGATAGGCTTCTTGATCTCCTCATGAATGACATCCATCTAACTGACAGATGAGTCCAAAAAAGAAACCAGAAATGGTGAAGACAAAGTCAAGGAACTGAATTCACTTAAAATAGATGAAGACCTAACAACTATACATAGCAGTGTTAAGATGAATATGATTTAGGTGGTTTTAACCTTGATGATCAAATAGCAATATAGCTCACAAAAATTAGGAGATGACATGAAGTGTGAGAATGTTAATTATCTGTCTGTTAATAAAGAGGAGCGAATTGATACTTTCCAAAACTGTAATGTTTAGTTAATTATGTATTACTTCATTCTTTTATTCATAATTACTTTTTAAGTCTCATAGAGATTTTTAATAAAAGAAATAGTGTCTCCTGTGTTGAAGAAAGTCATCTGAAGTTTTTTTTCCCAGTTTTCCATCCATTTCTTTTTTCTTAAGTATGATTAAAATTGCGTTTGTTGCTTTTTTATTTAAAACAAAATTGAATATGAGTTTCTTCTATCCTTCCTTCCTCATTCTCTCTCCCTTCCCTTCTCCTTTCTCCTCCTTCTCCATGAAGAGTTTTAATGTTTATTATTGTTTATTGTATTACTTTTGGGTAGTGGAATTTTAAAACTTATACTTTGCATTTCCCTGTACTGCTTAAATTTCTATGTTGTGTTTCATTTAACATAATCAAGTAATTATTATGAAAAATGAGTTAAAGTAAAAATCATTTAAAATGCTGTAAGAGAAAGAATGATTATTAACTGATTACTAGATATAGGTCATCTTTCTAATATTAACTCCAAATGTAGAAATGATAGGGTTGAAGCTTGACAGGTTTTATTCAAGAAAACAAATATTTGTCAATTATTTCATAAAGGAATGATTTCCTTTATCTTATTAGGGTTCTTATAACCAGTAGGAAAAAGATGACCACACAGAGAAAAAAATGTTCACAGGACAATATCAGGCAGTTCTTGGAAGTAGTATAAATGGTAAAAATAACTTTTGAACATGTGTTAGCATTTCTTACAAATGAAAATTACATCTATGTTTTATATACCATATTGAGTATTTTTATCATTATTATTATACATAGATTTGGTAAAGCTGCTGGTAAAAGGCATATGCCTTATTGATGGAAATATGAATGTACGTATTTTTAGAGGTCAGTTTAGCAAAGTCTCATAAAATATTAAAATTAAAGCTTTTTAACCTGATAATTTTAGTTGTAAGAATTTATCTTAAGGAAATAACCATGGATATGCCCAAAGGTTTACCTAAAGGAAAAATTGTTTATGGTAAGAAACAAACTTGGAAATAACATAAATGGCCAACAGTAGTGAATTAATTATGCTACATTTTTATTATCAGTTATTTTTAATGACACTGGAAAAGACACAATATAGTGTTGATTTAAAGGAAATAAGCTACAAATTACATTATATAGAACAATTTCCATTATATTGATATTTATATCTGTCATATATAGATTTATATATATATAATAATTAATCTGGAAGAACATAAAATGATATTTATAATGATTTATATCTGGAATTATAGGTTCTCTTTTCTTTTTTTACTGTTTTCACATATTCTCTGAATTTGTAACAGGAAGTATATCTTGACCATTCAAAAAGAAAAGGTTATTTTGTGTAGAAAGAAATTGGAATACATTTCAGTGGAGTGTTTAGTAAGCTTATAAATCTGTAATTTGCATGAATAAAAAGTTATTCTTTTGAAAAAATAGATTGCACTCTTGATCCAAGTGGGCACAAATCCTGTAAAATTCAATATATAAAGAAAATAGGCCCTAAAAACTGAAGTCTGTTTAGGTCTTAAAGGTAAATATGTTTACAGTGTTAGTTTTTTCAGTAAATATTCTACCTGAACTGAATCCATAGAGCTAGGTATTTCATTAGAAGTCCTGTGGGAAACAAAATCATGTGGTGTACAGGGCCAGTGCACTCATTCCCTGCCTGATGTAATGGATGGCATTTCGATTATCTCTTGACTGCTATGCAGCAAAATTTATTGGAAAGTATTGTTTTAAAGTAAACTACAGAATGAAGTTGACCCATCCCTTTCCTGTTGTATACACAGTATTTTCAAATTCCCTGCAAACCTAGAATTAAACATCTGTATAAACATTTACATTGCAAGAGAAGATACTCAAGAGGCCATGAATTTCTTTGGTAGCTGAAGTTGTAGAGGTACAGTTAGGAGATTATTCTAAATTCCAGATTGCCTAATTTAGACATAGGTTTTACCAGCTCCTAGTAGCAGATATGTATCAAGGGCAATGCTTTGGCATTTGCTTATTTCTGCTTGGGAGCAAATGAAAGTTTCAGGTCTCCTTTTCTTGAATGTGGCTTGAATTGGAAAAGACTTAAGCCTTCTCCTCCATAATCTCATAATATCCATTAGTCTTGTTTTTTAATGGCCAGTTAGACCTTTTTCAGTCCTATTTAAGTGCTTTGCAAATGCAGCCACAGGACAAATGCCCTATCTTCCTTGTGAGTTTAGGTAATTTTGTTGCTTTTCTCCCTGAACTGAGGAGGTTTGGGTGAGGGGACCAGCTGTCCTGTATCTTTTGTTGTGGAGTGTGGATTTTGGAGGCTGATCTTAGAAGAGAGGATTTACAGTGAATGGTACCCAGATAAATAGTTCATTTGATTTCTGTCTTAATTATAGTAACAATCACTGTGTAAAAGATAGTGAAATTCTAGTCACTTATCAAGCTGGTAGTTTCTTTCTTGTTCACTTAATATCCAAATAGGTTTTCCTCAGTAGGTGATTCTCTTGTAAGCAGTGATTTAGAGACGCAGGCATTTCTTTCATCGTGTGGTTCCATTGTCTTCATCATATGGCTCCTGTGTTGCTGGCTTGGGGAAAGAGCATGAGGGATGTGCATGAGTACTTTTTCTATGGGCTGGACCTAAAAATAGTTCACATCTTTTCTGTTTATATTTAATTGGCTAGAACTCAGTTAAATGGCCACACCTAGCTGAAAGAGGGGCTGAAAATGTAATATAGCTGTAGACCAGGAAGAGGGAACAATTTGGCAATTATATTGTCAGACTGTATCATAGTTGCCAAATGCAAACAAAGAACAATAGAAAAAGAAAGAAATGATACATAGGTTTGGGAAAGCTTCTGGTAAAAGGCATTTATACCTTAATGCCACCATTTGGTAGACAAGAAGATCCAGATCTTGAATTCTAAGTGATACAAATGAGAGGCATGTAGTAATTACCTGAGCTAGAGCTAAGTATTCCAGGAGGCCTTTAATAGGACTTTCTATTCTAATTATTGGTGTGGGGTAGAAACAGTTAAATCACCCAATAGTAATTAAAAGCTATTTTGTTTTATCTTTTAATCCATTGGTAGACAAAAAATACAAGCAATAATGAGTCCTCTTTACTTATGTAGAATTATTTTGCTTTATGATCCACATTATGGTTAGAGTATTCACTTTTAAACATAATTTTAGGTTCTTGATGTTATGGTTTGTTACTATTTTATAGACTTTGGATTTGGACAGACTTGATTTAAAAATTATGAGGTCTCTTTGTAAGAGGAAACTAATAATTGTAATCCAATAAAAGTAACTTCCAAATAATTATTAGAAATTTGAAAATAATAGTCATCAACATTTGTATAATATTCTATAATTTATATATATCACATTTTTGTTTATACAGATACTTTGAGAAGTAATTAATAGTTTTGAATCTTTAGAAGATATCTTTGTTATAAACTGTTGTTTCTTTTTGTGAGGGGAACGTCATTAAAACAATTGTATAATTCTGTATCTGTTTACAAATTTCACTTTCTAATCCAAAAGTTATGTGATCAGAGAATCCAGTGTGTTTCATGGTGTTTTTTTCCCCTTCTCTCTAGGAGAAAAGTCGAAATTATGCACACCCATAGCCTTTTCACTCTTCTTGGAGAAAGGCTGATGTTGCATACAAACACTGTGACTGTCACTACATACAACACACTTTATGAGGTAAAAATGAAAAATGTGTGATGAAAATTTTAAATGTATTCAATGGAAACCTTCGTAATCTATGTGATTGAGATCACTAGTTGGTCTCAAATCTAGTTAATTTAAAAAGATAAAGCTGTAATCATTAAAAAAAGATGAATACATATCTTATTTTTTTATTTCATTTTAAAACATATCCATGTACAATTATTTGCTAATCTTTTTATGTTGGTCTAAGAGCTTTTCTTTGAGTGTGGTTTGGCTGACCAACTTCATAGTCTTTCTCATATAATCTGCACCCCCTTATGTGTTACATTTAGTTCTACTTCCCCACCCCCACCTCCATCTCCCTATCTTTTCCTGTCTCTCTTTCTGCTTCTAATATCTAGCAACTACCAACTTAAAAGCAAGAGTTGATAATGGTATAAAATGTAGGTAAGAATTATTTGTAAAAATGATATCCGGAAGAATCTGTAGATCTTTTCATTTCAATTTGGAAGTCCCTTTCTCATCACTTCTAACAGATGGTCATATAGCTTTGGGTTCAGTGTTTTCTGTGAAATATATGTACTGCCTCACAAAATAGCTATTTTATTTTTTAAATGCCATAAAATATTAGGAATATTTTCTTATATTGAAACCTTAATTCTACTTTCTTATAACTTACCTTCATTGGTCCTACTTCTTTTCTCTAGTACAAGGATTGGCAAACTACCAATATCCTTTTTTGTATGCCTGCAAAGCTAAGGATTGTTTTTGTATTTCCAAATTGAGAAAACAATCAAAAGAACAATAATATAAGACATGTAAAATTTAAATGATTTTCAAATTTCAGTGTCTGTAGTTTTATTGGAATAAAGCCACACTCATTTATTGAGGTGTTGCCTATGACTACTTTTGTGCCACAACCACAGATAGCTGCAACAAGAATGTTTGTCATGTTCTAATCACTTTGCACTGTTGCTTGGCATACCAGGAATCACAAGGATTCAATAACTCAGTGGTGTTTCACATACCATGTGTATTGCTGAACATAACTCTTGTTTTTTAAAATACATCAAAATAAAATGAAATACAGTGGAGTAGAGATTGGTTTTTTTAATAGATTTAGACAGCAATGTTTGTGTCTGTTATGCAAGGCCACTATAGTCACGCTAAAAGAATACTCACAGATATTACTAAACATGTATAATAATATTCCTGACTTGTAAAAGTAGTCATTAGAAAATATAAAACAATATCTTATCATTGCAGATTTCTTCACAAAAATTTTAAAAAATGAAAATGAGAGACAGTGAGGAAGGCAGATACTGAGATTCGGAATGGAATTACATTATAATTTTAAATTAATATGGGACAAATTCAAATTTCTGAAGACTACATTATTTTCGTTTAAGCTATAGGCCAGATAGGCTCAATTCCAGATTTTACCTAGACCTCAAATGGGATAGCTTTTGCATTTTTAAATGATGGGGTGGGGGGAAAGAATACTTTGGGATGTGTTAAATGATATGAATTTCAAATTTAAGTGTCTGTAAATGTTAAAATTTTATTGGAACATAGCCATGCTCATTCATTTATGTGTAGTCCATGGGTGAGACTTCATACTACAGTGAAAGAATTTAGTAGTTGTAATAGAGACCATCTGATCTACAAATCCTAAAATACTTACTATTTGATGTTTTATATAAAAAGTTGCTCTACAGCAACTCAGAGAAATGTAACTCCCTCTGTTGTTCTTTATTAAAAACTGTTTTTAAATCTGACATCAGAATTAATAGGCATTCATTATAAAAATGTGGAAAATATAGAAAAGCACAAATATAAAATTTACCTATTAGTATCTCCATTAATATTTAATTTAGAAGTAAAATATATCTAATTTTTTTCTCAACTTGTACATGCAACTCATAAAATTTCCTACTATAATTTTGTGTCCTTTTTGCACTTAATATATTACAAATACATTTATTATAAAATATTCATCTGTAGCTGGGGAGGGTAGACATTTCTGGTAAAGGGACAGATAGTAAATATTTTAGGCTTTGTGGGCTATATGGTATCTGTCACAACTTCTCAACTTTATAATTGCAACCTAGAAGCAACTGTGGACAGTATGAACAAAATGGACTGTGTTCCAGTAAAACCGCATTATGAAACAGGTGGCATTCCAGATTTGGTCCACAGATAATAGTTTTCTGATCCCTGATCTATAACATTACTTTTAACGATTTTATTTCATTTTTCTCTGTTTTATATTCTCATTGGTAAATTTTAAGAGTGCTCTTTTGATAAACAAAAATACTTTTGGCCACTCTGATTTTTTAATTTCTGATCTTAATTATTTCCACTTTGTGTCAATCTTTCCTCAAAACATGTGATTTGTAGACTCCAGCCTCCAGAGCAATGCCTTTTTAAATTATAGTAATTTTTAGTATTGCTTTAATATTTGGCCTACAGAACTGAATAAGCACTAGTAGAATGGCCTACTCTATGCAGAGTATGGTGAGTCATTTCCTTTCTTGATTCTGATTTTGTATTTCCCTAATGGTAACTCCCTTTTATTGACTATTTATGACAATCATCTTCTTTATATATATTATTAATATATCAGATCTTACAACTACCCTATGATACTGGTATTTTTATTGCCTTTTAAAACAGACAAACTGAGACTCACAGGTCAAATAACTTGCTCTATGTCATATCACAAATAAATGGTCATAAAATAGGCAAGTTCTATAATATATGTGCATAAGGCAAAAATGTTAGAATCTACCTACAAGTGACAGCATTAAATCCTCCCCTGAATCAAAATCTTGCTTACAATATCAGATTATGTTTCTGAATGCTAGTGTGTAATATTGATGAATTTGTGTTTATGTCTTTTTTTAAAACCTTATAATTGCTTTGGTCAATGATGGCAATATAAGTATTTTAATCATTGTTTACCTATGTGAATTTCTGATCTTCTGCTTGTTTTTGTCCTATTATTTGACAATAGAGGAGAAAGTTTGTGTAGTCAATGAAACTTTATATTACAATAACAGTATAGAATAATAACACAATATGTGAAATTTAAAAAACCACTGCATATTTTGAACCTTAAGATAATAAAATGTCATGTGTGTGTATACACACATATGTATTTCCATTAAACTTCCTGAAAAGTGACTCAACAGCAAGTGGAGCGGCATATTTACCTACCACCTGCACCCATGTGTACTCCTAGTATCCAGATTTGGTCTCTAATGATATTCTACAAAAAACAAAGCCAAGTTGTTGCTGACTCTGAGAGTGAGGAAAAGTCAGAATGACTAATTTGGTGATAATACCTGTTTTTAAAATAGAATAATAATCACAGCTAATTGATAAATTCAAGATTGATAATTTTGAATGACCTTAAGTTCATAAAGAACTCATATTCTAACAAGAAAAGTTAATGTAAGTATACACAAAGTCATAAAAATAAAGATGATAAATGATTGGTCAGCACTATTGGTCCCATAAAATAGCAGAAAGGGTCTTCAGCATAAGCTTTAATACTACTGACACAACAAATTGTATTATCAAAATAACATTGCATTCATTTCTGAATCACCTGAGTTTAAAGACTGCATCATTTGGTGGGTGGCATCTACTTGCAAAAAATTAAAACTCATGTGATAGGTATCCACTTAAATTTTCATTAACATAGAAATGAAATTTAATTTAAAAAGGCAAACAGCTTGCAGTTTGGTTTTAATTCACCTTGTGAGCATCAACCAGTCCTGCACTCTTAGCAAGAATCAGTTGGTTGATTATCCAGATATCCAGGACATCTTTTCTTAATCTTCATTTTCTTTTCTTGGTTTGGGGAAATTGTCTTAACCCTGGCAGTGTATCAAAATAAATTAAATATTCCTACAATTCTAGGAAGATGTAAATCAAGTCCAGAAATAGTAAAGAACTATGTCAAAATCTATGGTGTTGTTAATTGATATTTTAAAATAGAATAAAAAAGAATTGATTATTTATTTTAGCAAATTGTTTTGAAGTCCTATTAGGATAATGGTGATGTCATAATGATCTTTAAAACTTTTAAGTCTGATAAGATGCCTAAAATATAGTAAACAAATATTAAGGCATAAAGTCACTTAGACTTTTAGCAGGATATGTCAGACAACATTGTGTAAGTTATGAAGATATAAAAATATATCTTAATTATTCTGAAAACCAGAAAATTATTAAGAAAATATACCTGTCCTACTTTTCTGAGGTGAATTTAGGTAATATAAAGTTGGCTTTAATGGACCTTTCTTTGAAATGACTCAAAGCTATTTTTATGCACACATTTTTTAGGAGTTGCAATATTTGTACAATTTGTTTCTTACATTTTATTTCTATCTTTAGTTTTGCTTTTTGACTTCTATAAATTATGAATAATTATGTTTTCTTTTGTTAATGATTTGCAGCACTTCTAAAATCCTTAGGAATTATTTGTTAGATTTTAGAATATGTTTTTTTATGTTTAGGTACTTATAGATCTCAATAATATGATTCATTATTTTATTATTAATAAGTATTTTGATATTATTTTTGTTTTATAGCTTCTCTTTGCATGATTTTCCCTTGATTAAGTGAAACACATAGTGTAGACAGAGGTAGATAGGTATGTGATAGTATAACTTGAAGAGTTCAGTTTCTTGTAGAAATAATTGATTTAAAGGAAAACATTTTTTTTAGTTACTTTAATTGTTTCTGTAATAGTAAAACAATTTTTGAGCACAAATTATTTTATGAGTTAGTTGAGTTTAAAGCTAAGTACTTTATAATAAGACTTTTTAATTAAAATTATAGAATCTCAGAGGTGGGCAGTATATTAGATATCATCTTATTCAAACTTTCTTTTGACTGATAAAGAAACTAAGAGTCAAAAAGTTAAGTAGTTTGTCCAAACCTATAAAGATTCTCTGACTCATATACCTACAGTGGCACTTACATGTAATGATAGGGTCAATAGTTTGCCATTTTTACCACTCCTCTCTCAAGAAGTTGTGCCTACTAATACTGGAAAATGATTTACGCATGATGAAGCCAGGATGTGGGTGGGTCAGAAAGAAAGCTGCAGTATCCCCTGCTTATGCCAAAAGATTTTCTGTAACACATGAATTATAAAATAATTCCATTTATAAAATGAAATTTACGTGTGTAATGCTGGGCTCAAATCTATGTGTATAAATAGGATATTTATCAAGTTACCCCCTGCTTATGATTTATTGTTGTTTCCCTCCCTGTCCTATACCTGTATTGTAGCCACTTAGGCACTTGTGGTAGTTGAACACTTAAAATGAGGCTAGTGTGAATTGAGATGTGCTATAAGTGTTAAGTACAAATTTGTTTTCTTGTCCATACCTGGTCTGAACCTCCTTACTATTTATTTTGTTTTGGTGGAGGGAATGTGTTACTTACTTGGCGTATCTCTTAGCAAATCCATTCAAACCTATAGAACCATCTTGAGTCCCTTCTTTTCATTAAAATGTTTATATCTATATTCATCTCTCCTTATTTATATCTCATTATTTCCCTTCTCCCTTTTTAAGCTCACATGGGTTCTTAATGACAGTCTACCATATTTTATTACTTAATAGGGGCATGCATTTATGCCTGTCTCCAGAATGATAATTAAGTAAATTGCTGCTAGAAATATAGTTCCACCTAGCAACTTGTTTCCCATCTCCAAATGTTTAACAGAATGTGGGCACATAAATGGTTCTTAATAAATACATGCTGAATTGAGTTTCTACATATATATTTGTAATTTTAATAATAGCTCTTATATTTGAGTATGTTATAGTTTTCAAAGCACTTTCATTTACAGAGCATTATTTAATCTTCCTAGAAGCTTTATTAGATAGGCAAGGCAATTATTCCCTTCATTGTTAGATGATAAAATAAGGACTTAAAAAGACAACACTAAAAACTGGTGATGCTTTTGTTTTCTGTGCAGTGTGATTTCTTCTCTTTCAATTGAGAAAGTTTTGACTATTCTCTATCATGGAAGAGTATGGCCTGGTTTTCTTTTTCTTTTCTTTTTTTTTTTTTTTTTTGAGACAGAGTCTCGCTTTGTTGCCCAGGCTAGAGTGAGTGCCATGGCGTCACCCTAGCTTACAGCAACCTCAAACTCCTGGGCTCAAGCATTTCTGCTGTTTCAGCCTCTCAAGTAGCTGGGACTACAGACATCCGCCACCATGCCCGGCTAATTTTTTCTATATATTAGTTGGCCAATTAATTTCTTTCTATTTATGGTAGAGACAGGATCTCGCTCTTGCTCAGGCTGGTTTTGAACTCCTGACCTCGAGCAATCCGTGCGCCTCAGCCTCCCAGAGTGCTAGGATTACAGGCGTGAGCCACCACGCCCAGCCAGGAAGAGTAAGGCCTGGTTTTCTTCAAGCTTGTCTGAAGTTATTTTGAATCCCTTACTTACTTACTTACTTACTTATTTATTTATTTAAACAGTTTGTCCAAAGTTTAATGTCTAGTATGTGGAAGAGCCAGGATCTGAACCCATACAACTTGGCCCCAGAGTCTGTACTCTTAACCCAAAGGGAGTCGATTTAGTACTACCAGAACTTTTCTCTTGGAGCTGGAACTTCCCAAAATATATTATATATTTTTTGAAATTTTTAAAATTTTTTTATTTTAGCGTATTATGGGGGTACAAGTGTTAAGGTTACTTATATTGCCCATGCCCCCCTCCCCCCTCGAGTAAGAGCTTCAATCATGTCCATCCCCCAAACGTTGCACATCTTACTCCTTGTGGAGTAAGATCTTACTCCCTTTCTTACTCCCTTTCCTCCTTCCCCATCCCACCCTCCCGACACCCGATAAATGTTATTCCTATATGTCTACTTAGGTGTTGATCCGTTAATACCAATTTGCTGGTGAGTACATGTGGTGCTGGTTTTTCCATTCTTGAGATACTTCACTTAGTAGAATGGGTTCCAGCTGTATCCAGGAATATGTAAGAGGTGCTATATCACCATTGTTTCTTAAAGCTGAGTAGTTGAATCCCTTATTTGTAAAAAGAATTTTCTGGGATCTTGTCCACTGAGTTGTAGGTACACACCAGGGTCTTTGGAATAGATTGATGTGAAAACTCTTTGTAGGTAGGTGTATACCAACCACTAATTGATTGTTCTTTAGTACGTGGTTTTCAAATAAATTTTATTGCATATTTTAGTTTTATTTGATTAGGAGTGAATGTCTAGGGTGATCTGTTCAGAAAATTCTGAGGCACTGCTTAGTTGTAATTATGAAGTGTTTAGTTTCAACAAAAGTATGGGAATGAGGGGAATAGGGATAATTTTGCCCTATATTTGTTATTTAAGTAATAGTAGGTCAACTTTTATTTCAAGTCAATACCTTTTTGAAGTACATTCCTAATATAACTATATAAATTTCCTATCTTTTCCTAGTTTAAGCAGAAAAGGAAGAAAAATGACACTTCTGGATGTCATGGTCCCTTTTTAATCAGAATAGACCATCCTTGTTTCTTAATTTACTTTCTCCCTTAACTTTTATAATATAGCTATATGTACAATTGGCTTTTTAGCTAATGTTTATAATTTTGCCATAGTTTTTGTACTTGTACATGTTAAGGCTAAATAGGAATTAAATCACTGATATAAAATGAAGTCTTTGTTAAATATAGCCTTAATAGGTTTATATGTATCTAAGAGTATAGGTATACACAAGCTAAGACCTAAAATGCAGTAAATAGTCATACATATATTTTTTATATATAATTCATTTATCCATTCTTTCATTTAACAAATATTTATTGAGTACTGATAGTACATTAGGTACCGGTGCCAATCACTAGGAATGTAACAGTGAAGATGATGTACAAAATCCTATTTTTGTAGAGCCTACATTTTACTGAAAAAGTTAGTAAATGTTTTAGAATTCTGTCTTTTATTTGGTCTACTGTTGCTATTTTTTGTTATTTGAAAGAAATTTTTAAAAAACCACTCATCAGTAAATAACAATGAACCACATTGTTAGGAAGAATTTTTCTTTGTCACACTTCATTTTGAAGTAAAGGCCCAAGCTAAGACATATCTTATTGTCTTATTTATTTATTTATTTTATTTTAATTAATGATGATACAAAGAATCAAATGTTTATAATTCACAACATTGGAATATTAAGGATGGATACTGAAAGGGTATTTCAAATAGAATAAACTAATGGATTTGCTAATTAATCTTTCCTTCCATAGAAATTTGTTCTGGTTTTATCTCTATCCATTATAAATAAAATTTGAGGAATACAGAGTTAAAAAATTTAGAAGTATATGGAATTCATTAGAAAATCTCTTAGAAGAGATGATTTTTTTGATTTGAACTGAATTTAGATTTTTTGCAGTTACATTGTATATCTATATTTTGTAATTATGATTTAAATCCTTTTCTAAATGAAGTTCAAATTCTTCATCTTTCAGATCTTGACAGAGCAAGTGTGTACTCAAGTTGTACACAAACCACATCCGGAGCCCGATTCTACAGTGAAAATTCAGAATCCAAGTGAGCAAATAGCAGTTCTTTATTGTAATGCGATAATAGTAACATGGCAACATCTGAGTCTAAATCAAAACTTTTCTAACCCCTTAAATCATTATGGTATTTACTTAGTTCATGACACTTAAAACTCAGGTATAATAGTGCCAAGTATTTAGCTGAAAATTAGTAAATTCTTTTTGAGTTGAAAATATGATATGGTTATAAATCTTCAAGTTTTTTTGTTTACAGTGATTCTTAAGGTGGTGGCAACTTTGTTAAAAAACTCTACTCCAAGTGCAGAACTGATGGAAGTTCGTCGTTTATTTTTATCTGACATGATAAAACTTTTTAGTAATAGCCGGGAAAATAGAAGGTAAGCAATTTGAATACTATAGCAAAATTCTAGTCTATAATTAATCTTTTTCTCTCCTTAATTTTCAGTGTCTTTCAAATAAAAAATTTCAAATCTCCTATATTGCTAAATACTTTTAATCATTAGAAAAGCCATTATATGTTTCTTTGATAAAAATCTGTATTCAATATAATTCTATTTATTTGTGTATTATTTTATTTTATAATATGGGTATTATATTTAAATTATGTATATGAATATACCTATACACAAAACCTTCTTTAAAATGCACTGTTCCTTTTGGTGGTACGAATAGTACTTTTAATAGTACTTTTAATTGTTATTGTGTTGGATTTGCCCATGTTCGTCTATGCTTTTCCCCCAAGTTAGTCTATGACAGATTATTGTCATGCATTTTTGAGCTAGTTAGGTAGGACATAGGATAGAGTCTAAGGCCATGAACTCTGTGGTAGTCATTTCTCGAGTCTTTAATTTAACATATATTGATTGATTGTCTATTGTGTTTAAAGCACTGTGCTGCACAAGGAAGTCTTAGTGTACAGTCTTAGTACAGTCCAGTGGGAAAGACAATCTTAAAGCAATGATTAGTTTGTAATGTGTTGAGTGCATGATAAGCTGATAAGATAGTAGAGCAACAGTATATCTGACTGGGAGAGTTAGGGAAGTGATTTTGAATGATCATTAGAACTTTTCCAGGTAGAGAAATGGGGGAAAGTCATTCCAGGTATAGAATATAGAATGTACAGAATGTGCTGTTTGCTTTACCTAGGCCATCACATCATATTTTCACTATTTTCTCTGAATTTCAAAATAGTAAATTTAGCTATTTTTGATGAGATCTTTTTCTCCTTTAGATGCTTATTGCAGTGTTCAGTGTGGCAGGATTGGATGTTTTCTCTTGGCTATATTAATCCTAAAAATTCTGAGGAACAGAAGATTACTGAGATGGTCTACAATATCTTTCGGATTCTTTTGTATCATGCAATAAAATATGAATGGGGAGGCTGGAGAGTCTGGGTGGATACACTCTCAATAGCCCATTCCAAGGTAACAAGGGATTTAACATTTTATTTCATCAGGGTTTCATCAGTGGATTAAATGGCTGTAAACACTTGTCTGGTGCCATCTTGTGGGCATCTTAGATTTTGGCAGATTTCTTTATCCCACTTTTCCCGCTTTTCTCTTTTCTGTTTTTCCTCCCTCTGTTTATAGATTGTTAGAGCTTGAAAGTACATTTTAGGTCATTTAATTCAACCCCTAAGTTTATAAATTAGGAATTTTGGACCCAAAGGTGACACCTCTCTGTTTTATAACAGATCTGAGAACTTGAATCTGAGCCAATTGCTCTTTTAACAAAGCACAATATTTCATGGAATAGTCTCTGAAATATACTTTTTAAGACATTTTAAAGTAGTCAGAATATTTTTACATTTCTGAGCAAATCATAAATACATTTAAAGTGTTTAAGTTAGTGGTATTTCTGATTACATTATCTTTATTTTTTTTTTTTTTTTTTGAGACAGAGTCTCACTTTGTTGCCCAGGCCAGAGTGAGTGCCGTGGCGTCAGCCTAGCTCACAGCAACCTCAAACTCCTGGGCTCAAGCGATCCTCCTGCCTCAGCCTCCCGAGTAGCTGGGACTACAGGCATGCGCCACCATGCCCGGCTAATTTTTTATATATATATCAGTTGGCCAATTAATTTCTTTCTATTTATAGTAGAGACGGGGTCTCGCTCTTGCTCAGGCTGGTTTTGAACTCCTGACCTTGAGCAATCCGCCCGCCTCGGCCTCCCAAGCATTATCTTTATTTTTAATCTTAAGACTATGTGTCTGTCATTTAAATAGTTCTTTGGTAAAATGAAATAGTGATTTAAAATGTAAAGTATATACACATTAGATTCTGGAAATTCAGAGATGTTATTTTCATCATATAGCATCATAGAAGAAGCATGAGTGTAAGAAGGTTGGCTTTTAATCCAGTCTATGCCGTAATTGAGTTTTGTGATTTTAGGAGATTCATTTAAGCCTTTTGAACAGGGGCTTAAAAAAATTTTAAATTTTTTTTGAAGGGAACAGAGTAAATATTTTAGGCTGTGTGGGCTGTGCAGCCTCTGGTTGCAGCAACTCAACTCTGCAAGGTAGTGTGAAAGCATCCATGGAAATATGTAAATGAATGAACTTGGCTTTGTTGTGATAAAATTTTATTTACCAATACAGATGATCATTAGATTTGGCCCATGGGCAATAGGTTGCCAACCCCCACTTTTGGGACTTGCTTTCTTCTTCTGTGAGAGGTCTTTATATTATGATAATCTTTAAAGGAAAGTCCCTCTCAATCTAAAATTCTGTTACCCTATCATTTAAATACAAAGTGATATTACCTGTCTCTCAGGAAGGAGTTCGAACTTTAAAAAAACTTCAGAAGAACTTTTATTTCTGTTATAAATTCACATTTTGTAATATACTGACACCTCACATTTAGTATTGCTTTACAAATTCGAAAACAGCAAAGAAAAAGAGATTGCAAGTCTTTTTCTAAAGAATGTATTTCCTGAGTTTCCTAAATAAGCCTATTTAAAGAAGCAAATTCATTGTACCCTATATAAGAATAAAACTGTGACTTTTAACAGTTTATAAATGTATATATTTATAGATATGTTTGAATTTTTTTTCCTGAGTTGTTGCAATAGATTCACATATGAGCAATGGATGGTTAAAACGGTTGTAGTAATAGTACTTTGGATATTGTATATTATTAGCTGCCATTTCTCTGGTTAAGCTTAAATAAATGTGTGGAAGTTAATTGGCATGTTAGGGTAACATTGAAATACTTAACTTAAAAAAAAACCTTTAATATTGCTAGCTTACCTATGTGATTTTGGAGCAAGTCATACATAATAAGTTATATATTTGTTGATTATTTCCAATTAATGAAAACTAAGCACTTGTTTTAGGATTAACATGTATAAAATTAGAAAGCTTAAGCTTAGCACTATTTTTGATATTGCCATTGTTTTATTTTTATTTTCTTTTTTTATTTTGATATATACAAAATGCCTTAATGTTTGCTTTACTTATTCTTAAGGTCACTTATGAAGCACATAAGGAATACCTAGCCAAAATGTATGAAGAATATCAGAGACAAGAAGAGGAAAACATTAAAAAGGGAAAGAAAGGCAATGTGAGCACCATCTCTGGTCTTTCATCACAGACAACAGGAGCAAAAGGTGGAATGGAAATTCGAGAGATAGAAGATCTTTCACAAAGCCAGAGTCCGGAAAGTGAGACAGATTATCCTGTCAGCACAGATACTCGAGACTTACTTATGTCAACAAAAGTGTCAGATGATATTCTTGGAAGTTCAGATAGACCGGGAAGTGGTGTACATGTGGAAGTGCATGATCTTTTAGTTGATATAAAAGCAGAGAAAGTGGAAGCAACAGAAGTAAAGCTTGATGATATGGATTTATCACCAGAGACGTTAGTAGGTGGAGAGAATGGTGCTCTTGTGGAGGTTGAATCTTTGTTGGATAATGTATATAGTGCTGCTGTTGAGAAACTCCAGAACAATGTACATGGAAGTGTTGGTATCATTAAAAAAAATGAAGAAAAGGATAATGGCCCATTGATAACATTAGCAGATGAGAAGGAGGAACTTCCCAATAGTAGTGCATCATTTCTCTTTGAAAAAATACCCAAACAGGAAGAGAAACTCCTTCCTGAACTTTCTAGCAATCACATTATTCCAAATATTCAGGACTCACAAGTACATCTTGGTGTTAGTGATGATCTTGGATTACTTGCTCATATGACAGGTAGTGTAGACTTAACTTGTGCATCAAGTATAATAGAAGAAAAAGAATTCAAAATCCATACAACTTCAGATGGAATGAATAGTATTTCTGAAAGAGATTTAGCATCATCGACTAAGGGGTTAGAGTATGCTGAAATGACTGCCACAACTCTGGAAACTGAGTCTTCTGGTAGCAAAATCGTACCAAATATTGATGCAGGAAGTATAATTTCAGATACTGAGAGATCTGATGATGGCAAAGAATCAGGAAAGGAAATACGAAAAATCCAGACAACTGCTACGACACAAGTAAGCTATCTTATATAAGTTCTAGAAATAAACAAAAATGCATTGGATAGATATTGAATTGTTGGCATGAAAGCAGAGTAAATTTCTTACCCATTACACCATATTTGTATTCAATTATGGTATAATCATAATTTATGGAATTGAGTGGTATGGTTGCATATATATAAAGAAATTAAAATATCTGAATTAGATTTCCAGTTCTGCCACATTCTTCTGTGTAACTTTGCTCAACCTCTCTGGGCCTAAGTTTCCTTATATAGTACAAGAGTTTGTATTAGATTAAAATGTGACCTTTAAGGTCTCTACCATTTCTAACATTTTATAACTGTGACTACATTTACACATTTTATACTCAAGATCTTCATTCTGAATACTTGATTAATTTTAACCTTTTAAGCTTCAGGCCCAACCCTGTTCTGTGGATTATAGAAAAGAGGACTTGGATCCCAGATTGAACTGATAAATGAAGGGGAAGGGAAAAGGGAACTGTTATTTATCAAGTGCCTACTATGTTCCGGGCACTGTGCTATATATTTTCAGATTTAATCCTCACAACAACCCTGTGAGGTAGGTAATATGGCTGAGAAAAATTAGAATTATGAGCAGTGAGAATTTTTTTTATAGCCACATAAATAGGAATTTGTTACAAGAAAACTTAGGTATGGTGTTTAGGAAATGTTAGTACTTCAGTTTTGGCCTCGCCAGAGTAAAATTAAAAACAGATGATGTTTTCTGATATGGATTTTAATTGGTGAGCCTTAAGTTATGACCCTTCCATACTTTCTAGGCTAAACAATACTTTATGGTTATGAGTTTAAGAAATTATAGTAATACTTGTACCCTTAATGATTTGGGCTTTGTTG
Source organism: Microcebus murinus (assembly GCF_040939455.1). Lineage (NCBI taxonomy): Eukaryota > Metazoa > Chordata > Mammalia > Primates > Cheirogaleidae > Microcebus > Microcebus murinus. The sequence continues at coordinate 70,420,185 of NC_134116.1, read as the reverse complement.
TCCTCCATGTGTTCCACTTGCCTTTTAATGTCATTGAAGATCAATTTAATGTCTTTCCATTAGTTATAAAGAGTAAACCATGTCTTACTCTGGTGTCTTTGTACTCCAATAAGAATCCTTAATAATTTGTGTGAGGGAAAGGTATTTTCATTTGTTTTCTAACTGCCAATTTCCAATTTTGTGGCAGTTGCACTGCAGTGATAATTGGCAGGGGATGGGGATACTGAATTAGGTTCGGATGTAAAATAAAGGAAAACATGGTGCATTGTTTATTGGACGGTAAGCTTGCCTATTGAACACACTAGGCTTGCCTGTTTTTCATTTGGAGTTCATAGGCATCTTTCTAGTTTGTTTTCTAACTTATCAAATGCATTTTTTTTTGGAATTGAAGTATTGTGAATGAAAAAGACTTTGAAGTTGACTTAAATCTGTTCAAGTAATATTTCTTCTAATATTGTGTTTTAGTTACAATTAGTTGATGGCATAAATCCAGTATACTTCACTTCATATATGCTCATTTCCTGAAGGAAGTAATGTGGTTTAATGTAGATACCTCATAACAGAGTAAAGAGGATATGGTTTTCAATGTGATCTTTTGTGTTAACGTTAGGTATGTGAATACCTTGCGTAGTTTCTGCAATAGTAAAATAGAAGCAATAATGGTAGATTTTTTACCTCAAAAAGGTTCCTTTGCAGGGAATTACCACATGAATAATATATATCTGAAATACATAATAATATATGAATATAATATATGAAATATATTAACTTACTAAAGTCATATGCAAAGCTTTACTCACTCAGTTTACTATATTCAGTGTTTCATTTTGAAATGCAATATTTCTTTTGTACTACACAAAAGTTCACCTTTTCTTTCTTTAGGCTGTTCAGGGTCGGTCTATCACCCAACAGGACCGAGATCTCCGAGTTGATTTAGGATTTCGAGGAATGCCCATGACTGAGGAACAGCGACGCCAGTTCAGCCCAGGTCCACGTACTACAATGTTCCGTATTCCTGAGTTTAAATGGTCTCCAATGCATCAACGGCTTCTCACAGATTTGCTATTTGCATTAGAAACAGATGTACATGTTTGGAGGAGGTATAGATATTTCTTTTTTATAATTAAAATAAAAAAATTAAAATATGATACTCCCTGTTCTATATAAAAGAGATTTAACAATAATAACAAAAAATCAGTGGTAGTTTAAAGAAATTTCCACATTTTTATTTTTTCCTGTTAAAATTAATGCCATGTACTAAGTTATTATTGGTTCTGATATTTCGACATTTATTGTTAAAATAAAGTTTAAAATAACCCTATGATGTGTATGTTTTTAGAGCTTATAGTATTTAAGCAGTAGATAGTTCAAATATTAACACTTAAAAGACAAGAAATCTATATAAATTAAATAATTACCTTTCTTTTTGATTTAATTTTCTAACAGCAAATATGCAAAAAATTAATCAATTATGAGAATATATCATTTACATGTACATGTATGAAAGTTGATGGCTATAAGTAACACATTATCCCGTCATTAGCACCTTAAACAATCAGTGGCATGACATTCTTAGGACTCAAGTTGATTTCTCTGCTTTTCCTGATTTTCCTTTTAGGATTTCATGTGGCTGTTTCAGCCCCCAGCACCAATTTAAATAAGAAACTTGCCCAGACTATAAGGCAGGGATGACTCTTCTTCCGTACTCCTGTTCCTATTTTTCCTCCCCCTTCTATTTCTCTCTCTCCTCTTCCTCTTTGTGTTCTTTTGCCTTTTCTTCTTTTTTTTTTAAGAACCCCTCAAGAAATTTCCCGGCAGCATCACATGCTCTTTTTAAGTTAATCACCATAACAGAAAATAGCATTATAATAATTGGTTTATATGGACCGATACTGGTTAACTAGTAACTGGGGTGGGGCCAACCTTTGCTATACCCAATTCATCTCAATAATAGAACAAAATCTAGAATGTGTTAGCAAAGAAGTCATGACTATTGTGTTAATGAAGTTTGCCACAGAAAGTTTTTATTTTTGATTTTATTTGATCAGTTTGTTCTTAGGCTCATTATTTTCATTCCTATTGCTGTTTTATGATAAATTATCTAGAGATGGTAACTAGGGAAACTGAAATACATTACTATTAACATGAAGATCAATGTATGTAGATAAATAATCATTATAATATTCCTAGCCAAATGAGTGATAATCAGCTTTTCTTCCATCCACATACTGTGTCTCTTTGTTTTCTTTCATAAGTTCTCAAGAAATTCCCCAAATAGAATTTAAGGTCATTTAAATTTTTTAAAGATAGGACTTTATTTTTAGGATAGAAGAAAATGTCTTTAAATCTAACATACAATAATAGATAGTATTTTACAACTCTACGAAAGTGAGACTTATTCATTCAAATTTGATCATAGAGTAATCTCCTTTTTCATTTTTTCCCATTAGAAAACATTTCATGTTCTTGACTGACACCAAATGAAAGCAGTGCATTTTTTGGAGTCTACATTGCATATTTTGTTGGGAAAGCCTCACTACCAACCTACTTTGAGATCTTTTTCCCTTTTTTAATGTAATAAGTTCTTGAATTTTTATTGATTTATTTATATTCCCTATTATGTCACTTTTGTGACTAACAAGATACATTTTTCACATGGGTCGTTAAAGGTGGGGCTGCAGTCATTGTTGATATGACAAATTAAAACTGACTAAAAATGAAACTTTCAGTTAACTTTTCAGGTTTTTCACTGCAAATATTATTTTTACTTATTTATGAAATTTTTCTCTTGGTTATATTTTGAGTTTCCATATTATCTTTAACATTAAACATATCCTTTGTATATTTAAAAGGTTTTGCCTTTCAACACAAAGCAACCAGTTTTGGCAAAAATAAGTATTATAGTCAAATTCATTGACCTAGCCATATGTCTTAGCATCTAGTTGATCTAGATGCATCTAGTAGATGCTAAAACTAGTAGATGCTAATACAAGCATCTAGTATTTTTCAATCAGAGACAAAATGATGAGTTAATACAGTTGGGCATAAGAAACCCTGTAGAGATGAATGTTTACTTTTTGGTAAAATGACACATCAGTTGTAAATCGTTTTCTTTTCTAATAACTTCACTTTAAATTTTTCTAGGTCTTCTCAATATACTATAATTATTTTTCACTTTAAAAATGTTATTCTAAATAAGTGTAAACCTCTTATTTGTAAGCCAAGTAAATGTTCACTTATGTTTTTCTTTTATGTTATTTTAGCCACTCCACAAAGTCTGTAATGGATTTTGTCAATAGCAATGAAAATATTATTTTTGTACATAACACAATTCACCTCATTTCCCAAATGGTAGACAACATCATCATTGCTTGTGGAGGAATTTTACCTTTGCTCTCTGCTGCTACATCACCAACTGTAAGTACTTTGCCTCCATCTAGTGGTTATACTTTATAATTACATGACTTTAGCATTTTTAGTGGTGATCTGTACTGTAAAAAGGTGGATTTTAACCAGACCTATTCTATTAAGAGAACTTTTTAACCGTTTAAATTTATATTTCCACCTCTTTTATTTATCAGTGTTGGGTTCCAGCTAAATGTGCTTATGTCTGGTAATTCTGATGGTTACTTCTTTAAAAGAACTATAACTATAAATGATTTAACTTTATTTTCTATATATTGCTTACCTTTTCAAATCTATAGTATAATAAACTATTAAAACCCTTTCTATTTAAAATTTTCATTTGACTATTTACTGGTTAAGCATTTACTTTTTACAAATCTAGCCTTGTCTCTGTTTCTTTATAAAACATTGAAATGTATTAAAAGAATACATTTGAAAGGCATTTAATGTTAATTATGTATATCATTTAAAATATAATAGATCAATGTTAACTTTATATATTAGTTGTTATTTTAAAATATATTTGATTCATATCAAAATAGGCTCCATAGCTACTTGCTCAGATGGGAAAGAATATAGAACTATGCTTTCCATATTAACCTGTGTTCTCACCACTATGTTGGATGCTTATCCTTAAGCCCAGAAAATATACTTTTGCCAGAGATATATATGCCATTTTGCTAAGATGTCTATTACTTAGTGAGACAGTGTTCCCAAATTGATCTCCAACTTTATTTTAATAAGCTTTTTTACATGACCCTTTTTCTTACTAGCCTTTTGTCAATACCACTACCTCCAGAGCAACATTGAAACTTCAGTATTAGCAGCAGCACTTTGTATCCTCACACACCTGCTCCAGGCACATACATCTCTATTTTATCCATGAATTTACTCATGAGAACAAAGGGAAGCAGGCTAGTTCAGGAGGGGGTGCAACATAGTAGATCATCATTAGGGCATTAATCAAATTAGCAGCTAAATCAAGGAAATGGAGCCAGAAAGAACAGTATAAATAGGGGATGGTGTGTAAAGAGAGCAGGTATCCTGAGATTCATATTCCATTCCTTCTCTTTAATATCTGTTTTTCTCTTGTGATTTGTACCAAATTCTGGTAAATTGAGAGTTATGCATTATTTTAAAAATGCATTCTGATACTGAGACATGGAAGGCATTTTTTTCTTTTATATGTTAAAGACTAAATAAATCAATGCTTTTATTTGGCATTTTTCTTGATCATATAAATTTTGTTTTATGTCTTATAAATTACCATTTATTGTTAATAAACCTTAAATGGTTATATTAAAATTCACTTTGAAATATAATATTACATGTTTTAAAATTTTGTGCTGATCAGAAACTGATCTTTCTATAAACAGCTTAGCAATAAGTTATTAAAATTTATATAGGTTTGAAACATTCACATTACTAAATAGTCTTCTAAATTTTAAAGCCAAAAGATCTTTAACTATCAAGATAGAGATAGTATTAAATTAATGAATTAATTTATAAACATTATGATTTATATAATAATTCACTATCCAAATTTGCTTATTTTTTATTTTATAATAAATGTACAGCAAAGATACTGACATTTTGAGGTTGGACTCCCAAAATCATTACTATGCAATTTTGACCACTATAGATTGGAATTTGACACTATTAAATACTGCGTAAGTCGTTCTCAAAAGACTTAGGAATTCATTCAACTAAAGAAACTTTTATTTACGTCTCTGTTTTTATATTTAGTTATTTTGGTTCATTAACTGATTGTACCTATGCCTGCTTGTACAATATTCCTGATTTTATGTTCTTTGAATGAATTGCTTCCTTAAAAGAAAGAGTCAGTACCCACTAAATGTCTAGTAAAAACAAGATTGGTGCTAACTACTGAGTATTGTTTATGTGTTATCGGATTGTATAATATTCTTGCTAGAAGTTGTAGGATAGTAGAAGGGGAAAGTTAGGAAGGAGGAGGTTGCATAAAGAAAAAAATTAGAACTCATAATGTGGGCTTTTTGAAATTATATTTAAAATGTAAAAAGCCAGAAGAGGATTTTAGAAGGGATAAATGAAAAAGGGCACGTTGGTAGCATACAGATTACCAAAGGGAAACATTTTTTTATAGATGCTGTTAGAATTTCAATCCTAGGTATATGAAGAGAAATGGAAACATTTGAAATTAATATTTGAGTGATCTAGTTATTTTGTTTAGGTATATGTAGTTTTTCAAAATATTCATATATAAATATGCAGATGTTTTGTGAACAAATAGAAGTAATGATGGCTTATGGCAGTGGTTGGCAAACTTTTTCTGTGTGAGGCCACATGGTAAATATTTTCGGTTTTATAGGCTGTATGGTATTTGTCCGAGCTGTTCATCTCTGCTGTGGTAGTGCAAAAACAGCCATAGATAATGCATAAGCAAGTAGGCATGGATGTGTTTCAGTAAAACTTTATAAAGAAAGGTAGTGGGGTCGATTTGACTTGTGGGCCATAGTTTGCTGACCATTGACTTACGGCATGTGCTTCTTATAAAATAATGTCATACTATAATGATTTCATGTGAAAACTTTATTACTTATCACAGACTTTTGAAAATTCAGTAGTTAGGGCTTAAGACAGATTCATTCTTTTCTATTAAACAAGAATTTGACTTGTAAAATTGACATACTGACCATTTATTAAAGTTTAATTTTTTAAGACAATTTTATTAAATGCTGTGGTCATTATGGTCTATTAGAACATATGTAACTTTTCACATTCACCGTACTGATTTTTTTGTCATTTGAAATTTTTAATATTGAACTGTATTAAATTTTGAAAGAATAGATAGAATGCTACTAATTATTCTTTACAGTTCCACATTTTAAAAAAAGACACAAAGCTCAACCCAGGAATATGTCTTTTCCATTTCTCAGAGGAAATGTGAATCTCAGATAACTTGCTCCTTTTCATCAGAAACAACCTTGTTTCTCAATATCAATGAAACTCATACATGACCTTTTTGAAGTCATTATAATTTGATGGAAGGTATGTAGGCTTTAGCATAAGACAGATCTGTATTTTACTAGATATGATTCAACCTCAGTTTCTTCCTTTACTGAAGGGTGTTAATTGCATTTATCCCACAGGGAGTGTGTTAGGTAATATATGTAGAGTGCACTAGATGGAGAAGGCTCTTAATGAAAGTTTTCTTTCTTGAGTTCCTTTGGGAATTATATTTTGTTCCTTTTGGATTTATTTGTATAATAATAGAATAGTCTTCCCATTTATAAAATAAACCTGTCATTATTCAGAACTCTGATGTTTAAAATATTTGAGAAGAGTGTGGGTGATTCATTTTGATAACAAAATACTAAAATGGTATAATCTTTTTGTTTGCTACGTCTATGGCATGGGATTGGCATAGAAATGGTCTATTTACTGCTGTGGAACCTTAGATAAATATAATAGTCTATACTGGGGATAATATTGATGTATTGCTGTTCTAATCTCTTCAGCATGGGAGAAGATTTTGAACTACTTAGATTAGTTTTACTTATAAGGAAATATTTTAATGGAAACATTAACAAAAAAGAATACAGTTATGCATTATTTATATTGATAGTGAACACCTTGAACTTAATACTCTTGAAGAAGCAGCACCTTGTTGGAGTTTCAATTTTGCCAAGATTATTTAAAATCATATGTAGCATAAAAAATAAATTATAGAAAAAGTTTTAAATCTCTAAATTAAACCAATAGTTTTAACTTTGGGGAAAAAATTTAGACCTCTTAACATGTAGTTTGCCCAAACTTTAGTTTTGGGAAGGAGCATTATATTTGTTATTGTTGATTTTTTGAGTTAATGTTTCTGTGACTAGTCAGTTGAATCCTCTCATTTATTCTCTACTATATGGTTTAAGTTGGTCATAAATGAAAGTGAAGAATTTATAGGAAAAAATGAAGAAAAGTGAAGAACATGGATTAACCACAAATTGCATAATCGCTTTGTGATTTTAAACCACCATGGTCAACCATCCAGAACACTGAATGTTTAGAATTTAATTCAGTGTCCTATATGGTTTAATTTTCTCTGCCCCAGAAAAATAATGGAGACTGCCATTTTTGGCTTTCCCAGTAGTTTCATAATCATAAGAAAGAAAAGCATCTTTTTCTTTTTCTGTTCAAGAATGTTGACAAAACCTTAATTTTTTAGTATTACTTTTTTACTTTTTATTATCAGAATATATAGTAAAGAGATTTGAAAAAATTATTAATAATTTTTTTTTGTTTGTTTTTTGAGACAGAGACTTGGTCTGTCACCTAGGCTAGAGTGCCATAGTGTCAGCCTAGCTCACCGCAACCTCAAAGTCCTGGGCTCAAGGCATTATCCTGCCTTAGTCTCCTGTAGCTGGGATTGTAGGCACAGGCTACTAAGCCCTGCTAATTTTTCTATTTTTAGTAGAGATAGGGTCTCACTCTTGCTGAGGCTGATCTCTAGCTCCTGACCTCAAGTGATCCTGATCCTCCTGCCTTGGCCTTCCAGAGTGCTGTTTTGTTTTTGGTTTAGTTTTGTTTACCTCATAATACTGATCATACTTTAGTATTCTCAGGATGCTGTTACCTGTTTTTGTATGCAATGTACCATGAAATTTGAAATTTATACTCACGTATGTTTATTGTCCAAAATCAGAGAAAGGGGACAGTTAATGACTTTTATTGTGAAACTTAATCTCATCTAATTTTTGAATATAATGAATATAATTATTTATTTAATAAGATTGTGAAACTTAGTATAATGTCTGTCTACTTATCTTAATTCACATGCAGGTCTCAGTATATCAGTAAGTTCTTTTCTAGCATGGGAAAGTTATTTTTAAGTTATAATCACTCAAATATTTCATTCTTTTATTAACTTCCTGGGAATTTTGAAATATAGGAAGGGTTCTGTATGTTTGAGAAAACGAATTATATTATTTCCTTATAGAAAATTCCAGAAGGTGGTATAACTAGTTCATTTCCCTGAATTATTTCTGCTTAAACCAATACTGAGGCAGTTTCTTGGGGTTTTTTTTGTGTGTTTTTTTTTTTGCAGAAGGATTATATTAGCTTATTTATTAAAATGTTTCATTAATCATCTAGTAGGAAAAGATATTTGTTTTGTAAAATAGAGTATGTACAATTTCTAATACATGAACTATTCTTATATATGTATTGGCAGAGTTACTAAAATAAAAAATAAATTGGAGTCTAAATATTTGATATTTATCATAATCATATGTAATTTATAAAATGAATATCTCTTCTGAGAATTTGCTTTTAATAAAATAATCAAATATAATTTAAAAATATATTATTTTGTTTCAATTTTACATTGTATTTTCATTTAATTTAATAATTTCTTTTTCTTGTACTTTTTTGGTCTGTTGTCTGTTTTGTCTAATGCATGTCCAGGGTTCTAAGGTTAGTATTACTTATGTAGTAATTTTCAGGTTTTCAGTTTCAAATTTTATTTTTACTTCTTTATGAAATTTTTGACTTGGTTATATTTTGAGTTTCCATGTCATCTTTAACATTAGACATATTCTTTGTATATTTAAAAGATTCTTTGAAAGGATTATTGTCCCAGTGCTTGATGTATTACTATTTTATTATTTACACTAATCTGTAGACTAATAATATAATGAAAACGGTGATATTACAGTCGTATGTACACTCAAATTTTAATTGATTCCAATGAAAGCAAATCGGAAGAAACACATTAAAGATTTAATAATAATTGTATTGAGTGATCTTTAATTTTAAACCCTATGTTATTATGCTTATGTAATATTTCATCATATTTATAAATTAATTTTATATAGAACATAAGAATTCTCTTTTAGGTTATGTTTGTGCTAAGAATGCTTTTCACTTTAAAATTTTATTTTATTTTTTCAAAAATAACAGTTTGGTGAATTACATGGACAACTTAATAATTCTGTTTATAATTCACCATTTCAAAATGAAAGCAAATTTTGATGGACCCAAACACTCAATATAAAACCATTAGTTAACTAATAAAGCAGGGCAGCTGTGTCATAATTTCAGGAATTCAAAATGATAAAAGATTTTTAGAACACATGTCTAGATAAACTAAATTCTAATAATTTGAAAAAGTATTCAGAATATTTGATGGACCTATGTAATGGCCAGGTTGTGTTCCATTATAGAACACTCTAATTTGAAAATTCAGATTTAAAATGAATTTTTTGCTTTTTCTTATAAATTATTGTATCATAGTCATAGATTTTTAAATCATGCTATGAAATGACACTGTATATCCATGAAGTGCAAGGAAATAAAGAATCTGCATTTAAAAATCCAAGTAAAAAATTGGTTATTTCTTTAGGCCATTGATACTAAATTGGTATTATGTTGTAAATTAACAATTAAAATCAAATTTCTGTCTATTTCCAAGCTTTTTTAGAGAGAATGATTTTAACCCTATTTTTATTTTAAATATAAGGAAGAAAGTTTGTTATTAATATCTTTTCTGCTGTATTTAGAACTGAGTTTAGTTACATAATGCTTGCAGTAGTAGTCGTCTATCGTTTTTATTACCCACTTTGTACACAGGAAATGTTTGAGTGTGTTTTTTTTTTTTTTTCCACTCAGTGTTTTCTGCTCACATTTCCATGTTAATGTTCCTGCTTCTTCTAAGCAGGAAGAAGTTTAGGTAGAATGGTGGATATAAATAATGTCAAAATGGAACATTAACTAGGAGCAGATACCCATTACATATGCTCTCCTTATAGTTGAATTTATCATTTAGTTAAGAGGTAAGGTTAATCAGCATGGTAGTATGCTTATTTTCAGAAAATTTAAACAGTAGACTTTTTTTAATTTATAAAGCATTCCTTATTTTTCTCCATTCCTTGAGGCACTGAGAAAATTCGGCCTAGTCCTAAAGCACAAAAATAATTAAAATGTTACATAGTACATAGTGAAAAAATAAGAAATGTTGTCATTGCTTATAAAACTACAAAGTTATACATTTTAAGAAACAGAATACTTTTTAATATTTCCTCTGAAATTAAGAAATTAGATTTTATTATAGACAACATTTTAGTGAAAGTACAGCATCTAATCTTGAATGCTATGATTCTCCTTATTGCTAGTGTTTTATAGGTCATGAATTAAATATCTGTAGAGGAGTTAGTGATCATCTTGATTATTTGTACCCTAGAGTTTTATTGTGCATATGAAGTACTTAGTGGTTTTAGTTTATTCTAAAATGGATAAGAAATTGTTACACATTCTAATTTGATAGCCATCTCATTTTGATGCCATATCAAAGATATGGCAATGAAATTTCATTGCCATATCTTTCCTATTATTCATCATACATTTATAGGAAAGAAAATTTAGAGCATATCTTTTTATTGATAAGAATGAAGATTTTTAAGAAAGAAAGAAATTTTATATTTTGTAAATTAATGAAATAACACAAAACTACTATAAGTACATATGTATGGTTATCTCTAAATATCTTTGTGAAATGATCTGAAGTTTAGAATGTAGTTTTTATAACTAAAGATATTTAAAGCTAACGTTGATTTTAAAATGGACTCTTCGTTTATTTAAGAATAATTGATAGGTAAACTAAATTTGATAACCATCTCCAGTGATACATAGAATTAGTTTATAATTTATTTTGTTTACAAAATATAGTAAATATACTAAACTTATGTTTACCTATGGTATCTATGTACGTGTATTATATTTCCAAATTTTAAATAAGACTTAAATCTTCTACTTTTTTAAAGACGGAATTGGAAAATATTGAAGTGACACAAGGCATGTCAGCTGAGACAGCAGTAACTTTCCTCAGCCGACTGATGGCTATGGTCGATGTACTTGTGTTTGCCAGCTCTCTAAATTTTAGCGAGATCGAAGCTGAAAAAAATATGTCTTCTGGAGGTTTAATGCGACAGTGCCTAAGACTAGGTAAGTATGTTAAGAATAACAGTGCACATTAAATAATAACCTACAAATTGGTTTTATGAAGCTCTATGGTACATAAAATATTGATGACATAAGTTGATGATTCTATATTAATAATATAGAGATTATCTTGTAATTCATCAGAATTACCAAATTCAAAAACATTGTATCTTCACATTGGAGATTTCAGGGAATTGATAATCTTTAATGGTTTATAACTTGAAATAGAATAAAATATATTTAGAATTCTTTCAAAATCAGTAAGACCATCACTCTTCATTGAAGTGATTTTAATGCAAATCCATTTATGAATTCTGTTTTTGTAAACCAATATTGAGAGTAGAGTGTCCTGAGCCCACAAACATAAGAAAATGAATGACATAATCTTATTATACACATAATGCTAGAAGGATAAAATTGCCTAATCTCACTGTTTCCCAGAGTGAACAGATATCCCTAATAAACATTATTATACCTATGCTCTTCACCTTTTATCTTGTGTGGCAAGAAAATTTAGCACAGAAAACTCTTAGTAAATCTGAATGAGTTCTTTAGAACATTCTTAGGAACCATTCTTACCACTCTTAAAGGGAAAATTTATTTATATTATTTAGACTTTCAAAGCAATCAGAAAGCTGCTCTTTTTATACTTGCCTTGCAGCATGAGCAGAACATAAGGATGCAAGGCATGAAATAGGACTTTCTTGATATGTACTCTTTTCACTCATAATTTTTAAAGGTTATGTAAAAAACTACCCATATAGTTGCAGGGAAGAGGTTGTTTTTGATTCAACGAAGGAGCAAGGACTTGGATTAAGAATGATGGTATGAAAACTACTTTCTTTTTGTTTATACTTTTTAAAGACAAGCAAGTTGAGAGAAATCATTTCATGTCTGTTATAAGTGAGAAAGTGTGATCACATTGGTATCACTCTGACAACCAAGAACTTTGATTTACTGTGGGTCAGTATGGAAAATGCCCATCAAGGGCATTTTCATAGAGACTTGACAGTAGCTGCCAGATTGAACTTTGTGAGAAAGATAATGTATCTATCTATCTATATATTAATATACATTTATATATATATATATTTAAAAGCCTCAGTATCTTAAAACCAGCATTTATTTGGTTATTATGAGCTTTTATTTCTAGATATATTCCAAGACTTTTCTCCTAATTTTGTTTTTATCTGAATAATACCTAGAAGATTTATTTTTTTTTACACAATATCTAGCAGATTTAGTTGTTTTATCCCCCACAGGAAACTTTTATAAATGAGTAATATTAATAATAAAACAAACAGTTGTCACCTTGTATGCTATTTACTGTTCTAAGCACTTTATTTATATTAATTCAATTAATCCTCACAATAGCCCTCCAAGAGAGTTACTATGTTTATTCTTGTTTACACATGTGGAAACTGAGGTACAGGTAGTTTAAGCAGCTGGGCCAAGATCACATAGCTCGTAAGTGGCTCCAGGATTCAAACTCACGTGGTCTGATTTCAAAGTCTGTACTGTTTATTACAATACTTTACTGCTTCTTAAAACAAATGAATAAATAAAAAGCTTATTCATATTGAATACTTATTGACAAAGCCCATAGACTCCCCTATCATAAAGAAAGCTGGATACTGTGAGGCTTGAGTATACTGATGTACTCTATCACTGCCTGAAATGCGAAGTTGTGGTCGGTATAGTCACCAAAATAGTCAAATTAAGGATAGAAACTTTACTATTAAAATTTATTTAATATGAATTTTAAGCCTTAAAAGGTTTTTATTGATCCATAAAATTCAGAAGTGTGAAAAATGGGCCAGGTGTAGTGGCTCATGCCTGTAATCCCAGCACTTTGGGAGACCAAGGCAGGAGGATCACTTGAGGCCAGGGATTTGACACCAGCCAGGGCAACATAGTGAGACCCTATCTCTACAAAAAATTAAAAAATTAGCTGAGTGTGCTGGTGTATGCCTATAGTCCTAGCTACTTGGGAGGCTGAGGTGGGAGTCTTGCATAAGCCTAAGAGATCAAGGTTACTGTGATCTGTGATCAGGCCACTCCACTCCAACCTGGGTGACAGAATGAATGACCCTGTCACAATAAAAAAAAGTGTAAAAAATGGAGGATAATAAAATAAATAAGGAAGAATATATTGAGTGATTCAAAAGTCCTGATAATGTTCTGTTTCTTCACATGGCTGGTAGTATATGGATATTCTGTTTCTATTAAGTACATATGTATTTTATGTTTATTCCCATTCCTATATTTCATAATTAAAAAAATAAAACTCATCTATTTGATTTTAAGAGTAATAATGAATGGAGCAAAGGGAAAGAAAGAGAAAAAGAAATAAACTAGCAACTTTTCCAATACATCAAAGTCAATAATTTATATTAATAATGTTTTTGATTTTTTAAATAGTTTGTTGTGTTGCTGTGAGAAACTGTTTAGAATGCCGGCAAAGGCAAAGAGACAGGGGAAACAAATCTTCCCATGGAAGCAGTAAACCTCAAGAAATTCCCCAAAGTGTGACTGCCACCGCAGCTTCAAAGGTAATTAAACATTTTTTATGTCAAATACAGTTTACCTGAAAAATTTTTTTAAGTTTATTAGAATAAGGCAACATGGTCTTGCTCAATGATAAGAGCAATGGCCTTGCAGTTAGCTCTAGGCTCTGGTGCTGGCTTCTCTGCTTCATCATTGTGTTATAAGATTGCTTAGTCTTTCTGAAGCTTTCATGTTTTGGTTATGAAATGAAGAATACGAATAGTTTCTACTTTATAGGATTCTTATAAGGATAATATCAACATATAGCACTAAGAATTCTTAGTTATTTTTATTTTTAATAGTTAAATATATTTTCACAGTTTAATGTATATGCTTTTTTTAAATGGATGAGCTTTTGGTGGTAGATTTAGTAGTCAACAAAAATTTATTGAATGCCCATTAAATGAATGAACAGTGTAGTGTTTTGGAATATACCAGTAATTCTCATTCTAAATTAGTTCTCTTTATCATATGCTTATCTGACCCTTGACATCACATCTAGTTTTGTTAACATGACTTTCAAGGTCCTGCATGACTGGTTGTTGCTTCCTTCCCTTCCCCAGTGGTAGCTTTATACCTTTACCATTTTAGTTATACTACAACTTTATTTTGGTCATCAAAAGAATGCTTTTTTTTTTTAACGTTTTACAGATTTCCATAGTTTTCTTTGTTTTTTGTTGTTGTTTTTTGTTTTTCTTTGTTCTTTTTGAGACAGATTTTGTTCTGTACCCAGGCTGGAATGCTGGAATGTAGTGGTGCTAAAACAACTCACTGCAACCTTCAACTCCTGGGCTCAAGCAATCCTCTCAAGTAGCTGGGACCACAGGCATACACCACCACACCCAGCTAATTTTTTATTTATTTTTTGTGGAGACGGTCTCTCCAAGGTGCTCAGGCTGGTCTCAAACTCCTGGCCTCAAGTGATCTTCCCACTTTGGCCTCCTAAAGTGCTGGGATTACCAAGTGTGAGCCATTGCTCTGGGCCTGCATAGTTTTCTTTACTTGAAATGTTCATCTTTATTTTTGACACAGCTAAAATACATTCAACTTTTAGGTTACCCTAAATGCTACTCCCCCAGGAAAATATTTTCTGACATCTCACTGCCACCCCAGTCTAGGGTAGGTTCTTCTGTTTGATGTGTTTGTAAAACCCTGTATGTTTCTTTTCACTCACTGTACTTGAAATAATATGTTTAATATTGACACAATAATTTTTTGCTCAGTAAGTGAAGGCATGAATAGAAGTTTATTTAAAAATTCTATGGCTTTAAAATTCAATAGTTTTCAAGCAGACCAACCACATTATTTATTGTGTCTGTTGGTTATTTGCAATATTGCAGCCTTTTTTATTTTCCACTACTGTCAGGGAAATATTCATATCGTAATTTGACCTTGCATTATTTTATTGATCACAAGACTCCACAGGGTTCTTCATTGCTGAGGAGATTAGATATAAACACATCAGCAATAATGCCTCATATTATTTGTGTAGGCATAGTAGACTGATAGTTACTTGAAGAAAGTGTCCTATGTCTTATACATCTTTGTAACTGCAGAGCATTTATAGCACTGTGAGTGCTTTGTAAAAAGAGCAGAGATTCTATAATCAGACAGTTCTGAGTTTGCATTCTGGCTTTACCATTTACTAGTTTTGTGACCCAAAGACAAATTCCTTAGTTTCCTGTGCCTCAATTTTCCAGTCTTTAAGATGGATATAAATCTTAATTTATAGAGCATTTGTATAAATTAAATAAAAAGAAATAGTGTATTAAAGTACTTAGTGATTCCTAGCAAGTAGTGAATTTTTGATTATTACTGATTCCCCTCTCCAGCACACTTTGCCACTCTATATATACTCATGAAATGAATAAATAAATTAGTATTTTGAAGAGCTTAGATTTGAAAGGTATCTGTACTTAAATCAATAGATAACAGAAGTCTTTCAAGATTTTCAAGCCCCATATTGCTCTGATTATAGAATGTGGACAGAAAAGCCTGATGAGAAGGAAATTTGTAGTAATTTAGTTGAGCTAATCAGTGCCTCTCTGGCAAGAACTTTGGCAGTAAAAAATGGATAAGAAGGAATAAATCTAAAAATATTAAGTAAAGATTTGACTTGAAAACAAAACAAACAAACAAAACATCTCACGACAGAGAATAGACAGACCTGGGTGGTAGTTTGTTTTTTTTTCCTCCCTGTGTTTATGCATTTCTTATGTGAGACTTTAGTAAGTAAATCAGTTAATTTTTTAAAGAGGTAGCAAAAGTTCCTTGCTACTAACCTGTATGGACTTGCATAAGTTGTGTACCTTCACGGGGCTTCATTTTTTTAATATATAAAAAGGAGCAATAATAATACAAGCTTTTCCTATTATGTATTCTTTATAAGGATCAAATTAGATTAGGGATAAAGAAATACTTTGTGAAGTATAAAATGGTATGTGAATGAAAATATTTCTATTTTTTTGTTTGTGCTGTAAATTCATCTGTGTTATAAATTATGTTATTTTCTTTAATCATCCTGTGATAAATATTATTAGTTTATTATTTAGATGATATAGTTGAGGTTAAGAGAGGGTAAGATCTTACCTAAGGTCAAATAGCTGGTAAGTTTTAGAATTGTAATAGAAACCAAGTAACTATCAGCCTTCAAATACCCTGCTCATTTCACTATCCTGTGCTGCAAAAGAATCAAACATTTAAATTTAGGAGTAGAATATCATGATTGATGTCCATTGAAAAGTAGAAAGGGGTCTATTTATTTTTCTTTGGCTAGAGTAACAACAAGTACATACCTGTTACGTGCATGAATTGTATTTGGCATTATACATATATTATCTTCCACACAATCCTTAACATGTTGCATTGGTGAAAAAATACCTGATTGAGTTTCAGGGAGACTGGCTTACTCACTAGTTTACTATATGACTATATACTTAAAATTTATAGGTTTTTTTTTCTTCAATGATAAAAAGAATTTTGCTGGAATGATCTTTAATGTCTTTCAGATTTAATGGTCTGTGACTGGAATTTTTTTTTAAGTTTACCTTTCTAACTTTTTCTAAATCATGAAATGGTTACACATATAAAATATTATATAGTAATATAACATAATAATCTCATATAATATAAAAGATGATTCATAAATAAACCCAGAAACTCAAAAAGAGTTATTATTTAAAGGTAGGGAAAGTGAAGCTTAGGAAATTTTAGTAACAAGCGCAAGGTCACACAACAGACTTGAGGCCAGATCTTGGCAAGTCCAAGTTCAGTCACTTTTCTACTCTAGTCTTATACCTGCCTTTGTGAGTTTATAGTGGTAGTTATGCTGATAAAGAAGAACACAAGTAAGAAAAACTGTGACATGACTAGAGGAGAACAGAAAATGTGCCTTGTAATAGATTATTTTTGTCAGTAAATATTAACTCAGGAGGAGGAGGTAAATGATGTGGCCAGTTTAGCTTAAATTAAAGAAATTGGAAGTGAAGTGATACTAATGTATAATTTTCTGCAATATACTATTTCTTCACAATTCTTTTCTTTTCAAAGACTCCATTAGAAAATGTTCCAGGTAACCTTTCTCCTATTAAGGATCCTGATAGACTTCTTCAGGATGTCGATATCAATCGTCTTCGTGCTGTTGTCTTTCGGGATGTGGTAAGTTATCCCTCTTTGGCTTCCCTGAAAAAAACCTTCCACTGTCATGTGTGTGTGATAATTTAAGTTTTATAGGAAAGCTGTGTATTAAAACTAAATGCCCTAGTGTCTAGGCTTATGGGTGTTTTGCATACTTCTGATTATAAAATGATTGAGCCTTAGCTTTCTCTGAAAGCTTATTGATGTTATTTTTGAAAACATGGTAAAATTTGATATAATTTGTTTTTATAGTAAGAATAGGAATAGCCTGAAAAATTAAAATTAACTTTATCTTGCATGACCTACTGTTCTCTTTTAGTATTACTAGTTCCATTTCCAGGTACTGAATGTTTCATTATTATTAATGTTCCTTATATTATGGATTAAAGGGATTAGTTAATTAGGTGTTACTGGCAATTACTTTTTTGGGGCGCAATTACTTTTTGTTGAAGAATCTGCATTTTAAAAATATAGATATTGATGGGAATTTGAGTTAGAAAGATAGCTTAATAAAGCTTCAGGGAAAAGAGCACTTAAAGAAAAGCTTTCATGGAACCCTCCAATCCCATGATTACTTTTTCAAGGTAAGTAAAAAACAGATTGGCTTTGCCATAAATTGTGAAACACCATATACAAATATATGTATATGGTATTTCACAGCAGTTTCAATGTTGACAGCACTCCTTAATATAGTTATTATAAACTAGCCACATTGAATACTATTTTTCTTATTTTAGTTGATGATTTGTATTTAGTTGATGATTCTGCATGAAATGTAGACATGTAGAAGAAGGTTTATGTTTGAAATTTATATTTAACAATAAATTGGATAGAGTACTTTTTACTTTAGAAAGCAGTTAAAATGTATAAAGTCATGGAATAATGCCGCATGGTAGGAATATACAAAACTGTCACTCTGTTTAATATATATTAGTTCTTATAAAACACTAGGAAAATTACAAACATACCAACAGAAAAATAGGCAATGGACATAAAATGTGAAATACTAGGCAAAAACCATTATAAAAAGTCAGTATCAGTAGTAGTCAACAGAATGAAGATGAAAATAAGAGTGAGATGTTGTTCACCATTAAATAAACTAAAATTTTTGAATGATAATACCTAGCATTGCCATGGTACAGTGAAACATGCTCTGTCATGTATCACTTACACATGAGTATAGACTGGATAAGCTTTTGACTAGTTTTTTACCAATATGTGTTAAAACTCATAAACAGTGATATCCTCTGACTCAAGGGTTCCAGTTAGAAGTTATTTAACTTACTGTGTTCATTGAGAGATACCTACAGGAAAATTGGCAACATTAAAAATATCCAACAAGAGGCCGGGCGTGGTGGCTCACGCCTGTAATCCTAGCACTTTGGGAGGCCGAGGCGGGCGGATTGCTCAAGGTCAGGAGTTCGAAACCAGCCTGAGCGAGACCCCGTCTCTACCAAAAATAGAAAGAAATTAATTGACCAACTAAAATATATATATACAAAAAATTAGCCGGGCATGGTGGTGCATGCCTGTAGTCCCAGCTACTCGGGAGGCTGAGGCAGTAGGATCGCTGAGCCCCGGAGATTGAGGTTGCTGTGAGCCAGGCTGACGCCACGGCACTCACTCTAGCCTGGGCAACAAAGTGAGACTCTGTCTCAAAAAAAAAAAAAAAAAAAAAAATATCCAACAAGAGATTTTGGCTTAAAAATATTGACATATTCATTCAGGAGAAAACTATGTGGCCATTAAGATCATATTTTTGAGGGAAGTTTGGTGACATGGAAAAATGATCATGATATATTTTAAAGGAAAGCAACAGTATGCAAAAGTACTTATATCTTACAGATATATGCATACTGAATGTATATACATATACACATGTACCTTTATTGAAAAAAAAAGACTGGAAAGAATATATCAGAATTTCAATGATTAGCTGTGGGGTAAACAGATTTTAGTTTGTCCTTTATCTTTTTATACTTCTCTGTATTTTTAAATTTTCTATAATAAGGCTATATTGTTTAATAATTTATAAATTATAAAAGTATTTTCAAAAAAGGAGGTAGAATACACTATAGTATAAAAACCATGATGTAAGAATTGCACTATAGGGCCGGGCGCGGTGGCTCACGCCTGTAATCCTAGCACTCTGGGAGGCCGAGGCGGGCGGATTGCTCGAGGTCAGGAGTTCGAAACCAGCCTGAGCAAGGGTGAGACATCATCAGGTCATATAACCGTGTTCATTGAGTTTATACTGTATATCAGGCATCGAATCTATATTATTCTAAGCTTCTAGTTAAGGGTTAAGAGAAAGTTAAGACTCAGAAATATTAAGACTACACAATTGATATAAAGTAGAGTCAGAATCCCAAATGATTGAGAATGCTGTTTTCAGAGGATTCTCTTTTCATCACTATATTTCATGAATTCTAAGATACTTTTTTCCCACATTTAAATAATCTGTGAAATTTGGAGGTGTTTTTATAATTGATAGTATTTTCGAGTCAATTGTAAATATTATGCTAAGAATTCTACTTCATTTGAAATATTTATGAACCGATAGTCGTTTTTATTTGCCTTAATTAGTAAAACAAAAGAGGTATCAAATTAGGTTTTTAAGAAATATACATACATGCATATACTATATACATATGTTATATATATATATGTGAAACAACTAAGTGATATACTACAATCTTAGGGGTCAAAGACTACTTTTTTTTTAGAACAGTCTTTCTAAGGTGTTTTACTTTTCACAAAACTTCTGTAGTTTTGTTGGCAATGAAGGCAAAGTGCATACTAGCACTATGGCAGGAGGAAAATTTGATAAAATGTCAAAGAATGAATTCTTCTTGTACTCATTTATTTTCTGTAATGAAGACATTGCTGATTTAAACCCATATGAGCTGTCTAGACAAAGGTAAAATAGCTGTGTGGCAAAATTTCCTATGTGGTAAGACAAATATGGTTTTAAAAAACTACTTTGTTTTCAATGTTCTCCAATAAGCCAAGATTTGAAGGTAAATTTATTATGCTTCTCCCTTTTTCCCCAGAGCCCTGATTATACTAAGTCACTTTTATCTAAAATGAGATAAACTGAAGTAAATTTTAATCTTTAAAAATTGAATGGGAGGTTTTCCATCATCCTAGTTGAAGCACTCAAATTTTTAAAGGATTTCAAGGTTAACCAATTATATTACTTATTCAAGGCTGAATAGTGGGGAAACCCATTTTTTAAGCAGATAAAACATAATGGAGCTCATGTCTCCTAAATAATAAAATACCTAAGCAAGTCAATTAATCTGTATAAAAATTTAGTTATTCTCCAGATATTTAGCCTCTGTCTATATTGGGCTTCATTTTCAAAGACAGAACTGAGAATAAGAAGCACAATTGGCTTGAAGATCTGGATTTAAAAAGAAAAGCTAACTATTCATATCATATGTAAGGGAAATTTTATGTTGGCTAAGATATAGGTTTACAGTATTTATTATTTACAGCTGTGCAACCTTATTGTTGATATTCATTCCACACATATTTGTTGAATGCCTTCTAATTGCCTGGTTTGAGTCTCCAGTGGTAGAAATATTAATAGTAGTATTGTGGGATATTATGGCCCATTGCAGCTTAAGTTGTGTGTGAATTCATTCTTTGTTAGTATCTTTTGTTAGTCTGATTGCACTTTTCCTTTGTAATAACTGCTTAAGTATTTGATTTTTTCACTTTTCTTCATGTTTATTCCATCAGCAATGTAATGCAGGGAGTATGCATTTTAAACACTTTGTTTAAACTGTAAGAAAGTATATCTCTACAAAAGCTGTCTGTCACCCACAGTGTATGAAACACTAAAATAATATTTCAGAACAAATTTGATTTACTTTGGTTGTTTTCCCTATTAGCTGTACTTTCTGTTTCATAATATTAAATCATCAGTAAATATTTCTAGATTACTTTCTTTCTTACAAATGCACGCAAATTCTGAATCTTATTTGCATTATGCTTAAATGAACTAATAAAGATAAATCACCTCTAGTAATAGAGTTACTAGAATTTATTGCATGTTTGTTTTCCTTATTTCTATTACATTTTTAGCTGTTATCTGTGAGCCACAGTAACTGCTTTCAGTTTTGGTTAACTTTTAGCTAACTTATAAAAATTTTAGCCAACTTATAAAAAAGGCTTTGCAAACATTTACATTTGATTCCATAGATATAATCTAATTTGAAAGTAGTATTAGAAGTCTTATAAATTAGACTTCTTATCATTATTTCCCTAAAGGATAGTTATTTAGCCTCTTTAAATAGAGCTCTCAAGGTTACATGCAACTTGTTATATTTTGGGGAAGCATATTTATTACAAAATTATTTCTCTACCAGACTGTAGTTGGCTTTTTAAAACTCTCATTTTATCTGGACTAAACTTATTTTTTCAGACCTTGGACCACTTTGCTTTTCTCCCCTGGAAAAGCTCCATTTTATTTTTGAGATCTGAAATGAGGAGCCTGAAATATTGACAGTGTTTTAGAGGTCATTTTCCCAATGTAGAATAGTGAACTATTACTTCTTTTTATCTGTTAATACAACTAAATATTGAATTAGCTTTTCTGTGTGCTGCCAAGTCATAGTTCTGATATTGATCTTGTATAAATATATATTTTATGCTGCCTCATTGTTTATATCTTCTCCATTTTGTATTCATATAATGTTAGAATTATATTAAATACATGTATTTCAATGGTAATTTTATCCTATTAATTTTATTCAGTTATAATATTTAAAACTTTTGCTTTTTTAAATGGAGAACATTAAATCATTCTTTTCAACTTTGTATCATCTAAAGACACATACTATATTGTTATGCAGGTAGTGAATAATGTAAAGAGGACAAAGAATAAAATTTTGTGGCATATTTATCAAAATATTAATATTTTAGTTTTTTAAAACTATATTTAAACCTATAATTCAGATGATATATTTCTGGAGTTTTTATTTATACTTAAATAATACTTATCAAGTAATGTTATCTACTTAGCAGGTTTTAATAAAAGTTAAATATCATATTTTGCCTCCATAAAGAAGTGAAATAGGAGTAGTTTCTTGTACATTAAGAACTTACACTTTTAAAAAATTTTGAGTGTCAAAACTGCCTTTTATTTTACACAGGATGATAGCAAGCAGGCACAGTTCTTAGCTTTGGCTGTTGTTTACTTCATATCTGTTCTGATGGTTTCCAAGTATCGTGACATATTAGAACCTCAGCGAGAAACTGTAAGAACTGGAAGCCAACCAGGTAGAAACATCAGACAAGAAATAAATTCGCCAACAAGTACAGGTACTTAATATTCTTTTAATTATTTGAATTTTCACCATCATTTATCTCCTTCTTTTTTTCACTTTTACATCTAGATTTAAACTGGACCTCTTCATAATCACCTCAAATATTTATGAATGGTTGGTATATAAATACTAATATTCTTTAATTCCACAAAAATGTATGAATAATATTTTTATAAATTTGTTTTATTCTCATTTTATCAGTGCAGCTTTGGTTTTAGTGTTTCCCATTTATTAATAAACATCATTCATACCACTATTTACTATGCAAGTAATTCACATTTTTAAATATATTACTTTTTAATTTTTATAAACTTGAAGGATTATAGAGTTATTCAATACCAAGAATAAACCAAAATGTAAATCTTTATAGCCAAGCTCAAAAATAGCATTTTTTCTTTCTTTCCTTTTTGCTGCCTATAGTTACTTCAGTATCTAAATACTCTATCAGCGATTTATAATAATCAAATATACATTCTAAATTTTATGTCAAAGTGGCTACAACTAAAATCACAGACTGTGAAAAGTTAACATCATAGACAACAATGAACCATCTTGGGTCATGTTACCTTTCCCATTTGCATAAAATGCTCATGTTGCAGGAGTTTTTGCATTATTAGGTTCACCTACTCTGTTTGAACACTATAAACACATTTTCTGGCAACTAATATTTTAATATCATGGAGTACCTCCTTCATTGAATTTCCTTTCAGGTTTTTATATCAAGATTGTTTTTCTCTTTGTAGTGTAACCTTCATAATTTAAGGGCTATTTCATATACCACTGGATTAATTTGTAGTTGAAATTGTCTTCCCTAAATAAATACATTGCTCTAAAAATAAAATGGATATTTTAATAAGTGAGTAGAAATTAGTGGTCAAACCTCTGCATCCTCTTTTCCATAAGCATCACATGTCTTATTTACCTTTTATTGCTGTTGTGGAAATATGGATTATGTTTTAGCTATGGTATTTTGCTGTTGCATGTTACATTTGCTTTTAACACATAAACATGAGATTATTTCATTGTAGTATACTTTCATTTTTAATTTGACTCTTCAAATTAAATATCATCCTACCATTGCAGTTCCTATCTTTTTGTATTTTAAAACACTAACACATTATCATCTTAACTATTTTTCTTCATTTTTAATGCCTTTGTATCCATTATACATGTATAAAATAAGCCATAGTATAGTGAACCTTCTAGTTCTGATTTTCTTGTTTATTTGTATGCTTCTGTATATGTTGCTACAAATTATTCTACTTAACAATTATATTGTTTCTTTTCTCTTAATACATAATCTCTTTCCTTCCTTCAGAGATACATTCTTTATTGCTAATACTGTTTGCATGTTGCAGTAATATAGAATTGTCATGGATCTTCAGTGGACCATGTTGCAGATTGTTACATGCTGGCTCAAATTTGATTCCATAATTTTCTTCACAGTTGTGGTCATACCATCTATCCCTCATCCAAGTTTGAACCATGGATTCCTTGCCAAGTTAATTCCTGAGCAGAGCTTTGCCCACTCATTTTACAAAGGTAATAATGACCTCATCTCCTGACCTGTTTGGGTATTCTTATTTTATGAGTTGTTGTAAAATACATATTCATGATGTAATTGCTGATAAACAAGTATACACCTCAGGTTTCATGGAGATATGTTATGTTATATTTATACCTGGTTACTGAGAGAAAAATATTATATTTGTAAATAATTACATTATATATCATGTGTAAATTAAGAATACCTAATTCTTTATCTATTAATATGCACAATGGTGGCATTTACTAGAAATCACAGAAGAGCCACCCCTTAGCAGTGGGACTAAATTAGCCTAAAATGAAGACTACTTTATACTTACTAGAAAAAAAGCTTAAAAACATGCCTTAAAAGCATCAAACTGATCTATAAGTTATTTAACTTCTAGTCAGAACAAAATCCCAACACTCTTTTAAAGAATTACAAAAAAATACCTCACCAAAAAACATAAATGTTAAGCATCTAGTTAAAAAATTACTAAACATGCAAAGAAGCAGGAAAATGTGATGCATAAGCAGAAGAAAAAAATTAATCAATAGATTCAGATTCAGAAATAGTAGAAATGGCACAGTTATCAGATAACAACATTAAAACAGCCGCCGTAAGTATGTTCAAGATGTTTTTCAATTTAAAGGAAAAAGTGACCATAATGAGGAGGGAAATGGAAGATATAAAGAAAAAGAACCAACTGGAAATTTTAAAGCTGAAAACTATAGTAGCCAGAATGATAATGTCTCTGGGTGGGAGTAACATGAAATTGATGACTGTGGAACAAAGGATTATAATAGGCACAATTCTGTGATAGCCCCAAAATATTCCTGTGTGCATACCTTGCAAATTTCTGGGATGGTGAATATCATGGGTTTTACTCCTGTGATTAGGTTATGTTCTACAGCACAATTGCTTTTGAGAAAAGGTATTATCCAGGTGAGACTGACCTAATCACATGAGTTCGGTAGAAAGAGAGTTTTCTCCACTAGTTGCAGAAGAGCAAGTTAGAGACACTTGAAATGTGAGAGAGATTTGACAGGAAGGAAGGTCTTTATTGCTGAGATGGAGGTGACCTTGGATGAAGGACCTGAGAGCAGCTTGTAGGAGCTAAGAGTATTCCCCTGCTGACAGTCAGCAAGAAAGTGAGGAACTTCAGTCCTTCAACAAGAAACTGAATTCTGCCAATAACTGCAAAGAGTTTGGAAGAGGACCCTGAGCTCCACATGATACCATATAAGTATATGTCATAATTGGCTAATAATATGGAAGCAAATTTGGAAAACTAAAACTAGCTAAGTAGTTTTTGTTACAACTTGATAAATGCACAGATAATATTTTTTATAAATGTGCTACCTTTGGACATCATGGTAAAATGAAGGAAAAATGTTTAAGCTTTATTGCTGATGTGGAGGTGAAGGGAAACATCCCTTCACCCCAGAAGGTTTGCTGAAAGATCAATTCACAATGAGGTAGATTAATAAGAAAAAGAGATTTATTTACGATGAGCACAGGGAGAATCACAGAGTGATTACCCAGTATCCCAGTGGGGTCCAGAAATTTATACACCCTTATTTTATAGGAGAGGTAAAGATGAGGAACATAGGTAATTCTGTTTCAGAGGAATGAATGGTTACTAGGGAGGATGAGTAGATACTTGAGAGGATTAATGGAGGGGGGAAACAGATTGACTTGTAAATGATTTTCTTTGGAAATTAAATTAACATGAGAGATAGGTATTATATTTTAAATGATTTGGGCTAGGTCTGGTTGCATTCTTAATCATCTTTCCTATAATATATTGAGATAAACATGGAGGGGAAGGGAAACCCATTGTTCTTTTTGATGGGTTTAGTTTTTTATGAAGAAAGGGAGAAAGCCCCTTCCAAAGCCTATTGATATCTAAGGGCCTTTAAAATTCAAAATACTCTTTATACCAAACAGTCATATTTAGGGGTGAAATTTCCTGAGCTCCTTCACTGATAAACACATCTAAATCTGAACCGTATAAACCAAAAAGAATTAAATTGTCACCAAACATCTAGAGTTTATTATGTGAAGGAGTATGTTCCAGAGTCTCAGCTATGGTGACTGGAAAATATTCTGGAGTAGTTGCCCAGATTAAGAAACTTATGTCAGAATTTGAATGCACTTTATCAAGAAAGTCTTTCTATGAAAACAATTTTAGCTGAACTGAATCACAGTGTTCTTTGTGGCATAATACAATTTTTGAATTACTTTAAAGCTAATGTGGTAAATTTGCTATTATTTTCTTCATTATGTGTTAATATGGAAGCTTATCATATATTATTTTGCCTGCTGTGGTTTAGTGGTTATTGAGAAGAAAATTTCTGTTGATGATATCAGAGCTTCATAGTAAACCCTTTGTAGTGTTTCTATAGGGTACGAAACTAGTTTGATCCACTTTTAAAATATGAATTGTGCTGGCTTTTTGTCAAACATCTAAAATATTTTTCATGAACTCAATGCTTCCAAACAGGGAATGATGTTTTTCCATGGTAGACAAGATCAAAGAACAACAACAAAAGTTAGAGTCTTGGAGGTACACAGTTCTTATGACATGTTTCACAATTTAATAATAATGAGTAAAGTATGTTGAGCTTTAGGAATGATCTGATTTTGTTCATCCTTGAAAAGTTATCACCTATCATTTTATGGATTTGATAAAATGTTTTATGTTTTATTTTCCAATAATAGAAGGTCCACACATAGGAAATTCACAGATCTGGAATCCATTTCTTTCATTGAAATATAATTTATATTTCTTTATAACTATACAAGATGAAATTTTAGAACTGATTATTGATGAACATCAGTGATATATTTAGAAGTGGCAGCATTTCTACCTTCATTTTGGATATAAGTTTAAAATGAATATTCTGAGCCTTGTGAATTTCCATTCCACCAACATACCTGTGTTGACACTACTTTCTCCTGAGTGTTATTGAAATAAAACAAAAACAGGTTAGATATATTATTCTCATGAGTAGCATTACCAGTTCAACTTAGATTAGATAAATTAACAAGCAAAAAGCCCAGTGATACATCAGAAATTTTTTTTATATTCCCAGTATTTGTAAAAATATTCATATAGGCATTTTTTGGGGGGAATCACTTTGCCTAAAACTTTTTGTTTACTTAAGATGTGTAATGAAGAAAAGTTGCAAGTGTAATAGTAGTTGTCTGTGTTGATCACCTACTTACCTACTCACTTTCAGTGAACTACGTGGACTATTTTTATAATTATATCCTTTTTCTCAATGGTTTGTTTGATTATACTTATTAAAATTTCATTTTATATCTACTGGGTTTAATAACAAAAGCAATTGTGCTTTTATTTTGTATAGTTTTAAATTATTTTATTTTTTTAGTGTTTTTTTTTTCTAAAAGTGTCAGCTGATGGATTGAGGGGAAAAAAGGTAAATTTCCACAAATAGTTTGAAAAACACTTATCTGAAGTACTCTTCAATTCATTTACACCTCGTTCTCTTCTTTTAGCACATTATTGAGCCTTTTAAAAAATTCAGAATTAGCTCTCTGGTCTCTTTTTTCTTATTATTCTTTTTTTTAATTTCTTTTTTTTTTTTATTTCGGCATATTATGAGAGTACAAATGTTGAGGTTACATATATTGCCTTTGTTCCATCTGGGTCAGAGCTTCAAGCATGTCCATCCCCTAGACAGTGCGCACTGCATTGGATGCAGTGGATATACACATATATACACACCCATCAGGTGTGTATATATCCATCTTCCCACCTCTTACCTGCCTGACACCTAATGAATGTTACTACTAAATGTGCACTTAAGTGTCGATCAGTTAGTACCAATTTGATGGTGAGTACATGTGGTGCTTGTTTTTCCATTCTTGTGATACTTAACTTAGTACAATGGGCTCAAGTTCTATCCAGGACAAGAGGTGCTAGATCATTGTTTTTGTGGCTGAGTAGAACTCCATGGCATACATATACCACATTTTATTAATCCATTCATGGATTGATGGGCACTTGGGTTGTTTCCACATCTTTGCAATTATGAATTGTGCTGCTATAAATATTCAAGTGCAGATGTCTTTTTTATATAATGTCTCTTTTTTTCTTTGGGTAGATGCTCAGTAATGGGATTGCTGGATCAGATGGTAGTTCTACCTGTAGCTCTTTGAGGTATCTCCAGTTACTTAGCCCAGAGGTTGCACTAGTTTGCAGTCCCACCAGCAGAGTATGAGTGTTACTATCTCTCCATATCCACGCCAACATTTATTATTTTGGGAATTTTTGACAAAAGCCATTCTCACTGGAGTCAGGTGATATCTCATTGTGTTTTTTGATTTGCATTTCCCTGATGATTAGAGATGTTGAGCATTTTTTCATATACCCATTGGCCATTAATCTGTCTTCTTTTGAAAAGTTTCTGTTCATGTCCTTTGCCTACTTTTTAATGGGGTTGTTTGATTTCTTCTTACTGAT
This sequence comes from Microcebus murinus, assembly GCF_040939455.1. NCBI lineage: Eukaryota > Metazoa > Chordata > Mammalia > Primates > Cheirogaleidae > Microcebus > Microcebus murinus. The sequence goes on along the minus strand of NC_134116.1, from coordinate 70,391,276 downwards.
TTTCCTGAGTTCTATATAGATTCTAGTTATCAGCCCTTTATTGGAGAAGACCCCATATAGCAAAAGCTATCTTAAGCAGAAAGAACAAATTGGGAGGTATCATTTTACCAGACTTCAAGCTATACTACAAGGCTGCAGTAACTAAAACAGTGTGGGACTGGCACAAGAACAAAGACATAGACCAGTAGAACAGAACCGAGAATCCAGATATAAAATCATCCTCATATAGCCATCTAATCTTTGACAAAGCAGACAAAAACATACATTGGGGAAAAGAATCCTTATTCAATAAATGGTGCTGGTAAAAATTGGATAGTCACTCGTAGAAGACTGAGACAAGATCCTTACCTCTCAAGTCTCACAAAGATCAATTCATGGTGGATAACAGACTTAAACGTAAGACATGAAACTATAAGAATTCTAGAAGAAAATGTTGGAAGAACTCTTACAAACATTGGCATGGGCAAACAATTTATGAAGAAGACCCCCAGAACAATCACAGCAACAGCAAAAATAAATAAATGGGATCTGATCAAATTAAAAAGCTTCTTTCTACACAGCCAAGGAAACTATCATAAGAGTAAACAGATAACCTAAGAATGGGAAAAATAATCACATATTTTTCTTATTATTCTTAATAGTACCTTAATTCAGACTCTTATCCTTTCTTGGAATGTTGTGCAAGTTTATTCATTGGAATTCTTGTCTCTAGTCTTTTAGTATATTACTGACAGTAATTTTGAAAATAATTTTGAAAGTACAATATAATATAGTAAGTATATTTATTTAATATATTACATTAAGAAACATTTTATAATGTGTAATAAATATAATATAGTAATTTTCTTTCTAAAAATTCCTAAAGGCTTCTTATAATTTTAGTGGCAAGACTACTCTAGTTTTGACTTGCCTGCATTACTGCTATTATCTCCAAAGTTGTTCTGTCATTTTCTTCTCTTATTGATCTTTCTTTATTTTTTACAGTTTTATTGCTGATGTGATTGTTCTAAAACATAAATCAGATTATGTCCATTTTTGAATTAAAACTCACTAGTAACAGAGCAAAATTTCACAAGGGTCCTGGATAAGATGACACTTGACTACCTTTCCAACTTTATCTCATATTATTCTTCCTTTTTGTTCACTGTGAAATAGACTAGCTTTTAGTTCTTCAGTCATGCCAAGCATTTTCCTGCCTCAGTATTTTGTTCCTGCTATTTGGCTCTTTTTCCTATTTTCTGCCTAAATGGTGCTTGCTCATCTTTTATGTAACAGCTTAAAGGTCATCTCCTCCTAGGTACCTTCCCTGACTCCTGTGGCTATGTAGCTTCCTCCCCACTACCACCCAATTTTTTATTATAGCATCCTCTTTATTTCCTTTCTTCCACTTACACAATTTGTTTAATTTTTTATTAGAATGCATGCTTTAAAAGAGTAATCATGACTCTTTTATTGTAAATATTTATAGTATACAACATGATGTGTTGATATTTGTATACATTGTAGAATGATTAGATCAAGCTAATTAACATAGCCATCACCTCACACATAAATCATTTCCTTTGTTGTAAGACTGTTTAAAATTTATTCTCACCAATTTTTAAGTGCTATTACCGTATATTATATTTAACTATAGTTATCATGCTATATAATAGATTGCCAGAACTTACTCCTCTTGTGTAGCTGAAACTTTATACACTTTCACCATCATCTCCCCAGCTATTGGTAATCACCATTTTACTCTCATAGCTATTTCTATGAGTTCAACTTTTTTAGATTCACCATAGAAGTAAGATCATACAGTATTTGTCTTTCTGTGTCTGGCTTATTTCACTTAGTACAGTGTCCTCTAGATTCATCCATGTTGTTGAAAATGAAAGGATTTCCTTTGTGGCTAAATAATATTCCATTGTATCTGTACATTGTATCTATACATTTTCTTTATCCATTCATCTGTTGATGGACACTTAGGTTGATTCCGTGTCTTGGCTATTGTGAATAATGCTACAGTGAGCATGGAAGTGCAGATATCTCTTTGACATGCTGATTTCATATCCTGTGGATTTATACCCAGAAGTGGAATTGTTAGATCATATGGTGGTTCTATTTTTAATTCCTTGGAAACCTCCATACTGTTTTCCATAATGGTCATACTAATTTACATTCCCATTAACAGTTGCAAAGATTTCCTTTTCTTCATATCCTCACCAACAATTGTCTTTTGTCTTTTTTATTAAGAGCCATTCTAACAGGTGTGAGGGATATCTCCTTGTGGTTTCAGTTTGCATATCTGTGATGATTAGTGATGTTGAGCATTTTTTGATATACCTGTTAGCTAATTGTATGTCTTTTTTGGAGAAATATCTATTCAGGTCCTTCGCCCATTTTTAAATTGGGTTATTTGTTGTTATTGAGTTCCTTATATATTTTGGATATAACCCCTTATCAGATGTATATGATTTTATATGTTGGTATTTTATTATTAGCATTAATGATTGCCTTTATTACATTGCAGAAATGCATATTTCAATAGTAGTTATGTTTTTATGTTTTTTGAGAAGAAAAAGAGAATAAAAATATATGACAGGGCAAGAGAAAGCAAAATATGTATATGTGAATATATTATAAGTTCTAGTAGTTGATAATTTATTCAAAATATAAAAATTGTGACTACTTAAAAATTTGAGTTTTAAACATAATGTGGAGGGTGAACTTCCAGAAGAAGGAAGTAAGGATTTCCAAAACACTGCTTCTCCTAAAAAGCAATGAGAACACTGGCAAAAATTTCAGTTCTCTGGAGAGTAATCTGAGGCTTATAACAATCCAGAGGGTGTTAATTCAGGAAAAACTATAGAATCGTCACAAGAACAGGAAGCTTTATAGTGATTCTACTCACCCTAGTGCCATCCATCTCTTCCTAGGTCTCTGGTCCTTTTGAAAACCACAGGCCAGAAAACCATGGTAGCTCTGAAAACCAGCAGCCTAGTGGCCTGTTTAAGGCAATGTTTGTTCAATCATTAGCTGACCACTAGGTTAACTAAACAGAGAAGTCAGTGGCTACAGAGGATGGAAAACAGATTTTACACAGTTAGATCAGGAAAACCAGTTAACAAACATAATAACCACAAACTATGGGAGGGGTATGATTTTCCAGGATTGCCACATTATATTATTTAAAATGTATATTTTTTAACAAAAAAATTATGAGACAATGAAATTATGAGACAAAAAAATAGAAAAGTATGGTCAATATACAGGGGGAAAAAGCAGTTAATAGAAACTAACCCTGAACAGGCCCAGATATTGCACTTAGACAATAGACAGATATTTAAACCAGCTATTATACATATGTTTAAATAGTTAAAGGAAACCTTTTCTAAAGAATGAAAAATATGAGAAATATGTCTCACCAAGTAGAGGACATCAATAAAGAAATATAATAATAAAGAACCAAATCGAAATTCTGGAGTGGAAAATTATAATAAATGAAAAATTCACCAGAGGAGTTCAACAGCAGATTTGAACTGGCAGAAGAAAGAATCAGCATACTTGTCAAAAGATCAGTAATGATTATCCTATTCTGAAGGGTGGAACAAAAAAAGACTGAAGAAAAGTGAACAGAGCCTCCCCAACTCATGCAATACCATTAAGTGAACCAATGTACATATACTGGGAGTCTCATAGGAAAGGAGAGGAAAAGAAGAGGGTAGAAAGAATTTGAAGAAGTACTTTCCTGAAAATGCCCCAAATCTAATAAAAAATCATTACTATGTATATCCAAAGAGCTCAGTGCACTCTAGGTATGATGAACTGAAAGTGACCCACACGTAGACACAGCATACTCAAAACATCAATTGGAAGATTTTCATGGCTCTTAATTGTATCTTTTCAAGTATCTTTTTGTGTATGATGGACATATTCTTTAGTAGTAATAGTGAATTCCTTTTTTTAATCTCAAAAAAATTTAGGGTATATGAGTGTTTTTTTGTTACATGGAATTGTATCATGCTGAAGTCAGGGCTTTCAGTGTACCGGTCACCAGAAGAGTGTACATTATACCTAATAAGGTAGATATTTATCCCTCAACCACCCTCTCAACCTCCCCCCCTTCTTAGTTTCCAATGTCCATTATATCTCTTTATGACAATGTATATCCCTCATTTGAATTTCTGAATTTGAATTCTTTTCATACATTTATTGTATGTGACAAACAAAAAAAGAACCATATGTAAATAATTGCAATTAGTTACTCAAAGTATTACAACTTTTTTGTGTAAGATGAACTTTAATAATGATTTAAAATCCTTTTGTATTTTTTCTCTTTGGAGTTAAGGTTAATTTTTATATAAATTAATTTTGCATTTATGGATTTAATATACATAAAATATATATATAGTTATAGCTTTGTATATTTTATTTTAAATTACAGTGACTTATTTTGCTTAATATTATTTGAAGAGCAAATATTTAATATTATTTTTAATGCCCTACTAACAAGGAGCTGTATGTTTCTTTCATGTTATTCCTTATTTTGAAGGTTTGGAAAATAGAAATTTCAGTAATTTAATATGTAAAACATATTGAAACACTTTATAAATCACTGTAAAACAGGGTTTTTGGAGGATGGAATGTGATAAATGAGGTCACCATTAGACATCATGTCATTTGCTGAACTTAACCTCATATTTTTCCCAAAATGTAGTAGATGAGCTCATTAGATTCAATGAAAAACAGTAAGAAAAAGAAGCATCTGGCATCCAACTGCCTGTTTCTGATAAGGTTAAGATCACTCAGGCTAGTAATGTTTCTGCTTTGTGTACTGACATGGCCTATGCTACAGAGACTGATGAGAACTATTGAAAACTTACAAGTAAGCCTACTGTCATTAATATAACCTGGACAGATGAAATCATTTATACTTTCTCTACGGTTCATGCCTAACTTCCTATTAAAGTCACTGGGTTAAATCCTCAAAGTACTTAAGTGTCACAAAGAAGTATTCTGGAAACAAGTTATCTAAGCTGAAGTTTATGGTTTCAACTGAAAACATAGATATTATTTGCATAATGAGAAATTAAGGTAGGTTTTTTGACTCCTGAACTTTTTTTTATTGCTATTATAAAATTTTCCAATTTTCCATCGGTACTTATTACTATTTTTATTTCTATGTAACATGATCACAGGGTTTGGTTTATAAAACATTTATTTGAATAGAATTCTTATTGATATAATTGATTCCTTTTTGAAGTCTTTTTTTATTAGTCTCAGTAAAAATAAAATTCAGATTTTTAATACTGAGTAAATATTTTGATTAACTACTTGAAGATATTCTGATATAAAATTTTCATAAACTTTTGTGTTTTATAATTGAGAGGTCAACATTTGAACTTAGAGGTTTTAGGGTCCATTAAGAGGCAATTAGGTGAGCAGAAATGCAAAACATTGTGTAGTTGGTGCCAAAAATCTTTAGATGTTGTAGCCTGAGAACACCAAACCAAAGATTTTATTTTCTTAGATATTTTGTTTGCTAGTGAATGCTTATATTTCAGTCTAATATAACTTGAAAAGTTTAAACTTTTTGTGTAGCTTTTAATGTAAAACTACCATAAATAGAGATAGACAATGTATTAGTGTAAAGTCAAAACTCTAGACTGAATCTATGAATCAGCAAAATTCAGGCTAAATCCTAGACATGACTTTATGCCTTTTGATAATTCAACCCTATAAGAAAAGTGAGCCCATGCTAGTAGCTATCTCATTGGATGTTGTTGTTGTTAGAGTTCTTATTTTGTTTCTGCATTTACATTTTCTGTTGTATTGTCATAGAAATGTCACTATTGGTATTAATTCTCTTCTGACATTTTGCTACCATTGTTTTCTCTCCAAAAATATCCAGCCCATAGATTTAAACATGTGTTAAAATGAATTCAGTGATGTCTCTAATAGTGGAAATAACTGCCTCAGCCATCTTATCTTATCATTCTGTATTCGTAGGTTATTTGATCAACTTTCCTCAGTTTGAATAATCCAAATATTTATGGCTGTTGTTCTTTTGACCTATAGATATAAATATATCCCAGAGATTTTGGAGACTAAACTAAGTAAAGATTTAATTCAGTATTCTCTTGAACAAATCTCTTCATTTTCTTCCTTTCTCAGTTAGTGGTATATCACCATTCTAACCCCCCCCACCCCCAAGCTAGATATTTCAGAAATGTGTTGATTTTTTCCCTCCTTCTTATTCCTAATGTTTAAGTTTTAGTCTTCTCTTAAAAGATCTTATAAAAAAACGACAATTGCTGTCTTTCCTTCTTACCTAGTTCCTTCTCCAGTGCTTTGCCTAGTGTTATTGAGACTCTCAAAACTTTCATGTAGTTATTTTAATTTTTAATCTTGGGAACAATATAGTATAAATCTACTCTATTTTTCACATTGGTCTTCCAGTGTTTGAATATTATTATGTTCCACAGATTATTTTTTTAAGTCTATCATCTTTGACTAAACTGACAAACAGGCAAAACTAAAATCTATTTATTAAATATGAAAACTACAATATAACATTCAATTGTGAGAAATGTATATTTTTATTCAATTTAAGTGAATATTGGATATTGGGAAGAATAAAGATGTCCTTTATTCCTAAATTAATATATAGATTTAATATAATTTGAATCAAAAGGAAAAGGGCAATCAAAAGAAAGGAGGGGATTTTCATTCTTTTGAAACTTGGCAGAATTATTCTGAAATTAATTTTAAAAAATTAATAAATTCATATCGGTAAATTTGAATATAATGCTGTTAATTTACATACAAGGCCAGGCGTGGTGGCTAGTAATTCTAGCACTCTGGGAGGCCGAGGCGGCCGGATTGCTCAAGGTCAGGAGTTCAAAACCAGCCTGAGCAAGAGCGAGACCCCGTCTCTACTATAAATAGAAAGAAATTAATTGGCCAACTAATATATATATATATAGAGAGAGAGAGAGAGAGAAAAAATTAGGTCATGGGTGGCACATGCCTGTAGTCCCAGCTACTCTGGAGGCTGAGGCAGTAGGATTGCTTAAGCCCAGGAGTTTGAGGTTGCTGTGAGCTAGGCTGATGCCACAGCACTCACTCTAGCCTGGGCAACAAAGTGAGACTCTGTCTCAAAAAAAAAAAAAAAAAAAAAAAAATACAAGAGAGAACAAAACTCTTTAATTAACAAGGCCCAAGAATGGAGCCTGTTACTAAAGAAATCCCTTCACATTATTTTTAATCCTTTAGAATGAATTTATAGAACTTTCAGCAAATTATGATCCCACTCAACAATATTGTCATTGAAGCAACATTCTCTGTTGTTGCTAAAGATTTCACAAAACATTTTGTGAGATGCTTTGCTAACATCAAGGTAGCCTATACCCTGCTGGGAAATTTCCTGATTTCTTGTCCTTATAATGTTTTTTAAGAAAGAAACAAACAAATAACAACAAAAAAATCTAACAGAAGTTTTTTTTTTTTTTTTCTTTTTTTTTTGAGACAGAGTCTCACTTTGTTGTCCAGGCTAGAGTGAGTGCCGTGGCGTCAGCCTAGCTCACAGCAACCTCAAACTCCTGGGCTCAAGCGATCCTCCTGCCTCAGCCTCCCGAGTTGCTGGGACTACAGGCATGCGCCACCATGCCCGGCTAATTTTTTATATATATATCAGTTGGCCAATTAATTTCTTTCTATTTATAGTAGAGACGGGGTCTCGCTCTTGCTCAGGCTGGTTTTGAACTCCTGACCTTGAGCAATCCGCCCGTCTCGGCCTCCCAAGAGCTAGGATTACAGGCGTGAGCCACAGCGCCCGGCCACTAACAGAAGTTTTATAAGTACTAACAGACTTTGAAATTTTGAAAAAATAGTAGAAATAATTTAGTCTTGCTCTTCTTGTTTTAAAGGATAGAATTAAATACAAATTAAAATAATAGAAATAGCTAACATTTACTAAGAATCTACTGTAAATAATTTAGATACAGTAGCTTAATAGTATCTTATTTTCTTCTTCAAAATGACTTTAAGTTAAGGACTGTTATTGCCATTAAACTTAGATTAGATACATTTTTCAACGTCATCATTTAGGATTTGGTAACATTATATGGATAACTTCTTTATATTAACCTTTGTATAATGGAATTTAATATTTTTAGAATTTTTCATATATTTTAATTGTTAATATTATGTATTTCATATTTATTTAGATATATACCTATGTGTTTATATAATAATGTTCTCAAATTGAAATTTATATTTACTCATAAAGATTGAGCATGAGAATTCCTAAATAATTGTTCTTAAAGGCACATATTGGCTAAGTTCTTAAGGAGTATTATTCTATTATTGAAGTATTTATCTTTTTGAATTAATCATTTAATGTGTTTTACATTTTGCAAGTTCTTCACAGTTTTATGTATTATATTTGTACATATTTTATGTATTATATTTTATGTATTATATTAAAATAATATCTTCGACTACTTTAAATATTTTGAGTATCCCATTCTTATTTGAGTACCACAGAAGATATAAAAATAACTTTATATTTTTAAGGAAAATAGAGAAATATAAGAATTTGTCTTGCATGATTATTTGGTGGCTAACAAAGAAGAACTTCATATAATAATTATTTATAAGCTGCTTTAAGAAATTGTTAGGAAAGCTATTTCCTGATACTTTTAAAGGCATCAGTTTTTATATGCCAGATGATTTGGGGTTATTTTGATGCTCACTGAGCAAAATGACAAGTATAATCAATGATACATTTTAACTGAGTTGTGTTATTATGCACGTCCACTTAGCAAGTTTTTTTGTTTGTTATAGGTTTTATTTTCATTATTCTAATATATGAGAACATTTTATTAATAATACACGTTTTTACTTGTGAAGTTTTTTTTAAAAAAATCCAGTTTCTTTTATTACAGAAACACCTGCTGCTTTTCCAGATGCTACAAAGGAAAAAGAAACACCAACTCCTGGTGAAGATATTCAGTTAGAAAGTTCAATTCCTCATACAGACTCAGGAATTGGAGAGGAGCAAGTGGCTAGCATTCTGAATGGGGCAGAATTAGAGACTAGTGCAGGCCCCGATGCCATGAGTGAACTCTTATCCACTTTGTCATCTGAAGTGAAGAAATCGCAGGAGAGCTTAACTGAAAATCCTGGTGAAATGTTGAAGCCTGCACCATCCATATCTAGCATTAGTCAAACTAAAGGCATCAATGTCAAAGAAATATTGAAAAGTCTTGTGGCTGCCCCTGTTGAAATCACAGAGTGTGGCCCTGAACCTATTCCATACCCAGATCCAGCATTGAAGAGAGAAGCGCAAGCTATTCTTCCTATGCAGTTTCATTCCTTTGACAGGTAGGTACAGAATTTATTCACAGGGCTTTATATATAAAAGGAAAATTAGATTCTGTTAATTTTGAAATAATAGGAGGGTTGAAAACTTTATATAAATTTATGTAAATTCTTATTACAAAAATTATCAAAGTGACAGGTCAATTTGATTGATCTCATAGTAAGACATTTTAAGAATATGTCTCAAAAAAGGAGTTTCAATATGATATGGTAGATGGCACACTGAATTGGAAATAGGGAAACTTGGATTCTGGTTATAATCCATTTTCAAGGGACAGTACTTTGGGGAAGTTATTTTTCTCTTTGGACTTAGTTGTTTCATGTATAAAATGGACAATAGGCCACATCTTTCTGAAGTCTATTATTGCTCAGAAATTCTATTACGATATTATAAAATGCTATAATAATTGTTTGAGATTACGTAGTGTGCTTTAAGTAATAAAATTTAAATTTGAGTTTTAAGTGTAACTGTGGGAAAAGTAAAAGATTATTTGTGATAGTCTTCCTCCTGGTATTTCCAGTATCAGTGTAAAAGCCATATTTTGAGGCATGTATTTGAAAGTAAATGTTATTGAAAAGCATTTTGGCATTTTAGGTCTCTGAACTACTTGATAACTTGCCCCGTGTATCTACATTCAAATGTTAAATCATAAAAGGAATTTTTTTAGGAACAGCTAATTCTTTTTTCTGTTTCAGATTATATTCAATAAAAATAATAGTTCACAGAAGCAGAAGAAAATATTTTAAAACCAATGTATGCATCTAATATATCCTATTGAAAAACATGTGCAGTATTAGAAAAATACTTACTTAGATAATCACTAATTACTAAAAACAGTATTTTCACTGCTAGGATTGATGCATATTCAAATTATGTTTATATTTTCACATATAAATCAAAAAGTGTTTGGTTTACCATTTGAATTAAATCATTGTTATTGATGTTTAAAACACTTTTTCATACCAAAAAATATATATGTATGTGTGAGAAGTGCTTTTTTTGGAAAGACAATATCAAATTAGGAAATCAAAGATTTCTTAAACTGAAATGTCAAAATAAGTAGTCAAAGTATACTATCTTTTCCATAATGTTTTCTCTAAAATAGCCAAACTACATTGTTCTAACTAGAGATAGTAATTTTTTAGTGTTTAGCGGTAGAAGTGGACAGTAAAGACATTTCAATTAGAATAAATTATCCTTTTCATATACAAATAATGCCTTAAACTTTGCCTATAAACATTTTAACCAGTGCTTTACAGATCTTGAAAATTTGTTGTGGGAAATATAAGTGGCATTAGTTATCACGAGCGATACAAAGATGAATAAAATCAGTTTTGTCTTCTATGAATTTACAGAGTTGTAAGGAGATAAGATGTTTACAAATAATTATCATATGATATAAAATGTTATGTTAAATGTTTTTAAAAAGTAGTGTGATTATAAGATGTAGAAAAATATTTTTCTTTTTTTTAGTAATTTGTATTAATGTTCACTGATATCATAAATGTTTCTTGAAGTTCCATATGATGTTTTACATTTATGTCCTCAATGTCACATGTTTGGTTTATGTACCCAGGATATATGTATATGTGTGTTTATGAGTTTGTATAAACATATGCATATAAGCATATGTACTTGTGTATATCTATAAGTCTATAACGATAAAGATAGTGCAATAATTTAGGGCCATTAAAGTTTTGTGTTCTGTTTAATTTTGAATTATATCTTTAAATTGTGTTAATATATAAACCAATATGTATAGAAAATTATTGTGATTTACATGACAATACAATGAAATAAAGTTTAGGTAAAATATTTTTGTTACAATTTAGATAATTGTTAGTATGACTTTTTTCATTAAAACTTAACAAAGCAATTACCTGAGTGCCAATATTCTTAGCTACTCAAAATTTATTTTGAAAATACTGCTTTTTTAAAAAAGAGAACTTTCTATTTGCTCCTAGTAGCATTTGTGTAAAATGCAGTGGGAGTGGAATCATTATTCTAAATTGCATAAGTAGAAATGAAATGGAAGAGCACAAAGCATATTTCAATTCTTTTTAGGAAAAGGGTCTCCAGTGTAGTTAATATATGCAGTAGCTCGAGTACTATCAAATGTAAATGATGAGGTGATATTGATGAAAGGAGGGGATTGAGGTCTCAGGGGGCGCTGATGACGGATTGAACAGAAGCGGCCTTGCACTGCACGTAACTCAAGTCTGTCGTCTTCACTACTCAAAGCCATAATGGGAGGTGGCAGTCTGAAATGAGTTGCCACGGCAAAGAGTATTATTTTTGAAATGCTTTCACACAAATCACTAGGCCCTGCATACAACTTAGTTTCATGCTTTAATGTCATCAGGAGGCACAAATTGGTGTGTCTAATTGTTTGCCACCTGCCAGCAAAATGAGCTGCCAGCCAGCCAGACGGGTTTGATTGTCTGTCAGCCATTCAATAGATTGAGAGTGACAACATCAAAAATTTAACTTCAAACTCTGGAGCTTTGAGCAGCTTTTCAGAGACATCATCCCACAAGTGCCTCTGGACCACTGCATTTTTCAATTATATTTTCAGTGTATTGCTACCATTTGCCTTATCTGTCTTAAGGTAGCTATAATTACATTATGAGGTATATAAACATATTTCTGAAGCACTGAAGTCTGAAATCCAAGTTATGACATGTCTTTTAACATCAGATTGAATTCCTTGAAAATAGGATCCAAGATGACAGGCTTTAGAATGAAAGTCCTGAATGCTACCAGTTTCAAACACAGAATTATCATGGGTCTTACTCTACCAGTAATGTATTTTTCATTTTTATCTTTAGTTGAAAAATAGATATAAATGCAGCTGCTCGATTCTTTGTAACTAAATCATATTCCTAATAATATTGTATAATCTCAATGGCAATTACCTATGGTTTTACTTATGTTAACCAGTTGTTTATTGGTTCTGTCACAAACATGCTAACAACATATTCTTTATATTTATCCCAGATTTAAAATTTGGGAATAACTTCCTAAAACAATTGATATAATTTGAATTATTTTATGTTCTACATAGAGTGTTTCTTGCTGCTTAGGATGGAGCATCAATAAATTTCAGTGTTTGAAATTTATAATACCATTTTCATTAAGTAAATTGCAACATCAAATTTTGGAAACATTTAGATGTAATTAAAATAAACATTTTTTCTTTTAGTATTAAATCTTTCATCAAATTGTATGTGAAATATATAAATGTTTTTACCTACATGTATAGAAAGTGCTGATCCTTTTTATTTCCTCTAGTTATCTGTGCAGATTGAAGTATATATCTTCAATTACACTCAGTGATCCTAACAAATGTATATTTATGAAGTATAAAAATGCTATAGATCCATTCCATACTGAGGAAATACTACATGTATAGAGGAAATACAATTATGAATCTTAACAGTTTTCCCAAAGTCTATTACTTTGAGGCAAAGAGAAATATTTATAATGGTTTTATTTCTAACAGAAAAGCTTAATAATTTCAAAATTCATAAATCAAGTTGCAAAGTTCTCAATACTGTATTTTTTGATAGATTTCTATATAGATCCATGATTTATAAAATATTTTATCAGAGCTATTTTTGATGTATTGGTGACTGTGTAGCTTTTAGTTTAGGGGATAATGCTTCTCTCTAAAACCTCCAGTTAAGCTTTACCCTGTCTTTGAAACTAAAATTTTAATCCTGTATATCTAAATACTTTTCATTTTGGAGGAATTTGGTATATATCTGTGATTTAGTTTAGCTTTTATTTCCTAGTATTTCAAGGTCCCCCTTAATATTAAAAGCCAAAAATAAAAATATAAAAGCAAAGAGTAATGTATTACTTCTATGTATATTTTAACTGCTATGTTTTTAGAAATTTTTTTAAGTCTGGATATCACAAAAGGCTTACATTTTATTGTTTCTTTGGCTAACAAACACCAATCTTACATAATTTATACATCATCCTTTTTGATTTTACAAACTTGCTTGTGTTCAAATTATTAGGTTTGACATATTCAAGCAAACTAGTATGTATTTTTCCCTCAAATTTTTAATATTCTTGCTTCCAAGTGGTTCATTCTCTAAAAAAAAAAAAAAATCTCTGAAATAAAATCTATTTTGTAAATAATAGAAGACTAAAAAAGTTTTTTAGATAGGCTTCATATTATTAAAGTATTAGCCTATGGTAGGTATTTACTCTTTAGTTTAATTAGTTTTTTAACATTGGTTTTAGCGCTAAGGATGAAAATTCAGGGTAAATAATAAAGAATTGTTTTTAGTAGAGTTAATGGGATCCTCTTATACTGATTTCTTTAAAATTAGAATTAAATAAGAATATGAAAAATTATAATTACTTCTAAGGCCGTCAGTTTCTGTCCTTAGTGCTTTCTATCTTTTAGAAAAAGTATTTTGATTATATCATTCAAAAGATAAACAAGTAAATGTAAGCCAAATTGATCGCAAGTCTGCCAACCTTTACAATTCAGTTTCTATATCTAGCCACTGTAATTTCTGCTTTTATGTTCCAAGTATCCTGGGTACATATTTTAAGGCCAGTTGTCAGAGATGCAGTTTTGACTGAGAAGGTTGTAATCCTAATTTCTCCAATGTTGTTGCCTTTGTTTCTCCTGGCATTTACAGAGACAGTTCAGTGAGCTGAATAATGTATCTCTCTTTAATTGCCAGTTTAATGAAATATTCAGTTATTTCTTACACTTTTTTTCTATTAGTATTCTCAAATATTTTACAAAATAGAGAAGCAGATGCAAGTATCAGAGCAATAATCTTGTGCTTTCTGATAAACTGAAGTCAATTGTAATGTTACCCTCAAGTCAGTGACAGATTATTGTCTCCTAAATTTCAATTTTTTCTTTCAAGATAAATGTTTAACCTCCATAAGCCTAGTTAGAGAAAGAGTGATAATCTGGAAATTATCAGAGTACTAGATATTAATAGTTGGTCTCTCTGTAATTATTAATAGTTCTGTGACCTTGATCCATTCGTTTTGGCTCTCTGGGACCCAGTTTGTCAACCCATAGGATAATGGGATTAAGCTGCTTTATTTCCAAAAAGTCCCATAAAGTTCCAAAATCCTATGATAAATGAAATGGCCTTATAATTAGTCCCCAAGGGCAACAGATGGCTATTTTTGAGCTTGGTTAAAAAGACCTGAATCCCAGAAAGATACAACATCTCCATTCCCAAAGCTATCTTTGGTCCACAGCATCTCTCAGGTGGATTACTTCTGTTATCTCTCAACTGACCTCACTATTTCCAGGTGTCCTCCTTTTATCTCAAATTTTTTTTCCACAGTTATGCCAGAGATATTTTTCTTAAAAGCAAAACTGATGACGATTCTGAAATAAGTCTTATTATTTAATTAATAAAAGAGGAACTTTTTTAGTTTGGAATAGAAAGTCCTTACCTTTCTCCAGCCATAAGTCTCCATTTGTAATTCCTTCAGCCTACCATATTTTTCATATTTCCTTGCCTTGCTAAGTTTCAACTATTAGACTTTTGCTTGTACTTTTTGCTTCTTGGCTAATTTCTATCCATCCTTTTAGATGCATTTCACTCTTCCTTGATAATGCATAACCTGTGGTTTTAAAATGGCCTGACATAACTTTTATCAGGGCAGTTACTTAAGTGTGTTGCACAGTTGGTTTGTTTTTCTGTCATATCCCCTTCAAGTATCTCCAAGGCATGGAGCATGTCTTATTTGCCTTTATATCCTCTAAACTTGTCTGTGTAGTTTGTCCCCTAACCTGTTTAAGGGGACAGAAAGAAGAACAGGATTCTTATAGGGTGCCCTGAATAATTACAAAATTTTCTTGCCTTAATAACCGATTATTTAAAATCCCTTTCTTATCTTCAGTATCTCACTTTATACTTTGGACAAACCATGAGGTACACAGATGAAGTAGTATTTTTGTATTTTCAAAATTCACAGAACTAATTAATGGATAGCCCCAAGATTATGTCCTTAGACCATTTCTATTCGTTTTCACTCACTTCTTTGGTGATCTCATCTGCTTTCTTGGCATTAAATAGCATCTATATGCTGATGATTCCCATTTTTATATCTCAGTCCAAACCTCTCTCCTAAACCTGAGACTCATACATCCTATTGCTTTTTAAACATTGCTATTTGGATGATCAATAACAGATATAAAAACAGGTTTTAAAAAGCTGCTCCAGTCGCAGTCTTCCCTGTTTTAGTTAATGGCAACTTGTCCTTCCTGTCACTTTACAGCAAACATTTTTGCATCATCTTTCATTTTTCTCTCATGCCCATATCCAGCCCTTCTGCAAATACAGCCAAAATTTGAATCACTTCTCACCGGTTTCACTTTGCTATTCTGATTCAAACCACCATTTCTTGCTTTGTATTATTATAGTTTTCTCCTAACCAATCTCCCCACTTCTGCTTTTATCCCCCCTAAGACTATCCTCCACACAGCAGCCAGAGTGATGCTGTTATAACAAAAGTTCATATCCTTCTCCTGTTCATAAACTGCACTGGTTTCTGATCCCACTCTGAGTGAAAGCCAACATCTCTGCGGTGGACGGCAGGCCCTGTGTTCTGAGCCCCTCTTCTCTCATCTCATCTCTTACAGCTCTCCGTGTGCCCAGTCTTCTCTAGGCACACGGGTCTTCATGTCTTACCTCTGCCTGTGATGCTGTTTCCTAGCTAGACTTGTGGCTTGTTCCTTTCCCCCTTCAGTGTTTTCTGTTTTATTTATTTATTTATTTATTTTTTTGGAGACAAACTCTCACTCTTTTGCCCTGGCTAGAGTGCAGTGGCATCATCATAGCTCACTGCAACCTCAAATTCTTGGACTCAAGTGATGCTCCTGCCTTTGCCCAGGCTGGTCTTAAACTTCTGAGCTCGAGCCATCCTCCTATCTCGGCCTCCCAGAGTGTTAGGATTACAGGCATGAGCCACCACGCCTGGCACAGTGTTTTCTCAAATACCACCTTTTTTGGGCATTCTTCTCTGAACCAAACCTTTCAACAATATTTCTTATTCTTATCTGTGCTTTATTTTTCTCATAGTATTTATAAGCTGATGTGTACTGTATTTACTCATTAATGTTTTTGTACTTTCACTCTCTCTCCTTATTGAAATGCAATTCCATGAGGGCAAGGATTTTGTTCTATGCATTGCTCTGTCTCTAGAACTTAAAGCAGTCCCACACACATTGTATGGCTCAATAAATATTTGTTAAATGAATAAATGAGGGAATGAATGAATCTTAGATCATACCCAAATCTCTGGCTTTGAGGTAGAATAAATTCATTGATGGAAGAATTCACTCTTAAATGTATTAAGTATTAAAAACACGTAATCAGTCACTCAGTGAAAAATTTTGTTAAGTGAATTAGATTGAATTATTTCCTAGCCTTGTACTTTTTTGATGATAACCTTTATAACCTTGGAGTATGTATAGATTATATGTAGTATAAAGGAATTATCTACTTATATAGTCTTAATCGTGTTCAATAGAAATTTGAAATTGTGTGGAAAGGATGGAAAAATATTTCTGAGATTTTTAAAGAAGTGACGTTGATAAAGGTGTGTACAGTAGAGGATTCTAGATGTTTTTGAAATTCATATAAAAATGAAATGCTTACCTTAGGAAAAAAATGTATATACTCCTCATTTGGGTGTGTTTATACACCCTAAAGAGACACCCATAGTAGGTACTAAGACTCCTAAGTAAAACTCTTTGGGTGTAGATAGAATAGTTAATCAGTGGGAAATACTGAGTAATACTAAAAGATTTTGTAAGAGTTGAAAATTTTTACTTTTCTATATAAGTAGTTGCAAATTCTAAATAACATCGTGACAGGTAATTAATTTCTTATCAGCACATATTAATAACTGAACTTTCAAATTATTTGTGAAATAGATTGCTTAGGACAGAATGGTTTGGGATATAAGTGATTGGGAAATGTTGATGAAGAAATGACAGTAAGGACAGGAATGTACAGTCCTCTGATTTTAGATAAATAATTTGGCTATATTAGTAAGAAATAGTTCTTAAAAAAATCTGAGAAATCAGCGAAATCCAGCTTCCTACTTATCTCAACAAAACCTTTTTCAAATGATCATCCTAGCCATTTGAACACATCAATGATTGGAAACTGGAGCTCATAAAAATTATCAGGGATTTCTTCCTCTTGTGATTCCTAATGTGGTATTTTGAGATATGTGGAAGTTTTACTTTCTTTTCTTATCACATATCTTGAGACTTTTAAAAATTGCTATAATTTTTCTCTCCTTTATTAAAATGTTCTAGCCCTTTCAGCCTTTCCTTGCATGGCTTATTTTACAGATCTACTGTCATCTTAACTGTTCTCTTATGGAAATGATGTTGGTCGATTCTTGAAATATGGTACCTAAGACAGCACATTGGATTTTATATATGAAGTGTAATAATGGCAGAGTATGCCAGGATCGTTGCTTCTTTCCACCTGGGTACTGTAGGATTGTTGCTTCTTTGGATCGGACTTATCAGCACTTTTGGGAACTGTAGCAATACAATAGCTAAAATGTATTGACCACATACAATATTCCAGACAGTGTGCTAAATACTTTATATGTTCTCTCCTTGTACCTTTGTAACAATCTTCTCTTTATAACGATCTTAGAACAATGTTTTTACCTTGTAATAACATTTTATCTTGTAACAATCTTATGTGTATAATGGCATAGACAATTATAAATCTCATTTTAATGTGGAAGAGAATGGCACATAGAGAGATTTATGTGCCCAGTACCACACAGCTAGTAACTGTTGGAGGTAGAATTCTAACCCAGATCTGTATGACACTAAAAGCTGAGCTTTTTGCCATTATGCTGCTGTATTTATATACCATTTCATACTGTTAAACTCAGCAGTATGAAATGTCTGGAGGCTTTCCTATCAATTGCTATTCATTCAGTGTTTTTAGTTTTTTTAGTAGGCAGCCATTTATTATTTTTACATTTTCTTATAAACTATCATCATTATAGGATTTTGAGATTTAATTTTTTTTCTCTAACTTATTTTTCATAACTTGTTTCTCATAGCCTGTACATGCAACAAGTTACCAGTGGTAGTCATTACAGAGAACTTTTGCCCAAAGTTGATAATAATCAATAGGTCTGGAATTTTTGGTAATAGTTTTTCTGCCATCTACAAATTTATCTCACAGCACCATCAATTAGCTCATGTTTCTTTATTTTATCCATGAGAATTTTTATGAGAGATGCAGACAAAAAGTTTTGTAGTTTCACTAGTAACTTCTTTTCAAATCAAGAATTGATAGTTTTTTTACTAGATAGCAAGTGAAATAGTATATCTCATATTTGTTTAGAAATTTAGAGAAGAGTTTTGATGAATACCCAAATATTAGTATCCTCTTTTTTTTTTTAAAGAGACAGGGGTGGGAGGGGTTCTTATTCTGTCACCCAGGCTTGAGTACAGTGGTGTGATCATAGCTCACTGCAGCCTCAAACTCATGGGCTCAAGCCATTCGCCCTCCCCAGCTTTCTGAGTAACTGGGAATACAGGCTTATACTACCAATCCAGCTAAGTTTTTTGTTTTTTTTTTTTTAATTTTTATAGAGACAGCATCTCAATTTGTTGCCCAGGCTGTTCAACTCCTGGCCTCTAGTGATGCTCCCACCTTGGCCTCCCAAAATGCTGGAATTACAGTTGTGAGCCACCACTCCTGGCCAGCATCTTTTTTTTATTCTATTGATCTTTATGTAGATCATTATAAGTAGATACCTTATATATCCAGTAGATAAAGCATTATTTCAGTTTAGACAGTAGTGGTTATTAACAGTCCTTTTAAATACAGTCTCATATAATCTTCCCAGTTATTTGTGAAGTAGATAGCATCAGTCTTGCCATTTTAATACCGAGAAACTGAAATTAAAATCACAGCTTGAGAGGTTCCAGTTTTCAAGCCTTAGGCTTCTGACTCTACATTCTGTACTCTTGCGGTGTCAGACTACCTCTCAATGAAATCAATGAAAGCATTAGATGAGGACTGGCCAATGTAGGGATTGAAAGCATAATGTATACTTTAAGTAATTAAATAGATAGTTGAGAGTTAAAGGTTGAGTCTAAAAAGTTTGACTCTAGCATTCATAAAGAAAATAGAAGATATCTAGAAAGATAATGAAGAAGTATTTTTGGCATTAGTAAAATTATTTAAGATTATATTTTGGTCACTAAAAACATTTTAAGTACTCCTATAATTAAAAATAATAATCTAAATACTAATTTAGATTGTTAACATTAAAGAAGTGACTGAAGATATTAATAGAATTATTTCTTTGAAAAAGAATATTGGTATTAAGGAAATGTAAGCCATAGATTTATTTGAAAATGGGCCATTGATGTAATTTCATTTTAACTAGAGCTTTTTCATGAGATAATTATAAAAGATAGATGCGTTAAAAAGATATAATTTAGGTTGGATATTTTTGTACTGTCAATCACTGGTTATTAATCATTACATTTGAGCTTAAAACATCTCATACATCTATTTTCTAGATAAATAAATTCAGTGATGATTGCATAACACTTGGAAAATGTTTGTTTAATGAATTGCAGTGCTGTAAACTGAGAAAAAAACGAGGCTTTGCTGTAAGAAAGTAGAGCCATTTATTATATTAGAAAAATAATTTCTTTATTCATATTTTTAAATTGACCAATGTTTACATTTATTTATCATTTAAATTTAACATGCTATCAAGTTCAGACATTTTTTTTAGTGAGATTTATTTAAAATATGCTAAAGAAACATGGGGGGATATTGAACTCTTTTCTGCAAAAATCCAAACCTGCAGATTTTTTCTGCAAAAATCTCTAACCAAATGTCTATCATTTTTGTTCTCTTTCATTACAATAATATTCCTACTATGAAAATAAACTCAACTTTGTTCAGAAAAATAAAGTATAATTTCATTTTGCCTTTAAATGTTACTTATTCTTTGGTTTACTTTTTAGCTTTACTATGAAGAAACTTTAACATTTGGCTTTCAAATGTTTTTTGTTTTTACATACTTATGAAATTTTACACATGGAGAATGTGATATGGATAAGATGGACATTTTATGTAAATTTTTCCCAGAAATTATATGTGCATGTGTAGTTTAGTACATATTTCCTAATATTCCCAGATTCATGATTATAGTCCATATGCTATCCGAAGAGAGGTTTGCAAACTCCAGATTCTATATAAATGTTTGGCAAATGAATTATAGTAATCAAAATACATTACAATATATCCTTAATGTCCATATCCTTTTCACTGAAGTTGGACTTGGGAGTTTAAAACAAGAAAAAGAAAGAATGAAGGAAAGAAAGAGGAAAATATGATGTTGATTATATATATCTGCCATAGCAGGTTTAGAATTCATCCTAAACCTTATGTTTTTTGTTTTCTATCCTTCCTTTCTTTGCAGGAGTGTTGTGGTGCCTGTAAAGAAGCCACCTCCAGGTAGTTTAGCTGTAACTACTGTGGGAGCCACTACTGCTGGAAGTGGGCTGCCAACAGGCAGTACCTCTAATATATTTGCTGCCACTGGAGCTACACCAAAAAGTATGATTAATACAACAGGTATTGTCCTTATATATTTTTGTGATACCTCATCTTTTTCTTTCTGTTTTCTATATCTTCATTTTTCTGCTTATTTGATCTTAAAAATTAAAGTACCCTAATCATTTAAATTATCTTAATCTTAAAAATCTTAAAAAGGTTATCCTTTATGTTATGACTTTTCAGAGTTTGTCTGTACTTGTGTACATTGGTAGTGGTCATTTTGGAGAACAATATTGGTTTTTGTTTTGAGTTTGTTCAAAACACAAGCACAGTGCCGTTTACTCTCAGAGTGAAATCAGATTACTGAAAAGATACTTGGGGAGCAAAAGCAAATGATAATTTGTACACTGAAATTTGATATATAAAAATCAGTAAATTATATCAAGACTATCAAGGTGTATTAAAAATGTTAGCAACATAAAATGGATTTCATGACATTCACTGGTTGAATCCTAATGTATATTCTTTGCTAAGATCCCCTAAGGGAAAGCAGAGCTCCCCTAAGAACCTTCATCATAGGCAAGAGCCTCAACTTGATAAGAAGTGCATGTGAATAAGAACAATTGTTTGGCATTGAATGAATTTATATACTTAGATTACAATTGTATCCATTTCATTGTCCAACAAATTCCTAATGATTCTAGGAACAAAAATTTCCAAATCATTACAATTTTAAAAACCTGCCTAAAATAACATTTTTTTTGTAAATTTCCAGCAATGTTCCTGTTGATTATTAGCAAATAAATCCTTACCCAAATCTTTGTGATTCCATTTTAGGTATTTATACAACGCAAGATGATCCCTGAGTTTTCTTCCCTGACTATAGTAGCCTTCTCTTCTCCAAACTGTATAGCCTTGAACTTTTCCGTTTATTATCATTACTTAGATTCTTCCCATTTTTATTAATTTCATAGCCCTTCTTTGTGCTTTCTGTATCTATTTTGTTTATCATACCACCTGAGTCTGACCTATCATGAACAACACATTTATGGGGTTGTAGTAAGTAGAATGTACTCTATTAAGCATATTTATATTAGTAAGTAAACATAATTAATGACATTGTATTAAAGAATAGAACATCTTTTGTTTATATTATAAATAAATATTTATATCTGGCTTGTGAGAAGACTTTAAAGTCTGTTTTTCCAGCATTATAATTTTATTCTTTGTACTCATTTGGCTTTCTAGAAATAGAAATAAAACTGTTTTTCTTTTACCAAAGTATATATGCAAAAATTAATATAATTTTTATTAATAATGTATACCATTGTAGTAGAAAAAATCTACATTTAGTATTGTTTATTGAATAAATTCCTTATTCTTGTTAAGAATTAGGTAAATGAAAAATTAAATCACCTCTTTTTTATCTTTATATGAGACAAGTCATGATGTTTTCCTTTAACTTCTATTTTAAGAATTGATAATAGATATATGGTAGCAGGAATCTTAGTGATAGTATGAGATACATAATATTACAATGAGAAATAAAATGTAAGTAATACACTTCTTTAGAAATAGGTACATATTTGTGTGTGTATATATCTTTGGGCCAACATCGAAACTGTGTGTATTGTCCAGTTTAGATGTTGGCACATAGGTGCTGTTAAATGTTACAGTACAAACATCAGTAAGCAATTCAGTTTTTGAATTAGTATAAAATATGATAATATTTAGGAACACTAGATGTCCCTCAACTCCACAGCTAACTTTAATATACTTATACGGCATATAATAGAACAATCTGTTCTAAAATGGCATCTTCATACAGTTGAGGAGAACATGTTATTATAAAATCAGGTGCAATTATCCTCATTATAGCTCTTCGTAAATAATCATCTTATCAGAATGAGCATTTGATGCTGCAGTGCCACCAGCTTATGCTCAGACAATTCATTATAAACTATGCCTTAGATGTTGAAAAATAAAAATATAACAACATAGCAATGATAAGGTTTACATCTAAATTTGTATTGTTTTAGCAGCCTCATTTTCTCTGAAATTTTTTTCATTTGTTGATGTCATTTATTTATACCCCATTTGTAATATGTAGTTTTGTTAGCTTAACATGAGTAAATCAACTGGATTTTAATGCAACAGCTGCTGTTTAAAATTATAAAGAGTTATTAGTATACTAACAGCCAAATGATTTTCAATTGTCAAATTCTGTTTTGAAATTCAGATGAGTAATTCTTTCAAAATCATATAGTCATGATATAATTACAATTCTTTTGTTAAGTAAATTTATGTTTAAGGCTAAAAATTATTATTTTGGCAACAGGTGCCGTGGATTCAGGGTCCTCCTCCTCTTCCTCCTCTTCTAGTTTTGTGAATGGTGCTACCAGCAAAAACCTTCCAGCTGTACAAACTGTTGCTCCAATGCCAGAAGATTCAGCTGAAAACATGAGGTATGCATAACTGTTTTTTTTTTTTACTCTTCCTTTATTTTTTTTAACATAGTGAAACAGTATACCAAAAAAAAACCACCCAAAGATATAGTAAGAATTCAGGAGAATGTAGGTTAATTATGTATTTTGTGATTATAATATGTAATTACATTGTTCTAATATTTTTGGCTAATTATTATATAAAAATCTGTGAGACTATGTTTCAGAGTCTAAACTGAGAGGTGCTGAGTGATTTTAAAGCATTGACTGCTGGATTTGTAATCCATTGTCATATAGTATATGTTACTATTGCCAGTAAAAGTTAAAAAATGTACAAATGGTAACATGATAAAATTGGGCATCTTTGGGGGAAAATCAAATATAAACTTTCATAATAAGTCTGCAAAGATGTCTATAACATGTATATTTGGATCTCAAATAACCAAAGATTCTCTCATCTGTCATGATTAAAGAACAGTCCTAGAAGGCACTAGCTCTCATTCTTGGAGTAAACTTGTGTACATGTGCACACACATGTGTATGTGTATATAGTCACAATTTTTATAGAAATATAATACATATGCAGAGTATAAAATCTCAATTTAAGAATTAACACACTCATCTTACCATCCATCATCCAAGTCAGGAAATAGACTGTACCCCAGGAGCCCCCCTTTGTGCCCCTTTCCCAGTCACTGTTCATGTTCTTCTTCAGAGTCCTCACTCTGACTTTTAATAGTAGGATACTTTGTCCTTTTTGAATTTTATGTAAATGTAAGTACACCATATATATTCTTTGTTTCTGGCTTCTTTTGTTCAGTATGTTCATGAGATTCATGCATGGTATATGTAGCAATAGTTTGTTCATTCTTACTCTATTTTTATTCCTTTATATGTATATTCCACAAATAATTTGTTTTACTGATGATGGGCATTTGAAATTTTCCATTTTTTAGCTATCAAAAATAATACTGCTATATAGAAAATAATGCCACTTATAATTGTTGTTAGTGCAGTGTTACTATGTGGGTATACTACACATTAGTATGTGTATCTGGTGGGTAAATAAGTTCGAGTGGAATTGCCAATTCATAATGTTTATATATGTCCAATTTCACTAGATAGTGCCAAATGGTCTTTCAAAGTGGTTATACACGTTTACTAACTCAGCAGCAGATTATGGGAATTCCTGTTGCTTCATATCTTTGACAGGACATTGTACTCAGTTTCTTTCATTTTAGCCATTTTGGTGGGAGGATAGGGGCATTTCATTGTATTTTGGTTTGCATTTTCCTGAAGATTAATAAGGTTGAGCAGTCTTTAAATATTTTTATTGGTCTTTTGGTTTTTCTTTTTTATGATTTTCTTATTGAAATATCTTGCCCATTTTTGAAAGTTGGGTTGTTTGTCTTTTTCTTATTGATTTCTAAAAGTTCTTTATACATTTTGAAAATGAGCCTCGTGATGATTATATGTCATACATATATCTTCTCCCATCTATGGCTTTTCGTATCATTATCTATGTGGTCTGTTTTGATCAACAGAAGTTGTAAATCTTAATGAAATTTAATTTATCAATTTCTTGTTTATAAGTGCTTTTTGTGTTATCGAAGGCTTTTCCTACATTTTCCTACCTTATTTACCTTATTTATTCTTTGCTTTTTATATTTAGATGTATAATCCATCTGGAGTTGACTTTATGAATATAATGAGGTAGGAATAATAGGGATATGAAGATGACCCAGCACTGTTTATTTGAAAGACAGTTCTTTTCACCATGCTGTGTCCCTTTTGTCACAAATCAAGTGTCTATATATATTTCATTATCTTTTGGCACACACTTCCACCTCATTTTTCTATCTTTCTGCCATACAGTCATAGTTAGCTTTAGCTTCAATGAAGATCAATATTGGGTTGGGTGAGGTTTTCCCACCTTGACCTTTTTCCTCAAGAAAGTCTACTCTAAGCTACTCTTAATGATTTGCATTTCCTTTTAAGTTTTAGAATCAGTTTGCCAATATCGATTTTAAAAACAACTTGCTAGGGTTTTTATAAAGAGTTGAAGTATAACTCCATTGCAACTGGGTTATTCTTTCTATAGATCTCTTTCATTTTTGTGACCTACAAACTATGAACATTATATATTCTTTCAGTTTCTTTAGTTTTTTTTTTTAGATTTTTTCCAGTACTGATTTTCAGTTTTCTATATAGAAGTCTTATATATTTCTTATTGATTTGTCCTTAGGAATGTAATATTTTGTATTGATATCTTTTTTCTCAAGTTACCTTTCAGATCAGCTTTATTTAGACTGGTTATGTTGCTAAATTTTGAATATACATTTTAATGAGTTTTGAATATACATTTTGAATGAATGTTTTTTAATAAGTTTTCATCAGTTTATACAGCCACCACTGCAATCAAGATGTAAAATATATCCATCACCCTGAAAGTTCTCTTGTGCCTCGTTTATAGTTTACCCCCATCCCTGTCCTAGACAAACACTTATATGCTTTTTAACATGGTGACTTAGATTTGTCTTTTCAAGGATTTCACATAGATGGAATCAACAGTATATAATTTTTTTGTTTTCTGGCTTTTTTTCACTCAGCTTGATGATTCTGTGATTCATCCATGTCATTTTGTTCATAAGTAGTCCAATCCTTTTTTTGATGGGTATTATTGCACAATTTATGTGTCTATTCACCTGTTGATAGACATCTGGGTTTTTTAGTTTGGAACAGTTATAAATAATGATTTTTCTGGATATTTGAGTAAAAGTCTTGGCATGGACATATATTTTCATTTCACTTGGGTAAACAACAAAGAGTAAAATCGCTGGTTGAGTAGTAAGTACATGCTTAACTTTATAAGAAACTGCTGAGCTGTTTTGCAAAGTAGTAGTATCATTTTTTATTTCTGTCAGCAATATGTAAAAGTTCTTTGTTTCACATTCTTGTTGACACTTTATAATATCAGTTTTTTTAATTTAAGGCTTAATAATGGCTGGGTAATCAGATCTCATTTGGTTTTATTTTCCCTTTCCTAATGATTAATGATGGTGCGTGTTGTTTTTTACATATGTGTATTGGCCATTGAAATCTTTTGCTGTTTTTTAAAAATTAGGTTGTTACTGAGATTTAAGAGTTATTTATATATTTTGCGTGTAAGTTCTTTGTAAGAAACATGCATTCCAAAATTTTTTGTTTCATTGTGTCATTTATATTTTCATTTTTTAAAAGTGCTAATAACAAAAAGTTTCTAATTTTGATAAAGGCCATCATCTCAAATAGTTCTTTCTTTTATTTTTATGCCATTTGTAAATCCTAAGAAATCTTACCTACCACAGAGTCATATAGATGTTTTCCTATATTTTTTTCTAAAAGTTTTGTAATTTTATCTTTCATGATTAGGTCTCTGATCTATTTTGACTTAGGCTTGTGTATATGGTGAAGTAAAGTTTGGTATTTGTTTTTATCCATGTGTCTGTCAGTATTTCAGACCATTGAATTACCTTGGCACATTGGTTTAAAATCAATTGACCACCTATGTGTAGGTCAATTTTTGGATTCCATTCTGTTCCATGACCTATATGCTGACACAGCACTGTCTTCTTTTACTGTAGCTTTATACTAAATCTTGAAATCAGGGTAGTATAAGTCTTCTAATTATGTTCTCATTAACAATTGGTTTGACTTTTCTAGGTTGTTTACATTTTAATAAAAATTTTAGAAATTGTCAAATTTTAAAAAGAAATTGAAAATCTGTACCCCCATAATATGCCGAAATAAAAAAAAAATAGAAAAAAAAATAAATAAAAAGAAATTGTTGAAATTTTAGTTACAATAGTGTTGGGGAGAATCTATATTAACAATTAAATTTTAACAATTAAATCTTAATAATTTAAATCTATATCTAAACAATTAAATTTGGGGAGAATCTATATCTTAACAATACTAAGTATTTTAACTTATGAATATTATCTGTCATTCATTGAGAGCTTTGATTTCTGTCAGCAACTTACTATAGTTTTCACTGTAAAAGTTTTATATTTATGTCTTTTAATTATTTTTCATATTTTTGGTGTTAATATAAATTAAAATTTTTACTGTAAATTTCCAACTGAGTGTTAGAAGCCACATTAAAAAATACATAGTATATGATTCCATTTATGTACAATTATAGAAAATATAAACTAATTTATCTTAAAAGAGAGCAAATTGAATACTGTCTGTGTCAGTTTTACATCAATAAAGCTGAAAAAATGGGAAAACATTTAATTGTGTTTTGGTAGTATATAGAAAAACAATCTATTTTTGTATATTGATTTTATATCTGATAATCTTGCTTAACCAACTTAATTTAAGTAAATTTGGTAAATTATTTAGAATTTTATAGCTGAGTTTTCAGCTAATAGTTGTAATACTTTCTGTACTTTTCTTAGTGTTTCCTATATGTAAAATAATGTCACTCATAGTTTTAGAGTTATTTTTCCTGAAATGTTTGAGAATTTACCAGTAGAGCCACCTATGTTTAGAATTTTCTTTCTCCAGGGTTATTTTAAATTACAGATCCAGTTGTTTTCATTGATATGTGGGTGTTCAGATATTCTGGGGTTTTTTGCATCACTTTTGGTCATTTTTGGCTTCAAGGAATTTAGCCATCTTCTCTAAGTTGTTGGATTTATTGCCACAAATTTTTGTAATTATTTTAAACTATGTATAGGATATCTAATGATGTTCTCTCTTTCATTCTAGATTTTTAAAATTTGTGGGTTTTTTCTCATTTTATTATCAGAATGGCTATTGATTTTTTTAAATATTATGATTTTTCCTCCAAAAATTGATATTGTATTTATTATTTCAGTCTCAATTTTTATCCTGTCTTCTATTATGTGAATTCTACTCTTGTTCCTTCTGATTACATTTGTTTGCTTGCTTTTCCCTATCCAGATCTTTGGGTGAAATTAGATCGGGGGTATACAAAATACAGTCCATGGGCCAAATCATTCTGCCACCAGTTTTTGTAAATACTGTTATTGGAATACAGCCACACTCATTTGCTTATATGTTGCCTGTGACTGCTTTCACATCCCAGTAGCAGAGTTTAATTGTTACAATAGAGACAGTATGGCTTAAAAGCTTAAAATATTTACTATCTTATCCCTTACAGAAAACATTTATGATCCATCACTTAGATCCTTGATTTTAGACGTTTCTTCTTTTCTAATAAAGTGTATGAGCATTTTAATCTGTAACTTTTCCTCTAAGCACTATTTTACCTGTATTTGACAAATTTAGTATATTTTTAAAATTTTATTCAATTTTTTTTTCTAATTTTACCTATTTCTTCTTTGGTTCATACATGTTTTATTTTGACATTTACCTTTATTCACTTAATATAATGCCATGTGAACCATCCAAGTTGTCACATATATTAATAGTTTGTTCCTTTTTTTATTTTTGAGTCATATTCCATGGTATAGATGTATGACAGTTTGTTTAAACACTCACCCACTAAAGAATGTTTAGATTTTTTGCAGTTTGGGGCTATTATGAATAAAGCTGAAACAAACATTTGTTTTTATGTGAACATAAGTTTTTATTTCTCTGGGATAAATGCCCAAGAGTGAGGTTGTTGGACTTTTATGGCAAGTACATGGTTAGTTATTTTTTTTTAATGCCAAATTATGTTCCAGAGTGGCTATTCCAGTTCATATTTCCACTGGAAATGTTTGAGTGGTCCAGTGTCTCCCCATGTTTACAAGCATTTGGTGTTCCCTCTCTCCTTTTTTTTATTGGCCATTCTAACAGGTGCATAGTGACATTTCCTTGTAGTCTAAATTTGCATTTTCCTAGTGGATTATGTTGCTAAACATCTTTTCACGTGCTTATTTTTCATCAGCACGTCCTATTTGTGAATTGTCTGCTCATGTCCTTTAGTTATTTTTTAATTGAATCACTTTTTTACTTTTGGGCTTTGAGAATTCTTAGTATATTCTAGGTACAAGTCCTTTTTCAGAAATGTGGCTCCTAAGAATTTTCTCCTGAACTAGCTTGTTGCTTCATCCTTGTAATGGGGTCTTTGGCAGGGAACATTTAAATTTTTTTTCTGTAGTCTGGCTTCAAATTTTATGATTGCGCTTTTTGTATTATGTCTAAGAACTCTTCATCTAGCTATACATCCCAGATTATCTCCTACTTTTCTAAAAAGTTTTGTGGTTTTCTTAATAGTTTTTAAGTCTGTAATCTATTTTGATCTAAATTTTTATATAAGATGTGAAGTTTAAGTTGAGGTTCATGTTTTTGCCTGTGAATGTCCATTCCCTCCACCACCATTTGTTCAAAAGGCTATCTTTCCTCATGAGGCATGTTTTTAAAATCTTTAAGGCAAGTCGAGAACCCTTTATTCTTGGACTAATTTTGTCACATTTAGAAAGCATGCAGTTGCTGGGATTTCTCCTGAATGCTCAGTGTGTTTAATGAGGTCTCTCCTTTCTGGCTGGTGGGAACACAGACAATTCCAAGTTTTGTGTATACTCTCAGCCATGTCTGTGTTACAGCTCCTTCTTAATTGTTCTTTTTATAAAAATGTTCTGTCCTAGCCCTTGGAGCTTTCATGCTTCATATAGGTAGACTGCTATTTAGCCAAAGACTCAAGAATTGTTCTGGAATTGTTTCTGTCTTTAGCTTCTTCCTGCCAGGGACTTTGTCCTGCAAATTCTATTTACCTTGATCTCTTTAAACTACATTCTCACTCTTGATAGCTCAAAAATATTGCTAGGCTCTGTATTTGCCATACTCTGAGAAATACCTCCATGAAGGAATCGTGGATGATGGTGGGGTGGAGTTTACCTCATTTGCTTGATTTCCTCAGGATCCGTGGTCCTCTGTTCCTTGTCTTGTCTGGAAATAATTGTTCCCTGTGTTTGTCGAATATTTTTAGCTATTAACATGGAAGGCAGTTTTAGACAATCTTACTGCTTCAAGGCTAAAATGGAATTTTATGTTTTTATGATATAAATGATTTATTTTATAAATTTCATTTTAACTGTTTTAATTGTTTCCATTTCAGTATGTTGAGCTAATATCCTAAAACCTTAAATTCACTTATTGTTCCCAATTATTTTTCTATAGATTGTTTCTAAATGTATATGTATGTATACAACAGTGTCACCTATGAATAATGGGGGTGTTTCCCCCCTTTACAATCCTTAAACCTTTTTATTTCTTTTTCTTGACTTATAGTATCACCTCACAACTCCAATGCAAATTTCTATATACATGTTTACAGCAGGCATTCTTTTTTTGTTCTTCATCTCAGATAGAAAATTTTGAGCATTTTGTCATTAATTATGATGCTTTTTATTTAATTATTTTATAGACTTGTCATCAAATGTAATTATACATTACTATTTTCCCTAGTGCAATAGTTTTCAAACATCAGCATGCATCAGAATAATATAGAGTGGTTATTAAAACGCAGATTGCTGGGTTCTGATTCAGTGATTCTCCAGTAAGGTGTGAAAATTTGTATCTTTAACAAGTTCCTAGGTGTATTAGTCAAGGTTCTTTAGAGAAAGAGAACCAATAATATGTTTGCATACATGTATACATGCATGCACACATACACGTGATTTATTATAAAGATTTTGCTCATGTGATTATGGAGGCTGAGTAGTCCCAATATCTGCAGTCAGCAAGCTGAAAACCCAGGACAGCTGATGTGTAGTTCTAGTCAAAGATCAAAGGTCTGAGAACCAGGAGGGCCAATGTATAAGTTCCAGTCCAAAAGCTGGCAGACTTGAGACTCAAGAAGAACTGATATTTCGGTCTGAGTCCAAAGGTCAGAATAGACCAATGTCCTAGCTCAAACAGGCAGAAGGAGTTTACTCAGCCTTTTTGTTCTGTTCATGTCTTCAGTTGGATTAGATGAAGCCCACTTTCATGAGGGAGGATAATCTGCTTTACTTACTCTACCTATTCAAATGTTTATCTTATCTTACCCTCACAGTCATACCCAGAGTACTGTTTATTCAAATATCTGGGCATTCTTTGGCCCAGTTAAATTGACAAATAAAATTAACCCTTGCACTAGGCGATGCCAATGCTACTGGACTAGAGAACACACTTTGATGAATGATGCTTAAGTGATCATGCTCCGCATTGCAACATTTACCATTGATTTATCAAAGTCCCTCTCCAGACAATGCATGGACCTTAGCATAATTTAACTTCATTTGCCCAAAATTTTGCTAACATATACATATGTATATATATATGTATGCATCTTAAATTTAAACCCCATAAGAAATTATACTTATTTTGTTAGTGAACATCTATTTAGATTTACCCAAATGTTTATCAGTTTTTGATGCTATGATTCCTTTCTGAATGTCTGACTTACACCTAGTATCATTTTCCTTCTTTTTGGAAAACATTCTTTAGTATTTTATTTAGTGTAGGCTTCTCCATCATAAATTCTCTCAGTTCTTATTTATCAAAAAAATCTTTGAAATTCACCTTCATATTTTGAAAGATATTTTGGACCAATGTAGAATTCTAGGTGAGCAAATATTTTCTTTTAATGCATTAAAGATGTCATTCCATTGTCTTTTGGCTTTCATTTCTTTCTGTGTTTTCTTTGTTTTTTATTTTTTAGCTTAACTTCCAGTCTTATTATTGTTTCTGTGCTCCACCCACATCCATGTGATGTCTGTTTTTAAGATATTCTCTATCTTTGGTTTTTAGCAGTTAATTGTGATATATACAGGTGCTGTGGGTTTTCTCTGTATTTATCTTGCTTAGGATTTATAGAGAGTTCTCAAATCTGAAGTGTGATGACCTTCATCAGTATTGGAAAATTCTAAGCCGTTACCTCTTCAAGTATTGCTTCTGACTTATACCATCTTTTTTCTGGATCTTGAATTACACAAAATTAGACATTTTTTAAAATTTCTCATCTATCTATATCCTCTCCCCACCAACCCCTGTTTCTTTCTCCATGATTCTGAGTCTTTTCTTTTAACCTATGGTTACTTTACTAATTCTTTGTTTAGCTATGTCTAATCTTCTCAGTTCTTAATTTCATTTTTTTTGTAAGTAGTAACATTTCTATTTGATTTTTTGTAGTTTAATGTTCTCTTCCAGTTGTCTATCTTTAATTTTCGTTAATATAAATATAGTGACCATAAAGTCTTTATCTAATTAGTTGGCTTTCTCCTAGAGCTACCTCTATGATCTTGTGTTTCTTTTGGTATTCAATAATATCTTGTTATCTACTTCTGTGTCTTTTGTTGATTTTATAATGTGGAAAACCTATACTATATGAAAGATTATAAAGATAATATGAAGGTACAAAATGGTGTTTTTTTTCCAGAAAAACATTTACATTTTCTTCTTGTAAAAACTGTAGGCACTAGCAATCCTAGATGATCTTAATGCAATCAAGGATAAAGGATCAGACATTTTCTGATTCACTGCTACTTTAGGGTGTAGTTCTACAGGATCCCAATTTAAATGACAAGGGTTTTTCTAAGCTCTCTCCCCTTTTGGTGGGCCCTGAACTTTAGTTAAAAATTTTGTTCAATTTCTAAGTTATTCAGTTGCTTCTACTGAAACATATCCATGGGAGAGCATGCAGGATCGTGGTCAAATAATCGATCTCTGTCTTAACTCTCCATTACCTTCAAAAAGGTGTTTTGTATTGGTTTGGTTTTTGTCTAGCTTTTTTAGTTGTTCTAAGCAAGGGAATCAGCCTATTTTTAAGGTGAAAATCTAAATTATTTTTATATAGCTGTTATGTTTATTATCCTATATCTAGGATGCTGGGACTATGAGCTGCCTGCCTGCCAGCCCTCCCTGGTACTGCTTGCCTGGTGGCCCCATCAGAGTAAGGCATGCCCTAAGGTAAAGGGACATGGAACCAGCTTGGACACCCCATGGGTGACTCAGGACCAGCAAGCTTCTCCCTAGTATGGTCAGGGGATTAATCTCCAGGGTCCCGTGGATGGGCCTGGAGGCCAAATCCTATAACCCCAGGTCTCAATCTAATGTAGTATAAATGTTAAAATGGCATCGTTTTTTTTAAAAAATAACTGATGTCAACTGAATTATGTCAGATCCATTTTTTCTGATCCTTAATTTTATCATAGAAAAATTTAATTTCCTTTTAATTTTCAAGTTGTAAAAAACTTAGTCAAGTGTAGTTTAAATTCTAATATCTCATACAGTTGAAACTTTTCAACTCCTTACAGGGCTTTCTTTATTTTCAAAAAGAGACTTTTTATTCACTAAAAACGATTAGGATTATTCAATGCCTTCCCGTAGCCTTTGTTTTGCTAGCTTTTTCATTAATACTGACTACTAGTAAATACTCTCACTAAAATAGTCATTCTCAAAACTCCTTTACTGGATCAGCAGCATTAGCACCACCTGAAAATTTGTTGCAAGTGCAAATTCTCGCCTTACACTCAGACCTGTTGAATCAGAAGTTGAAGGTGGGGCCTAGCAGCCTGTTTAAACATGCCCCCATCTGATTCTGATCTGCACTACACCTTGTCATAGGGTCTTAAAGAGGTGCTTGCTTTAGGAATAATAGAGCAGGGGACAGTATTAAAAACTCCTGTCTATACCAAGTCTGCCAAGCCCCACTGAAGTCCCTTGTTCTTACCTGAAATTGTTCCTCCAGAATATTCCAAGTGTATGTGGCAGTGACTAAACTAAGTTTCCTCTACACTTTCTACTTAGTTTAAAGTTGTTGACCCAGATAACAAGAGATAAAGTTAAATAGAAGTGCTAATGGTGAAGCTTAGAGTGCCCAAAGATTCAAAACTTGATGTTTCCAAGTTAGGAAAAAAGGCATCCTGAATTATTCCCTAATTTCTATTTAGTCACTTAAAAGTTTTTTTCAAAATATGCCAGATTTCAGTTTTAAATATTAGTAATATATTGCAAATTATTGTTTTTTCATTTATAAATTTTTCCTCATATGTAAGAAAAATGTTACCTCGGCATTGTGGCAGAACTTTTATTTTTAAGCATGAATGCCTTACTTTACATATCTTCTGTGTAGAAGAATGTGTGCTCATCTAACATATTATTATATGGATTTTGTTTTGTCGAACATGTCAGAGTTACATTTTGTCAGAGTAAGTATGAGTGTGTTTCATTTGAAATAGCAGTTACAAAAGCTGACATTATTGACATCTAGTTGTGTGCCAGGTATTTTCCTATGTACTTTACATGTCTTAGCTTATTTAATTCTCACTGGTTAGGTACTGTGTTCATCTTTATTTTGCAGGCATAGAAAGCCAGCCCAATGAGTTCAGGGTTACCTAGGTAGCATAAGAATAGAGCCAGGATTACAGTCCAAGCAGTCTTACTCCAAAGCTCTTACATCTAAAGATATAGATCTGTTACCAAATTATTCATTTGCCTGAGTAGAAATATCTTCTTCACTCACTTTTTTCTTTTACACATACCATTCAAAGTTATTTCCAAGAATGTCAAACAGTGCTTATGTAAGTCCATTAACTTAAAATTCAACCTTGAACCATATAAATAATAACACAACTATTTGTAAAGTAAAGTAAAGGGACTCATGAAATGGAAAATGCCTATTTTGGCAAAGCATTCAACCATATTACATGAATTCCAGCTGCTAACTACCCTTACTAGTCCAACTTTTCAGGGACTACCTCCTTCAAAGCAAGAATTAAAGTCTTTGTAACTGGCATAGTTACCCACTGGATAGTAGGTGGTCAAACTCATTTTCTTTGATAGATAGATGGATAGACAGAGAAAGCATACAAGAACTCATTTTCCTATGCTCCTACAGCTGTGGATGGTCTTTGGCCCTTTCAGTCAGCAGAACCCTGATTCGTTTTCACAGTATAGTCATTCTAATTTAGTTGTAATCTTTGGAGTATCCTTAGACTATATGTGAAACTGTACAGGGCGTCCCTTCTATATGAAGCTTGTTATTATTCCATGGGCTAGAATTGGACTTTTATAATTATTGAAGGTTTTAATTTAGAAGTGAAGTTTATTTAGCATTTTATATTGAATTATATTTATTAGTCTTTATGTCTTAATTTCAACAGCATCACTGCAAAACTTGAAAGAGCTTTAGAAAAAGTTGCTCCTCTTCTTCGTGAAATTTTTGTAGACTTTGCCCCATTCCTATCTCGTACACTTCTTGGCAGTCATGGACAAGAGCTATTGATAGAAGGTATGATTTCTCTCTCTATTCTAATTATTTTAGTATCCTATAATGTATGTGTTAACCATGACATAATTTGTGCTTCTGGAAGAATATATAGAATGTGAAGACATTGCTTCCACAAATTCTAAGAAGTTTCTCAATATATGCCTTCTCCTTTCTAATTTTTTTAAATAACATATTTGCATAGTCAATGCCAATAAGAGAACTGAAGAACATTGAAAAGGTATTGGAATGGGAGCCACTGGCTCTTTAATCCCAGTCTGTCAGGCTGCTGTATGTCCTCTCATTAGGATAGTATATTTACTAAGGAATGGTCCCTAAAATTTTCTTCTAACTGTGAGAACAAAGCTTCTTTAAGTTATTTTGTATCCACATAATGTGTGTAATGTGAGAATCTTAATGATAAGACATTAAAAATCTGAAGAAATACTTCATTGAGAATTAAAGAATCTATTATCTTCTCACGAGCTGCTTAACTAGAGTAAGAAGGCAAAGAAGATAAATTCATTGTGGTGAAGATTTAATTTACAAACCTGCATTAGGAGAGTGGCTTTGGAAAATATGGTTAATAGAAGTCTTATTTCTTTATAAAAAGTTTTGTCTTATGAATATTTCTAAGCTTTAGAAAGGGATAATCAATATCACGATGATCCTGTGGGTGAATAATAGCTGTAGGTAACTTTAGGTAGTGCTTGGATTTAGCTACCTTGTATATTTTTTTTGCTTTACACATCCTGTTTACTGTAGAAGCAAGGAAGTTATCCTGTGCCTGTTCTGTCATTGTTCTAACTGCTTCTACACAATGTTCTGTTGGAAAGACAGTAATAGTTAATTCAGTCTCTGGGAACCAACAGAATTTGAATCCTACTTCTACTACTTCTTAGCTCTGTGGCCTTTGTGAAATATTTAGCCACTTTGTATCTTCGTTTCCTTTTTATACATGTGGTCAATGATAGCACTCCAGGGTTGTTATGAGGATTAAATTACAAAATATATATAAAGCGTAGAACAATGGCACATAGGGGGCTACTCATTTTTTCAAAAATACTGAGTTCCTGCTCTTGAGCTAAATATTATTAGGTACTTGGGATATATTAGTGAATATCAGACAAAGATCTATGCCTTTGTGGAGTTTATATTCTAACAAGGAAAGAATAGGTATTAAACCAAATGAACAACTAAATTATATAGCATGTTAGAATATATTTTCACTTCCAATGTTTACATTAATAGTAATTTTAATAAAATATTAATAACAAAATGAATACATTTTGGAGGAAAGGCAATTTGACAGAAAAGATGAATAAATTTTGGAGAAACTGAGGTTGAGGTATCAATGGACTATCCAGCTGGAGATGCCCTTAGGTAGCTCAAAGTATGTCTGGAATTCAGAAGACTGAATTGAGCTGTTACAGTAGTTAAGTAGAGGAAGGGAACACACTATCCTTTCAAAAATATATGTCCTTGTAAAATTGAGGAAAAGGCTTTAGGAGCTGGTAGGGTAAGACCAGGTATACATAACTACGTTACTTATCCAGACAGAAGGTCATGTGCCCTACAAAGTGATCAGTAAGCCATCTAGTTTCACTTCCTGCTGTACCTTGTCTATACTTTCATTACAGCCTGTATCATATTGAATTATTACTTGGCAAAATAAAAAGTTGACAACCCTAAGATATGGTACTCTGAATTTTTGCTAGTCCATATGATCCAAAAATCAAGAAAGTATTGCTGTATAACAGAACAACATTCAGTAATCCTGCGCAATTTGATCGTAACCTTTCTTTCGACTTAATATAGAAGACATTTCTTAAACATGTGAACAGGTTACACACTATCGCATCTCTTATTTTTATACAACTCTTCCTTCTGCATTGAATCATTTTTCTTTTTTCTCTCCCCCAAATTATACTCATCCTCTGAGTCAGGAAAGCATGTTCCTTAAGCCAAATTAATGCCTTCTCTTCTCCTGTGGCATTTTATTTATACAATATTAATAAAGTTATTTTTTACTTACTGTAAGTAGGAAATATTATTTATATTGCCATTGTGTAGACTAGATTCTGGTACATAAAATGTTCTGTAATTTTTCCCTTGTACTTCAATGAATAGAACATCATTTCTTTTACTAATTTTTAATAGAGTTAAATTTTGAAAATAAGGGAAGATTGATAAAATGTTGGTGAGAGTTCCCAGTACTGATAATTATCTATACCCATGAGCTTGCTATAGTAGTCCTCCAGGGTCCATTTTTGCTCTCTATCCCAGCCTGTAGAAATGCATGTCCTTTCAACTTGTCATTCTGGAGCATGTACTCTTTCTTATTCATTGTTTCTTTTTTCCTCTTCATCTATTTCTCTTCTTTTGCCAATTTAATATGCAATTCCTCTCTCCTGAGAAGAAAGACTTATCAGACTATTATGAAGAACCCAGAACATTTACGTGATGAAAATATCTTTATCCTAGGTATTGAATATTTCTGTTTAAGAAATAGTGCTTATGATAAATAGATAAAACTGCCTTTGACTTTATCATATATATGTATATGCTAGGAACAAAACTGAATTTAGGTAACTGAAGATAATTTAATGTCACATGAAATGAAAAGGAAATTACTCTTAATTTCAGGTAATCACAAAATATATTTGAATTACATCTTTATATGATGTTTTATAGTCAGTTTTTCTTGATGCACACATGTATTTGTGGTTTAAGTTTTTTCTTATGGAATAATCATTGGTACATTTTATTATCTGTGTCCTTTAAAATACAAGCTAAAATAAGGTCCTTTCGTTTTCTTAATTTGTCACTTTTATTAGTCAGCTTGTGTTAAATTTATGATTGTATGATTCTAGAACAATGTAGTTGAGGTTTTTAAGGTCATTTATTAACAGTATCTATTTTTAGTAGTTTTTGGTATGTGTTTCTCTTAGCAATAATTAAGGATTTTTGAAGACAGCAGTTATTTGAAGCTTACTGAACTTTCTCTAAGAAAATTCTATTTTTCAATTTACAAACTAATATATAAAAATTACTAGGAGTGTGTATGTAGGCAAGTTTCAAAACTTTACCAGCCAAAGATGACAAAACAACCTGTGATCCAAAATTGTTAGATTTATTTGGCTTGCTTCATTTGGCAATGGAGAATGTCCTCCAGAGAAACTGTAGGACTTCTCTGAAAGGGAGTTGAGAGGAGCATATTTTAGAGTTTGGATTTAAGAAAGCAGGGCCAGTTGTGGATTGGGTGCTGAGTGTCAGGAAGTGGATTAGATACTAATCCTTTTTTTTCAGGAGTCCTAAGGACTGCAGTGGACCAGAGTTATCATTAGTAATAAAGAAACAGCAGTCTCCCAAGTTTATCAGAAGAGAGGATGTTTAAGGGTGTTGGAGTATGTGTGTATTTTTGCTAGCAGAGTAGACTGGAAGTAAAATATGGTTAGACTTTAGTCAGCCTGGAAGTGGGAGAGGAGAGTCAGTAACCGAGGATACTCTGACGACAATCAAGGCAACTTCATAGCTGTGAAGCTGTCTTTGCTTCTCACTGTGTATATACTCAGTGTTCTCACTTCTCTCTCAGACTGAGTTACCTTCCTTAGTCATCAGAAAATGGCCCAGCATGGCACCCCACTATGCCAGCCTTGAATCTGAATGTGCTCTTAATGTAAATATCTTTCATCATCTGGCTGTACTTAACTACCTATCAAGAGAGAATCTGAATAGCTAAGCCAGGACTGTGATTTAAGTTGAAACATTTTAGGAGATATTAGCAGTACAGGAAATTTCAATTTCACTAAAATGTCTACTATGCTTTTAGTGGCATTAATAAATATTTTATTAAAACCACATAATACTCAAGAATATTTATAGATTTTAGGACTAGCAGTTTTTAAAAGTATATAAATATAGCATGAAATGTCCACCTCTGCTGAAATAGGATATCACCGAAATGTTACTATGAAAGAAATGAGACAAGTCAAGAAGGCCCATGTCAGTCACAGATGAGTCATAGCAGCAGTTTGGACATATAATTATAAAAACTTGAATATGCATATTTTTATTCAAAAATTGTAGATTAAAATGTAACTTCAGAATTAGCATTTTAAAATTGTAACAATACCAAAAATGCACACAACAAATTCAGGAGAGGTGGCAATATTGGCATAATTTATAAATATCTCTGATTTCGTTAACATAAAACAGGTGAAACAATAACTATCAGAACAATAATTGGAACAAAACTAGGTGACAGCTTATCTCATTGAACCCTATACCTCGGTGGGGACCATCCAGCTACAGCTACATGGTACCAGCACATTTGTGGGAGAAGGTGGTGGGAAGCAAGGGAGCATTTGAGGAATCTGGTCTGCAAATGCTCATTGGAAACCCAGAAGACCAATTTGAGAAGTAGGAGGGCTTATACACACTATAATAGCAAATGATCCAAGGGTTTCATGCTAAGATCAAAAGAGGATAGAGCCATCTGGGACCCAGGAGAAATTAACCAATCAAACTTCTCTTCCAGGACAAAGTCCCACATTTAGGAGAAACTACAATGAATAGAATCCAAATTTAGTAGCAGATTCTAAGAAAAGGAGCCAAAAGACTAAAATTAAAAAAGAAAAAATTGAGCAGTAGAAAGGCAAAAGAGACAGAGAGGCCAAATAAAACTGGGGAACACAAACAGAGCTAATAGATCTCAGAAAGTAGGTTGTCATATTTTTGAAAACTACATAAAAACAGAAGAGTGATCCCAGAATATAAAGGTGGGGGGGAGCTATCTAAAAATTATCTAAAAATTCAGGAAAACTAATTTAACATGAAATGAAGTAGCAAAAAGGATTATAATACTATATATTAATATAAGAAAGATGACAATGGTTAGAAAAATACTCTCTCAGTCAATAAAAGCATGGCAGAAAAAAGGATTAAAAAACTTCAAAGGGGCTAAAAGAAATTAGAAAATGATACAGGATATAAAAGACTAGATTAAATCAGAATTAAGAGAATTTCAGAAATGTGGTGATAGAGCTTAGAAAACAATTAGAAATAAAGAGGTAAATAAATTATAGAAATGAAGACTAAGACAAAAGAAATACAGAAGTAAAGAAGGCCATAAGAGAAATATTAAGTTAAAAAAGGAAAAATTATAAATATTTAAAAAAATGACAAAAGAGATGAGAAAAGAGCGAAAAGGACAACTATAGAAAATCTACCATACAAATACTAGGAGTTTCCAAACAAGAAAATCAAAGCAAAGAACAGAAAATAATAGGAATAATAATTCAAGGAAATTTTCCTAGATTTTTAAAAAGGAGAGATTTGAAAATATATATTGAGAGAGTACATTGAATACCTGAAAAAATTAACCCAGATGGCCAACATGTAGACATATTCTAGTAAAATTAATGAGCTTTAAAGAAAAAGAAAAAAATATTTTGAGTATCTATGTAAAAATATAAACTTCTTAATGTAAGAAAACCAGATTTTCGTCATACATTTCGACACCATATTTTCTACCAGAGGAAATTAAAGTAGGATATTGAAGATATACTAGAAATTAAAATACCTTTTATACATAGAGACTGCAGACAAACTGTTAACATGAAAGAATTCAAGGATTATTGGCCTTCTGAGGAAGGAATTATTATTCCTATTGGAATGGAATTATTATTCCTATTGGCCCCTTCTGAGGAATTTACTATAAAATGAACATCAAGCAATCAAACTGATTGGAGATGATGTCAATGCAAGGACTCATGATGACCATCAAATATAGATCTATTTGGAGAACTAATTAAATGAGGGTTGTATGGAAGAAAGTATAGGCTGTATGTTCTGAAAACTACAAAAGTAATGGCTGTATGTTCTGAAAACTACAAAAAATAGGGTACAATATTATATTGGTAGTGACATTATTGGTATTTTTATTAAAAATGTTATGTAATATTGGATAAAAATGCTTAGTGATTATTAATATTTTAATTATATTTTCCATTGATTGAAAATCAGGATTCTTATTGAAAAAAGGACACCCAGATATAACATAGAGTTTACTAAAAGCTCTTAGTTCTGAGTTTGACTTAGACATTATGTACATGTGCACATACACACATATCCATATTAGCATGGGTATATGTATTCTATACAGTAGTAGCCCTGTCTACTGTTTTGCCTGGACACAAAACCAAGTCAGTAGCAGTGTGCGCACTAAGGAGTCCATGTTGAAGTATTGAATTATCATTAACCACCGAAAGAAACAAGGGCTACTTGGGAGAAATAAGTGATTTCAAGGCTGGGGCAGGAAACGTTAAGGATTTACCTGCAACATCTTGTGATACCAAAAAGCAAAGAAGTTATCAAAGATTATTAACACAAATCAGTAGGTAATTTGAAGAGATTCCTATTATTCAAATGTGAGGAAGTTTGAGGATCAGTAAATATAATATAGTAAATATAATACTGCAATATATTATAATGTGTGGATATGTTTAAATCCATGGACCCAAAATGGTAATTTACAAAATGATTTGGTCAAATTTAGAGGATGATAGATAACCAATTACTTATTTTGAAAACTGATAAAGGGAAATTTTCAAGTATGTTCTGTCCTTCCTCTGTGAACTGAACACCCTGATACCAAATCATTAATAGAAGAAGTTTTGTCTTTTAAGAAATACATCATCTGATTAATTGTGGAGGAATATTTTAATTATATTACTATTTAGCATTCTGTGAGGATTTAATAGATCTAAGCTTCAATGGCTGCTAACATCATAAGGAGACAACTAGACAACCAGATAGGAAAAATATCATCCAACAAGACTGACTGAATGAATGATGAATAAAATAAAGCTGAATCTGATTAACCTTATATACCCAACAAGTTGAATTATACCATGGGAATTCAATCATCAAAATTCACACTGGTGGAAATTCTATAGTACATATGACTTAGTCTCTTCAAAATAAATTACATGAAGAAAAAGAAGATATAAGAGGAATCTGTAGTTTAAAAGACATTTAAAAGACATCTCAAAAAAATCAGCAAAACAAAGTAGTTTTTAGATA
The DNA here is from genome assembly GCF_040939455.1 of Microcebus murinus. Lineage (NCBI taxonomy): Eukaryota > Metazoa > Chordata > Mammalia > Primates > Cheirogaleidae > Microcebus > Microcebus murinus. The sequence goes on along the minus strand of NC_134116.1, from coordinate 70,348,607 downwards.
CAAGTATATCGTTTACATGATAAAACTATAAAGAATAGGAAAACAGCATAAAAGTCAGGGAAATGGCTTGTTGTAAGTAGAGAGAGAGTTATAGTTCACATTAGGTCTCCTGGGATACTTGGGAAATGTCTATTTCTTTATATAGTGGTTACAAGGGTGTTCACTTCATAATAATTAAATAACCTATGTTTTATGCAATTTACTTATCTGTTGTATTCTACACTAAAATATATTTAATGTCCTTTATAGAGAAGATTATAAAAAATTTTGACTGACATTAAAGACCTAAATAATGGTGCATTATATTTTATTTATGGTAGGAAGACTCATCACAAAGAAGGTATTTTAGTATATGCTAAGCCATCAATTTTGGTAAAAATTTAATTTAAAAAATTATTTTCATGAAATCAAACAAGCTTTCTCTTAAATTTCTACAGTTCAATAAAGAGATGAAAATAACCAAGATAATTTTGAAGATGAACAAACTATTATAATTAAAATAGTGTGGTAGTGGCCAGAGATAGATCACTTTGTCAGAATAAATATACAGAAAAATCCCCCACACATATGGGAACATTATGTGACCAAATTTCCATTGCAGATTGATCATAAAGAAATGAACAATGAAATAAATGCATCTAGATCAATTGGGTGTCCTCTTATTAATTAAAAAGACAAAAGAAAGTAAGTAATTGAATACCTTCCTCCCCAAATAAACAATAGTCACTACCATGGTGATTGAAAATCAAAATTTTACATGTTGTAGGAGAAGAAAATATAGGAAAATATCTGTATTGCCAAAGATAGAAAAGATTTCTTAAACTAGACACAAAAGCATAAAATGAAAAAGATAATAAATTTCACTACATTAAAATTATTTTAATTCACCAAATGACAACATTAAAAGTGAAAACTTTGAGAGTAGCATGAACAAGATGGTCACTAGTTAGCATCAAGCCTCTGATCTCCCAAAGAAATGCTGAATAAACAATATATGGAACAAAATAAATTTGTTAGAAATCAGGTAAGAAGCTGAAGCAATGAAGTAAATATCTAGCCAAGAAAAAGCCACTCAAAACTTTAGAAAGTTCTATAGTAGTTTATTTGCCCTTATTTCATACTCTTACTAGCACAGTGTAGCATTCATGGTGAGGAGGAAATTGCTCAATTCCCACGTCCTCCTTTGGAATGAAAAGGAAACACTGGAACTTGCTTGCAACATTCTAGTTGGTCTAGTGACCACAGTGACTGGTTTCTGTTGTAATTGACTCAGAGCACTGATGGCAGTGGTGGCATAGTTTAGATACCAGGTTAGGGGCCACCCAAAATAGTGGTAGGCACTGTGCCGTGTAAACGATGCAGGGATCCATAGATCCATGGCTGATTGGATCATTCCAGGAATATAGTAAGAATTAAGGGCTTCTGAGAAGAAGCAGGGTTCAGACTCTTAGGGAAACTTAGACTTTTAAAAGCAATTCTATATGTAAGAAATACCAGTAAAAGCAAACACACAGGCCTAAGAAAAGTGCATCTCCAGAAAAGGTGTGAAAGGACCCTGACCCTTTAAGCCAGGATGATTAGTGAAGGTTTTTCCCCCTACACAAAAACATTCTGTAAAGTCTGAGAGGTGACTATGTTTAAAAATGTCTAAATTTCAAGAAAAGATTACAAGGTATGCAAAGAAAAAGGGAAACCTGGCTCATTCAAAGGAACAAAATAAGTTCCCAAAACCAACTCTAAAGAAATCTAAGCCTGTGACTTCTTTGAAAAAACTTTTTTAAAACTATGTTTAATATGCTTAATGAGCTAAAAGATAACAGACTGACAAGTAAATAAAATTAGGAAAATGTCTTATGAAAAAAAGAATATAAAAAAGAAATTATAAAAAAGAAAAATTCTGAAGCTAAAAAGTATAAGTGAATTGAAAAATGCACTAGAGGGATTCAAGAGCAGACTCAGTCACATAGAAGAAAGAATCAGCAAACTTGAAGACAGGTCATTTGAAATTATCAAATAAAAGGACAAAAATTATTAAATATTTAATTAATTTATTTAATTAAATTTATTTATTTAAATTAATAAATAATCAATGGAACAATTAAAATATTAATAAATTAATAAATAAAATAATTAAAATTTGTTTTATTTATTTAATTAAATTAATTAATTTAATAAAAATTTCTAAGCAGAAACTTTTCATGCCAGAAGACAGAAGGATGATATATGTAAAGTATTGAAAGTAAGATAATAAAACAAAAATTCATTAACCAATAATATATCCAGCACAGCTGACCTTTTAAAATGGAAGAAAAATAAGAATTTTCTAGATAAGCAAGAGATGATCAAGTTCATTACCATTAGACCTAGCCTATGAGAAGAGAAATATAAAGGGAGTCCTTCAGTTTGAATGGAAAGGATTCTAGACAGTAACTTAAAGCCATATGAAAATATAAAGTTCTCCAGTAAACATATGGACAAGTATGAAAACTATTTTATTATTATTTTGGTTCCACTATTCTTTTATTAAGATTTAAAAGCTAAAAATGTGAAGAAAAAACTATGAATGTATGCTAATGGGTGTACCATATATAAAAATATACTTTGTGACATCAGTAACATAGAAAGTGGAAGTGACTAAGCTGTAAAGGAGTAGAGTTTTTATATGTGATTGAAGTTAAGATTGGTTCAGTTTAAAATAGATTGTTATAAGTGAATCTACCATTTGATCCAGCAATCCCATTGCTGGGCATCTACCCAAATGATCCAGTGACACTCTACAAAAAAGACACCTGCACTCGAATGTTTATAGCAGCACAATTCATAATTGCAAGGCTGTGGAAACAGCCCAAGTGCCCATCAATCCAAGAATGGATTAATAAAATGTGGTATATGTATACCATGGAGTACTATTCAGCTCTAAGAAACAGTGGTGATATAGCACATCTTATATTTTCCTGGTTAGAGCTGGAACCCATACTACTAAGTGAAGTATCCCAAGAATGGAAAAACAAGCACCAGATATATTCTCCAGCAAACTGGTATTAACTGAGTAGCACCTAAGTGGACACATAGGTACTACAGTAATAGGGTATTGGGCAGGTGGGAGGGGGGAGGGGGGCGGGTATATACATACATAATGAGTGAGATGTGCACCATCTGGGGGATGGTCATGATGGAGACTCAGACTTTTGGGGGAGGGGAAAATGGGCATTTATTGAAACCTTAAAATCTGTACCCCCATAATATGCCGAAATAAAAAAAATAAAAAATAAAATAAAATAGATTGTTATAACTTCAAGGTGTTCTATGTAATCCACATTATAATCACAAAGGAAATATCTACAGAAGATACACAAAAGAGAAAGAGAAGGGAGTTAAAGCACATCCCAATAAAATTCAACTTAACACAAAGGAAGGCAGTAAAAGATGAAAGGAGGGACAAAAATACAATAACACATACAGGAAACAGTAACAAAATTGCAACAGTATGTTTCGTCCTATCAGTAATTACTTAAAATATAAATGTATTAAACTCCCCGATCAAAAGACATAGACTGTGGATGACTGGATAAAAAATCCAGAACCAACTAAAAGACTCTAAGAGACTCATTTTAAATCTAAGGACACACACTTTCATAGGTGGAAAGTGAAAGGGTAGCAAAAGATTATATGCAAATAATAACCAAAACATCAGGGTTAGTTATACTATTATAAGACAAAATGAACTTTAAGTCAAAATTGTTATATGAGACAAAGGAAGACAATATATTACATGAGGATAAAAGGATCTATTCACCAAGAAGATATGGCAATTATAAATTTATATGCATATATATCAGATTTCATAAATATGTAATAGAGTCAAATATTGACAGAATTAAAGGGAGAAAAATATTTACAATAAGAGTAGTAGACATTTAATATCCAAGTTTCCATAACGAATAAAACAACCAGACAGAAATTCAGTTAGGAAATAGATGACTTGAACACACTAAAGACCAATTGTACCCGACGGATATATACAGAACATTTTACACAACAATAGAATTCACATTTTTATCAAGTGCACACGGAACATCCTTCATTATAAAACATGCTTCAGTTTTGCATGATGAAAACTTTCTGGAGATTGTACAGCAATATGAACATACTTATCACTACTGACTGTATACTTAAAAATGGTTAAGATGGTAATTTTTATGTTATGTGTATTTTACCACATTTTTTAATAAAAGTGAAAAGTTCACCCACAGACTGGAAAGATATATCTAACACTGATAATCAACAATGGTTGCTATCTAGATTACACAGAAACCTCTTACCAATAATCAAGGAAAATATAATATTATGGAAAACTGGGTAAAAACAAAACCCTAAATTTTCAGGTGGGAAAAATAGAAGTGGTCAGTAAAAAAAAACTTCAGCCTTATTTGCAGTTACAGTGTAAATGAATAATAAAGCCAAAATGAAATAATTTCACTCATATCCAATTGATATAAAATTTATACTTAAAATTCATGTATGAGGAAGGGAGTGGAATCTTCTAGTGGGAGTGTAAATTGATACTATCACTTTGAAGAATAACTTTACATTATCTTGTGAAGTTGAATTTGTAAATGAACACTGACTCAGCACTTTCATTCTTAGAAATATACCTTGGTATAATTTTTGCATATGTATACAAACAGATATAAAATACTTGTAACAATAGTGTTTTTAACCAAGGACATTCTGAAAACAACCTTAAATGTATATTGACAGAAAATTAGATATTTAAATTATATGGTTATAATGTGATACTATACAGTGGTGAAATAGAATTTCACAAAATTAATATTGACCAAAAAAGCTTAATCCACGGCTAAGGATGCTATATCTTGTTTAGGGATACATTTGTAAGTCATAAAAGTATAAAAATGTCAATAGAGATGATAAATTTACAATAGTTCCCGAATCTGGGGAATGGTATCTGTCCCATAACTCTAAAATTATGCACAGGCATACTTCTTTTATTAATATTGTGTTTCGTTCATAGTACTTTGTAGATAATTGCATTAAGAAATTAGAAGTTTGCAGCAACCCTGTATGTTGATCAGCACCTTTTTCCCCAACAGTATGTGTTCACTTTCTGTTTCTGTGTTAGCATTTTTAAGCGACAAAGTCTTTTTTAATTAAGGTATGTACATGGAATTTTTAGACATAATGCTATTTTACACTTAATAGATTACAGTATAGTATAAAACTAACTTTTATATGTGCTGGGAGACCCAAAAATTTATGTGACTCGCTTTATTGCAGTGGTCTGTTACTGAACCTACAATATCTCCAACGTATGCCTATACTTCTTAAACTGGGTGTTGATATGGTTGTTGATCATCATCATTTTATAGTCTATACCAGGTTTCAGCAAACTATGGCCTGGCAGCCAAATCTGGCAGACACCTATTTTTTGTAAATGAAGTATTATTGGAATACAAGTAGGCAATCCTTTTATGTATTATCTAGATTGCTAAAATGGTATAGCTGATTGATTTCAACAGAAAACATGTAGCCCACACAAGTCTAAAATATTTATTCTCCAACCCCTAAAAAAATTGCTGACCCTTGAGCTATATATTCTATACATTTCTGTAGGTTAGAAATATTAATAAAAATATAAGAATGGTATATTAAGATTGTCAGTTGATAGGCTCACATTTTCATGAAGTTATAAAGTTATTTTATGGTCCAAAATGAATAAAATTGATGATTCCTGGTTATTTAGTCATGGACATTGTGTTGGAAATTAGTCACATGCACTTTTTGTTTTTCTTGCCAACTATAATATCATCACTTACGTCCTATATTTTACTATATCTCTTCTATAGCTAGGTCCTTGTCTAATTTTCTGATTAGCTAAAATGATGAAATAACATGACTTTATTTCTCCCAATTTTGGGGGGGCAAATGATTACAATAGTATAAATTATATATAAGAACTTTGCCTCTAGATAAGCATTTGGTTAATATTTGCACCAATTCTGGCCAGAATCTTCAGGGGTAATGGTCTTGCTATAAACTTCATAAACAATTAAAATTACACTGTAAAAGCTTCAAAAAATATTCAACTATATAAGTTTCTGTAGTTTTTATGTCTTACAAAAGCTAAAACAAACAAATAGGATTACATCAAACTAAAAATCTTCTGCACAGCAAAAGAAACAGCCAAAAGAGTGAAGAAATAACCTATGGAGTGGGAGAAAATCTTTGCAAACCATGCGTCTGATAAGAGGTTAATATTCAAAATATATAAGGAACTCAACTCAATAGCATGAAACAAATAACCTGATTCAAAAATGAGCAGTGGATCTGAAAAGACATTTCTCAAAAGAAGACATGTTGATGGTCAACAGGCTTATGAAAAAAATGCTCCATATCACTAATCATTAGGGAAATGCGAAATTAAACCACAATGAGATATCACTTCACTCTTAGAATGACTGTTATCAAAAAGAGAAAAGTGGTTTTTTTGAGGAGAAAAGGGAACCTTTGCACTCTGTTGACAGGAATGTAAATTATTAATAGTACAGCCATTATGGAATACAACATGGAGGTTCCTCAGAAGATTAAAAATAGAACTCCTATTACTGTGTGTATATCCAATGGAATTATATCAGTATGTCAAAGAGATATTTGCACTTCCCATGTTTATTGTAGCATTATTCACAATAACCAAGATAGGGAATGAATCTAAATATTCATTGCAGATGAATGAATAAAGAAAATGGAGTATATGTACACATGGAATATTATTCAGTTATAAAGAAGAAGGAAATCCTTTCATTTTCAACAATATGGATAAACATGGAGGACATTATGTTGAGTGAAATAATCCAGGTACAGAAAGACAGATACCACATGATCTCACTCAAGTGGAATCTAAAAAAGTTGATCTCATAGAAGTAGAGCATGGCATATTGCTTGGTTGGGTGGTTGGGTCTGTCAGGGTTGATGAGATGATGGTCAAACAATATAAAATTTCATTTAGATGGGAGAAATTCAAGAGATCTATTGTACAATGTGGTGGCTATTTTTAACAATATACAGTTGACCTATGAACAACTTGAGGGTTAGGGGCATTGTCCACTTGTGCAGTTGAAAATCCCATATAACTTGACTCACCAAAAACTTAACTACTAATAGCCTGCCATTGACCAGAAGCCTTACCAATAATATAAACATTTGATTAACATATATTTTGTCTGTCATATGTATTATATACTGTATTCTTATAATAGAAAGTAAGCTAGAGGATAGAAAATGTTATTAAGAAAAATCATAAGAGGAAATATATTTACTATTAAGTGAAAATGGATCACGATAACGGTCTTCATCCTCATTATCTTCATGTTGAGTAGGCTGAAGAGGAAGAGGAGAGAAGAGAGGTTGGTCTTGCTGTCTCAGGGTGACAGATGCAGAAGAAAATCCACATATAAGTGGATGTAGGTCCAACCTGTGTTGATCAAGGGTCATTTATACTGTATTTTTGGAAAATGGTATAGTAGAGGATGTACAGAGTTCTACCCACAAAATGGTAACTATGTGAGGTAGCGCATATGTTAAATAGCTAGATTTAGTCATTCCACAGTGCATATATATTTTAAAATATCATGTTGTACATGATTAATACATGCAGTTTTAACTGTCAATTAAAAAATAAATAAAAGAAATACTGTTCTGTAGTTTGGATATTTGACCTCACAAACCTCATGCTGGTGTTTGGAGGTGGGGCCTAATGAGAGGTGTTTGGGTCATGAGGGCAGATCTGTCATGAATGGCTTGGTGCCATTCTTGAGAGAGTGAGTTCTCATTCTTAGCTCCTGTAAGAAGTGGTTGTTGAAAAGACACTGGCACCTCCTCCCCTCGCTCTCTTGCTTCCTGTCTCACCATGTGATAGCTGCACACGCTGGTTTGTCTTCCCCTTCTGCCATGAGGGGAAAGAGCCTGAGTTTCTCACCAGAGCCAGATGCTGATGCCATGCTTCTTTACAGCCTGCACCACCATGAACCAAATAAACCTCTTTTCTTTCTAAATTACCCAGCCTCAGGTGTTCCTTTATAACAACACAACAGACTAAGATATACTCAAGAAAAAAAAAAAAAAAGCTTCACAACATTAGATTTGGCAGTGATTTCTTGAATATGACATCAAATGCACAGACAACAAAAGAAAAAATAGACAAATTAGACTTCCTGAAAATTGAAGAATTTTATGGATCAAAAAATATCAACAGAATAACAAGGCAACCCACAGAAAGGGAGAAAAATATTTGCAAATTTATGTCTAATAAGGTATTTATATGCAGAAAATACATAAAACTCCTATGATTCAACAATGAAAACACAAAATATTCAACAAAAGCACAAAGGACGTGAGTAGATATTTTTCTAAAGAAGATACAGAAATGGCCAGTAAATATATGAAAAGATAATTGACATCACTAATCATTAGGGAAATGCAATCAGATACCACAGATACCAGCTGACACCTAATGAATGGGTACTATCAAAAAATCCAGAAAGTATAAAATGTTGGCAGGGTAGTGGAAAAATGGGAACCTTGTGTGCTGTTGGTGGGAGGCTAAACGATATAGCTGTGTTTTCCCCAAAATTAAAAATAGAATTACCATGTGATCTAAGAATTTGACTTCTGAGTATATACCCAAAGGAATAGAAAGCATGATCTCAGAGAGGTTTGTGTACCCATTATTCACAATGGCTAAAATATGCAAGCAATCTGAGTGGCTGTCAGTGGAAGAATAGATAAGCAAAATGTGGTATTTGTCATAACTTCAAATATGTGTGCACTCCAAGTAGTCACGTTGTACTGCATATAAACTACTTTAATAGAGTTGATTTAAAATAGAAAAGTAACTTAGTTGTTGAATATTGGGAATGCATGTTGATTCTTACTATGTGGAAGTGGTCAATATTATATAGAAGTCAGTAGAAGGAAGACTAAGAACAGACCACATGATTTCATGATAAGAATAACTTGGTTACCTTGGAGACGATTTCAGAAGAGTAGTGTAAACATATACAGGACCATAGAATGCAAAATGTTTGCAAAATAAACCGAATAAACATAGACCAATCATTGGGCAAATTTGACAGTGAAACAAAAGAGAAAAATTAGTAGAGGTTCAAGTAACTACTGAAGATTTTATTCATGTAAAGGAAATTATGTCTGTTAGGAGAGAGAGGAAAAAGAACCATTAGAGATATAACAATGAAAATGTTTGATATGGATAAGAGAAATAATGCAGAGAAAACACTGTGAGTTAAGAAAGGCTGAGACCAAATAAAGAAGTTCACCTGAGAAGGAAGCAGGGACACTTCTAAACTCAGAGGGATAATTTATAGGCTAGAAATAGACATGATTGAGGGAAATGTCAGTGAAATTTTGTATGCTCATTAAATTTACCTTCAAAGGTAATGAAGGTAAATGTTCATGAATTTACCTTCAAAATATTCAAATTGTTATTAGTTGATTCTGTGTTTAAAAGACTAGCTCTTTTTGAGTTGACCTGATATACTGAGAAATTGTCCAAATTATTTTCATCTACTTTGATATGGTGATTAGAAAAATATTTTTGTTTACAAAATAAAAGTGTAGGACCTGTATCATATATTCCATAACAATTTTAAAAGGGAATTATTTTCTCTTTTGTCTAACAAAGTTAGTTTATTCATATATTTTTAATACAAACTAGGACAAACCCAAAAGTAAAAGGGGCTATTTTGAGAATTACATCCAGGCAACTGGTATGAGCTTAGATTGTTTTGGCAAATCATGAAAAATTGGTGCTCTAAATAGAGATAATATGATGAAAAAGTCTATATATGCCATGAAATGTATGACATTGAATAACAAGTCTAGTTTTGGAGGGCACACATGTAGATTATTTGGAGACAAGAGAAGTAGTTTTACATCGTGAAAAATTGTATACTGATTTAGATATGTCATTTACACATATGGTAAACTATATGGAATCTTAAGGAAACTAACGTCAAAATGTGTTGGCTTTTATTATACTCTCTGAGATATTTACACACATTGGAGAAATAAGTAAACAGTTGGGGGAAAAACTAATTTGGAAAATTTTAAAAAGGAAATATATTCCTTAGCAGTTTTATCATATTATAGTGATTAAATTTTCCTACTACTTTATATCCTCATTGCAGACATACTATAGTTCTAAATGTGAATAGATTATTTTAGCCTGAGGTTATTTAGTATCCGATGCCTCTCTCTGTGTCAGTCTTCAGGTTACTCTAGGGAAAGTCCACATTTTTTATTGAATTCCGATTGCTTCATAGTATAAAATGTGTTACAAATTTATTTTAATTTTACAATATTATATATTCAAAGAAGATTTCAGAGCACTGTTTCCTTTGTCCTTCTCTTTTAATAGAGTGATGGAAAGCATGCACTTGGAACAATCACAATGGAACCTGAGCTTCTGTGGCCCCAGGTGGCAGGGATAAGTAAAGATGATGGGAGATAGCTATATGTAAAATTCAGCCAGTTATGGAGAAGATTCCTACGTAGGAACCATTAACTGTTATAAATTATGGAACAGCAGCATCTGGGAATTGCTAGAATTGCAAGAACAGTACATTTGCCAAATACAAATATCCTGGTGTGCTCTTTGGTGGATGAGGGATTGATCCAGATGATAAAACGGAATTCAATGTGTGGATTGTGTGTGCAGTCTTTTCAATTTCATGCATCTTTCTTTCATGCATCATCCATTTTCATGCATCTTTCTTTCAGTTAGTCATAGAAACAACAAATACAAAGCCTTACGTGCATTTTAACAGTGCTTTGTATATATCGCAGATAAGAATTTTACTATGGTGAATTGTATGTTTACATATTTATAGCTACAAAGTTAAATGCAATCAGTGTATTTCTGGTCATTGAAGAATGTAAGAGGGATTCAGAAAATTCTTTTCGTAATTGAATTCTTTTTTTTTTTTATTTCGGCATATTATGGGGGTACAGATTTTAAGGTTTCAATAAATGCCCTTCTCCCCCACCCCCCACAAGTCTGAGTCTCCAGCATGACCATCCCTCAGATGGTGCGCATATCACTCGTTATGTATGTATATACCCGATCATGGATTGCTTTGCATTTACCTACATTTTCCTGGTTGATTCCTTTAAATCCCTACATCATAAACTTGCTCTGGGAAGATTTATCTGATAGGCTAGTGTAAGTTAGGTTTCCTGAGAAACCTAGAGTTACAGCCTTTCATAGCACAATGTACTTTTTCTGTGAAGCATGTATCAAAATTGTAATAATAACCAATATTTGTGTGATTGTTTGGTAATGTCTCTGTCATCTACCTGACTTTAAATTCTACAAGGACTTCAGGACCTGCCACACTCCCTGGCACATAATATGTACCCCCAAAATACTTGTAGATAAATGAGAGGATGGAGGAGCAAATGAGATTATCTTCTATAATCACGTAGAGTTCAGTAATGAAACAGTGCAAAAAAACCAAAATTCCTACATTAACTTGTTCCAACATTGTCTGAGGATTTTATGGGTAATGGTGATAGTAGCCAATTTTTATATTTCCCATTAAATAAAACATTTTAGTGCAATACTTTAAGTTCATTTGTATTCTACAAAACTGGTATTTACCATGATATTGCTTTATTTCCAACTATATTCTTAAAGTTTGTAAAATAGCAATACAATACACACAAAACACAAGGTGGATGACATGTTGATCTGGTTTAAACCTAGCAAAGAAACTAGGTATACAGGGAAGTGAAGACATCAGAGCCCAGAAAGTTCATATTTGTTCGTGACTATTACTGAAAATCATGGAAAAACAGCACACACAAATGAGAGTAGAAAGGGACGGATAGTGACTTTGTCAAATACACATATTCTGGAGGGAAAAAAAACAGATCCTAGTCATTCTTGAAAGAATTTTAAACAGAGAGGGATAGCATCAAAATGTTATTAAGAAACAGTTTGTCAGTTTTCTAGTAAGAGTTAGGTAAGGTTGTTTGCTTGTAGAAAGATTAAGATTTTATTGAACAATTACAATGTTAAATAAGGGTCAGAATGTGAACAAGAAAAGGAAAAGAAAGGACAATCGAAAGACAGTTTTAACTTATGATATAGAAAAGTAAAAAGCCACTGGCTTCCTTTTCTCCACCCATTGTTGTGAATTTGACATATAATGTTAATACAATGCAATGTCATTGTCCATTTTATGTTCAAAACTAATCCCTGCTTAAACCATTACTAGCCTATACTAGGCCCATCATTAAACTGAAACACTTAATGGCTTCAATACCCCATGAACTCACAGGGACAGATTCTGTAAATGATTTTCATCATTATACTACCACCAAATACTACCTTTTAGGTTACCCACTTTTCATTCTTGTTTTCAAGTACAGAATGAAATAGAAATCTGATGCCTAAAACTGACTGACTCTGAATCCATACTTTTCCATATCATTTCTTTCCCACTTTCATGCATCTTTCTTTGGTACCAGTTTATCCCGTAAGACCTGAAAGAGATGTACATCCATGGAAACTCAGGCTAAAAAGAACTATTAATGTTTGTACTTGAGTGCAGGGGTTGGTAAGTTCTTCTGTGAAGAGCCAAAACATAAATACTTCAGGCTTTGCAACCATACAGTGTCTGTGTTAACTACTTAACTTTGCCATTATAGGAAGTAGCCACAGACTATGTAAAAGAACAAGCTTGGCTATGTTGCAATAAAACTTCATATATAAACACTGAAATTTAAATATTATATAACTTTCAAGTACCATGAATATTATTTTTCTTTCTGTTTTTCCAATAACCTTAATATGTAAAAACTATTTTTAGATTGTGCACCATATCAAAACGAAGGTGGGCCAGCTCTAGTGAATTGATTTCCAGACTTCAGATTGTGACCTATTAGTGGTATGGTGTTATAGAGCAGAGGTCCCCAACCTTTTTTGCACCAGGGACTGTTTTCATGGAAGACAATTTTTCCACAGACTGGGGTGGCGGCATGGTTTCAGAATGATTCAAACGCATTGCATTTGTTGTGCACTTTACTTCTATTATTATTACATTGTAATATATAATGAAATAATTATACAACTCACCATAAGTTGGAGACCCCTGTTATAGAGTAAACCAAGCCCTGACCAATATTTTTTAATGGCATGCCATGCCATAACATAGCATAGATCAGAGTGTCACAGTGAGGGAAAGTATTATTTTGTAAAACATTTGTTTAAGTTATATGTACTGGATCATGATGTAAAATGTATTGCTGTAGACTATAATAAGAAAAGTTTTAAAATCATTTATCTATTATTAACCAGCAAGGAAATTTGGTATCAAGAAAGCCAAGTGTCTTAGCTCAAGTTTACACAGCTAGTTTGTAAACTATACTAAAACCAGATGTTCTAATTTTCAGTCCAGAGCTTCTTTGACTTAATAAAAAAAAAAGTAGATCCAGATTAAAGAATTCTATAATGCTAATAACATTGCCTAGCTCTGGGACCTGAGAATAAACCCTTATATTAAAATATTTAGAGCTAAATGTAAGAACTAACTGGTTTATGACTACCATATAGATTATTAGTAATATCTACCTACTTTGAGTTTAAAAGAACAATGAAACTAAATAGAATATATACAGGCAGACTTTTTCCTGGTCCTTGATCTGTGCTGTCCAGATATGGTGTTCCTTGCTCTCTAGTTTCAGACGGTGAGGTCAGGCCCAGGGCATATCATCTTTGACCATCAGTCTCCAGTCTGTCCTTCTCAGGTATCAAAACACAATTTTCCCCAATACAGATGCTCCTTAATTAGGTAGAGTTGCTACAACATAGGTAGACCCGGGAGCACAAGAGAAATAAGCCCTTAAGAATCGACTTTTGCTAAATAAGCCTGAGAAAAATAAGCCAAGGGAATGGACATTTCCTAAGACATACGCCTGGAAAAGTTGTTCATTTCCCCTGTCTGCTCTTTTGAACTCATATTGACTGTCTGGGTGTGTCAGGTTGTTTTTTTAAAGGAAAACATTAATACATAAGAAAATATTTTTAATTTTTAAATTATTTGGAATTTTTTTAGTAATGGTTTTATGTGTGTGTGTGTGTTGATTAACTTCTAGGGATATACATGTTATATGTAATACATGTTATATTATATACATGTTATATTATCCATACCTAAAATTTTCATTCTACACTTAGTAGGATTGTTCTAATTATGCTAAGTCAAACCAAAGTATTCTTTTAATTAAACATATTATTATTTTAACTGTAGTTATTTAAAAAGATTATGCAGGTAATTTTAATAGCAGTACAATGAATCATTTAAACTGAAAAATATTCTTGTATTAAATGTTTCCTATTTATATATTTGTTTTGTTATAGAGAGAATTCTTGGGGCTAGATATACTCCCAGGAGTAGAAGATGCTTATATTAATATAAATAGATTCTATTTTATAAACTGAGAAAATCATTTGTATTTGTTGATCATGGAAGTCAGTCAGTTTTCCCTAAAAATTAACAACTGAATATAACTCCCAGTTAAATATTTCCTGTTGACATTTCTTAATTCTACCATTTTCTTATAATCACAATCAGACTTACTTTAATAACATCATTTAGCTTGCTTACTAAGTCAACATCCTGAAATGGTTCTCAGATAATAGTTGGTCTCCTTACATTAAACTGATCAATTTATCTGCCTGTGACCTACATTAGAATTCAAGCTTCTCTAGCACACAACATAATCTGTTTCATAATTGTGTCCTGGCATATAGTAAGTATACAATACTATTTATAGAACTGAGTCACTGAATGCCTTTAATTCTTGGAAATGACTAGTTCCTCTCTTTTTAACAGACATTTTTTTGGCCATTTGTTTAATACCATTTGTAGATTTCCCAGTTCATACAATTTCAGAAGGTAACTTAATGTTACCTTGAAAATAAGGGAGGTTCACCTAGCAGACTTCTACTTGAGTTTACCTTAACCTAATACCATTTTTTTTTGCTGTTTATGCCTTGATCACAATAATTATCAAGTAATTTCCCTTTACTATTATAATTATGTATCTTAGTTTTCTTCTTTGACTTCATGATGCATTATGAAAAGTAATATGTAGTATTTCTATTTTACATGGTATATTTAAGTATTTGAAAGAAAAAACATCAGTGTATTTCTGAATACAAAAATAAAGAACTTAAAGATGTATATTACTATAAAGTGACTTTAAATTTGAGATCTTAAAATTATTAAATATATTCATTTGAGAATTAAAATAAATAAAAGTCAGAATTTAGGTAGTTTGCTACTCTACAAGTTATACATTTATATGTACTATGTTTAAAAGGAGAAGACCATATTTTATGTAATATAAATTATTTTTGATATGAAGCCATTACTATAGCCATTTTATTTAAATGTAACTATCCATGTAATTGTATCACTATTTAACTTGGTGTATTTTTCTCCTCTTTTGATTATTGACATTTCTTGAAATGATGTACATGGTTAAACGTGTATCATTCTTAATAATTATTTTGAACCAGAGTCTGTCTTAAGCAATGTCACAATTTGAGCCAGACAAAGGTTGGTAGTTTTAGAATTTAATTAAGGCTTTTGAAATTTCAAGGAGCTCAGGGAGTAAAGAAGAGAGTTGATGCAGAGGAGTGATACAGGAATAACAATTGCTTCTATAATTAAATTTAACCCAAAGAGAATATCAAGATCCAGATGATTTATGATAGTGAAAATGTCTCCTATTTCCCTTATTTCATCCTTATTCATTGTTGTTGTGATTAAATCAGGAAGTCAAGAAAAGGGCAAGACACTCAAGTCAATCACCTTCTGTAATGGAAACTTGAGTTATACTATGGATAAAAGTATCTCATGCAAACCTCAAAAATAATTTTATGGTATTTTTTGGAGGCTTAGTGCTTTATTGTAATTCTTTTTTCAGTACACTATTCTCTAGATTCTTTCATAAATATATATTTACATTCCTTATCTCTATAACCAGGCTCTCAGCTCCTTCAGCCCAAAGACTTGTGTCATTTCTGAATTTCTCATAGATCCTTACTCAGTTCAACACCTAGAGCAGTGGTGTAATTATAATTACTTAAATAAATTATTTAAATGAAAATGTCCCAACAGATAGCCAACCCAAAACTTAACTAATAGCGTGCAATTTGGAAATTATAATCCATATTTATATGTGTAAATTAAAAATAATATTTCAATGGGCTGCAAACAAAAGTGAAGGTCACATGGAACCAAGAAAAGAATGACACTGAACATCAAGAATTTGCCAGAATATTTCCTCTGATAAGACATGTGTGATAAGATAGCACAAACATGATTTCTAAGGCATAAATAACAGAAGAGTAAACTTGGGACAATGTTTCACAGTTAATGGGTTAATAATATTGCTAATAATGCCATTAAGTATTTTCTTCAGCTCAACTCATATTACAGGCAGATCACTTGTAAAATTCTATGTGGAACCATTATCATAGATTCATTTTTATTGCAATCTATCATTCTTCAGAAGAATTTTTCATGAATATTATGAACTGCAGCCCTGCGATTATGCAAAATATTCTCAGCAGAAGCAAAACTTTATTAAAAGAAAACATATTCACAGTCAATAAGATTCTTAGGCCATATCAATATAATTTAAAAGCATTTAGTCAGACATCTTCATACAGAAATGGAGTTTTAGTTCTTCTAAACATAGGTGGTTTCCATGGGAAAAGTGGAATATCAAATTACGTTGAAATTGCAATTGAAATTAATGATATTAATTTATCTTTCAAAATATCTCATATAAGATACTACCACTGATTTCTGACTTTTAAAAAGCTAAATCATATTTCTTTTAATAAATACCTGAAATCCGTTGTTTAAATCTTAGAGCTAGATGTATTTTGCATTTAAGTTTTTTGGGATTTAAGAAAGGTAATGGGTGCACATATGTATATTTCATAGCATCTCCATAGGAGGCTGGGATAACACATTAGTGAAGTACATTAACATGCCTACAATGATACATATGGATATTCACACTAAATAGAATAAATATTATAAATAGCATGACATAATTTAGCTGAAATTTTGCTGATAATTGAGTTTGTGACAATATTATACAAAAGCTTTCAATTTTCAGAGATTTTTATATTTTGGAATTGTAAAGGATCGTGAACGTACATCTAAAATAATTTCCCGTCAAGTATTTTAAATCTTTAGATATATTTGTGTGTATGTATGTACATATACCTGTAGTCTCTTTTTTCTTTCTCTTACAATTTATGTGCCTGCATCCATGTGCATGTGCGTGCGCGCGTGCACACACACACATACACACACACACACACATACACACATTTCTTGGGATAAGTAAATAGTTTCACTGCAAGACAGCCAAGCCCATTTGTTTATTTATTATCTATGGTTGCTTTTGCACTACATGGCAGAGTTCAGTGGTTGTCACAGAAACTTATAGCCATCAAAGTCTAAACTATTTACTATTTGGCCTTTACAGAAAATGTTTGCTGACACCTGATATATATGATATGTCTGGGAGCTTAAGTTTTGTTCCTCTGCAAAAGACACAGGAACCATAAGTTTGTGATAACTTAGTTTTTAGTGAACTAAAGAAACCAATCAAGTAATGAATTCTCACTGTCTCCACAGGATTTTGAAGGCTTTTTATTTTTTAGTTAAAATTTATAATCTAAATATGAAAGTAAGTTGTACTGGTTTAATTGCACTTAGTAAGGTTTTTTTTTTTTTTTTTTTGGTCAATGAACTTGATGTTATTTTAGTTTCTTTAAGTTAATATTCACTTGGTTCCATCTGTAATATTTTTAAATTAAAGTAAAATATCTGAAAAAAACATGCAGGCAAATTTTGAAATGTCTAATCAAAATAGTAACTAATACTTCTTATTTATATATTGTCACTAGTTTTAACAATAATAATGAAAATGCAGGCCATTATTATTTTTTCAAAGAATGTTTTATGTTGAATTTTTGTTTGTTTTGGTTTTCTTGGTTTTAAATTCAAAAACAACATTAATTGCTCACTGTGCTGATTTTTTAAGGCTTGGCTCTTAGTTAAGTTCAAATGACTTAAATGGTAATATTGAAAGCAATATTTTACAGAGAGAAGAATATCACAGTGATGGAATAGGAAAATGTTTTAGATTCTTACAAAGTAAAAGAATAGTGAAAAATATAGGAAATGGCTATTGTGCAGATAAATATGTGTAAACATTGTAGGTGTCTGTCTATAAGACATTCTTTATAGTGATACTCTCTATCTTACAATGTGTCACAATACCATGTGAAAATATGTGACAACAGAATTTCAAAGAATTGCCAGCTACACACCACTGAAACTAAGGTAAATGAAGCATACTGGGCATGCAAAATTCCTTTCGAAGTCTATAGTTTCTCAACATGCATTACTAAAATGAAGTTAATTCAGTGCCATTAATCTCTACTAATTTTGAGATTTTAAAAAAATTAAAAATCATTAGAAAGTTAAACACTAATTAGTCCAGGGCCTATTTGATTTTTAAAATTCAGATTGCTATTATAGTCATATCTATTTGATGAAAAAGAAATTATTATATTTTTTGTGAGGAGAAATAGAAAAATTAAATCTTAAAACTGTACTGGTACTTTTAGTACTAGCAGTTAGCTAGAGGTACTCTTATAAGAGCTCCACAATTATATTTTCTTCAATACCATGTTATCTGTGACTTATTTATATCTAGTTTGTCTGAGTTACAGCATTTATACCTACAGAACAACCAATCCTAAAGCTCAAAATTAAACATTTTTGCCTATATTCCTAATATTGTCCAAAATAAAACTCCTCACTTTCTTCTTTCTGCAAACCCACTACTTCTTTTGTTTTCCTTATATCAGTTAAAGAAATCATCATTCAGACTTTGGTCCTCTACCCTGCCATTTAATCTCATATTCAGTTGTCCAAATTTGAGTTTATTAAGCCTCACTTCAAAATGTCTTTCAAATATCTTTGCTTGCATTGCCACTGTCTTCAGCTTAGGCTTTCACTAGTATGACTAGACTTTGTATTAATAGTTACTGGAGCTGACAGAAAATGATCTTTCCAAAGTAGATATGATTCTGTCTTCACCCTGCTGAAAATCCTTTAGTAGCTCCCTGTTAAGGATAGGAAGAATACACCATGTATGGCTCTACCTCCTGCCTACCTCTCTGTCTTCTTTTCTAGTCACTTTCTTCCATTCTTCACACTCTACAACATAACATTCTAATTCCATTTTACTGACAATTTCATGCTTCTTTATGCATGAAACATTTCTCTGGTGCTTGGCATGACCTTCCTTTCTTTCCCTTTTTTGCCTAGATAGGCTCAGCATCATCTAACTCAAAAATGTCCCATTCCCTGTAACTACTGCTCCTAGGCACAGTTGCTTACTACCCTTCCATGCTCTCACACTTTGCATTTTCTGTGAACCTCCTGGAATCCTCTAGCTTAACTATTTGCTTACATAATCTATCCCACATTTCTCACTTCTTTGAAAACTTAGTACTTACCATGGTACCTGGCACATTAGACACTATGCTAAATAAATGCTTTTTGAATGAACTGGGCTCATGGCTGGGTGCATTGGCTCACGCCTGTAATCCTAGCACTCTGGGAGGCCAAGGTGGGAGAAACACTTGAGGCTGGGAGTTCGGGACTAGCTTGAGTGACAGCAACACTTCCTCTTTACAGAAAAACAAAAAATTAGCTAGGCATGGTGGCATGCATATGTAGTCCCAGCTACTCAGGAGGCAGAGGCAGGATGATCACTTGAGCTCAGGAGTCTGAGTTTGCAATGAGCTGTGATGATGCCACTGCACTCCAGCCTGGATGACAGAGGGAAACCTTGTCTCAAAAAAGAAAAAAGAAAATCAACAACAACAACAGCAAAAATCACTGTCCCTTTCAGTAGTGTTTGTATTAAATAAAGACAGCTTTGTCCCAAAGGCCAAGCTTCTAATTTGACATTCATTTCAGTGGTTTCTAATCTGGTTTATTCTTTGTTGGAATTTTTTTTTTTTTTTTTAAGTGGCGATGGTGTGTAGCTCTGAAAGTAGAAGCTGACTTCCTACCCCTAGTAAGTGTAAACTCAAAAGAAATGTCAGGGTTTGGGATAATTTTTATTAAGCTGTATCCATTCTGTTTATTTTCTGAACCTGGACCACTTCAAATTTATCGAGCTAATTAACCTTCTCAAGTACTTGTATCTTAGCCACTCAGTTAGCTGACTTCATCTTTCAATACTATAGTTCATAATGTATTCAGAAGCTCTTCCTGGACAGTTTTCTTTACTGGTAGAGTGCCTGCCATATATGCAAACCTCCTTCCTCATTGGCTGTCACATACTTATTTTCTACATTCCAGGTGTTCTTTTTATACTGGTAAGCGAGTGTGGTTTGCAGTATTGAATCAGTATTTCTTCTCAGAATGTTTATTCTGGTGGATTTATATTTTCTGGTGAAAATGCTCTATTAATTCACCCATACTCCTAACTAGATTTTTGTTGGGGAGGCACATATGTACAGTTTCTTTGGGGGCTACTTCTTAATTGACACGGCACAGATTGTCAATATAGAATAGATATGCCATAACCAGGCCTTAGTATCATTTCCCCCATTACATAACTTGCTCAAAATTTTTCTTCTTCACTTTCAAAACCATTTATATTTCCTCTAATGTTTATCTATATTTGAATTTTACATTAGCCCTCCATTTTCACTTTCAAATACCTTCTATGCCGTAGTCATCTATCTGCCAAGCTATAAAAATCTTTTCTGATTTTTTTTCTTAGTTCTCTGCTCCCTCTGTACTTTTGCTTAAGTTATTGCTTTTTGTCCCATGTCTGACCAACATATGCTACTTCAACAAGGAAACTGTCAAAATCATTCAAGTTGGAATTAACCATCATGACCTTTCCCATAATTATATATTGCCATTCTATTAATGTTAAATCACTTATGTAGCTCTGCAACCAACCAATAAAATGGGCATTTGAGTTAGATGACTTGAATTCCGGTCCCACATCTGCCATTACTAAGTGACACATCTTGGGCTAGCCACTGAATGTGTTAATTTTTTGTTTGTTATAAGGTAATTATAACTAGTTCAAAGAGTTATTAAGAGAAAATGGGACAGCATATATAAAAGTTATTTGTAAATTATAAAGCTCTATAAATATTAGATAATCTTAGATTTGAATTAAAATATGGGTACTTGTAAAAGTATGGGTAATAATGTCTTATTTATTACTATAAACTCCTCCTATACTTTGCTCACAGAGGAAATATGAAATGAGTTGATTTAATTATGAATTTCTTGCTGGATACAAAAAATGATAAAATCATCTTTTTGAGACATACATTTGTAAAATATTTGCCTTATATATACAGCTTACGAGTTATTTGTAGTATCAGACAACACTTATATTTACAGTATCTCCAGCAAAACACAGGAGTTTACCTCCTTTTTTTTTTAAGTAAAACTCTTGCTAAAACTTAGATACTTCCAATCAAAGAGATTATGTAATTTTTGAAGGTAGATAAATCTTTCAGATTTTCTTCTGCTTATGTTCTCATTATCAAGGTTAGTTGCTTTCTTTTTTCTTCTTTGCTTTTGAGAACAATCCATTGGTTCATTGTGTCCAAAACTCAATAGATAAACAGATTAGTAGAGGTGTGAGGTTCTATGTATGGACTTGAAATCACATTGGCCTTTCAAAAAGTACTGAGAGTACTGTTTGCAAATTGCAATTTTGCTATCCTATTATTTGTTGTCATTCTTTTTGAACAAAACATTAATGAAGGATTTGTTTATATTTTTCTTATGATGAAATGATAGTATTTGTAGAAATTATGAATATTCTTGTTACATAGGTCTTTTTTAGAAGTTCATTTAAGAATTAGTTTGTGAGAATTGAAAGCTATTTCATGCTTTTCCTAATTTTTACTTCAATTTGTTATGTATTAGAAAACTAATATACAAAATATATGGTGAATAATCTTTATATCAAAACCTCATTATCTACATTGATATGAGTACATATCTCAATTATGATCCTTTGACCTTTTACTTAGTTTTTCTTGGTCAGAATTCAAATAGTTGAGTAGCCAACAGGTGATAAATGTCCCATTAATCTTTCTGACTCTCTAGCTCCTGAGCATGAGAATTGCTGATCAATTATACCAATTGTCTCTTAAATGAGCTTTTCACATCTGCCTCTTATTTCATTAGTTAACTGTCTGCCCGAAGATCTGATAAGATGGAATACTAGTACCTTTTTATAGCTTGTTCTGTCTGTACAATAAGGATACAGTCGTTAGCAAAATGGACACAAAAGGCTATTTATCTACTACCTACAATAAATATACATGCTAGTGTGTAGAAGGCATTTGAGACTGTTTACTGAAATCACCTTAAGAAAAAAAAAAATAACTGGTTTCACTTCAACTTTCCATTTAGCAACAACTAATGTAACATTATGTCATTTCTTAGTATATGATGCTTTTACTAATTACATTTTGCCTCAAAAAAGAAACAGTCTATTGTTATTGTAATTTTAAAAACAGTGAAAACCTTTTAAAGATAATTACCAAGCATCATAATTAACCAGAAGTTGTTATTAATCTTTGGTTTTATCTTCATCTATGTGGCACTTTAAAAAACTACCAATTAGTATCTGCTTTCTTATTATATACATTTTTATACAGCAGCAATCATTTTAATTGGAAAAAGTCTTGAATAATTAATGTTTAAAGTGTTTATAGGAAGACTGTTTTCTTACCTGTAGAGTGGGAATAATACTACTATGTCATAGAGTATAAGGAGAATTAAACAAGACCATGTACATAGGCACTTGACACAGCGTCTGGCCCATACTAAGTGATCAATGAGTAGTAGCTTATTACATATGCATTATTACATTTAATTCTTTTTTCTTCAGTCATCTATTCTAAGAGTTTAGAAGCATAGCAATTGAAGATCTTATAAATATTGCTTAATGTATTAATTATACATGAAATTTACTTTTTATTATTTTAAAAATCATTTGATAACTAATAAGTTATGGGAAAGTACCTATTTTTAAATTATTTGAATTTTGTCTTTTGGAACAAATTTCAGGCAGATCCTCAATGATTATTGTTCTTGACTCCAGGAGATAATCACATAGCATATCTCATTAGAATAAAAACAGCTCTACCTAGCTCAATTTCAATAGCCTTCCCCACCTTGTTTAAATATAAGAAATGGTTTGACCAAATAAACAACCAAAGGATGAAGTAAGCTTTTGAGTACTTTTCACATCATCTTGAATATCTGAATATTCTAAAATTAATGTTATAAAAATATATGTTAGGTAAACATTTCCATTCATTTTATTTTAGGAATTCTATTTTAAAGAAAGTTTTTATAAGTTAAAATTGTATAATGAATTACCTTGGAATGATGATTTTTCTACCATTGTAATTTCATTTTGTTTTTACCTTTCCTTGTTATAGGCCTTGTTTGTATGAAGTCCAGCACATCGGTGGTTGAGCTTGTTATGCTGCTTTGTTCTCAGGTACAAAAATCCCATTCACTTGATTACATTAAATATATGGAGATGTTACTAATAACAAAATGTATGTGCATATATGTGTATATGTTTATATATTTTTAAAATTTCCATCTCTTATCCCATAGATGAAGAAAATAATTTATGTTGAGCTTTATTAGTATATAGATTATTTTACATGTAGATGTTGACTTATTCTCCCTCTCCCTTCTTCCACTCTTTTTACCAGTCTTATTCTCTCCTACTCTCCCTATCCTTAAGTTGTTTCCTGTCTTTCTGCAAATATGTGTATATATATATATATATATATATATATATATATATATATGTATAAAATTTGTTATTGGTCTTTTGATACCCTTCTTTACTGCCTACCTTTTAAAAATGACACAACATAATTCACAATTTGAAGTGCATTATTAATTACAGCGTTTCTTCTCTATTAGATTAGAGGTAATAAAAACTAAGTTTTTTTTACTCAGCACCCAAAATGATACAACTCCTTAGAATTGTCTTTAATATGATACCTTACTGCTGTCCCTTTTTTATGTGTAATTTGTATATTTCAGTGTAAATTCTAAAAATGTACTTATATTCTTGATCTTCAATAACCAGAACTTTTAAAAAATTGTAATAGTTGGGTATTATTTCTTAAAATGTATGGGAAACTAAAAAATATATATATATACACATATATATGTGTATATATATATACACATATATATGTGTATATATATATATATATATATATATATACACACACAGCTTATTTTTAACTAAAATAACTAAAATAGGAATCTAATGGTCTTTCTTCTCACCGGCTCTGGCAAGCCTCCTCGCGATCCTGATTATAAGTATTAAATATTTTCTAATATCAGAATGAAAAAAAAGCTTCCATATTTTTGTAATAAGAAGTTATTACATTTATCCCTGTTTTCCCCAATAGAGAGAAAAGTACATCTAATCCATTTCTGATTACTGGTATGAGGTCTGCCTAAAACCACAACTAACTTGCAGTAAACAACAATATGACTTCAATTGAGCCTTTAAAACATCAGCAAAAACAAACAAATCACGCAAAAAACTTACCAATTGATTTTCAGTTTTCAGGTTTACTTTCTTCAAGAACATATTCATAGGGAAATTATTAGGTCCGTTTTTCCCTTTTTAAGCAGGAACAATATTGATAAAGAAGAAGTTAAAGAAAACATCCCTAACAGGAGTTCATCTGCAGGGCATTTGAAAATTTTGTCACTTGGTGCTGAAGTCCTGAGTTCGAGAGACTTTCTGAGATCTATCTGGACCTTTTAGGTTCATGATAATGAATAATTTTAAAATGCTTTTATGTAAAGAAATAGCTTAGAATTCCTTCTTCCTTAGCCCTGCATTTCACTGCAGTTCAGAGAAATAAAGAGGAATGTAGCATTAGGATCTAGTGTCTTTGATGGCCTCATCATCTAATCATAGGTTTAACATTACTCATTTGCTGGCTCCAGGAATTCCTGCCATTAAGGGCCCTAGAGATGAAACTTTGCCTCAAATATTGATTGAGAGGAAGAGTGAGAAATTTAAGCTGTCTATGCAGTGCACTTTCTTTCAGCGTTTCAGCAAAGCAATATTGTAAACATGTCTCTCAATTTGATTTTTAAGTTGAATTTTTAAAATAATCCATAGTGTTTTAAAATATATTTGAAGTGGTTAGTTGATTAAATGTACCACATTTAAGTGATTTTAAAATGTATGCTTGTTTTAAAAATAGCTCCCAATTATTTTATTTTCTGTTAAACTGAAAATATTGGTTTCCACAAAATATTTTTAAGGAAACAAATGAGTATTCCACCTTCAATCCAATTCAGATGGGGGAGTTTACTATTATACTGTGAAATTAAGTTTATAAAACCATCTTTGTAGATTAATTGCTGCATGGATGTTTAAAACCGTGTCTTTGGTTTTAAGGACACACACACCAAAAAATGGACATGTCTTCTTCAAAGTTTTTAAAAGTAATCTGCCATTTTTCTGTACTACTGAAATTCAGAATGATTTATATTCTATTTTAATCCATTAGCAGGGCAGCATAGCGTAGCAGACCTCTGATAAAGAGAAATAAATAAGTTAATGGTGCTGTGGAGGTTGCTTGGCATTGCTCTTTCCAAAGCAGGGTTCTCTTCTACAGGCCTTAATGCATTTCTTCTGCAGTGGAGCTGATCCCTGTAGAATTAGCAGAGTTCTTTAGGCTTTTTGCCAAAGCTGAAGGTAATTCTGATGAATCTTTAAAGCTGCAGAGTTCTGAGTACTTTTTGTTTTATTTTACAGACAGCCTTTTGTATTGATAGCTCCATGTTATTATCATGAGCAGTATTAGTACTAGTAAAAACAGTTGAAAAGCTGAATGAGTAAACTGTCTCGATGCCTTGATGTCTTCATGATACCTTACTGCTTTCCCCTTTTTATGTGTAAATTGTATATGTCAGTATGTAAATTGTATTCTCAAAATCCACTTACGCTATTGATCTTTAATAATCAGAATGTACTATCTATATTTTTTCCATAGTGAGAAATACAGCTAAGATATTAATCTTTACACTGTGATTTAATTTTAGTTAAAGTAAGTTTTCAAAGCAAATGGAATTTTTCAGTTTATTTATTTATGTAAATATGCTTTTCTTTTTTAAATATTGATAAACCATTGAAAGATAAAAATTTTTTATTTATTTATTTTTTGAGAGAATAGGCAGCTAAGGATTGAAAGGGGAAAGGAAAATGCAGTATTTTTGGCAGAATTTTGTTTTTCATTGCTAAAATACATGAGATGCTTTTATTTTTATGGTTTTCATTTTCATTTTGGAAATTTCTTGTTAACTACTACATATCATTAAGGATATAATCTTTTCTTTCTTTTTTATCTGAGCTCCTAAATAAACTTTCTATTGCTAATAGCTAGTACCCAAAATATGGTCTAAATTTACATGAGATCATATTACAAGTGTCTGAAGGTACTTGTCAAGGATAATTCACTTCATATGGGTAGACTTTTAAACTCCAAGGGACATGCCATCCAGTCTATCCCCGGTGGAATTTTACATCTCCATAGAAAACATATTTTAAGTTTCAAGAAGCTGTTAAGAGTTATTACGATGATATATTTGTTCTTTAGCAAATACCCAAAATGTTTCTTTCTTCTATTCTGGATAATTTTTTTCTATGTAGATCTATGACACAAAAATAAATTTTATGAATTAACTATTTATCCTTTTTTACTTGTAATTTGTATTAAAGTTACAGGTAGTAGTACCTTTTCTAAAAAAAAAATTGGTTTTCTGTCATTTGAAGTGAAATGAAATGAAGTAAAATAATTCATATGCATTGTATTTGATAAAATCAGTGCTTAATCAGTTAGGGACAATGTTTTCTACAGGTTCTGCAGTATATCACAGGCCTGATACTGTCTTCTGTTATAGGATTTCTTACGTTTTACAACTAGTCATGGTTAAGGGGCTTTACATTATTCTCTGTGCGTACTTATTTTTTCAATACATTATTCTAAGTGTATTCTGTTCTTTGATGAATAGCAGATTTCGTTTTCAAGTAAACTTTCTTAGGTACTATAATAGTGTCTAATTATTTCCAGATATTTTTAGGAAGTCTCCAAGAGAAGTACTGCAGGAAAAATTGAGTGATGTTATCCCATAGGATTTCTTTAAGTTTTTATAAGTAAAGCTTAGCAGATGTCACTTGGAGTTTTCTGTGCCTTATCTGTCAATAGAAAATGTTTTATAAATTGAGAAACTTTATGTAAAAAATAATGTCTCTCGGTATTTAAGTGCTTTCTGACTTGAAGCACTGGTAAGCAAATGCATGCTTAATAAATCATTTTTATTCTCATTGAAACCTAAAAATGTATAAGTAATATAAAGTAATAGGCTTGCCAGTCTCTCAGTTTAGTATCTGTATATGAATTTACTAACATGAATTATTTTGTGGTTTTGTCTGACTTTATTCTTTTCTAAACACTTCATATACTTAAAGAAAACAGATTATAGTGACTTTACTGATATGATCAAGGCATAACCCAGGACTTCTAAAGACAACACTTAAAAAAGAACCAGAACTGAAGAACAGTCTTCCTTGTTCAAATTATTTGGCCTTTGAACATTTAAATTTTTTATTTGTTTCTCCAATTTGATCTAGTTTAGTCAGATGGTACAAAGGAGAAAAAGATTTACTTTTCTTCTTCTAAACCTAAGATTGAGGTACAAAGATATAAATAAGAGTATATATAGACTTATTAAAATATATTCATTCATGAGTACTCAGTATTGAAAGGACTTTTGATGTGTAAGGAGATTACGAATACAAGAAAACTAGGAATTGACTAGATTTTTTTTCCATTGTCTTTGGAAATATAATGAAATCTTAATTATGACAATGAAATTATGTCACATTTAATTCAGTGATTACTTACTAATATTTAGTGACTACAGTTTTTGACATTGTGGTAGTTACTAAAGACTTATTGAAACATTCTTTCATTTCTCAAGGAATCTAGTGTTATCTGTGAAACTTGCAAATTATGCAGCTGAATACAAATCAATGAATAAAAATAAAAAACTAGGACATGATATTTTAAGTTGAATATAAAGTTTTACTTTTTTGTATATTTTCTTCATTTTGTTCATGTATATTTCAACATACTTTATTTTTATTTAAGTATCATGAAAGAAATAGTTTTCTGTGTCCTTTTTTTTTTCAAATTTCTGAACCATAGTAGTTCAGAAATTTGATTCTATGCATTAGCAATAAGATTTTCATAGAAGGCTTTATTGACATGGACTAAAGATGGACTCCGAAGGTAGCAGGCTTTCAATTCATCATAATCAGAGGAAATTCAGGCTGAAGAAACAGTCTGAGCAAAGATCTGGAGAGGAGTGAACCAGTTACATGCTCATGCCAGAGATCAGCCTCATTTATAGTACATCAGAAATTAAGTAGCCAGTTAATATATTTATGTGCTTATTCTAGAGTATTACCCATTTCTAGGCAATGTATAATGCAATACTTTCCTCAAGAGTATTTTAATATAAAATATTGAATATGTTAAACATAGAATTAAGACTGGTAAGAAATTTCTAACTTTTAAACAGTATTTTATAGTCCATAGTCATTGCCTTTACTGATTGTGCCTATGTTTTTAGAAGAACAAAAGCCACTCTTTATTCTTAAGTATCTAAGAAATCCTTGCCTTTTTCTCTGGACATTGGCTGGCCCCAACTCTTAACCTGTGGTATAATGTCATCTCTAAGTTAAAGGGGGCAAAGTAGGCATTTAAATTTTCTCTGGACAGTGGCTGGCCCCAATTCTTAACCTGTGGTATAATGTCATCTCTAAGTTAAAGGGGGCAAAGTAGGCATTTAAGTTTTCTTTGGAATGGCTATGTTATATTATCTTTCTTGCCACAAAAGTTTGTAATAGTCCTAAAGTCTTGATAAAAATTAAACAGGAGATTGAAAATGATGAGACATATAGATTATAGTCAACTTGGATTATAACAAATATTTTAAACTATGGGAAAATGTGGAAAATTACATACTAAAAATGAAGACATTTTGAAGGAAAAAGAAAAAGTATTTCAATAGGAAATAATCAGAAAACTTCCAATTAATGTATCTTGTGGAAAATGACTACAGAACAATTTGCAGCACGAGGACAGACTCAATCTCTGTTTATCTATTCAATTATTTATAGCATTTTTGTATGAAAAATCTAATCAAAGATTTAAAGAGCATATAATTCAAATTACTTTTGATTGTTTCCATGAAGTCTTTTATTATTGGTTTCTTTCAACTTCTAGAGAAGTTAGGAAGTACAATAAATTTTTAGTCAGTCACTTTTATATTATAAAATATTTTTTTCTAAGCTAACTGTAATGCATGTGCTACTTTTTCTAAGCTAACTGTAATGCATGTGCTACACATGTTATAACACTTAGCATATATCCAGCCCAAATTATAAATGGACATAGAAAATGATAAAAGTTCAGAGCTTATCTGTTAGAAATTATAAAATAAAAAAGAAAAATGGCAGTAATTTTCTTTCATGTCTGACTTCTTATAATTCTAATAAAATTGAGACAAAAAATTTCAGTGAGCCTTGGCCAGCTGTAGGGTTATCCTTTTGAGTGCTATAATGTCTGTGACAGAGGAGAAGAAATGTATTAATAGAATATTCTGCAGTACAAATTTCCTGGGACATTGACCATAAGCCCACCTCTCTGACCTAAAATGTCTTTCCAGAGTTTGCCACAAAATTTACTCCTTTCCCTTCTTCCAAGTTGTTTGGTTAGTTTGTTTTCTTCAGTCTTTATTTTCTTAAATTTATGTAATATAAGTTCTTCAGGCACATTACAACTCTGAAAAACAGTGAAAACAGTAGGTATGTATTTCACATTCCTACCTCTATTTCACATTCTTTTCTTTCTTAATATATTTTCTTCATTTTCTCATATGTATATTTCAACATACTTTATTGTTATTAGCGATTAGGTAAGAAATAGTTTTCTTATACTGCACATTTCCTAATGGTTATTTTTTCTGTGCGTTTACTTTGTTTTTATATAATTATAGACTCACAGAAGTTGCAAAACTATTAGCGTCCCATACACCCTTCCCTCAGCTTCTTCCAATAGTGACATCTTATATAAAAGTGTACTAGAGTGTCAAAACCAGGAAATTCATATTAGTATAATACTGTTAACTAGATGACAGACATTATTCAGCTTTCCCTATCTTTCATGTATGTTCATTTACATGTGTATATAGTTCAATGCCATTTTATTCCAGGTATTAATCCAACCAACACAGTTACTGTTTCCTCTTATCTTTTCAATTATTTCAACCTCTTTTTCATGAAGCTTCTCTGATTTATGATTATATGATTCTAATTTTTCCATCATTCCCTTAGTCATTTGTGTGCATAGATCTGGACAGTAAATATAGGTACCTGTTTACATGTTTTAATTGGATGGTATTTTTTGATTTTTTTTATTTTAATAGATTTAGGGTGTACAAGTTGAATTCTATTACATGTATATATGTTGTATAGTGGTAGAGCCTGGCCTTTTGGTATACCCACTACCCAAGTAGTGTACACTGTACCCCATAGGTGATTTTTCATCCCTTATTCCCCTCACCCTCCTCCCTTTGAATCTCCAGTGTCCATTATACCACTCTGTGTACCCTTGTGTAGTACATAGTTTAGCTCCCACTTATGTGTGAGAACATGTGGCATTTATTTTTCTGTTCCTGAGTTACTGCACTTAGGATGATGGCCTCCAGTTCAAGTTGCTGCATATTTTCTTAATCTACTCATCAGTCTTATAGGTTGATTCCGTATCTTTGCAATTATGAATCGTGCTGTGAAAAACATATAAGCATAGATGTATTTTTAATATAATAATTTATTTTCCTCTGGGTAGATACCCAGTAGTGGGATTACAGAGTCAAATGGTAGATCTACTTTAAGTTCTTTGAGAAATCTCCATATTGATCTCCACAGAGGTATACTAATTTATATTCCCACCAACAGCATATGAGTTCTCCCTTTCACTGCATCCAAGACAGCATCTATTGTCTTTTTACTTTTTAGTAATAGCCATTCTAATTGGAGTAAGATGATATCTCCTGGTGGTTTTAATTTGCATTTTCCTGATGATTAGAGATGTTGAGCATTTTTTCATATGTTTTTTGGCCATTTGTATACCTTCTTTTGAAAATATGCCTGTTCATGTCATTTGCCCACTTATAAGGGGGTCATTTGTTTTTTTTTCTTGTAGAATTGTTTGAGTCCCTTATAGATTCTGGCTATTGGTCCTTTGTCAGACACATAGTTTGTAAATATTTTCTCCCATTCTGTAGGTTGTCTATTTACTCTTTTGATTATTTATTTTTTGAATTTTTATTTCAGAATATTATAAGAGTACAAATGTTTTGGTTATATAAATTGCTTTTGTACCATTTGAGTCAAAGTTCTAAATGTGCCCATAATCCAGATAGTGTACATTGTACCCATTAGGATGAATGTACCCATCCCCTTCTCCCCTATCCCATCTGATTGATTTCCAATGAATGTTATTTCCACATATCCACATAGGTGTTGATCAGTTAGTACCAATTTAATGGTGAGTACATGTGGTGTTTATTTTTCCATTCTCATGATACTTCACTTAGAAGAATGGTCCCTAGTTCCATCCAGGTTAATACAAGAGACCTCAAAAGCAAATGCTATAAAAACAAAAATAGACAGATGGGATTTAATTAAGCTATAAAGCTGTGCAGAAGCCGCACAGAAGCTTTTTAGTTTAATTAAGTTCCATTTGTTTATTTTTGTTTTTATAGCATTTGCTTTTGGGGTCTTAGTCATAAATTCTTTGCCTAGGCACACGTCCAGAAGATTTCTTCCTAGGCTTTCTTCTAGGATTTTTATTCTTTCAGGTCTCACATTTATATCTTTAATCTATCTTGAGTTAATTTTTGTATATGGTGAGAGGTAGGGATCCAGTTTCATTCTTCTGCATATGGCTATCCAGTATTCCCAGCACCATTTATTGAAAAGAGTAGCCTTTCCGCAGTGTATATTCTTGTCAACTTTGTCAAATATCAGTTGGCTGGAAGTATGTGGCTTTATTTCTGTGTTATCCATTGATCTATGTGTATGTGTGTTTATACATACATAACTAACATAACATATACATACATAACATAGTTAAACATAACTATGCTGTTTGGGTTACTGTAGCCTTGTAGTATAATTTGAAGTCAGGCAATGTTATGCCTCAATTGGATGCTCTTGTAAAGGCATAAAAAATCATAAAGGCATGATTTTTTTTATCTATCACATTGTAGTTTCCTTTACAATAGTCCTCTTGTCCAATATTTCCTCTTTTTGAAGCATTCATTTCAACCAACAGAGAAAATGAATATTGTATATTCTCAGCAATATATTTAATTAACATTTATGAAGAGCATTTTAAATTTTAGATTGTTCATTTAAGACAATCCAACAGAAAAGACTACTCAAGGATGACACAAAGCTTTAAAGTCTTCCAGGGTCACTTTATGGATGTCAGTAAGTTCAGTTGAGCTACAAATTTGTACTACATTGAAGTTTATTTTATTTTTCTATTGCCAGAGATGCCATTTTGCTCATCACTATTTCATCCACACCTAACATAGGTGTGCAGCACATAGGATAGGTATTTATTAATGAATTATTGTGTTAATTTATGAATAAATAGGAATGTATCATCTGATTTTATTTGTTTATTTTTATTGTGGTAACATATATATAACATAAAATATGCCATTTTCACCCTTTTAAGTGTACACATAAGTGGCATTAATTAAATTCACAATGTTATGTAACCCATCAGCACTGTAGTTGACCCTTGAACAATATGAAGATTGAACAATATGAAGGTTAGGGCACGACCCCCACACACAGTTGAAAATCTGTGTATAACTTTTAACTCCTTGAAAACTTAACTAGTAATAGCCTACTGTTGATCCAAAGCCTTACTGATAACATAAACAGTTGATTAATGCATATTTTGTATATTATATGTAGTGTATACTATATTCTTACAATAAAGTATGCTAGAGAAAAGAAAATATTATTAAGAAAATCATAGAGAAGAAAAAATATACTTACTATTCATTAAGTGGAAGCAGATGATCATAAAGGTCTTCTTCCTCATCATCTTTACTTTCTGAGGAGGAAGAGAAAGAAGGGATTGGTCTTGCTGTCCCTTAAGGGTGGCAGAAGCAGGAGAAAATCCTTTTATAAGTGGACTCGTGCAGTTCAGACCCATGTTGTTCAAGAGTCTACTGTTATTTCCAAAAATTTTCAATACCCCGAACACAGATTCTGTGTTCATTAAACAATAATTCCAAGTTTCTCTCTTCCCGGCCCCTTTTACCTCTAATCTACTTTTTCTCTATGAATTTACATATTCTAGATAGTTCATGTAAGAATCATACATTATTTGTCTCTTTGTGCCTGGCTCATTTCTCTTAATGTGATGTCTTCAAGGTTCATCCATGTTATAACATAAACTTCATTCCTTTTTATACTGGAATCATATTTCATTGTATGTACATTACCACATTTTGTTTATCTATTTACCTTTTGATGAACACTTAGGTTTTTTTCTACCTTTTGAATAATACAATGAATAATGCTCAGTCAACATTGCGATATATGTATCTGTTTGAGTCCCTGTTTTCAGTTCTTCTGGGCATATACTTAAAAGTGGAATTGCTGGGTCTTGTGGTAATTCTATGTTTAACTTTTTGAGGAACCACCAAACTGCTTTTCACAGTGGCTTTAAAAACCATTTTGTACTCCCATGAGGAATGCATAACAGTTCTGATTTTTCTACATCCTCTCCAACACCTGTTATATTTTGTGGGGGTTTTTTGTTTTGATTTGTTTTGGTTTTTTAATTATAGCCATCCTATTGAAAGTGAAGTGGTATGTCATTGTGATTATGATTTGCATTTCCCTGAGCATCTTTGTATGCACACATTGGCCATATTTATATGTCTTCTTTGAGCAGTACCTCTTCAATTCCTGTGCCCACTCTTTAATTTGGTTGGTTTTTTTGTGTTGTGGATGAGTTGTAGATGTTCTTTATATATTCTGGATGTTAAACCCTTAATAAATATATAACATGCAAATATTTTTTCTCATTATGTGAATTGT
Organism: Microcebus murinus; assembly: GCF_040939455.1. Taxonomy (NCBI): domain Eukaryota; kingdom Metazoa; phylum Chordata; class Mammalia; order Primates; family Cheirogaleidae; genus Microcebus; species Microcebus murinus. The sequence continues at coordinate 70,314,149 of NC_134116.1, read as the reverse complement.
CTTTTCATTCTCTTGATAGTGTTTAGATATATAAAAGTTTTTGATTTTAATAATGCGCTATTTATTTTTTATTCTTTTTGCCATACATTTGATATTAGATGTATGAAACCATAGTCCAAACAAAGCTCATGCAGATTTGCTCCTGTATTATCTTCTAATAGTTTTATAGTTTTCGTTCTTAAATTTGGGTCTTTGATCCACTTTGAGTTAATTTTTTTACATGATAGGAGGTAGAGATTCAACTCCATTCTTTTGCATTCAGATTATCTGGTTTCCCCAGTACCATTATAAAAAATAATATAAAAAAATCAGCAAGATGTTATGTATGCATTACTTCTTTTTGTACTAAGTTTGCAAAATTAGGTATATATTTTATAATTAGAATACAAGTCAGTTCACACTAACCAGATTTAAAGTGCTTGTGGCCATATGTGGCTAGTAGATGCCATATTGATCAGCACAGCTCTATGCTTTATATATGAATATCTGTGCTTTTCTATTTTTAATGTTAATATAATCCAAAAGTGGAACAAGCTATTCTAGAAGCCCAGGATGTAATAGGTCTTCAAACCAAGATTAGCTGCTTGTATGTGAAAGATTCTTGCGCTTAAGTTAAAAAAACTGGCTTACATACCAATTGCTACATTATTATCCATGAATAAATATGAAATATTTAATGTAACTTCTAAATCTTAAACTATTCATTTGAATGTGACAAACACTAACTTTTTAACAGCTCAAACCTACCATATATATGTATGTTATATATATTCAGTTATAGAATGTGTTCTCTTAAAAAATAATCTGTTATAAAACAATCTAGACCTTTTTGTTATAAACACAAACACAACTACATATGTATGTTCATTTTAGATAATAAAAATGTTAAATTTATTAATATAATTTAGTGATCTAAAATTCTGAGAATCCTCCTTATGTTTATAAGATAAATTAACTTTTCTTTTAGTAATCAACTAGATATATTTTCTTATTGCCTAATGGTTTTTCTGTGGTTTACCTATATAGCAGTAAACTTTTCTTTTAACTGATCATGGATTATTAATTTCTTATATTAAATTTTCCTATGATACTTTTAATAAGATATTCATAAAAATAAGGAATGGAAATGAAAGAGGTACTCTAAATACTTTTCATATATATTTCACTAGTTTATGTTTTACATACGTTGTAAAAATTACTCATTCCTGTTTTTTTCATTCTACATAGTATTATTTTCAGTTTAGTCATTGTACTTATTAATGTCTCCAACTTATCACATAGAATTTATAAGCATGCCACTTACAATGAAAATGTTAAGGAACTTTTTTAGTGACAGTTAATGACAAGCAGACATTAAGAATATAGGAAATATAAAATCAGTTCTCTTGTTCTAGAAGACTTAAGATTTCAATTTACCCTCCCATTTTTCCCTTGCAGTATTTTTCATATTTTAGAAAATTTTAAGATAGATTGAATCTCTAAGGACATTATGTCGGTTTATTTAATTGCACGCAAAGAAGAGAGAATGAGAAATGTACTTTGAGCTGACATAGATAAGGAGAAACTGATGGGGAGGAAAAAATTATGTTCTGGGTCTGTGATTTCTTCTACTAAGTCATCTAACTACCATAAAGTGCTTATGAAGAGCACATAGGGATTTCATCGTCATCCTTCTGGAACTTATTTGTCTTCAAAGTGTTTAGTTTCAAAGGGTCTTTAACACGAGATCCAGTTCCCTGAAAAAGTCCTTCATCTTGACAAAATTTTATGCATCCATGTAGAAGAGTTAAAAAAAAAAATTGTGACAAAACTGTCTAAAGACTTGGCAGCTCTCTGCAGGCATTCAGACCCGAAGTTAAAAATGTTTCCCCACGAAGATAAAAATCTGATGCCTACAGTTAATTTACACCTTTTCATATGGTTGTTCATTTTTTTCAGTAGCAGAGTGAGTATATGTGTATATATGTGTGTTTTCTCAAATGGCAAGGAGCTATCTGGAATAACTTGTAATATAAGACTTTAAAATATACTTTTTGCCTATCATTGCCAAGAGCTTGTCCTTGTTGAAATGACAGTAAATTATTCTTAGAGCCTTGCATGTGTTCTTATGTATCCTTATTCCTTGTTTTAAGCATTTTCTCTAAGTCTGTATGTCGAGGAGGATCACTGGAGAGCTAGGACAGGAAGGGGTTCAAGTTTTCTTCCATGTCCACCTGTATCCCATTTTTTGATTCTCAAGGTAGTTTATACCTCAGCAACCACAGCAAACTAATATCTTTTCCTTCTCTGTGCTATGTACTTTTCTTGTCACAAAGTTTTGCATATCTCCCCTTTTAATATTTTATCTAATTATTCTTTTGAAATGCCTGGAATCAGTTACATAATAATGTGCATTTAAGAAATACTTTTTGATATTACAAAACAAATGTGCATCATTATAAAAGAATATAATCATTGCCTAACCAAATGTGTCACACAATTTTTTACATATTATAATGAACACTTTTAGTCTTACAAAAATACCATTTATGGGAATGAAATGCTAAAAGGGACCTTAGGAATGGCCTTAATTTAGGGTTGTGGATACGCCATTAATTATGATGTAATTAAGATGCAGTAGTGTACTATTTTGCAAATGAGTGGGAAGTTTAAATAGTTGAACAATTTGAGGGAAAATGTACACATCACTTCTTAACAATTAAGTTACCCCATGCTGGCAAGTGAGGTACTTTGCGGTTTCTTTGTGATTAGTCTTGTTGAGAGAGAAAAGTGACCTAAGTCAGTGGTTCTTAACACTGATTTCACATTAAAATCACTTAGGAGCTTTAAAATAATCCTGATACCTGGGCCCTATCCTTAGAGATTATTCTGATATGATTGGTATTTTAACAATTCTCCTGTTGATTTTTTGTTCAGGCAGAATTGTGAACGACAGATTTAAGTGACACCATAGATTGGGAGGATTAAATACAGTTCAATAACAAAACAACATTGAGTATGTACAGTATGCCAGATACTTGCTACTTAGTAGGTACACATAATTAAATAAGATTCTTCTGTTTTTTTCCTTGTCAACTGCAGATCTGGGGAAGGACACTTCCCTCTATGAAGAAGTTTTGGGAATACATATGAGTAAATAAATCACTGCAAAATATAAATAATTCTATTTCAGAGGCAATGTTCTATAATAAAAATAATATTAAATAAAGTGAGAAAATAAAGATCTAGGATTTATGCCATTTTCTATTTTCAGATGTGTTAATTATTATTTCTTTAACATTCTTTGAGATTCATTAGCTTTCCAGCATAAACTCTTGTTACATAGTGTTGCCCTTTTCCATACAAGTAAGGTCTAAAAACTCATCTATAGCTTGGGATAACCAAAGGAAAAAGTGCCATATATTACACATTTCTTCCAGGATCCTTTTTCCTTCTCGTTCCATTTTTTCTTTACACTTATGCATTGTTGTTTACTACCGAATACTATGTACTGTTTTTACCTAAGAGATAAATGGATTGGACTTTTCAACTAAAGATGCTGAAAAAACTGATTATCTGTTCTGCTTTACAACTGTCATTGAGAAATCATTAAACAAGTTTTTAAAACCTCATTCAATCTTTATGTTTCCCAAGAGAGAAACTATACTTTATCTTGTGAAGGATATTTTATTGTTCCTTTTCTCTCCCTCATGTAGTATTTTTTAAAAGTACATCAAAGAAATAAACTTGTGCCTTCTTCATTGTCCAAAACAATGAGAGCCCACATGTCTTATCCTAAATCCCAGAAAATAGCTGACAACAACTTGTTTATAATGTTTAGTTTTAGTGCTATTTGTATAGCTTAAGTCCTTACTTTACCAACTCTTCCACTGAAGCAACCCACCCCATCTCAGTAGGGACAAGTTGCAAGGGTAACGCACACTATAAGGCAAGCCACATGGTATAATCATACATTCTCTGTTCTCTTAGGCCATAAATTCACATTTTGCTATGTTATTCTTATCTTACTTAAAATTTTTTGAGTTAAATTACTCAGGTTTGTTGTTTTTGTTGTATTTTTTGGTGTTGTTGTTTTACTTTCAGACTTCAGAGGAGTGAACATGTAATGTATATCCTGAATCCTAGTATGTTCCCTGCCTGAGACTTAATATCTCACACCCCAATTTGAAAAACAGAAACTTTAAACCCCCTTTCTTCAAAGAAATCAATTGGTAACATTTTTGTGACCCTACACGTTATTAATAGTAGTTAATATTTGTTAATATCATTAATAGACATTGTCTTGATAAATTGAAAATATGTAAGTGGGGAATTATAGTTGATGAGGAATTTCGAAAACCTTCAAAAACTGAATTATACTCTCTTAATATTAGGTGGAATCCACTTTGGCCCTTACTTAGCTGAAGGCCTGCAAAACTGTCCTCATTCACCCAGCCTTATCATGTCAATGCATACCCAGTAGCATGTGTGGCAGAAAAGAAAATATTCATATTTGACAAATAAATCACTAATAGAATCTAGAAAAAAGGCACTAACGTATATAACATCTTAAAAATTTCATACATAAGGATTTTTCATATGCTTTCCACCCAATATTACTCTACTTCTAGAATTGAATTCTTGTTGTGTTAATGTGTAGTGTAGTCCCTGTGAAAATTGCATCATCTATGTCTTCTGGCCCTACTGTCATTACAGATGAATGAAACATGGCTCTTCCTTCAAAAATACAGTACTTAAAATCTAATCATGTAATGTGCACATGAAACATATAAAGAGTAAACTGCGGTTATAGAGACATATGGAAAATACTTTTTTTTTTGAGACAGGGCTGCACCCCAGCCTGAGTGTGTGTGTACATATGTGTACATATGTATGGCATCATCATTGTTGCTCGCTGCAACCTTGAACTCCTGGGCTTAAGTGATCTTCTTGCCTCAACCTCCTAAGTAGCTGGAAGTACCACAGGTGTGCACCACCACACCTGGCCTGGAAAATACCATTAAGCTAGCTAGTATTAAATTGAAAAAAAAAATTATTTCAGCTTATGTTATTTTAACATACTGTGTCAGATAAATATTTGATGTCTACCTATGCCTAAGAACAGAAGAACAGGAAAAATAGAGAACAAGATGAATAGAAGAGTTAGATTTATTGCCAGGGCACATGGGAAAATGGAAAATATCTTTTCTACCTTAAAAAAAAAATCCTTTCTTCCTGATTGAATATAGGAGGAAAGTCTCTACTTTTCCTTTTCAGTTTCCCTTTCCTCTGGATATGATAGAAAAGTCTCCACTTTTCTAGGCATTTTCCCACTATAGTTATATCACAATTTAGGAGTATATTAATATTCCTTGTAAATATCGTTTGTAACTGAACTATCTACCATTTTCTTTCTGAAACAACCTGTTTTTTGGAGTGAATTACTTTTTTGCTCTTCATTTGTTGGCTAAGTTTTTGATACGCCTATCACTAAAATTTCCCCAAACTTTCCAACAGAACTAAAATCCAGCTGTAAATCTTGTGTACATCAGGTATTCTCTCAGCCTCTGCTTAACTTTTGCCTTGGTGCTTCCATTCTCCATTGGTTGGAGAATTCCCATTACTTCCCTCCTATGTCAAAGCCATTGTTCTTTAGATACAGGTGTATCTCTTTTTTGATTGTAGCAGTGTTCAGGGTTGGTCACATGTATTTGATTCTTTTCTCTCCTTTTGAGCACTTGGTGGGTTTGCACTCCCTGCTCCAGTGAGCTTGGGCTTGGTTATGTGACTTTCTCTGGCCAGTGAATGTGAGCAAAAGTGACGTGTGTTACTTTTGGGCAAAAACTGCAAGAGCCAGGACCTGCTTAAACCTATTCTCTTTCTCCCCTGGCTGCCAGCAGCGTTCCAGACGAGGGCTACATTGCCAGTTTAGCTCCCAGGGTGAGACTGGTGATGATGTAGAGCAGAACACAGGCAACGGACACAGGACTTGAGCAAGAAATAAACCTTTATTTTTTAAACCCCTGAGATTTGGGCACTGTCACAACATAATCGTGTCTCTTCTGTTTAATGTGTTCCCTAATTTTGGCAGAGGACACCATCAGTAGGTGCTTGAACAAGAATGGATGAAAAATAAACTTTTATACATGTCTGAAAATAAGATTGTTCTGTATTCAAATTTTATTGATAGTTTGCCTGCATGGTGTGTTCTGAGTATTATAATCCTCATAATTTTCAAGGCATTGTTTTCTTCTGTATTTCAGTTTTACATTTTTTCAGTTTTAAGTTTCTTTGTGTAAACTTTTATTTGTTTTTTTCCTGTGAGCCTTTTCCTTTACCCTGGTGTTCTAAAATTTTTTGGTGATATGCTTTGCTGGAGATTTTATGTCATATACTTAATTCCTGGAATAATATTAAATATCTTTGATAATTTCTTGTCTTCCATGTTCCTTATTCACTCTTTCTAAAATTCCTACACAATGGATACTGGCCTTTCAAAGGAAAATCCTAACTTTCTTGTTGTTTTCCATCTCTGTCTTTTTTTGTTGTATCTCATTATCTTAGTGTTCTATTTCCTGGGAGATATTTTCATCTTTTGTTATTGTCTGCAATATCTTCATATGTCTCAATTATATTACTATATTTTTTTTCTATGCTTACCTATCTCTCATTTTCTAGGTTTCATATCCCTCCCCAACCCCTGCCTCCGTTACCCTTTTTACTGTTGGTTTGGTCTGTCTTTCATGTCAGGTTGTCAACAGGACTATAGGTAATGACTTTGAAAATAAAATTTGTGACTAAAGGGTCTTCTGTCTTTCTGTTTTACTAAACCAGTATATATTGGTGAATTGTTTTCTTTCAAATAATGCTACGATACTCTGCTTCAGTTCTGAAGTTTTGGAAGATCTTTTTCTGTCCCTTTCAAATACTTCTTTTTCTAATCTTAAAAATTTGAATACTTCCCAATATTCAGTCTTCTATCCTCTTTTTGTTTATTCTTTTTAGGAGACTTTTTGCCTTATGCTGTGCCTTAATTTTTCTGTGTAAATCATTGCAAATTCCGTATTCCTTTTTAATTATCATTGTCACTCTAAATCCAATAAATGCAAACTGAAGACAACATTGTTTGTGATTTTCCCCAAATGTGTGCCCTTCTACAGCATTTTCATAATCATATTACCATTCTCCCAGTCATCCATATTGAAAATGTAATAACTTTTTTGATACCACTTCTCTACTTCAGCCCTTATGTCCAGATTCTCATCCATTCTTGACATCTTTTCTTTGTAATATTTCTTATTTTTTAAGAAATGTGCTAATTTAGGGTACTATTGTCTCTCTTCTAGAAAGGCATATAAAACAATCTCCTACTTTTTCATCTTGCTCAAAAATGACAAATTATTCTTCTAAAACACAAATTTTTTGAATTAAGTTGTAGCTTTCTTATCTTTTAAATTCTAATGCCCTTAGCTTAACTCAGGCTTCTACTGTTCGTCTATCAAATGTTGTAAATTAGCATCTCATGGGCTGGATGCAGATTACAGATAATTTTAGTTTGATCTAAACAGAATTTTTTAAGCATTTTATTCTTTGATTTTTTTAACAAGATCTATTTGTGAATGCACATGTACTACTTGGATATGTACTCTGAAATATCCTATTGAAAATCCTATTCATATTACTAGTTTATGCTGATTGGAGAGCCTTAGTATACAAACAGTATTATGGAAAATCATGTTTAAGAAGTTATTTGTAAGAATCTATTTTTAAAGTGGCATGATTCTTCTTACATAAGAATCAATTTTCTCCTTAAGTTAATATCATAGTAAACATCAAGTATTCCTGAGAAGTTTGCGCATTTTGTGGGATCTTGCTTTGCAATAAATATAGGCTACATAATGGGAATATTTAAGATGATCACAGTAAGATATTTTGTTAAAAGGTAGGAAAAGGGGTTCCCTGTAATTCTTTTTGACAGAAATGATTTGAAAGTTTAAATAAAGTCTATAAAATAGAATAGCAATCTTGTCATTTGGGTAAATTTTAGTTAAAGGTTATGGTAGCTAGAACCCAATGTCTTTGCACCATCCCCTGGCTACCCTGTCTCTTTTTCCAAGTTGTTGATTCTCTCTCCTTGTGAGATTCAGGATTTGTTCTCCTATAATTCTTCACACATTTACTTAGGGCAAAGAAGATGTATGCCCTCAAGTACCTACTTTGGGGGACCACATGTATTCCCAGCATGTGTGCAGAGCCTTAAAAGGGAATGTGATTAGGAGTAGAGAAGGGTTTGCAGGGAGACTGTTTTATGTGAAGCTGAATTTGTGGAAAGGGCAGCTGAGCACCTCTGTGGAGTAAGCATATTATTTATTAGGAAAACCATGGAGGACGGAATCTGCAGATGAGTGGCATGAGTGACCAATAAGAATTTTTTTTATTAAATTGTATTAGGAGACTTAAGGGAGTATTTATTTATAGAGCTATTAGAAGGGATATAATTTTCAATCTAAAAATTTGCTATTTCTGAGCTATATTTTTTTTAAAAGTGGAAATAATTAGAATAAACCAAAAACAAAAATATTAAATCATATTCTAAATATTCCATAGGAAAAGTATAAAATAAGCAATATGATGCTCTAATTAAAAACACAATGTGGCCGGGCGCGGTGGCTCACGCCTGTAATCCTAGCACTTTGGGAGGCCGAGGCGGGCGGATCGCTCAAGGTCAGGAGTTCGAAACCAGCCTGAGCGAGACCCCGTCTCTACCAAAAATAGAAAGAAATTAATTGACCAACTAAAAATATATATACAAAACATTAGCCGGGCATGGTGGCGCATGCCTGTAGTCCCAGCTACTCGGGAGGCTGAGGCAGTAGGATCGCTGAGCCCAGGAGATTGAGGTTGCTGTGAGCCAGGCTGATGCCACGGCACTCACTCTAGCCTGGGCAACAAAGTGAGACTCTGTCTCAAAAAAAAAAAAAAAAAAAAAAACACAATGTGACAGTAACTTATATTCATAATGATGACCCTAACCTCTAGGACTTCCAGATTCATAAATATACTCTAAATTAGCAAAGAGAAGTTCCATAGTTATTTAAGTAGTACATATTTAGCTATAAGTTTACCATTAAGTATTGTTTTTTAAATTTCAAAAAATTTTATTTGTAAGTTTTTTTCTATGTAGATTTCCATATTTTGGGATGTACATATAACTAGAACATTTCACTTCCAAATCAATCTGAATACATAGTTCATATTTCTAATTTTTATTTTATAATATCAATGGAAAATCTCTATATTAGGATCTAAAGTTTTCTATTTCAAATATTTCTAGTCCTTGTATAGTCACATTTGGTCTCTTGGTCATTTGATCTCTTTTGGAAGGAAGCTTTGTGCTACACGCCCTCTATATCTGCATTCTCACTTTCCATCTCAGTCTGTGTCAGGCCTGAAATTTTCTGGTAATTCAAAAGCACCTTCTAAAGTAAATGATACAGAGATACTTTTTTAAATTTTGACTTTTTACAAAATAACATTTGTTATAAAATTTTTGAAAGACATTTAGAAATAATATAATGTAGAAGTTACCAACAACATCAACATGATCCTTAAATCAGATGTGCTTTCATTGTATGTTCATTTTTCTTACATTTGGTTTGGTTTCTCTTTTTAGGAATGGCAAAATTCTATTCAGAAGAATGCAGGACTTGCATTTATTGAACTCATCAATGAAGGAAGGTAATTAATTTTACAATTTTTGGACAACTAGTCAGTGTACATTTTATTCCACTGGGCAACTGTTCTTTCCTGCCATCTGTTCCAAAGAAGAAATATCTTTTAGTTAAATAATTTATCACAGAGGTATTGAAACTTTAAATTAACTAAGTTTAAAATGTTAAACATATTTATTTTTGGATAAAAGGACATGTATGAAACAAAGGGACAAACTTTATAAGGTTTTTGTGAGATTTGAGCCACATCTTACTGGGTAGTAAAGTTGTTTTACACAGATCAAGTGAACCCAATCTGCAATCCCATCTGCTGCTCCATCTGTTTTCAGAGCGATGCTCAGTGTTTACTCCCTCAGCCTCTTATCAGTTCATGTGAAACAGTTTTATCAGAACATGTAATGCATTCAGATCCAACTGAAAATGTGAAGGATGTTAAATATAGGAAGCATGACAGTCTTAGGAATTTATATATACCATTGTTAAAACAATAAGTGAAATTATGTTTGAACCCATTATTACATTTATCACTTTGTGATAAATAGTTGTTAACTATGGTTTTTGTAGTGCTTTATTGGTAGTGGACACATGGAGACACATGTAACAATCACCATTTGATATGTATAGCTTCCTTTACAACTTGAATTTCTTGCATGATATAGTGTATTCTTTGGAAAATAATTACTGAATATTTGACATAACTTATTTATTTCAAATTTGAACCCAGCTTTAATTAGATTCATAAGGAAATAATGCTTACAGTATATAAAATTTACCTTTTCCAAGGAGGAGGTAGAATATTCCTTAAAAATTAGTTTATATGTGGATAGAAACTCAATTTTTTAAAAATTAACTTAAAATGTTACTCATTTCTTTTCTATTATTGTATTCTGAAAAATAGTCTTTGTTTTTATAATAATTCTTAATATATATTTCTCATTTTGATATTCTGTGACCTAATCATTTTTAGTCATAATAATACAGGTCAAAAATTTAAAATAAGCTTTGTATTCACGGCAATACAAAAGATACAGGAAAATATTGGTTTTCCTTTATAACACAAATAGTATTTTTCATAACAGTACTTACTGTTTCTTACAAATTTCATTGTGATAAGAATTGGTAATAATTATTATCCATTTTCAAGTGATAAAAAAATAGAAAAAATATTTACTAAGTCTTATCATTGTCATGTCACTTTCAGAAATAACTGAATTCACATATGTGCTAGTTTTGTTTATTTCAACTGTAAAAAGTTACTTTTTTTTTACTGAAGTAAAAAAATGTATATATCTTGCCATCAGTAACTCTCCAAAGAGTTACAGAATCGAACCTCCAGAACTTAAGTTAACATTTATAATTATTAGATTAGAAAAGGGGGTATGGAAAGTTACTAATGTCAGAGGTTTTAAGCCCTCTGATATGGTTTTATTGTTCAGTGATAGAGTTTAGTATTTGTTTCATATTAGGAAAGGAGTTAGAAATACAGAAAGTAGTTATAATTTTTAAAAATTTTAATCTATGAAAATCTCTAAAATTCTCTCCATAGTGTTATTTTTGCCATCCTAAATTTGTGTTTCCACTCTTCATAGCAATTGTTCCTCCAGATGAAAATGATTTAGAAATAAGAATTCAGACATGAATAGCTATAAATATACAAGAGCAAATAATGTATGCACGAGTTCAGAAAATGTCTATTCAGCACTCACTACATAACAAATGCTATTATAAGAGCCTGGAATGGAGAAGTGAATGAAATACACATGGTTCTGAATATTTTAGGTAATAAACACATTAGACAAGCACATGTACTAATATAAGAGTGCTATGAAAAAGGTGATATAGGTATTGATGCAATCTTTTAGCAGGGTAACTTACCTAGTCTGAAGGGATGCATCCCACCAGGTGGTGAAGTTATCAGTGTTTTCAAAAAGTGTACTTACTCAAAAGGAATGCCATTTTAGAGATGATCAGGAGATAGCCAGGTGAAAAATAATAGAGGAATAATATTCTGGGCAGAGGGAATTGTATGGTGCAGAGGCCTAGAAGCAAAAAACATGAAGACATGTTGCAGGGGAGGTGTTTTTAGTCAGCAGCTATTTTAAGTGCATATTGTGTGCCAGCCACGGAGAGGCAAGGGTCATCAGCAAAAGTCATGCCATGAAAAGGTTTGCAAGCTATGCTAAGGGTGCTGGCCAGTAACTGAAAAGATTTAGGCATAGCCTGCTTTTAGGGGCTCAAGACTTCAACAGGGATACTGAGGTTTCAGTAATCCTGTTTAAGAAAATGGTGTCATGAACTAATAGTGGCTGTGAGGATGGAAGAAGTGAACAGATTTGAAGTGTCTTTTGGAAATTAATCAGTAGGACTGCTGATAGATTGAATGGAATTGGGGAAGAAGGAATCAAAGATAATGTGATTTCCAACTTTACTAACTAGATGGTGTATAGTATAAGTACAGTTCACTTAGCTAGGACAATACAGAAGGAGGAGCATAGGTTAAGCAAGAGAGTTTTTCACTTTAGGTTACACTGAATTTGTAGTATCTGTGAAATATCCAAGTGAAGATGTTGAATAGGCACTTAGGCATTTGAGTTTTGAGCTCCACGAAGAGAGAGCTGGAATGGAGATTTAGATCTAGGAGTCACTATGGAGATCTAGGACTCTCCAGCTTGTATGTGGTAAATCATAGAAAAGGATACAGATGTGATGGTCAGAGAGAGTCTGTAGATTGGAGAAGGTGGGGCTAAGCTTTCACTGCTGTTTCTACTGGGAGTCCCTTTCCTCTATACCTTCACATGACTGGTCATTTCTCATCTTTCAGTAATCAGCTCACATGTCACCTCTCACAGCAGCTTCCCTGACCATCTTACTGAGTTATCACACCCATAACATGACCCTGTTTTACCATTTAGTAACATCATCTCAAATGATCTACTTTGTTTGCTTGTTTACATCTTTCTCCTCCACTAAAATATACTTTCCTTAATATCTTGTATCTTATTCATTGTCTTATATGTTGCTATATCCCTGTATTCTGGAATAGTACCTAGCATGTGGCTATCAATTACAAATATTTATTGAAGGAATGAAGAAAAGAATTGTGAGTAGAATGTTTGAGGAAGAATGAATGGTCAACAGGAGGATTCTTAAGTTAGGATTAAAGGGACCACTGGGTTCAGTCACAAAGAGGGTCATGGTGATGTCATCCAAACTTACAGTAGTGAGTACCTGTGTGCTAAAGATCTGCATGTAGATCCAGGCCCCTAGCCTCTTAGAGTTTACAGTCTGGTGGAGGCAACAGTCTTAGATTAAGTAATTACAGGTATAATAAGTATGCCAAAGGCAAGTAGAGGGTACTATGAGAGCAAATAATTGAGGGAGGTATCTTTTTAAAAAATGGTGATTACCTAGAGTACAGGGGCAGAAGCTAGGTGTTTTTAGTTGAAGAGTGATTGGGAGATGAAATACAGAAGACAAGAACTTCTCTAAAGAAGTTTGGCCAAGAAGGGAAAAGATAGGTTGCTGGAGATGGATAGGGTTCAAATTTGGGAGGCTGGAAGCATTTTTTAGAAAGAAGAACTTGAGTGTTCTTAAATGCTGATGGGAAGAAGCAATGTTATGGGAGGGAAAGAATGCAATATTGACAGAGTAAAGTCTCTGAGAGAGGGTGCACTAAGGTAGAAGGATTGGCATTTGTGGTAGAGCACTGAGAAAAGACGCAGGCAACTAAATTGGTGGCGGGATTCAGAAGAATTCTCATATGATGTCTTCTATTTTATCTACGAAGTGGCAGGTAGGGTCATTTGCTGAGAATGGAAATTGAGGACGTGTGTGTCCTATTTGAGAAGATGGAGAATAATGTGGAGAATACTAAAAATATCCATTGTAGAAAAACGGAGGAGAGAGAAGACTAAGGAAACCTCAGGGGCTTGCCAGATGGTTTTGGGGAGCTAGTTGAGGTTGCTGTCTTTGCTAGTGTCACGTTTTCCCCAGCATCCACAGTACAAAAGAAGATAGGCATTTGCTTTAAAATATTCTCTTAGTTTAATGAAAATAATCTCTTCCCTGTGTACCAACCCCTCCCCACCCCTAATCCCAATTAGATGCCTGTGTTCTCCCAGCACCCCCATTTCCCCCTGGTTTAAGCTTATTATTCTATAGTGTTGGTGCCTGTTTATTGGTAGGGTGTTCTTATGGATGTTTTTATGGATGTTTACTCAGTGCCTAATATAATTCTTGGCATACATATATTATCTGTATTGGGTTCAAATAATAGTTCTCCCATTGAAAAACTCTTAAACTCTAGACAAGTTAACATAATCTTCATCTGACATTTTTTAACAGCTATAGAATATTGTAGTACTTTTCTTGCCCAGTGTCTTTAAAGGTTCAAAATAATATGTTTAACATTTGTTACAGCTGTGGTAATATAGGTGCTTAAAAATGGAAGTGTTTGTTTTTGTCATTACTAATACATAATTGGAATTTTGCTTACTCTATATTTAGTTTGGGTCATTTCTTTCAATCTAGATCTTTCTCTTTCACAAATTAGAACTGTGAGTTCTGGTTCAAAAAAAATGTCATTTCGATAGTTGGGATGCAGTTACAGTATAGGCACATTACACCGTTTATCTGGCTACTATTTGTTGATGCCTATTACGTGCTAAGCACAAATTAGATACTTTACACAAGCTTTTATCCCATTTGCATGGATGTGCTGGTTTTTTTTTTTTTTTAACTTTTTCAACTGCTTTAAAACGACACATTTGGAAAAAAAACCACTTTCTCTTGGTTGTTAGAATATCAGTCTTTAATTTGTCCTTATGGGAATGAAGATAAAAATCTTTAAGTGGAAATTGTTATAAATGTTTATCCTACTTAACAGCTACACTCGTAAATACAATTCATCAATCATAGCTGGAGAAAGCAATTGTGCAGTTGTCTACAATTAACAGGACAAAAACAGTTGATGAATGTGCAGCTGAATTAAAGTACTCCCCAGGACAGGCTGAAATTATAAACTGGATCATTTAAAGGAATCTAACAAAGGATCTTTATAATTAAAACAAAGCAAGGTTAATGAGATGTAAAATTGCCTATAATATCTTGGCAATAATATTGGAATTTAAATTATTAAAATGTGAATTGAAGAATAAGGCAAAGAAGAAAGACTTTAAAATTCTGGAATTTGATCTTTTGAAATAAATTAATCATTTGTCTAAAATAAACCTTTATCATTATTTTAAAAGAATGTAGAATTCACCATAAAAACCATAATGTATTCATGTTTAACACTGAATTTAACCTAAGATTCACAAGAGTTTGATTTTTGTTTTGTTCTTTAGAATGGGGGAAATATATAGCTTGCATTTCTTGGGTTTTTAAGATAAGAAGCTTATTGCATCCAAGTATAATTCTTTAGTGATTATATGGCTCCAACTTGAATATATTCTTTAACAAATGCTATTTAATATTTACATTTGTTTGAGTGTATTTCTCTTATGTCTTTGATTTGGGAAAAAAATCATATTAAAAACAAAACAAAACAGTTTAACTTCAAAAGCTGTATGATAAGAAACATTTTCTTTCTTGTTTTTTTTTTTGTTTTTTTGAGACGTGATCTCGCTTTGTAGCCTAGGATAGAGTGTAGTGGCATCATCACATATCACTGCAACCTCAGACTCCTTGGCTTAAACGAGCCACCTGCCTCTGCCTCCTGAGCTGGGACTACAGGCATGTGCCATCACACCAGGCTGATATTTTTTAAATCTTTTGTAGAGATGGGGTCTTGCTATGTTGAGGCTGGTCTCAAACTCCTGTTGACCAGAATGGGTTTAATTTCGAACCAGGCATCTCTGAAAGATCCTAAAAAACAGAAATTCCTTCTCCATAGTTCCTTTCTCTTACTATTCTTTCATTCATTTTATACATGTAGTAAGTTATTAAACACACTGAATTTTGTAAACGAATGAGGTAAAAAAATGTGTGCTTTTACAACATTATTTGTGTATATCTCTTAAACAGTATTTCTGGTTTATACACATAACCTTAGACACTGATGAAAAATAAAATGTTATTTATCTAAAAATAAAATAATCAAGTCCAAATTAATAATGGTCACATTTCAAGTAATAGGAAAATATATTTCAAAATTTAGTGATTATAAATTTTATTTTAATTATATTTTAACCATGTTTAAAGTATATCTGCATATGCATGTATATTGAGATTTTTTTCCCTTCTGAGAATAATTTTATTTATTTAAAACTTTTTTAATTTGTGTAGATTTAGGGGGTACAAGTACAGTTTTGTTATATGAATGTATTGCAAAGTGGTGACGTCTAGGCTTTTAGTGTACCCATCACTTGAATAGTGTACAATAGGTAATTTTTCATCCCCACCCCCCTCCAACCCTGCTACCTTTTGGAGTCACCAATGTCTATTATTGCACTGTGTGTGTCCATATGTACCTGCTGTTTAGCTCTCACTTATATCAATAACATGCAGTATGTGATTTTCTGAGTTATTTCACTTAGGATAATAGCCTCCAGTTTCATCCAAGTTACTGCAAAGGACATTATTTCATTCTTTTTTATGGCTGAATAGTATGCTATATACTAAGCTATTAAAAATATATAGACTATATATATTATAGAGAGAGAGTGACATATATGTAGATCTATCTATATAGATGGATCTATCTATCTATATATCTATATCTGTATCATCTCTATATTTACTCTCAAAACTTCAGGCAGTTAAAAAATACAAAGGAGAAAAGAAGCTCTATTGTTCACAAATAACCACCTCTTACAATACCAGGCTAGTCACCTCCAAGTATCTCTCTGATTCTCAAATGCTATTTTTTCAGTAACTGGATAAATAGGTGAACTTTTTAGAGTGATGAGGTTCTATTTGTTGGGAGCTGTCCCAAGGAGGTGAGGAAGACTAGCTGATAGCCTAGGACAGCTGTGTGTGTGTGTATATACAAGGATATACCAAAAGTGAGAGGTGAAGGGATGGAATGAGCAGGCCAGATAAAACAAAAAAAATCTGTGTTATAGATTTTAGCCTAGGCAAGGGTCTAGAACTCTTCTCAAGTACCAGAGGAATTATAACATTGAGTTACAGAATTATTAGTTTACATGTTGATGAAATAAGAATACATAGACGATTTATATTTCTCAGTTGCTGATGTACAGATCTGTTGTACAGATCAACATTTAAAACACCACAATACTTCTTTTATAACATGTCTGTTGTAAAAAGTCCCAGTCCTAGCTGGACAAGGATTAAGAAAAAGTTATCATTTTTTAATTACAAAGATAACATAATACATGGACAAATGTTCCTGAAGTTCTTCTTAACACCTACTAATTACAATATATATGGAAAAACAAAGCCTGAATAAATACTTATAAAACACTCATTACACAGTTAGTTTTAGCAGGGATGTAAATATATTTTGCACATGGTCCTCATCTCCAAGTAACTTATAATTGAAAAGTTAAGATTTACATGCAGAAAAATTATAAACAGTTCAAAAATATCCCAGGCACTACCTGACAAAATGCAAAGGAAATGATACAAAAATTTCAATTTCTTTACAAGAAGGATCCATTCCGGTGGACAATAACGATTGCAGAAGGCTTCTTTTGGGACCTAAACAAACATAGACATACAGTGTAGGATTAAAAAAAATCAGCCCTGGCTTTTTTTGGCAAAAATTAAGGTTTAGAACAATAGAAAATACCTTTGTGGTCTTCATTATCTATTAAAACAAATGTGGATATAATTTTATTTGTAAAAAATCATAATATGTCTTTAAGCTTTATATTATTTAAACAGAGTCAAAGTTCTCCTGACTTTTAAATGCTAAATAGTAATTTACTTAATTCTTAATGTTGACTGAATTTTATAACACTTTATCATTAAAGACTATATAACTTTTATACATTTTTCTTTTTTGAAAGAATTACTCATAAAGAGGGCTTTAAAACTATTAATATTATACAAAAGTCTAGATTTTTATATTCATAACACAATACAAGAAAAACAATGGACTTAACTTACTTAAAAGCAGGATTGACATCAAAAATATTTAAATATGTCTACCAAACATTAAAGAAGAAATAATACCAATTATTCTCAGAGTCTTCTAGAAATAGAAGAGGGGGTAATACTTTATAACTCATTTTATGAGACCTCATAATCCTGATACCAACACCAGAAAAAGGCATTACAAGAAATTATATTACAGATCACCATCCATCATAAGTGCAATAATCTTTAACAAGATTTGGCAAATCAAATCCAACAATATATGAAGAGGGTTGTATCATGAGCAAGAGCTGTTTATCCCAAAAATGCAAAGTTGATGTAATATTCACAACTATTTATCAATGTAACATACCATATCAGCAAACTACAAAAGAGAAAAATATGGTCATCTTCAGGAAAAGTATTTGAAAAACTCAACACCTATTCATAATAAAAACTCTCAGTAAACTAGAAATTAAATTGAACTTCGTCAATATGATAAGTTGCATCTACAATAAACATATAGCTAACATCTTAATTAATGGTGACAGACAAAATGCTTTCCCTGTGGATCAGAACAAGGCAAGGATGTTCTCACTCACCACTTCTATGAGACGTTTGACTGGAGGTCTTAGCCAGTTCAGTTAGGCAAGGGGAAAATCCTAAGATGCCTCGAAAAAGGTACTAGAACTAGTAAGTGAATTTAGCAAAGTCACTGGACAGAAGACCAATATTAAAAATCAATTATAATGACATGTTTTTAATATATATGAAATATTGGAAATTGAAATTTAAAATAAAACTATTATAGTATCTAAAACATGAAATACTTAGGGATATATTTTTAACATATGCAAAGACATGTACATTAAAAACTATAAAAAATTAAAGATAGTTTTAAAGATAATTGAAGATAAAAAATTAAAGATAAAGAAATGCAGAGGCATACTGTGTACATGGAACTGAAGACCCAGTATCAGTAAGGTGTTAGTTATCCCCAAACGGATAGACTCACAGATAGATCAATGGAAGAGAAGAGAGAATCCAGATCTTACAACTCAATAATAAACAAACTACCTAAGTACACAAAAAATTTGAACAGACACTGGACCAAAGAAGACATCCAAATGGCTGATCGCCATGTGAAAAAATGTTCCACATCATTATTCATTTGGAAAATTCAACTTTAAACCATAATTAGATAACATTACACACCTATTATAATGGTATAATTAAATACATTGTCAACATTAAGCACTGATGAGGATGTGGACCCACTGAAACACTTGTACCTTGCTGATGAGAGTGCAAAATGGTATATCCACTTGGAAAACAGTTTCGTCAGTTTCTCAAAATGTTAAACATATATTTACCTTAGAACTAATAATTCCAAACCTAAGTATTTGTTTAAGAGAAATGAAAACATCATTAACACCTATATGTGAAAGTTCTTAGCAGTTTTATTCATAACAGTCAAAGACTGAAAACAACCCAAATATCAATGAACAGGTAAATGGTTAAACTAATTATGATGTGTCATCATAGTGTAATACTACTGAGCATTTAAAAAGGTATGAACTACTGATACACACAATAACATATATGGAACTTAAAAGCTTTATGTGAAGTGAAAGAAGCCAATAGCAAAGACATACTTTATGATTTCATTCATGTGACATTCTGTAAAAGACAAAATTGTGGGATAGAAAATAGTTCACTGGATGTTGCAGATGGCAGGAAAAAGGAACAAAGGAACATTTTGGGGCGATGTAAATGTTCTTGATTGTGGTCATGATTATGTGAAATATGTGTTTCTCAAAATTCATCCAACTGTGCATTTAAAAAGGGTTAATGTTATTATATGTAAATTATACCACAATAAACCAAATTTAAAAAAAACTATAATGGTATTTCATTACTTATTAAGTTCAAGCTGTGTAACACCACTAAGAAGACCTTTCCGTATCTGGCCTTTCTTACCTGCCACACATAATTAGATACCCAAAGTAACCCTATGTCACACTTATTGTCATTTACTACTACAGACAAGGCCCTAAATAAATTATTGTTGAGTGAATGAATGCCTAACTCTGCATCCTTTGCCTTTTCTCATTCTCTGGAAACATTGTTTGAACCCATACCAGACTGATGACTTTTCCCAAACAAGTCAAACTGGCAACACAAATATGGCCAAATCTCATTCTTTCTATGCTGCTTTAAGAAGTATAACTGCATAGGTTTGTTGTATATTAGTGTAACAATCGGCTCTCATGTATTTGAAGTTGTGAGACTTATTTGAAGCCACTGGCTTCAAAAGTGATGAGAAAATGAAATGCTAACCTGGGGCTTCTTGTTTTCATCCAACAGAATTACTTAGTTCCAGGA
This sequence comes from Microcebus murinus, assembly GCF_040939455.1. Classification (NCBI taxonomy): domain Eukaryota; kingdom Metazoa; phylum Chordata; class Mammalia; order Primates; family Cheirogaleidae; genus Microcebus; species Microcebus murinus. The sequence goes on along the minus strand of NC_134116.1, from coordinate 70,294,014 downwards.
CATTCTTATAACAGTTAATTAGACTGGAGAAAGGGGTGGTTTCCAACCAATGCTAATTCCTTCTCCTTACCCCATCTTCTGGTTTTAATGCTCTCTTCTTTCCACATCAAGTACTTAGATATCAATCTTACAATCCAGAATTATCCCTATGATTTTTCTTCCTTCTCTCTGCTTCTCATCCAATCAAAATACTAGTTCCCATGGAGAATTGATACCATGATAAGTATAGAGGGAGCTTTTTAAGTCTCTGATGTCTTACTTTTCCGTCTTCCCTTCTACACCAATAGAAAGTATCAAAATAGTCTGCGACAGATACCACCACTATGCCTCAGTTTTCTAATCCTTGTAGTTCTGCAGCCCATGAAATTGAGTAAATTGGTTCATACTTCAAAAAAAAAAAAAAGAGTTTGATTAGTAGTACAGTTCATAACTAATATGGAAAATCACAAATCCAAGCTGGACACAGTGGCCAACACCTGTAATCCCAGCACTTTGGGAGGCTGGGGTGGGAAGATCACTTGAGGCCAAGAGTTCAAGAAGATCCTGAGATATATAGTGAGACTCTTTCTCTACAAATGATTTTTTAAAAAATTAGCCAGGCATAGTGTTGTGCACCTGTAGTCCCAGCTACTCCACAGGCTGAGGCAGGAGGATCATTTGAGCCCAGGAGTTACAGGCTGCAGGGAGCTAGCATCACACCACTGCACTCTAGCCTGGCCAACAGAGCAAGACCCTGTCTCTTAAAAAAAAAAAAAAAAAGAAAGAAAGAAAGAAAAAAGAAAATTACAAATCTAGATTATGAATATGCAGGATTGCTTTGAAGTCCCTCTGCCGCAGTCTGATATAGAGCTCCATAACTATATATCAAGATCTGCCGTCTTTTTTACCCTTCTAAAGAATATACCTTTCAGGAAAGAAAACTACCATTTTTGGGTATTTTGTATATGTCAGAGATTACAAATATTATTTTCACTTACCCCTCATAATAAGCCCTATGAGGTCAGTGTTTTTCATCCTTAAGTTATCTGATTATTTACCTCACTTTTAATGCTTTAAATGTCCTATAGAGTTTTCTAATGTTAAAAAACTTTGGGATATCATTATCCCAAAATGTTCTTTTTGGAAATGCAAAAGAGTCATAAATACACTTCTCAGGGGCTAGGCATTTATTCAGCTATTTTTACCCAGTGAAGCATTGCTAGCACTAAAGTGATGTAAGAACCAATAGAGCCCAAAGCTTATTATATAAACATTTTCAAAATAAAAATTACAAGATTTTCCAGAAGTAACTCCATTAAAGTACTGTAGTACCAGAGACTTGTACTTCTTGGACCTAGCAAGACTCTTCCTCTGGTATCCCCAGAAACCCTGTGACTGACTTTTGAGAGTTTTGAGAATTACTACCAGAGGTAATAACACTGAGGTATTAAATCTGCTCCTGTACTGTATGCTGCTTCACTTCCAATCAAATCCTGTTTTCTTCACTAAATAAATCATGATCTTAAAATCTAACCTTACAGTTATAGCATGCACTCTTTTCTCCAGTTTGTAGGATATCTGAAAGAGTGCACCATCATTTTCTGATGAAGAAACTGAAACTAAGCCACAGGGGAAATTATTTCTCCAAAGTCGTAATGTTAATGAGAAGTAGAACCTAGATAACAAACTAATGTCTCATGTCAGAGACAAGCAATTTAAATTATGAAAAACTATAAAATTGGATACTTCTTAGAACATCCAAACTTGCTTGTTAATGCCTATTCCATTTGGAATAGGATACTTGGTTTTGTTTCCTAGCTTCTTTTTTCTATTTATAGTATCCATGACAACTCTATCTGTTATTAGAACAGGAATGAATAGGATTGAACAAATTGTTTTCTTTTTCTATTTCCTGTGAAAAATAAACGTACATTAGAAGATAAAGGCCACTTCATTCACTTCCTATGTTATATAATAAATACTGCAAGTAGGAAAATGTTCTGTAATAGATATTCCTTAGGTTATCTGATAACTTATTTACCTCAGTTTCTCTGCTTTAAATGTAGAGTTTTATACTGTTAAAAAGTACAGTATCATTAACATTCTATTTCTTCTTTGCCCCCTCCATCACACATAGCATATTCATGCATTCATTCATTCATTTATCCATTTAGTTATATACTATTGGTGAGTTCATGACAAATACAATACAAATCATGTTGGATGCTGAGATGAATAAATACTGTATCCCATTTACTGTATTTTTATAGTTTAAGAGAGAGAGGCTTATTTAAAGGAAAAGAAAGAAACAAAAGATAATGTAATAAATATAATGTTCAGAAGGGGTCTTTTAATTCTATTGGGAAGAGGGGTGGCAGGGTTTAGAGGAAGAAGAATTGGCACTTAAAAAGTTCCTGAAAAAACATGACTCATTAAAGGAATCACAAAAGTTTTTTGAGGATGTAGAATAAATATATTAAATTGGCAGCAGATAAAGTTTGAGAAGTAGACAGACATCTGTTTATCATAACGTTTAACTGTTATCTTGTATATTATGGGTAGCCACTGAGAAACTAAGATAACACTGATGAAAAAGTAAAAAAAATGTGTTGGAATGATGGAAGATTTGAGGGACGCAGAAAACTATGAGGTTGTTGTAATCCAGGTGAGAGAATGTTAACGTGTAAGCAAAAGCAATGTAACTGGAAGAAATTATCAGATTAAAATTTATATTAAGGAGGTAAAATTGATGAGTATGGATGGTTATATGGGATGAGTTTAAATACTTGGTTCAATATAGGATGATTTAAAAGCCACATTTCAAAAGATTGAAAAGTGAATAGGGAATTCTACTAAAGTTGTGTAGGCTACTCAGTGCTCTGAAGTTACCTTCTGCATCAAAATATTCACATTCTACATAGGGTACAGTCTTTGAGGCCTCATGGGTCTTGTAAGTGTTAGGACTCCTGTAAGCCAGGACTCCAGGTTCACACCTCCTCCCTCTAAGTTAGTGCCTCCAGGAGAGGGAATGCCCTGAGGCATATACCTATAGTAACAGTGCTGTTGGGATTTTAAACCTTCAGCCAGAAATGAAGTAGAGAATCTAGTCTGTAAGAGCTAGACTAAGCCAAGATTCTTAAGGAAGGCTGGTAATGATTCTGGTGGACTCTCCTTGCTGTCAGCAGAAACAAGAGCATCTATAAAGAAACACTGAATGATAAGTATACAAGATAGATGGCCAAATAGGCATAGGAATCAGCAAAAACAAAAAGATTTAGATCTCAAAGGGCTGCAGAGATTAGAATTGTGAAATAAAGAAAATGAACTAGCACAAAGTAGAATGAATAGAAAGAGAATATTAAAAACAAACAGGAAGATTTTAAAAAATTGAAACTTAAAAAATACAAGTTGAAAAAAATGTGTATTGATGATTCATCAGATTAGATGCAGGAAATTATTTAATTAGAATATGTCTTTTTAAAAACTTTTGCCGAGAATACAGAGAGCAAAAGAGATGAAAAATATTAAAGTTATGTTAAGAGATATGGAGGCAAAATCAGAAAGTTTATAAGTCATTAGAAATAAAGAAGTAAGGAATACAGAGTAGGTGAAATGAAATGTTTTTAAAGATAATGGTTGTGTACTTTTCAGAACTGCAAATATGCATATAGAGATACAAGGATCACAGTGAACCTCAAGTAGGAGGAATAAAGAAAAAAAAAAAAAACATGGTAGATGCATGGTAATAAAACTAGAGAACACCAGAGATAAACATATAAAAGCACCCAGAAAAAAACAGACCATTTACAATAAAGAAAAGTTGAAATAAAGTAACAAAGAAAATCAGAAAAAAAGTGGCATAATATTTTGAAAATGTTGAAAAATAGTAATTCTCTATAATTTTATATGTAGGAAAATATTTTCAAGAATTATGGGAGAGTGATGGTGGAGTAACTATGTGGCATTTTATCTTACCCCTGTCTCATCCCCTCCCTTGTCAGTTAAATAGAATCCACTTAAAAAAAAAAAAAAAAGCAAAGCCCACATTACAGTGCTGTACCAGACAGAGTAGAATGGACCTTGTTAGTAAAAAATTGCAGTCAATTATTTTTTCTGGCCTGTCTGGTGACTTCCTAAAAGACTGGCTTGAAAGGCTTATCTTTTTTTTTTTTTTTTCACCTAATTAAGAATTAACACAGAGTGAATTAAGCTGCTTCCCTGAACATTACTGAAAACATTTACAGATGGTTCTGCACTTACCATGGTTCAATTTAGGATTTTTCAGCTTTACTGTGGTACAAAAGCAATAAACATTCAATAGAAATGATATATCAAGTAGCCAAACAACCATTCTATTTTTTACTTTCAGTATTCAATAAATTATATGAGATATTCAACACTTTTTTTTTTTTTTTGAGACAGTGCGCCACCATGCCCGGCTAATTTTTTTTCTATATATTTTTAGTTGGCCCATTAATTTCTTTCTATTTTTAGTAGAGATGGGGTCTCGCTCTTGCTCAGGCTGGTTTCAAACTCCTGAGCTCAACTGATCCACCCGTCTCGGCCTCTCAGAGTGCTGGGATTACAGGCGTGAGCCACCGCGCCCAGCCAACATTTTTGTTTTAAAATAGGCTTTGTGTTAAATAATTTTGCCCAACTGTAGGCTAATCTAAGTGTTTTGAGAACATTTAAGGTAGGCTAGGCTAAACTATGATGTTCAGTAAGTTAGGTGGATTAAATGCATTCTCAACTTACAATATTTTTGATCCAGGACATAACCCCGTCATAAGTCTAGAAGTATCTGCCAAGAAAGATAATTGAGCCACCACACCAATGCACCCACAGAGTGGGGCTCAGGCTTTACCTCTTGCTGTCCTGCAGCGCGGACTGATGGGTACTCTGTGAGCTCCCTACTTGCTCGCCCTTTGTAGTGCTGCTAGCCCAGTGACTCCTTGAGAACCACAGTGGAGCATGCCCTGAGATGGAGGGACATTGATCTAGTTCAGGCATCCAGTGGGCAACTCAGAACCAGTGTGCAGTGTGCGTCCTAGCTGTGGCGTGTTCGCAGGGCACCCCTTCCGCCATGGGAGGATTGCAATCTCTGCTCAGGCCTGGATTCTAGACAGGGAAGGCATGCAGCAAAGTTGTGGAAGAACTCACCTGGCTTGAGTTCCTGCCTGCCAGTAGAGGGCAGGGGGAAACCATGGAACAGAGGAGCGGAAGAGAAGCAAGGCCCACTGCAGACTGCCAGATTGTGAATCTCAGAAGTCTCCACCTTGGGCGTGTCCTGCTCTGATGGAGCCACTGGGCTAGCAGCACTAGGGAGGACCAGTAAGCAGGAAGCTCATAAACTGTGCACCCTTCTGTCCATTCACCACCTGGGGCATTCCAGTGCTTCTCCTAAGGGACTAGAGCTGGTCACAGGACCCCCAAAAAACATTGTAGCTTGTTCCTTATGGCAAGTGCCACCTACTGCCAGGGAGGTCTATCTACACTCCCTTTACACCGTTTATTGACTCAGTTTTACAGGGTGTGAGAGGGTCCAAGGAGTGGCCATTTGGGGGAGCTCCTGTCCCTCCCTACAGAAAAACTGCACTAATGAATAAGGGGGAAAGGTCCCAGCCTAGGGCCTTAACATACAAGTGTTTAGGCCCCTCCCCTGTGAACAGCCTTCCCAGTTTAGAGAGCTCCTCCTGACCCTCCTACCAGCGGCTCCCCTTATTGGCCACAAAAGCAATTTCTGAGCCCTGTGGAGGCTTTGCAAAACCTTTCAGGCTCCCACAATCCATCCACAATTTGTCTTGGTCCTCCACCCACCTCAAGGGGAATGGAGACCAAGTAAACCCTGGGAGCTACAGGATCCCTCCTAAAGCTTGGTGCATTCATGTGTGTGCCCCACCTGGGGGACCAGCGCTTAACTGCCAGCACAAAAGACCAACTCAGCAGCTGGCTCTTCCATGCAAACATCAATCAATGACAGGGAACAACTCCATAGCTAAGCATAGTGCCTCCCGACTCAATCAGACAGGGAGTGACTAATTCCTACTCAGAAGTACCAGGCACACCAAACCTGCTAGAACACCCCATAGGCAACTGAGGATCAGCACTCCTCCCCGTGGCACACTCAGGGATTAATCTTTGAGGACCTGGAGACAGGCTCATAAGCCAGGCCTAGCACCCCCAGGTCTCAACTGAGAGGCCAAATGAGAAGGAATCAGTGAAAGAACTCCAGATATCTTCATTATTATGGAAAAAATTTTAAACATCTAGGTAACATATTTCAAAGAAAAATCAAAAAAGTAATGAAAGTATGTAGAACTAAACAATAATAAATATGCTGAATATAAAACCTTGTGGAATGCAAGGAAAATGTAACTTGAAAATAACTGTGTTTGTGTAAAAGCTTACTTAGAGAAAATGCCTAAAATTAATGAGCTAAATCTACAATTGGAAAAAGAACGTCCAATCTAGAAACATAATAGAAAAGCCTTCACAAAGTAGAAGGAAGGTGATACTAAAGAGCCTAGCATCAATCAGTGAACAGAAAAATAAGGTGCAATAGAGAACATCAACAAAGACATAGGTTTATTCTTTAAGGAATAATAATAATAAAATAGGTAAGCTCTCCCAAGATTGATCAAGAACAAAATAAAAAATAAAACACAAATAGTGAACATAAGGAATAAAAAGGGGACATAAGTATAGATAAAACAGAATTAGAAGAGGAAATGACAGTGCTATCAAAACATTATACCATTAAAATTACAAATTTATATGAAATGGACAAATTCCTAAAAAATAAGTTAACTTTCTACAATTGAATAAGAAGAAACAAACCATCCTTTAAGTATGAAAGGAAGTTAATCAGTACAAATTCTTCCTATAAAGAAAAATCTAAGCCCAAATGGATAGTAGCTATATTCTACCTATGTCAAAGTAAAACACCGTTCCAACCTTACACAGACTCTTAGAGAAAAGAAACAGAGGGAATGATCCAGAGCATTCATTGAGGCTTGTGTGATCTTGACTGGAAAAACAAACAAGATGTGTGGGGGGAAGGAAAGTCACAGGCTAGTCTCCATCATGAACCCAATCCAGCTGTATATAAAAATATGTCAGTGTATTGGGTGGGAGTGACTGGAGGAGGGAGATGAGGGAAAGTATGCCAGAAATAGAGTAGTTGTGCATCATTTTAAAATTTTCTAAATATGTCATTCATTTATCATATTAAAGGTAAAAACCTTTATGAACATCTCAGTAAATATAGATGCATCTAGAAAAATGCAATAACATTCATGATTTTTTAAAAAATACTCTTTGCAAAATAAGAATAGAAGAAAATTTTCTAAATCTGAAAAAGAATATATATAGAAACCTGCAGCTTTATTTATAAAACTCGTAAACAAGCAGATCTGAACAACATATTGCCTTTGGCATATGTGAGATATGCCACACGTAAATTGTTTTATCTCACATATAAATCAAGAACTAAGAGACCAGTAAGCACAAAATACAACATAATGTGTGTGTGAGCATGCATACGTGTGTATGTGTCTCTCTCTGTGTGTGTGTGTGTGTATATATATATATATATATATATATATATATATATAGTCTTAAAAAACACAGGTGATTTTAGGAAAGACATTCATACTGTCTCTCAAAACCTGAGTAAATACAAATTGACTATGAAAAAGAAATGCAGATATCATCATCAGTGAAATTTGGCTTTGTTAGTTTCTATAGCAGTCCCAGACATAGGACTAAAGGGGAAGACCAATGTCTTAATCTAGGGTTATATGTTTTCAGAGCAGGTGTGGTAGATATATAAGGAATTAAATGAAAGTGTTGGGGAGAGTGGTTCAAGCATGGAATTGTGGGATCCAAGCTCGGTGCAAAAGGAAGTGAAATTTGACAGAAGATAAAGGACAAAGAGAAAAATAGAAGGATTGAAGAATGGGAGGTTAGAGGAAGTAAACAGCTTGTTTTTGTCTGGGGTAGGGGAAGGACTAAGGAAGGTGAGAGAGAACAGCAAGGGTAGGAGGTTGTGATTCAAGAGTAGATTCTTAACACTTCAAGATTTAAGAACTGAAGCTATATATGGCCAGGAGACTGATTTCCTGAAGCGAGGGAGAACTGAAGATCTTTGGAGTTAATAAGGTCAAGGAATTGTAAGCTACTGTGGTGAATGTTTTTCCATGGGGTAATGACCTCACTTTGATGATGGCGAGAGTCAGATAGAAAAATGCCTTCTCCTCGTATAAATAAAACAATGTAGATTAGTTGAACTATAACTCATAAGTGCCCAAGGTAGGAGGACAGACTTGTAGATAATTAATCCAATTTCTCTGGTGTATCTGAGGCAAGTCTTTTGTTACACAGCCCCCACCCCCACCGCCATGCCTCTTTGCCAATCCACTGCTTTGCTCCTGGGAATGGTACCTATTACCCAGCCAGACCATGAGCCTTTCTCTCCCTGCTGTCTCCTGTTAATCTATTTAAGTTTTGTAATCTACACTAATTTGCACATATTAGATTTCTTCTTGGCTTTCTTCAGCCTTCAGTATGTGCTAGACAAAGCCATTGAGCTGGATGTTCCTATATCTCACATCTCTTCTCTCTCTGGAAGCCTATCTACAAAATGTAGGCCAATAATTTCATCAAAAGTTAATATTTGAAGTTTACATGACAGTCTTTTTTTTTTTTACTTATTTTACTTATCTGTCTCCCTCAGTGGTTAACACGAAGACTGTCTATATGTTTGCTTGCCCTCCAACATTATTTGCAAAGGATTTTGGATCTTTTTTAATAAGTATTGTCATTTCTAACAAATTCCCCTAACCTTTATTATTGTTTTAATAATTCGTATTGTGGTTAACTTTTGTACTGAAAACTAGACGACATTCCCATTGGAATGTGCCTATGTCCCTCGTACGTGATTGGAGAAATTACTACTTCACGCATCCTGCTGCTCTGCAAGATTGTGACGGTGCCTCTGTCATACTGCCAGAACCATTCCCACTGGTCCTAGTGAGACAATGTAGTTACTTAATCCAAATGTCATCAAGGAGTGATTAAGTCTATGTCAGAACAGACATGGATTCGGGAAAGATTTCTACTGAGAACTATCTTGAATTTAGCACTTCTCAGAATTTACATTACTAACCTAAAATAAGGCACCATTCACCTGTCATTTTTTGTGGAAAATACCTCATAGATATTGCAGATAACTTGGTGGAAAGACATTAAAATGTAATGCTGTGTAATTAAACTTTAATACATTAGAAAGAACAAGTAAATATAGCTAGACTAATCTCAAAGATATATGTAGCTTTTAAAAATTATATGTAAACAATAATTTAGAATTATCAGGATATACAATTTTTTTCTTTTGTTTGTACTTATTTATCAGGGGGGAAGAAAGTTTGCCATGGGTAGATAGAATGTAATGAGGAATATATCAGGAATTACTGGACCTGGTATTTAGTAAATACAAAAATTAAAATAAGGTTAAACCTGTTTCCTTCTGATTGAAAGTTATGACAACTTGAGCAAGAAATAAATGATGATTTATTTCATTAATGAGCAGTGAAAATAAAGAATGCTGATCTTAAAAATACTACTCGTGGTTAAAATCCCAGGAGAGAAAAACTGGACAATAAATGACTATGAATATTAGAACAGAATTTTAAAAGGGCATAGATGAGGGACCTGAAATTACTTCATAAGCTGGTGTTTAAGGAAAACCCAGAAAGACTTGAAGTTAACTTTTCAAATATTGTTTGACTTTTTTTACTTGATGATGACCATCTTTATTTTATAAAAATAAATATGGCATTAATTATTGTTACTTTAACATTTTAGAATATTATAAATAGTTCAGCAAAAATTTACTATGCTAATCAAAATATTTCCTGTTTCATTAGAACTATGAACTCTTCCTCATGACTGCAAAATGAGTAATAAAATTTAGTAGCATGGCACAGTCAAGGTTGCCTTTTGGATAAGGGTGACTTGCCTCAAAATGTATTATATGAGTGCATTAAATATGTGATGCTTAATGCAAGCAAAATAATGTCTTTTTCCACTAAGCTGCCTCAAATACCAATTACGTAAGAAAGATTTCCTAATGATTTTCTAAGTAGCTACACATGCTTCTTTAATTCCTAATTCCTGATGCATTCTTTTCTTTCCTCAGAATGCATATGAGTTGGGTTTTTTTAGTATTTGGCAGCTTCACTTTTTAAAAAAAAAATTTTATTTTAAAATATCATGGAGTACAAGTATTCTTGTTACATGCATGAATTGTATAATGCTGAAGTCAGGGATTTTAGTGTGCCCTTCAACAAAATAGTGTATGTTGTACCCAATAGGTAGATCTTTATACCTGTCCTCCCCACGTTCCACCTTCATAGTTGTCAGTGTCCTTTATTACCACTTTATGACCGTGTGTACCCATCCTTTAGCTCCCATTTAGTGAGAACATGTAGTGTTTGTTTTTCCACTCCTGAGATACTTAGCTTAGGATAATGTTCTCCAGTTCCATCCACGTTACTAAAAAAGACATTATTTCATTCCTTTTTATGTCTGAGTAGTATTTTATGATGTGAGTAGTTTTTCATGACTGAGTAGTATTTCACATTTTCTTTATCTGTCCATCACTTGATGGCCACTTAGGTTGACTCCATCTCTTTGCAATTGTAAATTGTGCTGCAATGAGCATTGAAGTGCAGGCGTCTTTCCTATAAAATGAGTTCTTTTCCTTTTGGTAGATACCCAGTAGATACCCTGTTGAGGTGGAAAATTAGGTGAATAAGGGATGTAGTGAGAGGCTTTTCACATAAATATTATTACACATTTTATAAACAATTTGAATCTTCAAATAAATAATTTTCATATTATTTCACTGTAGTTCCATCTTAGAATTTGGAATCTCATCATTTAAAGGAATTATAGATGTCATTTAGTCCTGTCGTCTGTGTTAAAGTAAGAATCTAGCCTGTGATTTCCTAATATATAGTCATCCAGCTTATGTGTGAAAATTTGCTTTCAAGAGAGTGAAGTCTGTTGCATAACAATTTTAGAACATTCCAACAAAAATTCTTGATTTTTAAGTCAACCATATTGAATTAACTGAATCACTAGTTCACAAGACACATTATTTAACATAGGCATTGTTGTAACAGTTTTATGACAAATGTCTGTATTTCAAATTTCATTTAATTATAATTTAAAATATATTAATTCTATAATCTAGCTTTATCTAAGAAAGATTTATGCATAATTATTATTTGAAATACTGAAATTTGATTATTAAAAAAGACTGACCAAAGCTATTAAAAATAATAATTCCAAAGGTATTTTTTTTTTTTTAGATTACTGTGCCACGCTATGAAGGACCATATAGTTCGTGTTGCAAATGAAGCTGAGTTTATTTTGAACAGACAGAGAGCTGAGGATGTACATAAACATGCAGAGTTTGAGGTAAGGTTTTGGGAATAGATTAAATTCTGCTTTTCTGTTGTAAGTAAATCATCACCCATCTGTGATGATTACATAAGAAGTTTTTCTTTCTTTAAGAGGGAAATTTCATTGCAGGGGTTTCTGTTCCTGATTTCAAAAGTTTTAGTAAATGTCAAATATAGAGCACTATTTTACCCTATTTACAACAAGAAGAAATCCCTCCTGCCCTGTGCCTAACTACTTGGTAGACTGAAGTTGTTCTAAATACTATAAGAGTAAAGGCAGATAAAATTTCATAATGCAATTACTTTAGTTATTTTAAAGCTAGCAGAGGTTTACACACCACTGAGTAGATATGCGTATATGATATAGTTATATGAACAAACTCATACGGCATTCAGCAAATCTCCTAATATAGCAATATTCAGTATTTCAGTTCATTCCATCTACAAAGCATTATTGGTTTGAGAATTATTTACATGACCTGGTGTTTGGCTTAAGGTTGGACTCACAGTGGGCTTGAAAGTAATAAATGACTTCACCAATTTGTTCTCCTGATACAACATGCCAACGCGTATGGTATGGCTAGCAATCGGAGCTCACAATTCCAGTTTTGATGAGGTTTTTATCTCAGTAAAGCAGCTCTCTGAGTCATACAAGTTGATGGACTAGGTCTTGTGATCTCTGACCTAGCTAGGTGAAAAGCAGGAGATAGAAAAATAGCTTTTGTCGCTTTTGTATACATAACCTCCGCTTCATTTGGTCAGATGAGACAGCAGGCACTTGTCTTAAGGAATTGAAACAACCTTATTTTGAAAAAGATACCAAATATTTTAAACTTTGATATAAGTATAGTGATCTTTAAGTATTTATCAAAGTGAAGTTTCATATTACTACGACAGTAAAACACATTGAGTATTTATCGGGGTCTGATCCAGTAATTTGGATGACAGGAAAAGATTGGGTTATCTGTTCTTCAAAGAATATTTAGATATAAGATATATCAGAACTCAACAAAATAAAAATATTCAATTAATTTTCAACTTCTATTAGTAAATAAGACTTAGAATCTTAACTGAATTCCCTGCAGGATCAGTTTTGATTCAATCACATTTCCACTAAGAAAATCAAGATATTTTGTGGGGATATAAGCAGATCAATACTTGCCATATGAAAACATTTAAAATAGATTTTCAAGCAGCTAGATACTAGCTATGAGCTTTAGCACATATTTAACCAACGTAGTATTAAGCTAAGGGAAGTTTTTCTTTACCTTTTCTTTTTCTTATTGCTCCCCTAAAGAATCTTTTTAGATATTTATTTTATAATTGTACACCAGTCTCAATAAAATTGTAATACCACCAATATGCTGCATGTCTGTTTGTGTACTGTATTTGCATCTATGCTTTATACATTAAAATCATAAGGTTTTTTTATCCCCAGCACAGTAGTTTTGACTACCTCTAGTATGAGATCACTCCCATCGCAGATGCATGTCTAAGAATGATAAGAGGTTTAAAAGGGGACATGACGGCTTAGTGTTTTTTAGATTTTATATATATGCATAAAATATAATATTAATATAAGTCTAATTTTGAGTATATTGCCATTGTTACTTAATGAATGCACACTTTTTAACCCAAATGTTTGCATCTGTTCTTTTTAGGTTAGAACTATATTAGTAATAGTAAATGCATTGATGTACATACATGTGTGTGTGTGTGTGTGTGTGTGTGTGTGTGTGTGTGTGTAGTTTACCAAGAACTTATCACTTTTAAATTGTGAAAGATTTTTAAAAAGCCATAACATTTTACTAGGACTTTTTGAGGAATGTTTCTATCTTCACATGAGCTTGTATTTAGGATAACATATGTAATATACATTTTAATTTATATATTTAATTTTAGATGGATACTTCACAGTTAAGCTTTTTTAGTTAACTACTGTAATTGTTAAGAAAGAAAAATGAAAATTTAATTTTACTCTCCAATGAGCTAATGAAATATTAACCTCATTACTGAGGCAGATCATTGTACTAATTGGTGATTCCCTGTACAAAAAGATAAATTGGAAAATGAATTAATCCTTCTTAGATTACTGTAGGGTTATGTCTCCTGAAGAGAAATGACTTTTAGTAGTAGTCTATCAGTATATAGACGGAAGGGATATGTTTGAGTACCTTCTATGAAATAGATTTTTGAATAGTAATGATGAATGTGAACTAGTTTATATATGTATATATTTTTTATCAGACATATGAGACTTTTTTCTTCCTAGTTACATGACTTGTATCACATACTTGCTAATGTTAAAATTTATAGGCAAGCCACTCTCTATAACAGTTATTATGCAGAGAATCAAACTTAAGATGAAAGAAATGTTCCAGCACTCTGAGCAGATGGAGGATCGCTCAAGGTCAGGAGTTCGAGACCAGCCTGAGCAAGAGCGAGATCCCATCTCTACTAAAATAATAGAAAGAAATTAATTGGCAAACTAAAAATATATATAGAAAAAATTAGGTGGGCATGGTGGCACATGCCTGTAGTCCCAGCTACTCGAGAGGCTGAGGAAGGAGGATGGCTTGAGCCCAGCAGTTTGAGGTTGCTGTGAAGTAGGCTGACACCACAGCACTCCAGCCCAGGCACCAGAGTGAAACTCAGTCTCCAAAAAAAAAAGATATTCCTCTTCATGTTCATATCAAACTTTTTTGATATACAAATTAATCCATTGATCAGCTATGTTGCTAATACTAATAAGCATGAATATAGATAACTAACTTGACAGCTGATTATTATGAAAAAAGAAAAGAATAAGATAGTAGTTCTTGTGAGATCTTTGAACACATTAACTTTTAAAGTTGGGAGATATCATAGAAAAAAACCTGTCAGCTCCTCATTTTACAAATATGAAAATGAATAAATAAAAAATATGGAATTTGCATAAAGTGTGAATTGAAATCTGATCATCTAAATTCCTAAATGACTGATTTTTTATTTGTATTACATTGCCACTCATGACATTGAAAACTAAGTTAAATGACAAATTTTTTATTTATATATAATTATAAGGAACTTACCTGTTATTTTAAGTGAGATATACTATATTGGTTAAAAAAAATAAGATTTACATTTTTAGGAAACATTTGTGTTTCTAAGATTATTATGTTTGGAATACATTAAAATTAAATTTTCAGAATTAGAAGGAACCATAAAAGTCATTAATGACTTTATTCAACACCATCCACATTATTTTACATAAACTTTAGAAAGAGTACATTTTTATGTTTCAAAGGTGACTATATGTATTCTTTAGACCAACATATTATCAAAATATTATACTATTTGAGTTTTTTAAATTAAATTATTGACTTTAACTTAAGATTTAATACCATTCCTTACATACAGTGAAAAAGATTATCATTATGCCTTGTGTGCATTTCTTTGTAGTCTCAGTGTGCCCAGTATGCTGCTGATAGAAGAGAGGAGGAAAAGATGTGTGACCATCTTATTAGTGCAGCTAAACATCGAGATCATGTGACAGCAAATCAGCTGAAACAGAAGATTCTCAATATTCTCACAAATAAACACGGTGCTTGGGGAGCAGTTTCTCATAGGTGAGTTATAATAAATTAGAAGTAAATAACTCATCATTTAATTATAATTGTTGGAAATAAAATATGACTATAAATGTATGTTATTTAAAAAATATGATTTAAAATATAAAAAGTTGCTTGAATTTTTTCCTGACATCTTTCATAATGCTTGATTATAATGGTTTAAAAGAAAAATCAAGACTTTTTGAAGTAGCTACAATGGAAGTTATTTTTAATTTATAATAATCTGTAATATAATACAAAATTTGTTTAGGCAAATATTTTATGCTATCTCACATATGTAACATGAATGTTAGGTATAAGAATTGGCTCTATTTTTTAAAGAAATCTTTTAGAGTTAACTCTTTTTACTTATTAAATTTGTATAATTCTTAATTTTTCTTATACACAAGTATATATAAGCATTTACTATGAGAAAAATAGAATGTTCATTTTAAAGTGTTTCTTCCATAATTTTCTATTCATTTTACCTAGGAAGGATTTTTTTAAATCTCAAGGTAGGTTATTTATGATATTATAATACAACTAAAACTAACGTTAGTTGTTTATTAATTACAAATGTTCTCCTTCCCAAACTTTTTTGGGCATAAAATTCTTTGTTTTTGTTTTTGTTTTATCTTCATAATGAAGTTTTGTAGAAACCTGTAAAGAAGCAGGTTACTGTATTTAGATTCCTGATGTTCTTCATTTTTATGTCTTCATTTTGTTTGAGCCCGTTAAATGTTTTTACTAACTCTCCGCTTGGCATAGTTGGGGGGGGCAGTGAAATGTAGATGGGATACTACTAAGAAGAGCTTTGGTAAAAGTGACTCTGTTAGAGAAGAACATCTAGAATATGACCAGGATGGTATTTTTGACCATCTGTTTTGGGATTACAAGTGTAAGATAGATTGAAGAAAACATTATTATTTTTGCATGTAAGGTAAAATTAAAACATGATGTCTTTAAAAATGGTCAGCCTTAATACTTATTACAATAATAGCAATAACCCATGACAGCTAACATTTGTTGAATATTTGTTGTCTTCCGGGTACCATACTAAGAATTTATACATGGATTATTTCATTTAACCTTCAGAACATTTCTATTAAGGGCAATACTGAGATTTTCTTCATCTTATAAGGAAGAAACTAAAGTTTACGGAGGTAAAATAAAACTTACATAGTATCATACTGCTTGTACGAATAGAGACAGAGTGTTTCAATAAGGGTTCTCTAGAGAAACACAGAAACATAACCAGTAGATATATAATATTTACATACATAAAATAAATTTATTTTAAGGAATTTCCTCATGTGATTGTAGGGGCTGGTAAGTCTGAAATCTGTAGGACAGTCTGGCAGGCAAGATTTCCATGTTATAGTCTTGAGGGAGAATTTCTTCTTCTCCAGGAAACCTCAGCTTTTGCTAAGGCTAACTGAATGAGCCCTATCCACATTATTGAGGATAATATCCTTTACTTAAGTTAACTGATTGTAGATATTAATCATATCTACAGAATACCTTCACAGCAACAGCCAAACAACTGGGTACCATAGCCTAGCCAACTTGACATAAGTTTAACCATTACACAGACTAACAAAAACGTGAGCATTTTACCCAGCTAGAGACCTTGTCTCTCTTTTTGTGTCATCTGAATTGGAGTTATCTACTTAGTTATACACAGTCAGGACTATAACATTATATTGCTAATAACACAGCTGGTATGATTCAAGATATTGCCTTAAAATGTATACATCTATATACATGGTTCGAGTTTTAATTATTTCCTCATATAATTAGAATACAGGGAAAGGGCAGTGACCTCTGTAGCAACAGGCATGTGATAACATGTCTGATGCATCCTCGGATAGCTTGTCAGCTTATCCTTTTTGGTATCTCATTAGACTGACAGAAAGTGGCACGACCCCTCAGAGGAGCAGGTGTCTTCTGTCCTTTCCTGCACATTAAGCTCTCGTGCTGACTAATTGAAAAAACACACTATTTATATGATCATCCTTTACTGTGTTGCTGAACTCTAAACCTTTAAGCATAGGTTTTGTTTTATATAATCCTTAGTATTTGATTAACAATTAATAATAGGACTCAGTCATTGGGCCTCCTCTCTCTCTTTTTTTTTTTTTTTTATCTTATTTACTCTCTAAGCAGTTTTAACTAGTCTCATGGCTTAAAAATACCACCAAATGTTGATAACTCTCAAATTTATTATCTTGAGGCCAGATCTCTCCCCTATCTCCAGTCCTTTATGTCCATCTGCCTACTTGGCATCTTCTTCTTGGATATCTATAGTCATCTCACATTTAAGACATCAAAACCAAGTTTCTGATATTTTCTCCCAAACTGGTTTCTCTTGCATTTTTCTCAGCCAAGGCAACACCATTCTTACAGTTGCTCAGACCATAAGTGTTGTTCTTATCCTTGAATTCTCTTTACACATTCCATATTGAGCCCTTCAGCAAATCTTACTGAGTGTGCCAAAATATATCCAGCTTTTGACTACTTCTTACTATTACCTTTGATCACTTTGGTTCAGACCACCATCATGTCTCTCTTGACTTATTGCAAAAGCATTATGTATAGTTTTCCTTTTTTTGTTTTTTGCCCTTGTCCTCCTAAAGTCCATAGTCAGCACCACAGCCTGGGTGATTCTCATTAAAATGCAAACCCTTTTGCTCCTCTGCTCAGAAACTTCTATAGCTGTTGTGTGCCAGACTATAACCACTAGTCATGTGTGGATATTCAAATTTGATTAATTATAATTAAATTTAATTAAATTTAGCACCTCAGTTGCACTAGCCAAATTTCAAGTACCCAATAGCCACGTGATGCTGGTGGCTACTATATTAGACAGCACAGAACCTTTCCATTACCATAGAAAGTTGCATTGGACACCTTTGCTCCACTGGCTTCACATGTCACTCGGGGAAGAAGACCTCACACTGACTCATCAGGCCCTTTGTTAGCTCTTTGATCTCCTTTCCACTACTCTCCCTGATTCTTTTTATTCTAGTCACTGTTCTTGCTTGCAGGGGATGCTTGGTCTATTTAGAATTCTTTCTCCAAAAAAATCCATTTTGGCTACCTTTCCCACCTTCTTTAGGCCCCAGTTCAAATGGTACCTTTTCGAAAAAGCCTTCTCTAGTAACTCTAAAATTTTACTTCTTCCTACAAACATTTTATATTGTATTTTCCTGCTTTATTTTCCCCTTTTCAACATTTATTAGTATCATACAAAAGTATCATATATTTATTTTTTATTGTTTTGCTTCCCAATAGAATGCAAGCTACATCCATAATGGAAGGGAGTTTTATCTCTTTTGTCCACATTGTTATCCCCAGCACCTAGAACAATACCTGATGCATAGTAGGTGCCAAAAAACAATTTGTGAATAAGTACTTGGTGTATTCCCTTTTTGACAGTGATGATACTGTTGGTGGAATAAGAAAATAAATTAGTCCATTAGGAATAATTTTATATTTTAAATGAAATAATTTTATTAAATGATAGAACATATTTATCCCTGCATAAAACCAAAGTAGTAAAGTCAGCAACAAACTAAAACAGTTGTTTATAAGTCCAGTAGCATTTTACATAGAAAAATTTATATATTCTAACTGGAATCATGAATTTCTCAAAAGGATAAGAAAATGTTTTAACAACAGCAGTTGATGTTGAAGGCTATTATTCTGTGAATGTTACAGATTTGATTTTTTTTATATAAAACAGATTTGATTTGATTTTTATATAAATTATCAACTTAAACATATTATACAGTAGATAGTCCTAGGATAGAATAATGCTCTCAATTTGTAAATGCAAGAAAAAAATGTGTCCATATTTACCATTGCTAATCCAATGGTATTAATATAATTGTGCATATAAGAATTTTTATGTCATACTTAGGAGGATATAGCCCAACACTTCCTGCTTTTACGTGCTGTTTCCTCTGCCTGATACACTCTGATATGTCTTTGTTCAAGTGTTCCTCTTTAGAGTGGCCTTCTCTGGCCATTCTATCGAAAATAGCACACCTCTTTGTCCCCTCATCACTCCCTAAATTATCTCAGCTTAATCTTCTTCATAGCACTTATCACCCAGCATATAATTTAAGTGTTTAAGTATTTATTTTTTACCTGATATTATGGACTTTTTTTACTGCTACATCCCCAGTGCATAGAACTCTGCACATAGTAGATGCTCAGTACATATTTTTCAAATGAATGATTCCATAAAAATTGCCATACATATGTACCATGATACCATGTATTGATGGCATTGAGTTAGTTTTGATAAAACAATCTTTCCACACACAACTTGAGTTTCACAATCAATATTAAGAATTCAATTAGTCACTCTATGACTTATTAGCTATGTAATCTTAAGCAAATGATTTCACCTCCCCAGTGTTCAAGTTTCCTCATCTGGAAAAGGGAGTGTACAGTTCCTACTAAATTGGATTATTTTAATGGAAAAATGAGATATTGTATGCAAAATAATTAACAAGATATCTGATACATAATAGATATCTAATATTTGTTAGTCTCTTTTCTGTTAGTCTGCTGTTTGTGGAGAGCCTTATGAAAATATTTTCCCATGCCACTAAATCACCCTTTAATTTGTAATACATAGTTCTAATTTAAGGATTTTATTCATTTCATCAACAGATAACTCTTGAGCTCCTGTTTCTGCTAGTATAGTAGTGAGCAAAAAATACTTGCTTCCTACCCAACTGAGTTTATAGCCTAGTAGAAAAGATTGATATTAAATAAGTAATTATGGAAAGAAAAGATATAAATACAGACTGTGACAAATGCAAGAAAAGGAAAGTGCATAGTACTCTGAATGAGCATGTAAAGTAAGAGCTTTATTTTAGATTAGGGAGTCAGGGAAGACTTCTTTGAAGAAGCTTTGAGCTAAAATCTGAAGGGATAAATAGAGTATCATTAGGAAAGAGTGGGCTGTAAACCATTCAGGAGAGAAATATTACAAAGACTCTGACCTTAGAATAATAAAAAGAACAGAGAGGAGGCTAGTATTCTTAAAGCTTTATAAACAATAGGATAGTAACTTAAGGTAAAGCTGGAGAATAACATATGAGCCCGATGATTTAAAGTCTTGTAAGTCATGTTAAGGATTTGTGACTTTATCCTAAGTGGCATGAAAAGCAGTGAAGGGTTTTGAACAGAAAAGTAACATGATCTGATTTATGTTTTTAAAAGATCAGTCTGGCTGCTATTTGAAGACATATACTGAGACAGATACAAAAATATGGTCGCCGTATTTGTAACAGACTCCAAATGTCACCTCTTTCTATAGTGCTCCTGCCTTTATTTTTTCCAACCCTGCTTCCTCATATTTTGTTGTTCCTGTCTCTATTGGAATTATCTGTGATCTATCACCTAATGTTTTATAATCATATGAATGTGCCTGTCTTTTCCAGTAACTTCCTAAGTATAAGGATTGAATACTAATCATTTTATCTTCCTTTTATCATTTTATCTCCTATATGTTAAATATGAAAGAATTTCATCCCTATAATGTTCCATGTGCTATTTTACCAAGAAAAAAGTTTAGTTTTAACATAAAAGTCCCTCTTACAACTATCCTTAGACTCAGTGGTACTGCTGGCTCTAACATATTTTAGCATTTTAATTAATATTATTGATCTTTATTCCTGTATTGAGGAAAAACTATAATCTCATAGGTCCTTCAAAGTACATACTTCAAGATTCAGTGTTGTTAAATAATGTTCAATGTATGTGGTTTTTCTTTATTTCAGCATTTTTGGTTCATATTTCCTATTGCTTAAACTACATAAATCCTAACAACCTAAATTAAAATCAGATTTTAATAGGCCCTTGAGTTTAATAGGCCCTTGGGGATGTACGTGTGTGTGTTTGTGTGTGTATATCTGTAGGGTTTCAATTTTTATTGTATATTTTCACATAAACATTAATATTGAGATTTTTTTTCTGATAAGGTGGTAGAAACTCACATTCTTTTAGCGTAGCTATGCATTGGCAATCACTACACTAATACTTCACACCTAATGTCTTATTTTTATCTTAAAAACTGTGTAAAGTACATATTATTTTTCCCATTTTATAGATAAGAAATGTGAGACTCATAGAGTTGAATGTCTTACCTAGTAATATATAGTTAAATAGTAGAGATAGGATTTGATTCTAGATCTATCTGACCTTAATTATTGTGTCATTTGTAAAAACTATCATTTGGAATAATGAAATGCAAAGCACTGTTTAATTGGGAAGAAGACTTAGAAATCTGAAGCTTTAGAAAGTATTTTTAGTTTTCCAAGTCCAAAGCCTGCACTGAACTAATATGAGAATTGCTGCCTATAGAAGGCAAGACAGAATTTGTAGTCTGAAACTAACAGGTTCAATTGACTACTAAAACAAAAACAAACAAACATTCTCCAGAGAAAGTTAACATGGTTCCACAATATAATATTATGAAGTCCAGGATAAAATCCAAAATTACTCAGAATTCAAAGAACCAGGAAAATCTCACCATTTCTCAAGGAAAGGCAATTGCCGGATGCCAGTCCCAAGATGACCCAGATGTTGGAACTGTCAAGAACTTAAAAGCAAATCTTATAATCATCTTTTATGAAATAAAGGTAAATATCCTTTGAAGGAATAGACTGATAAGAGATATCAGCAGTAAGGTAACAAAGAAAGGCAACAGAAAGTATAAAAAAGAACCAAAAGAAAATGAAATACACAATACCTGAAATAAAATGTCACTGGATGAGCTCAATATTAGAATGAAGATGACAGAGGAAAGAGTGAGTGAACATGAAAATAGATCAAATGAAATCTTACAATGGAAGAACAGAGAGAAAATAGATTGGGGAAAAAATAAACAGAGTTTTAGGCACCTCTGGGACAATATCAAACAAATGATCTAACATTCATATCATTGAAACATCAGAAAAGAAAGAAATCAGTACAGAAAAATTATTTGAAGAAAAGGTGGTTGAAGACTTACTTGATATAAGACATCAAGTTAGAGATTCAGGAAGCTCAGAGATTCCAAACAGGATAAACTCAATAAAAGCTATACCTAGATACATCATAATCAATTTAATGAAAGTTAAAGATAAAGAAAAAAACTATTGAAAGAAGCTAGAAGGATAAAAATAACACATATAAGGGAATAGCAGTTCAAATAATGGTATCTTTCTTATCAGAAATCACGGAGACCAGAAAAAGAATTATCAATAAGAATTCTATATTCAGCAAAAATATTCTTCAGAAATGAAGGCAAAATAAAAACATTCTTAAATGAAGGAGAACTAAGAGAATTTCTCACCAGCAGAAATGTTCTCAAAGAAATGCTAAAGAACTTCTGTCAGACAGAAGGGAAACAAAAGCATAGAATTTGGATCTTTAGGAATGAAGGAAGAGTTTTTCTTTTATTTTATATTGTTTTTCCCACAGCAGTGCAAGGTAGTGGAGAAATGATGGTCTTTTCAACAAATAATGCTGAAACAATTGAACACCTATATACAAAAATTGAAACTTGGCCCATAACTCACACCCTATGCAAAACTTAACTCAAAATGAATGATAGACTTAAATATAAAATGTAAAACTATAAAACCTCTAGAAGAAAACATAGGAGAAAATCTTTGTTACCTTACTTGTATGGGGCAAAGAACTGTTAGATGCAATACCAAAAGTTTGATCTCTAAAAGAAAAGGTGACTATAAAATGGACTTCATCAAAATTAAGAACATTTTTTTCTATGAAAGAGACCATTGAAAGAATGCCATATTCTCTCAGACTGGGAAAGCCACAGACTCGAAAAAGTATTTGCCATTCCAATATTTTGCAAAGGATTTATATCCAGAATATATAAAGTACTTTCAAAACTTAACAATAAAAAAGCAAGCAAAACATATGAACAGATACTTCACCACAGACAATATGCAGATGGAATATAAGCACATGAAAAAAAATATACCCAGTATCTATAACTTAAGTAAATTCAAATTAAAACCACAGTGAGATGCCACTATTCATCTGTTAGAATGACTAAAATTAAAACAAAACAAAAACCTGTCAACGTAAGAGCTGGAAAGGATATGAAGCAACTGAAATTCTAGTATATTACCAGTAGAAATACAAAATTATATAGCCTCTTTGGAAAACAGTCTACAGTTCCTCAAAAATATAAACATAGATTTAGCATGTAACCCAGCAATTGCTGTCCAAGATATTTACCCCAAGAGAAATGAAAACTTAAGTGGACATAAAAACTTGTCTATGAATGTTTATGCCCACTCTACCCATAATTGCCAAAACCTGAAAACAGCCTAAATGTTTCAGCTGGTAAGTGGATAAGAAAACAGTAGCACATCCATACAATGGATAACAAGGAATGGGTTATTGATATATGCAACAGCCTGGATGAATCTCAAATGCATCATGCTAAATGAAAGAAGCCTGACTCAAAATAACACATATGGTTGTGTTTATATGGTATTCTGTGAAAGAGCATAACAGTAGGCAAATAGAACAGATCAGTGGTTTTCAGGGGTTAACAGTTGGGGGAGGATTCCATTAGATAGGGGCAATATGAGGGAGCTTTTGGGAATGATAGAACTTTTGTGTATTTTGATTATAGTATTGGTGTCATGACTCTATGCCTTTGTGAAGATTTATCGAATCAAAATGGATTAACTTTATGGTATGTAAATTAAGAATTTAAAAAAAAATAAAAAGTCTGAAAAAATCTTTATAGATGATTCTTCAGCTGTTAACCCTAATATTTATCAATCTATGCATTAAGCTTTTATTATAAAGAATTTCCATAAAATATTAAAATATTATTTAATTGTTTTAAAGTTTAAATACAGCTAAGATTATCTGTTATTTCTATGCAAACATGGGTATATTGGTCACATAATCTAAAGAACATAAATTAGATTAGCTTTCTCTATAACTAATACCTGTAAATGGGTTAATTTTTACTAGATTTGTTTTATAATATATATGTATAGTCCTAAAGTAAGTGTATAAAGATTATGAAATATTCAAGGGGGGAAGAAAACTTTTCCCCGACAATTTTCAAGTAGTTTAAAATGTCAAGATTTCAATTAGGAATGTGTTCTATATTCAATGAATATATAGTAATTGTCACAAACCGTATTGCCAAGTATATTGATTGGATAAGACTAAACAATCTACTAATTATGATCTCAGTAATACCATGAGATCTGAGATGACTACCCTCCACAAAAATAACTGCTTAAATAATAAATAGATTTGTATCACAGCCCATATTTTGTTAATGGCTATGAAGCTTCACAGAGTGCTATGTTATAGTTCCATGAGAGCTGTGCAAATGAACATAACAGGTTCAAATGATAAGACATGATTTTGGATTTTAACCTGACATTCTACACTTCTAAAACAAGAGTTCTCATACTCACTGTCCCAAAACTTTAAAGTCAAAATAATAACTTAAAGTAACATAAACATCATAGGCACAAAATAGTAACTTAAAGTGTCATGCAGTAAACACTAGAATATAAAGTAAGCAATGACCAGGTAGAGGTGTCGAGTGAAAATCGTATGCTTTGAAAATAAATGCTGAATTTGAAATATTCTCATACAATCATAATCACTTTCACTCCCTGTTCCCACTCTTGTTTCTCTTATCGTCACACATCTTCTGTGATGTATAAGAACTGCAACCTCCATACTTGGATATTTATTTAAATGCAATTTAATTTGATCTGAGTCCCCTCCATGTGGCTGGTGGCAAATTTATTCTCAGTTATTCACAGGGCTTACACACACACACACACACACACACACACACACACTCCAGGATTAGGCAGCAATTCTAATAATTTTACTAGTGTAAAGTCCTGGGATTCTCATTTCACTCTGGACTCTAGGGATATGACTGGCTTGTGCTTGGAGGTAGGTCTGTTTCTGGTAAAATGAGACGTTAGTTTCCATATTGAGGCAAGGAGCCATGGCACCTAGGGTATTCCGGCCATTTGATTGAGAATAAATACACTCCATCACTTTTAGGACCCCTTTCTTTTACCACCCTCTGAACCTTAGAATAAACTGGTACTTCACATCTTCTCACTCCAAAAACGTCTTCATGTTCATCCTCTCTTCTAAGACAGTTCAGCTACTAATGCCTCTTATATCTGCTGAGACAGTAAGAGAAGTCTGAGGTCTCCTGGATTCAAGATCTTGCTTATTCTGAGGTGTTGGCATGGGGTAGGGTGGAAATTTTCATTGTTTTTCTGATCTATTTGGAATCCCAGGCCCAACCCTTTCTAGAACCATCCTAAGACATTTGTCTGATTCAAAGATACTGTAACCATGAAACAGTTTTTCCCACCTTGGGTATTTCAACCTTTAACATTCAACTCATCATGTTCTAACTGAGATTAATTCTAATTGCTCTAATAAAAAACATAAATCTAAAATTTGATAGAATCATTATGACTTACTGAATGAATACATAGGGAAGAGTCAAGAACATTGCCCAAGTTGCTGTCATCCTTCACTGAGTGAATGGTGTTGCAATTCTTGGAACTGAGAAATGCTGAAGTTGGTTGTGTAGAGGTGAGAATGGTGATGTTGAGTTTGCCGTGCCTGTGGCATGTTCTAGTGGAAGTGTTTACCAGCAAGTTGAAGATAAAGTTTCCCATGACATGAGGTCACTACTTAGGCATGTGATAACCTTCTCAGATATGTACAAAACATATTTCCCTGACCCCCAACAAATTTCATCTCTTCTGTTCTCCCAGTAAAGGGCATCTGGAAAACGTCCTTGAATTTACTTCCTTCCTTCAGCCCTTCTTCCTCCCCCTATAACCCACATACACAAATTGTGCATTGGCAGGTTCTGTCAGCAATGCATCTGGAGCACGTGCTCTCTTCTTCCAAGCAGTGAAAATAGTTAGAAGTATTTCTTCCAGGTTGTGACTTGCTGGGCAGGTTCACCAACATAAAGGAGCAAGGATATTAAGATACAAGTAAGAAAGTGGTCAAAGTGATAGAGTATGTAGTCTGAGACAGATCAAGATAAGCAAAAAAAAGACATTGATAGAAAATAAAGGGATCAAGAAAACAAGTGTCAGTGAGCTGAAAGGACAGGAAGTTGCAGGATGTTTGAATTTAAGATTTCAGAAATACAACAATCAATGCAAGATTAACAAATCCAAAAAGTGATCATAAAAGCAGTTAAGTGGAAAGGAGTTGAAGATCATGGTAATCAGGAGGTCAAGAAACTGGAAGGATGGAATCTTGCATTTGGCACTTCCATTGAATTATCCAAGATAATTCCAGTATTTGAAGTAGAAAGGAAGATTGTCAGCCTCTTCTTACCTTCAGTAGGTAAGAGGAATGGCCTGAGGATGACAGAGGACCCCAAATGAGTAGAATTATAGGACGGTAATACCAAATTCAACAAGAGCCTTTTAAAGGAATCTCAAAGTCAATCTTCCTAAAAACAAAATAAAATGCAGGTACAAATGAAGAGGAGTAGAAAATTTATTACAGGGTAACAGAACTTTAAAAGCCTGTAAAAATTCATTTTTCCTGATAAAACTCTTATACATTGTTAAGAGGAATTATTTGAAAGGACAAGGTGAGGTAGATCTAAAATGATTGTATTGGTCAGGATCAAATATGTCTATTTGGACATGTAGGTGACCAGGCTGAAACCTCTAAGAGCCGATTGATTGCTAGCATCATTTGTACTGATATATATAGGTTTTTTAAAAATTATATAAACCTATATAAAATTATATTGGTTTTTAAAAATTAAGGTAATTATTTTAATAAGCCTCTCATTTAAGATGCATAATACATAAAGTTAGAATTACATAAAACACACCAATGATGATAATGAAGATAAATATGCAGATAAAAAATAACAAATCTCATAAATATTAGGCTACTTTCTCAACTACAAAAAAGTCACTAATTTTAAAATAAAAATTATTTTTTTTTTAGATCACCACATTAATGAAACTTCTCCTTGGTTTACAAATGGCATAAAGCTTAAAATTTTTGAACATTTACAACAAGTATCTGGAGTCAAAGTAAGGTTATCACAGTCCCTTAGTCCATTATGTGGTTGCTGATTAAGATATGCATCTGTCACACTGTAGAAAATGTTTTTCAAAGAAGCAACATCTGGTATCTTTTCAGACTATAAGGCATTTTTGTTGGAATCATTGAATATGGTACATTATTAGGCTGGTGAGATAAATCTCTGGACTCTTTTGCTGTGATTTTTGTTTTATAAGCTTGCTTTTTGGCTTAGACATTTTAAATATCACTACATTCTTTAAAGCAACATACTCAACTCATTACTTTTTTGAAAAGTATGAAAAGACATGTTAAAAGGTTTATGAATTTGAATGCCTATAGTTTTTTCTCTACAAATGTCCTTTTTCATAACTATATGTATTTTTGTTTTTGTAAATGAAATGAGTAAATTAGTTTACAGTGATATTGTTCTATATTATATACACAATAAAATTGTATGCATTAGATTGTGAATTATTTTTTGATATTTGTGCTCACAAGTAGTTTAGTGTCATTTGTTTAGTTGGAAAGTGCCATTGCCCTAGAGTGCTGTATTTTGAAGTCATCTGTCATGGATATATTGTAGAAAGAGAAGACTATTTATGTTTATGGCATTTTAAGTAACTGAGTTAAGCCCTTTGGAATATAGAGAAATGGCTTGTTTACTGTCATCACTGTTCACTTAATCCTGCGACCTTGACATGATAGCATTCCCATAAATCTCCCTGTGGGTAGTTCAATAAAACAGATGAACATCAAAATGTAATGATTGCTTCAGCCTTAGGAATTAACTATGTGATGGAATAAATACAACCTGGTAGGCTATATTACAGAAACATTCTACAACCCCTTTTTCTAACCAATAATATTTATTAGAAAATAATTCTTTATTATAGTTTGTATCCTATTTTCTGAAGTATTTTCAGCATCTAACAGTCAAATTATTACAGACAAAAGAAAAAAGAAGAAAATAGATGTAAATAGTATACATATTGTGACTGGATTTTTAAAAAACTGTTTTAAATTTTTGATACACTTAAGATTATAAAAATGATAGAGTTGGATTTTTTGCAAGGGTATTTTAATACAATTTTATTTTATATTATTTTTATTACATTATATATCTGTTGTTAATTTTTAATAATTCACTCTTTTTAGTATTTGTGATTACACTTCCTCAAACATAAATTTTTTAACTTCAGTAGGTTCTTCTTTCCCCCTTTGGTAAGCACAGTTGAGGCTTTCAAGTAAAAAAAATTGAAGACATTAGGACACTTAAGAAAAAGAAAATTAACAGCACTAGGGAAAATTAATCGAAGAAATTAAAAGGATTGAACACTCAATTCTCACTATACTGTATTCCAGAGCCCATGTCCACAAAGTTTAAGAAAATACAACTTTGGTTCAACATCTTTAGACAAAGTAAATGTTCTGAGTACTCTCGTTGCTTAGATAATAGATTAGTAAGATAAAATGGTTTTAAAGCAAGTTATGTTTGCCTCCCACCAGTTTTCCTTTGTAAAAAAAACTTTTTGGCAATTTAGTTTGGTGTGTGGTACAATCTTTGTTCCTCTTTTTGAATAGGATTTTGTACTTTGCATGATAGTAATAAAATCTAAATGCCAAAAGTATGCTGTATAATGTGAAATCTGTAAAAAAAAAATCATAGAATTTATTCTTTACATAAAGACTATTTTTTTATTTCAGCATAATATAGGGGTAAAAATGTTAAGGTTACATATATTGCTCTTGCCTTCCCAACCCCTTCGAGTCAGAGCTTCAAATGTGCCCATCCCCCAGACAGTGCACATTGTACTTATTATGTATATTTATACCCATCCCTTCCTCCCCCCTCCCACCTGGTTTTTTTTTTTAACATTTTGGTTACATATTATATCTTTGCCTTTCCCTAGCAAGGGTTAAAGGTATGTCCTTCCCCTGCACACTATTCACCACATCCCTCAGATATGAGACTACCCCCCAACCCCCGAATCCCTGGTGAAAACCACCCCCTTTGGTTATAACAATAGTGATAATCAGTCAGTACTAATTGATGGCGAGTACATATGGATCCCATTTTTCTGATCTTATGTCACCTCACTTTGGATAATGGGCTTAAGCTGAGTCCAGGATAATATAGTGGTGCTCGCTTGCTGTTGTTTCTTAGAATTGAATAATATTCCATTGTAAACATATACCAAATTCTAATAATCCAGTCATGAATTGACAGGCACTTGGGTTATTTTCCACGTCCTTGCAATATTGAATTGTGCTGCCATAATAGAAACATGTATAACGTAACTGTAAAGACCCTTATGAGGATTTTTAATAGCTACCCAGTTAGAAACCTAAGAAAATGAAGGTTTTGAAACCTGTTAGAAAAGAAGAACATTTATTACTATAATACATAAGTCCTCAGGAAAATAAGATGAATTAGGTATCTTTACTGATTTAATTTTAGACCAGTAACATCAAGTTAAAAAACATCTTTCATGATGGTAAGTTTGATGTGTGTCAGTAAATAAATGGTCAACTATTTTACTTTAGGTTTAGATAGTTGAGCCCCAAGAATATTTTATTCTATTTTTACAGTCTTTCAAGTTGATATAAGCCCTAAAATTTTGATTCATATGATTTATCTTGAAGAAACAAATTGTAATACCTCCTTGTGAATACTGTTATAAACTGTTTTATTCCAAGTGATATTCTTTCCTATTATTATTATTTAGTCAAAAGTTACCAAATTGTACTCACATACTTTCTTGACAAAGATACTGTTCAGAGCTAGGGAATGGGATATTACATAAATGGAACTTTTATGCCTATTTTAAGTCTTAACATAAATTTAAAAAATTAAATACAGCTGGGTTGGGATGAATAAACACTTTTGAAGGCTAGCCAATAATATATGCCAAATGTAACTATCACATAGACATCTTTAAAGGATGTATACTAGATTTATCCAGTAGCATAAGCTGAGTGTTTCTTAGGGTACCTTAATACACATTGTCAAGCAGTAAGTTAACATACATATAAAGAAAACAATTAGCAAAATACCTTGTTAACTTCTTTATGATCAGTCATTAATATAGAATAACTGATGTATCATTAAAATTTTCACCTTTCAGTAAACTTGATGGTGTCATGGTCAGAGTTATGTGAATATTGGTTCCAAATATTAATAGCTCAAGGGATATTTAAGTGAAGAGGACCTTGTAATTTTTCCCTTGAGTAGACTCATTATCTATTGATACTTAAAGTAAAAATGTATAAATCAATTATTATTATGTAATTTTGTATCTTATATAGGCCTTTTAAATCTCTATCAAAAATAAAGCTTTTGGCCAGGTATGGTGGCTCACACCTGTAATCCTAATACTCTGGTCGGCCAAGGAAGGAGGATTGCTTGAGGTCAGGAGTTCGAGACCAGCCTGAGCAAGAGTAAGAGCAAGAGCAAGACCCCATCTCTACTAAAAATAGAAAAAAAATTAGCCAGGCATGGTGGCATATACCAGTAGCTGACACAAGAGGATCTCATGAGCCCAGAAGTTGGAATTTTGCATTGAAACTGTAGTGACGCCCCTCACTCTAGCCCAGAGAAAAGAGCGAGACTCTGTCTCAAAAAATAAAAATAAAATAAGGCTTTCTTCTCAGGTTAATTCCAACTATTTCTTATTTATCATCCTCTAGAATATTTTACATTAAACTTCAATTTTTGTCAACCCAGATTTCATCAGTAAAATGGTAATCATCTCATAAAAAAAACCTTAAATATAATTCTGTACCAGACTTTGTAAGTACTCTGTGCTATTCTGTGTTTGGTGTGTAATCCAGGATGTTACAGGAATAAAATACCTCTCAGATTTGTCACTTTGCATGTGTGAATTTCTTCTCTATTTCTCTTCTGTCCCACTTGAGACTATGCTGGTAAAATGGTTTCCATTTTGAAATTGCAATGTCATTCATCTTCCTGCAAATGAAAATTACTATTTATTATAAATTCATTTATCATTATAAACACTAGTATTGTTTGTTTTCTTTTCTTGAAACAATCCACACTCCACTCTCTGAATGATTTTTAACATTTAGCACTAACATTATTATTAATGTTACACAGTACCTGCCTCACAGGAATGCTGTGAAGATTAAAACTATGCAAATGTAATTGTTAGTTTCTTTATTAAGTTATGCCTTGCTGCGTGTTTCCCAAATGAGGTAACTTCCTAATGATATAACAATCCAAAAATATCTAAATTATACCTACAATATATTAACTCAGTTCAGTATGTTTTTTATTTCAGGTACTAGGTTAGAAAGTACTACTAAGAAGGATCCCCTATTCCAGCCTCTGCACAATGAACAAATACACTCAAACCGTCCAAGGTTCCATATGTGTTGTTCTATTAATTGGGAACTCTGGCATACATTGAAACCTAGCATTGTTATCATAGCCTGCCAGTTTGGTTGAGTACAGAATACTTTAATGATTATCCTAGATAAAAACCAATATAACAAAAACAAAAAAATAAATAAGCAAACATTGGCTAAACTTTGTTACAATCCATGTGGTCTGCTCAAAATTTCTATCTACTTGAAATCTTTAGCTAGATATCCTTTAAGGTCTTAAAGTATATAAGCTAAAGTATTATAATTTTGATTAAGTTTATTTCTTCTCTGCACTCCCATAACACTCTTACTTAGTTTAGATTCTTTATATATTTGTTTTCTTCCAATTCATGAGCATAGGATGTCTTTCCATTTGTATCCTCTTTAATTTCTTTAATAAGTATTTTGTAGTTTTCCTTGTAGAGATCCTTCACCTCCTTGGTTAGGATTATTCCTCCAGGTTTTTTTCCCCTATGTATTGTAAATGGATTGCCTTCTTGGATTTTCCTTACATAGTTCATTATTGGTGTATAGAAAGGCTACTAACGCAGTTTCATTACCTGTTGTCTCTTTTTTCAGATTTTCTATTTTTTCCTGATTCAATTCTGGTAGATTTTATGTGTCTGGGAATTTATCCATTTCCTCTAGGTTTTCCAGTTTGTTAGTATATAGTTGTTTATATCAGTCTCTGATAATCTCTTTTTTTTATGTGGTATAACTTGTAATGTCTCCTTTTTCATTTCTGATTTTATTTATTTGGAACTTCTCTCTTTTATTTTTGGTTAGTCTGGCTAATGGTCTA
The DNA here is from genome assembly GCF_040939455.1 of Microcebus murinus. Classification (NCBI taxonomy): domain Eukaryota; kingdom Metazoa; phylum Chordata; class Mammalia; order Primates; family Cheirogaleidae; genus Microcebus; species Microcebus murinus. The sequence goes on along the minus strand of NC_134116.1, from coordinate 70,261,678 downwards.
TTTATTTTATTTATCTTTTCAAAAAACCAACTTTTTGTTTCATTAATTCTTTGCATTGTTTTAGTCTCTATTTCATTTCGTTCTGCTGTGATCATTATTATGTCTTTTTTCCTGCTAATTTTGGGTTTGATTTATTCTTACTTTTCTTATATTGTGAGGTACATCATCAGATTGCTTATTTGAAGTATTTCTATTTTTATGTAGGCATTTATTACCACAAACTTCCCTCTTAGCACTGCTTTTACTATATCCCATATGTTTTGGTAAGTTGTATTTCAATTATCATTAGTTTCAAGAATTTTTTAAATTTCCTTTTTAATTTGTTGCTAGACCCACTGGTCAGTCAGAAGCATGTTGTTTCATTTCTGTATATTTGTACAGTTTCCAAAGTTCCTTGTTACTGATTTCTAGTTTATTCTGTTGTGTTTTGAGAAAATACTTGATATGATTTTTATATTTTTTAAAATTTGTTGAAACTTGTTTTGTATCTAACATATGGTCTGTCCTACAGAATGTTCCATGTGCTGATGAGAATGTGTATTCTATAGCTGTTAGATGAAATATTCTATAAATTTCTGTCAGGTCCATTTGCCTAGAAAGTGACAAATGCTAATTCTAGAAATAGAAGTTGCAGTTTAAATCCAATGTTTCTTTGTAAATTTTCTGTCTAGATGATCTGTCTTATATTGAGAGTGAGGTACTGAAGCCTCACACTATCATTATATGTAAGTCTATCTTTCCCTTTATATCTAATAATACTTGTTTTATATATCTATGTGCTGCAATGTTGAGTGCATGTACATTTAGAATTGTTATCTTTTCCTGTGTTGATCCTTTTATCACTATATAATGAACTTCTTTGTCTCTTTCTACTATTTTTGACTTAAAGTCATATTTTTTTCTTTGAGACAGGGTCTCACTCTGTCACCAAGCTAGAATACGGTGGCTCAATCATAGCTCACTGCAACCTCAAATTCTTGTGCTCAAGCAGCCCTCCCAGCTCAGCATTCCAAGTAGCTAGGACTACTGGCTTATACCACCATGATCAGCTAATTCTTTTTTATAAGTTATTTTTTATAAATATGGGTCTTACTATATTGCCCAGGCTCCTAGCCTCAAGCAGTCCCCTCACATTGTCCAGTGAAAGTGTTGGGATTACAGGTATAAGCCACTGAGCCTGGCCTAAAATCCGTTTTATCTGATATAAATATAACTACTCCTCCTCTTTTTTGCTTTCTGTTTGCATGGAATATCTTTTTCCATCCCTTTACTTTTAGTCTATAAGTATCTTTACAGATAATATGAAATTCTTTTAGGCAACATATATTTGGGTCATGTTTTTTCATCCATTCAGGTGGTCTATCTGTTAACTGGAAAATTTAATCCATTTACATTCAAGAATATTATTGATATGTGAGAATTTATTCCTGCCATTTTATTAATTGATTTCTGATTATTTTATATCTCCTTTGTTCCTTTCTTTTTTTTTTTTTAATCGTCATTTGGTGGTTTTCTGTAGCAGTAACAATTGTGTCCTTTATCTTCCTTATTTGTGTGTTTGCTCTACTAGTGGGCAGTAATATACTTTGATGTGTTTTCATGATGATAGATAGCTTTTCACTTCTAGGTGTAGGACTCCCTTAAACATCTCTTAGTGGATTGGTCTAGTGTTGATGAATTCCCTCATCTTTTGCTTGTCTGGCAAAGACCTTGTTTTCCTTCATTTAAGAAATATAACTTTGCTGGGTATAGTATCCTTGACTGATAAGGTTTTTTCTTTTAGCACTTTGAAATGTATCATCCCATTCTCTGCAGCCTTTAAGATTTCTGCTGAGAAATCCACTGTTAGTCTGATTGGAGTTCCCTTATAAGTGACTAGACACTTTTTTCTTTCTGTTTTTAGACTTCTCTGTCCTTAACTTTTGACAATTGGAGTATAACGTGCTGTGGAGAAAACCTTTTTGAATTGTATCTCTTTGGGATTCTCTGAGTTTCCTATATCTGAATGTGTAAATCTCTTGGTAGACTTTGGAAGCTTTCAAGTATTCTTTTGTTAAATAGGATTTCTAACCCTTTCATTCTCTCTTTGCCTCTAGGACCTGGATAATTCTAATATTTGGTCACTATATGGTGTTCCATATGTTACAAAAGCTTTGCTTGTTTTTTAATTCATTTTTCTTTTTTACCTAACTGGGTTCTTTCACAAAACCTGTTTTTTTCAAGTTCTGAAATTCATTTGTATGTTTGATATAGTTTATTGTTGAAGCTTTTGAATATATTTTTTATTTCATTTAAGAAATTCTTCAGTTCCATGAATTCTGTTTGGTTCTTTTTGTGATATCTCTTTGATAAATTTCTTTTTCATTATAATCTATTACTGGAGAATTATTGTGTTCCTTTGGTGGTGTCATATTTCCTGGTTTTTTCATATTTCTTGGGTCCTTATATTGATATCTGTACATCTGGCATAAGATTTGTTTCTTCCAATTCTCTGAATTTGATTTTATAAGGAAGGGCTTTTTCAGCTTACAGTGTTATCTATTGTGCTGTTGAGAAGGGTACTTTGACTTTGAAAATGAGTACATGCAATAGTGTAGTCACCATATAATTTCTTTGACTGTAAACAGTGTCAGTGGTATCTGTGATTTCCTCAGTGGCTTTGAGCATGGTTGTTAATGGAGGCTCTGTTGAAGTTTTTTGGGAATTGGGACACCAGGAGGGCCAGTGCTTGGGGCCCAGTAGTGTCAGCAGCAGGTTAAGTGTTCCTATCCTTAGGCCCCAGGGTGGTATATGCTGGTAACAGTATTAGTGAATCCAGGTAGGCTGATTCTTGAACTTCTAGGCAGCTTGCTTGGAGGCTGGTAGTGACAGTAGTGGGCCCAGACATGTTGATGTGTCCTTGGGCCCCTGGGCAGCAGACACGGTATGGGCAGTGGCAGTAACTGTGGTTCCCAAGTGGTCTATGCTGTGTTAAGGATGGCCCAGCCCTGTGGTTGCAACAGACCGTGTGAGCCCATCCCTAGGCCCACATGTCTGCATCCAGAATGTGCCAACTGGGATGGTAGTGGCTGGTTTGGTGGGCCTGTTATTAGGCCCTCAGGAGGAGTGATCAGGTACCAATGGTAGTACTAGGGCAGGGCAATCCCCCTGACCCTGGATCGCATGCTCATGCACAGTGAAGTACAGAGCCAGGCCAGGCAAGCCTGGTGGAGCATGCGTTCACTGGCTGTGGTAGACAAGGTAAGTTATCCCCAAGCCCCCAGCAGAATGCTCAGCTTGGGCCAATAGTGGCCACACTGTAAACATTGTGCTGGGAATGGTAGGGTTGCTTTCACTAGCAAGAGCCATAGGCAGACAGCTAGGAAGCTTGTACTTTGGCTCCTTGTGGCCAATGTGGGCCAGGTAGTCTGTCCTCAAGGTAGTTTTATATGCATGGTGGCCCCACCACTATGGGTAGTGGGGTTGCTGACAGTGGCTCACACTTTGGCCCTAGGAGCAGCAGCCAGAAGCAGCAATGGCTGCAGGCAGGTGATGTCAGTGTTACTCCAGGATATAGGGATGCAGGGCCTGTTGGGCTCCGGGGCCAGATGCACTCTGGTGGGGGCAAGGCTGTCAAAAATGGCACCATGCTGTAGCTGCTTAGGATTTAGGGGATGTGGGGCTCAAAATGAGCTCCCTCTCTAGAGCAATGTCATCATGCAGCAATGCCATCACTCAACAATGCCATCATGCAGCTTCCAGGCAGTTTTCTGTGTTATTTCCAGGGCCTATAAGTGTTGAGGTGCTCTCCTGTGGTAGGATCACAGGAGTCTGGTGGAAATGTGGACCACTGGATATCGCTCACTTACCTTTCCTGCATTAGGGAACCTCTCTGAGTTCCCAGTCGACCCTGGCCTAAGCAGGCTGCCTCACTTCTCTCTCCTTCTTTTCCTTAGGTGTTTCCTGTCACTTGTTTACTGAATTCCAGTGTTCTCTCTTAGATGATCTATTCAAAATGCGATTATGTACTCTCTGTTTTGGTTCCTTTTTGTAGAGTAGTTGACTACCAGATGCCTCTAGCCATTTTGAGGCCTCTCCTAACACATATTGTGTACGTTGTATGTGTTATATTCTGTATTCTTACAATAAAGTAAGCTGGAGGAAAGAAAATGGTATTAAGAATATCATAAGGAAGAGAAAATATATTTACTATTCATTAGGTGAAAGTAGATCATCATAAAGGTCTTCATGCTTGTCTTCATGTTCAGTAGATTGAGGAAGAGGAAGAAGAGGAGGGATTAGTCTTTCTGTCTCAGGGGTGGCAGAGGGGGAAGAAACCCCATGTACAAGTGGACACGCACAGTTCAAACCCATGTTATTCAAGAATTAACTGTAGATTGAATATCTTTTGTTTAGTGTAGCCACCTTCATCAATGATTTTAGCTAGCTATTCTGGATAACTTGATGCAGCTTGTACATCAGAACTTGCAGCTTCACCTTGCACTTTTATGGTGTGGAGATGTTTTTTTTCCTTAAACCTCATGAACCTACCTCTGCTGGTTTCAAAGTTTCCTTCTACAGCTTCCTCATCTCTGTCAGCCTTCAAAGAATTGAACAGAGTTAGGATCTTGCTCTGGATTAGGCTTTGGCTCAAGGGAATGCTGTGGTTGGTTCGATCCTCTATCCAGACCACTAAAACTTTCTCCACGTCAGCAATAATGCTGTTTTGCTTTCTTATCATTTGTGTGCACACGGATTTAGCACTTTTAATTTCTTCAAGAACTTTTCCTGTGCATTCACAATTTGCCTATTTGTCACTATTTGACACAAGAGGTCTCACTTTCAGCCAGTTTTGGCTTTTGACTTGCCTTCCTCACTAAGCTTAATCATTTCTAGATTTTGATTTAAAGTGAGAGACATGCAGCTATTCCTTTTACTTGAATAGTTAGAAACCGTTGTAGGATGGATTATTAATTGGCCTAATTTCAATATTGTTGTTTCTCAGTGAATAGGGAGGCCCAAGCAGAGGGAGAGAGACAGAGGAATGGCCAGTTGGTGGAGCAGTCAGAACACACACATTTATTAAGTTCACATATATGGCACAGTTTGTGGTGCCCCCAAACAATTACAGTAGTAACATCAAAGATGTTATGGTGATGACTAATCAGAGCCCACTGTAACAGATATAACAAGAATGAAACGTTGAAATTTTGCAAGAATTACCAAAATGTGACACAGAGCCATGAAGTGTACACACGCTGCTGGACAAGTGGCACTTATAGACTTGCTTGATGCAAAGTTGCCACAAACTTCCGATTTGTAAAAAAAATAGAAGAGGCAGTACCTTCAAAGCATAATAAAGCAAAGAGTAATAAAATGAGGTATGCTTGTACCTCATAGAATTGTGGAGCATAAATTAGAAAACATGAAATCCTTCAGTTTTATCATTTATTAAGTAAATGGATATTTCAAATTGTTAATAAATTTGAAAGGAAATCTGAGTAATAAGTTATTAACATGTTTAGTGTTTTATTTTTCTAGTTTAAATATGTACAGTATTATATTTGATCATAGAAATATTCAAAGCCCATAAAATTTATACAAGCTTAAAAGATATCTTTACTGTTCTGATTTTTAATCATTTACATTATAGTTTTCCTTTATACTCTCACTACTATCAAAGTGAATGTACTTATTAATTGGCATTGTTTTAGAAATACATGATAGAATATTTAATAGAAGTTAACTTTCCTAAAGAAAACTATGGAAGAGTATTGTTCATTTTTAAAAGTTTTCCAAGACAAACAATATCAACTTCAGTGTTTTAAAGTCAGAAATTTAGCTTTTGATTTTAAAATGTTTTGACAATTTAAAAAAATTATTAAAATTAAAAATTTGCGTAAGCTTATTTTTCATCTCTCAGTATTTAATTATTATTAATCACCTTGGGACTACTTTCTTGTCCTTTCAAAGAAATAAACACACAATGTTTTAACACTTTAACTAAATTGTGTTTTTTTTTTTTTTTTTTTTTGAGACAGAGTCTCGCTTTGTTGCCCAGGCTATAGTGAGTGCCGTGGCGTCAGCCTAGCTCACAGCAACCTCAAACTCCTGGGCTCAAGTAATCCTTCTGCCTCAGCCTCCCGAGTAGCTGGGACTACAGGCATGTGCTACCATGCCCGGCTAATTTATATATATATATATATGTTAGTTGGCCAATTAATTTCTTTCTATTTATAGTAGAGACGTGGTCTCGCTCTTGCTCAGGCTGGTTTCGAACTGCTGACCTCGAGCAATCCGCCCGCCTCAGCCTCCCAGAGTGCTAGGATTACAGGCGTGAGCCACCGCTCCCGGCCTAAATTGTGTGTTTATTTGCCAAATTAAAGTCTGATTCAAAATTAATAGTGTGCATTCATTTCTTTTGATTTTTTAGTTAGGACCTAAAACATCTATTTTTGCTCAGTAACTTTTGAGTCATGCCATCTCAACTCGAGACCACATTGTATACCATCTTCCTGTGATCCTTTACTTGTTCAGCATGTTTAGAATAAATTTGTAAAATGAAATTGAAGAAAGTTACAATGCTTTTTGTTTCAAAAGGGGAAGTCTTAGAAAATATTGTCCTGTTATCAAAGAATAAGATGATTTTAATGCTTATCCTTTGACTTTTTGTTTTTCTTCCCCACATCTTAACTGAATCATGATTAAACATACACAGTGACATATTTTATTCTTTACTTCCACTACATTACAGACATGTGCAACTATTTTTATGTAATACAAACATGGGACATACATTATTATGTTATTGTTTCACAAATATCTATTAAGGTGACAAGTTAACTTGAGTTTTCAGGAACTATACATGAAATCATAGCTTTTGTGAGGTTGAAATTTATAATAAATGATAGAACTTTGGCTTTGTAAATAACAAGTTATCTTAAAGTCAGAAATAATAAGGAATTTATGAAAACATAAGTCATGCTTCCTCACTTTTTATAGTTCATAATTACATGAAATAATATTACTGTTGGTTGCTTACAGTTAATTAATGAATAAATTGTTGCTACCTGAATGTTTAAATTGTGATGCCTATGGGTTAAATATTTTCTTCTTAGAGGTATTTATCAGGAGAAAATGTCTAACAGGGATGTAGTTTGTCAGGGACTAATTGGATATTATAAATCATAAGCTTTTATTTTTACTTATTTTTTTCTTTTTTTGATGTTTTTTACTTTTGCATTGGTCAAGGATGAAATAGAGAAAGAATAATGATCCATTATTTCCATGATCTAAAGATTTTACTGCAGCAGCTGAACAGCTCACTTTTATTCAATGCTACATTAACTTTTCCATTAAGGGTGCTGTTAGAAAGTACAGAGCCCTTAAGCATTATGAAGTTGCTGTCTGATATTTGTTCATTGATATGGCTGCTTTATTTGAATGTCTCACTCATTCTAGAGTGAAAGACTTCATCACTTTTTAAGAATGTTGTCTGTTTTAGTTTAAATTTGGTTAAATTTAATTGTACTGTTGTGGTGTAAGGATCTGTAAACATTTTTATAAGTCTGAATTTTTTTCCTTTTTTCTTTACTTAGGACTTTTGTCACCTAAACTAAAATATAATTTTAATGTTACTATTATTCATAAAATTCAGATTTGCCAGTGACAGGTCTTATTTTAGCAAAAAAAAACCAAATACTTTGGTATCATGCATGTCCTTGTTCATTTTTCTTATTTTGCTTTTCATTCATTCATAAATTTTCCCAGTTTTCTAGGTTTATTCAAAACCTGAGGAATAGTATCCAGGAGGCTGGAGTCTTAGGGTAAGACTGATGGTAAAAGAAATAGAATTTACTCCCTTTTGGATTATTAGACTGTTGAAGAGGGAAATTTAGAGTTGGAGAGTATTTGGGAAAAGGGATTGTGAGGTTGTGGGTACATGCTCTAATAGAGAGAGGCTGCCAAAAAGTAGCTATAAGCCTGCGTTGGGGTAACCAGGGGTACCCCACTGGGCAAGCTGGTAAGCTCATCTTTTAAGATGCCCTGTCCAGCATTTGTAGCAGATTTTCAGGCCTCCTTACATCCTGGTGAGAAGATAAACCTGTGGTGATGAAAAGGCCATGATAATTGGATACCCTTTCTTTTCATTCTTCCTTAAAGATCTAAGAAATAGAGAATGAGCTAATTAAAGCTAAGTTTATGTTTCATGATGTTTTGTTTGTTGATAGATTGGTTATTTTTTGCATTTTGACCAAAATAAAATGAAGAGAAGAGAGAGATGTTCCTACCAACTGCGAAAGTGAGCTACCGTGGTGGCAGTAATGATGGATGTTGATCAAAAGCAATATTAACCTAATCAGCAGCAGCAGTGATGGTGAAACACTAGGTAGTAGAAGAATCTAATTTGAACACTATGCAGGGATTGTGGAGGGACACATGTGGCAGAATCCAATGCTCTGCCACTGAAGGAATACAGAGTCAATTTAGGTTGAGCTGTTGAGGCTGGCAGTGAGAAAGAACTGTATTTGGGGGATTAGTGTTTGACATGATATCCCTTTCTTGTATAGCAATAATCTCTCTATTCGCTATAGTTTGACAATTAATTCCTCCCAAACACAAATGCTTCCACACTTTTACATATGAAACATGTAAGTGTCATGAAGCAGCAAAGTGCCATCTCTTACTCTATAACCTTGTTAAACTTTACCTGTTTCATTGAGTAAGCCACTAGCTCCAATGCTAGTGATTTGTATCTACCCATCCCAGATATTCAGCCTTCCACTTGTCTCTAACTGATTTTAAATTGCTTGCTCGGCCCAGTGCTTTACCATATCATATCATCCTGGAAACCATTGGATTCCTGCCTTCACAGTAGCTTCACAATACATTCTGATACTTTCCACTTGTATAGTCCTGTCTCTGTGACCTCTGTTATCACTGTCTTTCATTTGTCCAGTGAAAACAAACAAACCACAGATATAAACAGAAGTGTATAAATGTACCCCTTGCCTGAAACACAAACATTGATTTGGGTATTTTCATTGATATTTCGTATTTATTATTCTGATCTATACAAACTCTTCACTAATTGCTTTAAGATAGCAACTCAAAAGAGTAGGAGTCCTATCATAGTATCTTTCCAAAGATATTATAGTTATTCTGATTATAGGATAGCTTTAGGATTAGAAGAAAAAAATGAAATATGACCATCAAATCTTACTGTCTTTGGGGGAAAAAAGAATTTAGATATGCCGAGTGATGAGTGTGTTTGCATGTATATATGTATAATTAAGAATAGGACTACACAAAATAGGTCAAGTCTATTTCTGCTTCATTCTTCCTCATATTTCAGAGGTCCCTGCCTCTAGAAATCTCTTGGTCCAGCTGACTAGCATGGCCTCTCAAAAACAAAAATCCTAATATTGTATCTTTTCCTCATAGGTGTAAGTCTATTTTGCTAGTGCAGTCTAAAAGATACAGATTCATAACTCATAGGAATGAATGAATGTGGTCAAATTTAAAAAAATATAATAGGTCATTCTAAGCATAGTTTGGAGATTTCCTGATATGTTTAAACCATATCATGGCATTAGCTGGCCACTTAATAGTCCTTACTTATAAAATTAGCTTTGTGATTTCCCTTTATGTGTTGGTAAGAATGCAAGTCACAGTCTTTTGGGTCTTGGGGAAATTTTGTTTTACAAGTAAATCAAATGGATAGGTTTGAATTTCAAATATGCATTAAAGTGGATCATGTAATACCACAGAGTAAAAGAAGGCAAACAGAGGAATGAGTGACTTTTTTTTACTTTATATTAAAATATGACATACATACAAAAAAGTACATATGTCATAATTGAACAATTCAGTTGATTTTAAAAAATTGTAAACACCTGGCTCTCCCATGCTATATAAAGAAACAGAACATTGCAAATACTCTCAAAGACACGCCCCCTTACACTACCCCACCAAGGTAAACCACTATCCTAAATTCTAAGAGTATGTATTCATTTTGCCTACTTTTGTATTTATATACATAGATGGAATCATATAATATGAACTCTTTTGTCTGATTTCTTTTGCCCAATATTATGTTTCTAACATTCATCAATATTGTTGCATAAAGTTTTAGATTCTCATTATTATTTGGTAGTCCATGGTGTGAATATATCTGAATATATTTGTCTGTTTTACATATTTTGACTATTATGAAGTATTGCTATGAACATTCTTGTACATATTTGTTTTTGTTTTCATCTTTATTTTTTATTTTTTTGATGCACAAATAGATAGAGTTCTGTTGGGCATATACCAGGCATCCTCAAACTATGGCCCACAGGCCACATACGGGCCGCCTATCACATTTATCTGGCCCTCCGGGTGTTTTTGCCACCAGTGCCTGTCCTGCTTAGCAGCCGACTCATCCCAGGCCCACAGTGCGCACTCTCCAATGGTTTGAGGGACAGTGAACTGGCCCCCTGTTTAAAAAGTTTGAGGACCCCTGACATAAACACTATAACTCGGGAATTCCACAGTATTCCAAGAATAGAGTGCTGAGTCATAGTGAAGACTTACGTTTAGTTTTACTGGTTAACAATTTTCCAAAGTGTTCGGTTGCTCTGCATTCTCTTATACATAAGTATAATGTATTGTATTACAGTGTTAATCTGCATTTTCCTGATGACTTACAGAGTTCAGTGGCTTTTATAAAGAACAAAAAAGGTCATATGCCTATCTTCTTTTGTCACATGTTTGCATGAGTCTTTGGTTCATTGTTCTGTTGGGTTGTCTTTTTATTCTTATTGATTTGTAAGAATTCATTATATATTCTAGAGCTGTGGCCTTTGTTGGGTGTTTGTATTGCAGATATCTTCTGCTAATCTTTGGGTTCCCTTTTGCATTCTTATTTTTAGTTCTTCTAATCTATCATTTTTTTTCTTTTATCATTGGTGATTTTTGTTTCTTGATTAAAGCATTTTTGTCTATTCTAGCATCACAAAGACATTCTCCTCGGTTCACTTCTGAAAGCTTTATTGCTTTGACTGTTACATTCAGATTTGAAATCCACTAGAATTGTGTATGGCGGGAGGTAGAAATCAAGATTTATTTTATTTTTTTGCATGGATATTCTATTGGCCTAGCACTGTTTATTGAAAAGACTCTATATTTTCCCCCGGCACTAAAATGTCTGTGTCTGAGTCTATCTCTGAATTTTTGGGACTTTCACTTCAGTTCTATCAGTCAGTTTGTCTATTTTTGCACCAATCCCAAACTGTCTTCATTACTATAGCTCTATAAATAGATCTAGTTCTCAGATTGACTTGGCAGTTTTTGGCCTTTGAATGTTCATATTAATTTTCTGAATCAGCTTGCAAATTTCTGAAAAAAATACAAATATTGGGATTTTAATTTTGATTGCATTGGATATATAGAACAAGTTGGAGACAATTGACATCTTTGTAATATTTATATGCAAATGACATCATTTACTTTATATATGCCTCTCTATATAGTTCATCTTCAATGTCTCTTGAAAATAATTTTTAGTTTTCAGTGTGAAAGTGTTGCACACTTTTCATAAGATTTATTGCTAGGTATTTGATATGTTTCAAAGCTGCTATAATTTTTTTTCCTAAAATTTAAGTATGAGCTTAAGACTGATATACAGAGAAGATAGTTGTTTTCCTACAACTCTAGAACTTTATCTAATAACCTTATCAAATTCACTCATTTATTTTCATATGTTATATGTTTTATTACATTTTCTGTGAGCACAATCATATCATTTGCAAATACTGACAGTTTTACTTCTTTTTCAATGTATGTACCTTTTGTTTTTCTACTTTACTCTAATGAACATGATCTCTAGTAAAATGTTGAGTGAGAGTTTGATAGTGAGCATCCTTGCCTTGTTCATAGTCACAAGGGATAGTTTTAAATATTTTTGCCATAATTGGGATATTTGTCACAGGGTTTTTTATTTTGTTTTGCTTTTTTACAGATATTCTTTACCAGATTAAGGAATTTCCTTTTCTTGTCATAGTTTAAGTTTTTGTCCAGAATAGGTATAGAATGTTGTCATATGATTTTTCTTTTGTCACAATTGTCATGAGATTTTTCTACTAATTTGGTGATTGAATTGATTGTTGTTATAATATTAAGTTATCAAAAGGTGATTTTTACACTAGACAGTGCCTCTTCAGACTGTAAACTTCTTAAGAGTTTAATTGACTACCTTCTAGCGATGTCTTTGGTACACAGGTGGTTGTCTTTGTTAGCTAACTGACAGTTCAATTAATATATCATTTGGAGGAATGTATACCTTCTTTCATCCAAATTAGTGCTATTAAACAACTATTAATATAATATGATACAGCAGGCCACTATTTTATATACTGTATAGACTGCACATATATATAAGAATCATAAGAATCAGTCTCAGCCCCAAGGAGAGCTATAGTCTAATTTGTGGGATCATACCAATTTTTAGGTGATTATAATATTAACATAAAGTGATATTAAAAATATGTGAGTAAAGCATTAACTAGCCTATATGCTTTATAAAGACATAGGTAAATATTTAGACTCCCCGTCCCAAGGAATGGCACAAGGTTGAAACAGCCAGGATTGTTTAAGAAACATTAAATTGTCTAGAATGAAGTATAAGAATGGTAGTAGTTAAAGATGAGACTGCAAAGTAGAGTTCAAATTCAATCAAGGAGAATCTTGAATGTCCAGCTAAAGATTAGACCTGGTTCTGCAGGCAACTCAATTTTACAGATAAGAAAATATATCTTGAGAGGCCATGACCTGCCTTTGGTGGTGCTAAATCAGAACTGGGAGTTCATAATAAAAAGAATATCATCTTCTTCATCCTTAATGAAATTTTCCACCCCCTCCAAACTAGTTTATATGACTAATTATTATATTATACTGGTATTACTTTGTATTCATAAAAAATAGTTTGTTTCTTATCTATTTTTAATTATATTCTTCTATGTCTAATTATATTTCTCAGTTATAAAACTTAATTAATGATGAGTGGGAAAAAAACAATTACTCTGTAGCATGACAGATATAATAGGCATTCATGTCATATGATACTGATTGTTAAAACAAGGTCACAGGGCGCTAGAGAAAAGGAAACAAGCAATATAGTACCTCTGGGTGATGAATGGGAGGGGAAACATCTTATATAGGGTACTAGCCAGGATATTTCTCATTTAGTGCTGAAACCCTGATGACATGATAACAAGGTTTTTCTATAGTAGTCATAATACCAGAATCCCGTAGAATCTCTTCATGACATCTTTATCCGATTAGCCAAGTGCTTTACTAAACAAGAGGCAAATGTCCACAAGTTTCATTTGGAATGGTAAAAATGCCTTTACCATTTATTTGCTTGGTGCTGTCTTTGTTATCTTAATATTCAGAATGAATAATTTAATTCTATTTTATTTAACATATATTTAAGCACCACAGGATTAGCCTTTATAGTCAGAAGTACATGTAAGGTAAAAGGAGAAACAAGTACCAAATGGATAAGAAGGTAATTAATAGTTTTGCTATTTTTATGTAGCATAATGTCTTTTGGGTAGTAAATATCTTTTAGATTAATCATACATAACAATTGTCAATAAATAATTGTAAAAGTGAGTGGATTGTTTGTTTTTTGTTTGTTTGATTGTTTGTTTGTTTGTTTTGGAGACAGTGTCTTGCTTTGTTGTCCTGGCTAGAGTGCAGTTGTGTCATCATAGCTCACTGCAACCTCAAATGTCTGGGCTCAAGCCATCCTCCTGCCTCAGCCTCCTGAGTAGCTGGGACCACAGGCGCACACCACCACACACAACTAATTCTTCTATTTTTTGTAGAGAATGGGTCTCACTCTTGCTCAGGCCAGTCTCCAACTCCTGAGCTGCAGGGATCCTCCCACCTTGGCCTCCCAGACTGCTAGGATTATAGGCGTGAGAGCCACTGTGCCCAGCCAAATTGTTATTATTTCTACGTAAACCTGAAAGTAAGGCATTATTCCTTTTTTATTCACTTATTTTTTTAAATCACAACTTTGTAATAGGTTTAAATTTTCAAAAATATATAGTTATTTGTATTATTGTCCACTTTAATAATAATAAAAATGCCTATATTTTATAGCATAATCTAAAAATTCATAAACTAAGTTGAACTAAAAATGAAAATTATTAATTTTGGTATCAAAGGAAACATTAGTTCAGTTTAGCCCCTAATTTAGATTTTTATGAGCTGTATTTCAAATTCAGATTTTTCTACAAATGAATGAATTATCGTTCTGGTGTTAACAGTGCTACTACAGCACATAAGTCCCTCATGCCTCTGCCTTTGCATAACCTGTAGACCAGCAGGTACTGACTCATAATACAGTTGCTTTGCCCTCTGACCTTAAATGCATTAATACTTGCAGAATGTACATCTCATTGTACATTGATCATACATACATACCAGTACCATACAGATTTGGGGAAATTTGAATTATGAGAGAATTCATGGAAGAGAAATTTAAATGTAGGTTTTGGAGGAGGTAAATCATCAAAAATTGCCCATCGAGGAAGACTCCCTGAATTGGGTGAATTAGGTGACCCTTAACATGAGGGAGGTTAGATGACTTGTTAGAGCAATCAAAGTTGAGAATAGAAGAAAGTATATTGTCTGAAGTCAGAAAATAAAATATCAGCCAGGAACAAGTTATGCCTAATCAGCATATAAACTATAAATAGCATTATTTAAAGGAGAGTGAGGAGATGGAATACGGATTGTTCCATAATGCTTAAGTAACCGAGTTCAGTTTAATTCAGAGTATTCCAGGGCTTCGCATACTCAGGGGAATTATTGTTAATATGTGGTTGGAAAGAATGCCTTTAAGTGAACTTTTAGATTAACTGAAGGAAAAGACAGAGAAGAAAAACAGTGAGAGACTATTGTGGGTGGGAGAGTCCCAGTGCGGCCAAGGGATGTGACTGGTCCTGGTGCAGGCATCATCTGAGCCCAGATACGACAGTTAGTAAATGGGATCTGTTTCCCATAGCTGGGAAAGACATGAAAGGGTATAGTAAATAGTATAAAAGTTGGGAAAATGAAAAATAACTGCAGTTATTCGTAAAATTCGACCTTGACAAGAATAATAAAATTTCTGTAAGTATTTTTAAAGGCAAATAGGGCAAAGAATTTTGGGAAAAAATATAAATTGGTGTGGGTATTGGTTTAAAGTAAATGTACAGTTTCTTTTATGTTTGGAATAGTAATGAAAAACCCAAGGAGATAGGTACTAGCATGTGATTGGCTGGCCATAGGAGAGTCCAATCTGGAAAGGTGAATATAGTATAGAGGTCCAGGTGATTTCTAGAACCAACCAAGATAAAGATAAAGAAAGAAAAGAGACTCTGATTTCCAAGGCCTAGTCACAACCATTCTGAGACAGTTTGCAGAATCCATGCAGAAGATACCAAATAAAAGGTCAGAAACATACATAATGAGTGAGATGTGTACCATCTAGGGGATGGTCATGCTGGAAACTCAGACTTGTGGGGGGAGGGGGAAAGGGCATTTATTTAAACCCTAAAATCTGCACTCCCATAATATGCTGAAATAAAAAAAATAGGTCAGAAAATAGGAAGAAAAACATGAACATTATGAATACTAATTTTAAGATGCTAGTATTATATTAGTACTTGATTATTGAGCCATTTCTATTATTCTAAAGAGTATATACTTATCATAAATTTTATACCTAAATGGATTCATGCTACCTTTTAAAAATTGCTAAGTGGTACATTACATCTCTGAGACATTAAGAACTAAGTACCCTTTAGGTGTGTAAGAGTAATACATCTCCAAAAGTGCTTGATGTATAATCAGAAGAGTGGTCATTTATGCACTTGGTAAGTTATAGCTATTTTTGTCAAAGCTCTTATCCTTTTTTTTTTACAAATCAGAGGCTTTTCCATACATCCCATAAGCATCTACAACCTTAAATAATCAAATGAACTTTTTTATAATTACTTATTCATTTGAAATCATGTTCATTTTGCACATGGACTAATTTTGGGGGGAGAGTAAGTATATGATACTGCACCATTCCCATACTTAATTATGAACTCCGTAAAGGATCACCAAGCAGAATGCAGTTTGAAAATTTTATCCACTTTTTCATGTTACATTTCTCTTTCAGAAGTATACTTCTGCCACTGTTGGCTCTGATGTCCTGAAATCCTACATTGGTTGTGTTACATTTCCTTCTACTGATAATATTTTTGTTCTTTAGGTAAACGTTTTTGAATGTTTGCTATATGAAAACTTTTAGTAAGTTCTAAAATACTTCCACTCTAAGTTAGACTTTAGTAAGTTAAGGTTGGCTTGACTTTATGTATATAATTTATAGAGTACTTCCTTCTGATTATTCTATAAGGTAAAAATTTTTGTTTTGTTGTATACTTATAATTTTTTACATTAGTTTTTTGTCTTGCTTTATTCTGTTTAACCATTTTACTTCTACCTGGTTAAAGAATACAAATCATATATATCTGGGTTGTAACATTAAGAAATTAATATTTTCTTTTGCTTAATATGTCAGTTGGAAATATTTTATCTTTGGTATGTGCCTAATACAAAAACATCTCTTTTGATGTTATCTGTATCATGCTAAATGGACAGGAACTATATCCCTTAACTGGCTTTGTATTATATAAGTGTGCCATATACATGTGGGAAGTCTATCTTAATAAATAACATTTAACATCTCTGAATTATATCATTTGCCAATCCCTTCCATTTTCTTCTAATATTTTATATCATTTTGTACAGATATTCACAGTAAATGTGATCATATTTCATATAATTATATTAATATGCCAGGTTTTTAATTAATATTTATATTTTAAAATATATAATAAAATATATAATCTTTATAATACATTACAGAAATGTGTTTATAAAATATGTGGTACAATTTGAAGTTGAATGATGTACATTTGAAACATTTTTTAAAGGCCATGATTATTCCATAATAGCATTTCCTTCTGTTCATTTCCTCTAGATTTTTAATAGCACTCATAATAAAATTCTAATAGTGTGGGCAATGCATACTTATACTTTGTTTGCAAAATAAATTTGATCTTTACCTTTTCTCCTTTGAATTCTTCAGAACATGATGGATAACTTGAGCAGAATTCCTATTTTATTAACAGAATTTTCAACCATGAATTTGTGAATTAGGAAACAATTAAATCTTCTCTGACCCACAATTATTTCTACTACCAAGTCTGAAATTCTTTCAAAATGCTTTATGTGTGCTTAATATCACTTCAAGCTATTAGTTAGCAAATAGAAGTATTTTTATATTAAATAATAATTCACTTTGAAACTGTTATCTTTAATTCTAAATATTTAGAATAACTCATGAAATAACTATTGGATAGTCTGATAACTAGAACTAAATAACTGAGAAGCCCATGAAATAATGCTGGACTTAAAAACTGAGCACAGACAAAATGAAAAGTAACAGTTATTTCCCAAAATATAAAAAAAATTAACTCAATTTCTTGGTTAATTAGATTAAACAATTATTTTGTAACACTGATAAACCATCAAGGGAAAAGAACCTGAATTTCACTTGATCATTTTATTTTCTAAACCTGTGTTTAAAAATATATTGAGTTTTTTATGATTGTTGATGAATGTGGCAGCACTAAGCTTATAGCAGAAGGTCAATATTTTAAAAATTGAAACAGTATAGGTTTGTATTGATTAATGTGGCTAAATCAAAACGAGAGGTTTTGTAACAGCTTTCTTAGACAGGCAGCTCCCCAGTAATGGCAACCTATCAATTTTAGCTTTCCACTGATAAATCAGCTTGAAAATTGGATGTCAAAATTTTTTTCACTGAAGTAGTGATTTTTCCATGCCCTTTAACCTTTTCTGATATATTAGATTGGTTTATAAGACTAAGCTCTGTCTTACAGAAAGCAGTTGTCAAATTGACATTTGGATAGATTTTCAAATGATTGTATTATAACAACTATTTTTTATCCCCGTATATAAAATGCACATATGTATAACGATATATGTTCTACCTCCTTAACTAGGAGTGTTTGTCTTAAGAAAAATTCAGTTGCTCATTACAAAATTGTAGATGTTCTATTTATGGATCTTAGAAGTTCAAAAGAAGGTCAGAGCCTCAACTGGAAGATTAGAACTCGTGCTTCCAGAAGTATTTTAGTTTTCATGGAGTAGGAACATCGATTATTTTTGTTTCTTGTGAATTGATTTTTTTCTTTCTTTTTATTTCCTTCCTTGAAAAATACTAATGGATTAATTAATGTCAACTCTCCTGTGTTGTTAGGTAGTCAATAGTAACTTGATATGCTTTATTACCCCAAAACCAAAAACAAAACCTGACAACACTATCTTATTTATCAAGAACCAGTATTGAGAATTTACAATAACAATAGAAAAGATTGGATTAACAGCACAGAAAAACAGGCTTAATTTGGATTTAATGGGATAGACTTCAGAGACAGCTGACAGAACCATACCTTCATGCCTATATAGCCAACTTTAAGTTAGCCTGAGAAGGTATTGATTGTGAAGTTCCTGTTGTATAATTACTTTTTGCTAGGGAAAAAAAAAAAATGCATGGTGTATTGATCTAGATTGAGTAGCAGTTTCCCTTGGCTAACAGTGAGTGTCATCTTTCAGCCATGATAAATGGTAACACTCTGGCTCAGCATAATTACTTTGTGGTGAAATGAACCTCCTATCCCCTTCTCCTTTTCCCAGCAAGGAGTTATAGTAATCATCTTCATCTGAAAGCCATGATTTACTGAACTAATCATCCTCTTAATAGAGGAAAATCTTTCCCCTCACCCCAAGTATGTCCAATTTTTGCTAACTGAAACAAATCCATTATGAAATGATAGAATTTCTTTTTAATTTCACAATCTACATGAATACATATTTTTAATCACCTATCAATTATTCCCAAACTATGCTTTTACCCATCCACCCATCCCCAATCTACTAGTCAACCTTTGATCTTTGATCTTACATTGGACAGAATTTAAAAAGAAAAGATAGAGATGGTCAAATCTTATACATTTATTTTGACAATAGGAAGAATCATTTAATAAATAAATCTATTAATTTTCTGAAATGTTCTACATTTGGCAAATATAGAAATTTAGTTTATTTAGTTCAAACATATCTTAGCAAGCCTTCTGTGGGTATAATATTGTTTTTATACAATTTTAAGTATCAAACAACATTTGTACTTTTTAGATTCTATGATGATTCTCTCTATTAGGAGGCAAATAAGATGCTTTGAACATAGAAACCATACATTCCCTACCAATTCTAAAAAACTAGGATAATTTGTATTGTTTGTTAGCTTTTTGACAAAGATGTTTAATGTGCTATCAATTTTTCATTAAGCCTATGTTATATTTTGCTGAAAATAGATCGGTATTTACTTGCCAGTACTTTAATATTTCCCCTGGGTAATGACTTTTAGTTAAGTAATGTTATTTAAAGAATATCTGGCAGTCATTTTAGATCATTTTAAGACCGCTGTGAAGGGTTTGGATAAAGGTCATTTTCAATGATTGTGCTTAGTTAAATAAATGTGAAAGGTTTCACAAAGGGAATCTTGCTTTTCAGTGTGCTGTCATAAATTTCCTTTTAGCACATCTGGGAATACCAAGTAAAATGTAGTTGTTTCTGCCTTGAAGGCAGTATATTTTATGTTTTCCTTCTCTTTGTTTATTTTCTCCTCATAATTCTGTTTATTCCCACAACTGAGCACAAAGGTTTTATTTTGTCATAAATTAGATCCTCTACTTTTGACAGTCTGTAGAAATCCCTATATATTTTCCTCCAAATGTTTGGAAAGAGTAGATTATTTCCTAAGACTTATTAAAAAGCATTAGTTTGAGGATTTTTTTTTCCAATTCCTTCCTGAATGTAACCCTGGTTCACAGTTTGCTCCTACTCTGGCCACATCTGGCCTCTTGCTGTTCACAGCTGAAAAGTGAAATCAATGCTTGGTCTAACAAAATGCAGATGAAAGCCATTCTGATCATACAAAGTCATTTCCCGTAATTTTATCAGTCTTCAGTTACTTATATGGTCTCTGGAAAGCATTGTTTGTTCAAGTAAATACAGCTTCAACTTCTATGTTGAGATGTGCTGTCTTCTAGGAAAATAATACTTCCTTAATGCCATAAGCATTGTGAATCGTTCATCATTATATAATTTTCTAAGGTAACTATGTTTTTGTTCCCCTAAGGAAATACATCTCTAATCAAATCATTTATCATTTAAATTTCAGAAATTTGTACTCTAAGCAAAGATGTCCCGTTATTGTTAATGTAAAATTCTGAAACAAAAAATCCTAAAATATCTCAGTCCAAATTATCATTGATCTAGTATTTTCTTAAATATTTATTTGACCAAGATTGGATGGAAAGCTGTATTGTAGCTGAACGCTTCAAAGGTCACTGAACTACAATGAGTTTGATGGAAAACAGCTTTTCTCCTTCCTATTTTAAAGGGTTCCTACTTTGATTACAAGCATTTATTATAATTATCAAGAGATTAGCCTGCTGTTATAGAATCCTTGTAATGGAACCATTTAAAAGGAATATAATGGCAGTTTATTGGATTCTCCAAAAGAAAAGAGCACAGATAAAGTGGTCTTTTTGTAAATAGTTCGACTGCTAGCTTAGTGTACTAATTTTATTATTCTATCATAGTTCGTTTACTTTAGTAGATTTTGTGGCTAAGAGTACAATTTTTTTCAAATATAACTTGTCCTCTGATCATTCCTATTGTTTATATATTTTGTAGGGCATATGTTTATACATATATATGTGTATATATAATATATACTTATATAAGTGTATATATTATATATACACATATATATGTTTATATCTTTTGTAGGGCATATATTTATGCATATATATATGCATGTATGTGTGTATACATATACACACACAGTAGCACTCAATACTCTCTGATATGTAGTCTTTGTTTTAGAATTTATATTTTTTTCTAAGATGGTTTTTAATAGTAATTTATACTTTGATTTTTAAAACTTAATTGGCATATAGAATGATTCCATTCATTTATCATTTCTAATTCAGATACTTATACTTCTAGTTGCAATAAATAATAAATAATAACTTAGTTTTCATTGCAAAACCTTTAAATTAATATCCTTCAGTATGCTTTTTTCTTTGAAGTTTTCTTAGTATGGCAAAAGTTAGAATTCAAATCATCATTTGAAACATTCATTCATTAATATTTCATAAAATTTTCTGATTATTATGCTGAGATTATTTCAATTTAGAGGACTCTCTTGATTTATTCAGTTTCATGCATATATGGAAAATTCAGATACCCCTAAAACATCCTTTTTCTTATTTAAAATTTCTCCATATAAATAGTACCAATGACATCCTAATTTGCAGCTTTGAAGTAGCAAAAACACTGAGACAATTAGAAATACAATTTTAGTTTTCCTTTATCCAAGTAAAGGGAAAGAGAGATGAAATACCTTGTCTGTCCCTGAATGTTGCCTCCCTTCTGTTTAGATTTGTTTTTGATTAGACAGAGCAAACCTGTCCAAGTTAGGCCCAAGTTATGCACTTAATTAGAGAAGTTATTTTTCCTATGGATATTGTTAAACAGTACTTCTACTACTTTTGCTGCCAGGAGTTTTATCCTAGAGACCAGGAGCTCTTCAGTCTGAAAGAAAAGGACATTAATGAACAATAAGAAATCTTCTAAATGTATACAGCTCACTGGTAGCAGTAAAGGTGAAAATACAGAATTCTCTATTACTTAAATCTTGAGTATACAAGATCATATTGTCTGCAAACAAGGATAATTTGACTTCTTCTTTTCCAATTTGGATGCCCTTTATTTATTACTCTTATCTGATTGCTATCAAATCTATCAAAAATAATTACTTTTTGAGAGAGATAGTATAAAAAGATATGTATAGAAACAATAAAAAGCTAAAAAGAAGGGTAGGATGGAGTTAAAGGTAGGATTTCTCTTAGATTTCTCTTTGCTTGTTTGTTTGAGAGCAGAGTTGTTGTATGTTTAAAGTAATTTTTGCAAGCCTCATGGTACTCTCAAATCAAAAAGCCTACAACAGATATACAAAAAATAAGAAGCAAGAAATTAAAACACACTACCACAGAAAATCACTTTGAAGGAAGGAAGGACCACAAAACAATCAGAAATCAAATAACAACATGGCAGTAGTAGGTCCTTACCTATCAGTAAAAACATTAAATGTGAATGGATTAAACTCTTGAATCAAAAGACACAGAATGGCTGAAGGGGTAAAAAAAAAAAAAGAGAGAGAGAGAGACAACTATTTGTTATCTGCAAGAAACACACTTCACCTATAAAAGCATACATAGACTGAACACAAAAAGATAAAAAGAAGAATATTTCCTGCAAATGGAAACCAAAAAAGAGCAGGAAGATCAACAAAACAAAAGTTAGTTTTTTGAAAAGAAAAACAAAATCAACACACCTTTAGCCAGACTAAGAAACTAAGAAAATAAGATAGAAGATGCAAATAAACAAAATCAGAAATGAAAAAGGAGACATTAAAATTGATACTGCAGAAATCCAAAGGATCATTAGAGATTACTATGAGCAACAGTATGACAATAAATTGGAAAATTTAGAGTAAATAGATAAATTCCTAGAGCCATACAACCTGCCAAGATTGAACCAGGAAGAAACCCCAAATCTGAATAAACCAATAACAAGTAATGAGATAGAAGCAATAATAAAAAGTCTCTAATCAAAGAAAAGCCCAAGATCCAATGGCTTCACTGCTAAATTCTACCAAGTATTCAAAGAAGAACTAGTAACAATCCTACTGAAACTTTCCAAAAAATCAAGGAGAAGGGGATACTCCCAAACTCATTCTACAAGGCCTGTATCACCCTGATACCAAAACCAGACACAGACTCACAAAAAAATAAAACTATAGGCCAATATCTCTGATGAACATACATAAAAATGCTCAACAAAATATTAGCAAACTGAATTAAACAACATATTATAAAGATTATTCATCATGATCAACTGGGATTCATCCCAGGATGCAAAGATGATTCAACATATGCGAATCAGTCAACTTGTTATATCAACAGAAAGAAGGACAAAAACCATATGATCATCTCAATTGATGGTGAAAAAATATTTGATAAAATTCAACATCCCTTCATGATTAAAAACTCTGGAAAAACTGAGTACAGAAGGAACTTCCCTCAACACAATAAAAGCTATATATGACAGAACCACAGCTAGTATAATACTAGATAATAATGGAATAATAATAGATACTAGAATAATAATAGAATAGGGAAGAACTATAAGCCTTTCCTCTAAGATACGGAACAAGACAAGAATGCCTGCTTTCACCATTATTATTCAACATAGTCCTGGAAGTTCCAGCTAAAGCAATCAGATAAAAGAAATAAATAAAGGGCATCCAAATTGGAAAAGAAGAAGTCAAATTATCCTTGTTTGCAAACAATATGATCTTGTATCTAGAGAAACTGAAAGACTCCACCCCAAAACTGTTAGAACCAATAAACAAATTCAATAAAGTTGCAGGATACAAAATCAACCTACCAAAATCAGTAGCATTTCTATTTGCAAACAGTATACAATCTGAAAAAGAAACCAAGAAATAAAGCCCATTTTCAATACCTACAAATAAAATAAAATACCTGGATTAAACTTAATCAAAGAAGTGAAAGATGTCTGTAACGAACACTATAAAATATTGGTGAAAGAAATTGAAGAAGACACGAAAAAATGGAAAGATACTCCATGGTCATGGATTGGAAGAATCAATATTGTTAAAATGTCCATATTACCCAAGCGATCTACAGATTCAATGCACTCCCAATGAAAATGCCAATAAAATTCTTCACAGAAATAGAAAAAATAATCCTAAAATTTGTATGGAACCACAAAAGACTCAGAATAGCCAAATCATTCTGTGCAAAAAGAACAAAACTGGAAGAATCACTTACCTGACTTCAAATTATACTACAGATATTTCATACCCAAAACAGCATGGCACTGGCATAAAAACGGATATATTGACCAATGGAACAGAATAGAGATCCCAGAAATAAATCCCCACACATCTATGGTGAATTTATCTCTGACAAAGGTGCCTTCAACATGCACTGGGAAAAGAACAGTCTCTTCAAAAATGGCAGTAGGGTAAATCTGTACCCCCATAATATGCCGGAAAAAAAAAACAGCAGTAGGAAAACTGGATATCCATATGCAGAAGAATAAAACTAGATCCTTATGTCTTACCATATACAAAAATCAAATCAAAATGCATTGAAGACTTACATCTATGAAACTATGTACTACCAAAGGAAAACAATGGAGAAACACTTCAGGACATTGGGCTGGACAAGGACTTCTTGAGTAATACCCCCAAAGTACAGGCAACCAAAGCAAAATTGGACAAATTGGATCACATCAAGCTAAAAACCTTCTGCACAAAAAAGGAAACAATCAACAAAGCGAAGAGACATCCTACAATGGGAAAAAATATTTGCAAACTACCCATCTGACAAGGGATTAATTCCTAGAATATATAAGGATCTCTAACTCAATAGGAAAAAATTAAGTAGTCTGTTTAAATAATGGGCAAAAGATCTCAGTAGACATTTCTTAAAAGTAGACATACAAATGGCCAATAAGTATATGAAAAATTATTCAACATATTAGTCATCAGAGAATTGCAAATCAAAACTACAATGCGATATCATCTCACCCCAGTTAAGATGGCTTTTATCAAAAAAAAAAAAACAGGCAATAACAAAAGCTAGCAAGGATGTGGAGAAAGGGGAATGCTCAGAAACTGTTGGTGGGAATGTAAATTAGTGCAGCCACTATGGAAAACAGTATAAAGTTTCCTCAAGAAATGAGAAATATTATAGAGCTACCATATGACCCAACCATCTCACTGCTAGGTATATATCCAAAGGATGGGAATTCAGTATATCGGAAAGTTATCTGCACTCCCATGTTTATTGCAGCACTACTCACATAGCCAACATGTGGATTCAGTGTAAGTGTCCATCAATGGATGAATGGACAAAGAAATTATTGTACATATTCAGGTGGATTATTATATAGCCACAAAAACTAATGAAATGCTGCCATTTGCAACAATATAGATGGAACTGGAGAACATTATGTCACATTAAATAAGCCAGGCTCAGAAAGACAAATCTCACATGTTCTCACTCATTTGTGGGAGCTAAATATTAAATATATTTGATCTCATGGAGTCAGAGAGTAGAATGACCATTACTGAAGGTTGGGAAGGGTAGTAGGGATGGGGGGAATAATGTGGGTATGCTTAATGGGTGCAAAAATATAGTTAGATAGTCATATAGAATGAACAATATTTGAAAGCACAACAAAGTGACTGTGATCAACCATAAATTAGGATATACTTTAAAATAACTAAAAGAGTGGAATTTGAATATTTCTAACACAAAGAAATATTAAATGCCTGAGGGGATGGATACCCCATTTGCCATGACTTGTTTAATTTACATTGTATGCCTGTATCAAAACATCATTTGTAGCTTATAAAGATATATAACTATTATGTACCCATAATAATTAAAAATAAAATATGTTTAAAAATTTAAAAACAAATAACCAAAATTTAAAAAAAAGAAATGACCATTTCCTTGATCCATGAGCTGCAGAATGAATGCTGTGTTAGCAGGAGTGAAAACAACATTAATCTCCTTGTACATCTCTATCAGAGCTCTTGGTTGACCATGTTCATTGTCAATGAACAGTAGTATTTTCAAGGCATCTTTTTATTCTGAATAGTAGGTCTCAATGGAGGATTTAAAATATTCAGTAAACCATGCTGTAAACAGATGTGCTGTCATCCAGGATTTTTCTGTTCCATTCTAGAGCACAGGCAGAGTACATTTAGCGTAATGCTTAAGGGCGCTAGAATATTTGGATTGGTAAGTGAGCAATGGCTTCAACTTGGTCACCAGGTGCATCAGCCTCTAATAAAAGAGTGAACCTGTCCTTTGAAGCTTTGAAACTGGGCACTGACTTCTCCTCTAGGTACGAAAGTTCCAGATGGCATCTTCTTCCAATATAAGGCTATTTCTTCTACACTGATTTTTTTTTTGTTTACTGTAGCCACCTTCATCAATCACTTTAGCTAGATCTTCTGGGTAACTCGCTGCAGCTTCTATGTCAGCACTTGCTGCTTCGCCTTGTATTTTTATTGTATGGAGATGCCTTCTTTTCTTAAAGAAAAGAATGAACCTCAAAGAAATCTCATGAACCAACCTCTGCTAACTTCAGACTTTTCTTGTGTATCTTCCCTACCTTTCTCAGCCTTCATAGAATTAAAGAGTATTAGAGTCTTGTTCTGGAGTAGGCATTGGTTTAAGGGAATATTGTGGGTGGTTTTATGTTCTATCCAGACCACTAAAACTTTCTCCATATCAAAAATAAAGCTGTTTAACTTTCTTATCATTCATGTGTTTCCTGGAATAGCATTTTTAATTTCCTTCAAGAACTTTTTCTTTGCATTCACAACTTGGCTAACTGTTTGGAGCAAAAGGACCAGCTTTCAGCCTATCTTTGTTGTCAAGATGCCTTTCTCACTAAGATTAATCATTTATAGCTTTTGATTTAGAGTGAGAGACCTGCAGCTCTTTCTTTCATTTGAATAGTTAGAGGCCCTCGTGGGGTTATTAATTGGCCTAATTTCAATATTGTTGTTTCTCAGGGAATAGGGAGGCTCAAGGAGAGGGAGAGAGACAGAGGAATGGCCAGTTGGTGGAGCAGTCAGAGCACACAACATTTATTGATCAATTTTGCTATCTTATATGGATGCAGTTTGTGGCACCCCAAGACAGTTATAATACTAATGTCAAAGATGACTGATCACAGATGTCACAGAGAGACATCTAGTATGCCCTACTTTTTTTCAGAGAAAGAAAAGTGGTATTTTTTAAGGGATTATATCACAACCTTGTAAGAGAAGATGAGAAAAAAAAGAACCTTAGAGCTCATAATATCAAAGATGATTAAAACATAAACTTTAAGCAGGCCCAGAGCCTCTATATAATCTGGATCAACCTTCTCTGCCCCTACTGCCTCGATCCACAATAAACTTTCCTTTTCTGTATTACACTATTTATATTCAGGAGTTTATAATCTGAACTGTTCTTTGGAAATCTTGGAATGGAATTCAGACTAGGGAAGATTGAAGCAATCACAAATCTCAATTAACCAAAATTCATTTATCCATTCACTCACTTGTGGAACACTCCAATGTTAGGAGATAAGGAGAAACCATTATTATTAGAGTCAGATGCATTTTAGGCTTTTTCTTTTTCAGTCTAGCTGTACCCCAAGGTAAGTCCCCCTGCATTCCTCATTCCCATGGCACATCATCCCTCTTTATCATTTAAAGGTTTAATTCTAGTATCATCTGTCCCTTATTGCTCCAACAGAATTCGTAATTCCTTCACATGTGCCTTCAAAGTACTTTTTTCAAACATTGGTTACCAAATTAATAATATTATAATTATTGATATATTTGTCCTCCTCTTCACAATGCTGTAAGCTTTTTAAGTAGAAAACATTACTAATCTTTGTTTCATTAACTTCTAGCACAGTTGCTAGAACATGGTAGTCACTCAAAACAAGCACTGTGACAAGCATTATTTCTAAGCAGTGGGAACACAGCAGTGATCAAGACAGAAAAGCCTCTGTCCTCATGAGCAAGAGAGGGGGCATGAATGAGCTAACATATCCCCCAAGCCCCTGACTCTATAAAGGATATTTTTGAATGAAAAGTCACTGTCTCCTTGACAACATATACCAAAGTATAATCCAAGTGCTGTCAATAGTGTTAGTTAAATAAATATTATGTGGTCAAATGAGTTTAGGAAATGTTGAGTACCAAAAAATTAAATAGCTTTGTTTACTGCAGGTTTTCATTTATGCAGAAAACTCTTCATTAGGGTTCCTAAACATCTTAGTTAATTGAGCCTTTCTGTATGGGGCATTAGTCTAAAACATTTGTTAATGCTCTCTATCTCTATCTTCAGATGTCCTTAAGAGAAAAAGTTCTGGCTATTTTACAAAGCGTTATTGCCATCTTTAAGTAGTTCATAATCAATAAGACCTGTCTATTGCTTTAGAAAGAATATGTGTTTAGAGAAGGCAGAGATCATTTATTATCAGCTAAATGTACATCATTTTATGCTCGTTATTTATATTTAGATTCAAAAACTTCCATCGAAGATCAAATCAATGGACTATGGATTAGTGAATCGTGACATGTGTGCTGAGTTTTCTAGTTGTTGTTTTAAGTATATAGACTGCCTTTATATAAGTGAGAAAATAAGAAATTGGTTACTAAGTAGCAACTGTCCATCTGTAATTATAGGTTGTGTAACATATATAGGAAATTTTTTTAATATGTCCTATTAAATTAACATGAACTATTTAAATTTTGAGTTGAGTCAAAATACAAGAAAATACAATTTTATGCAAGAAATGTGTCTAAATTTGGAAAATAATTTTAAAACTACATCAAAAGGTACACGAGAAAAAATTTCAAATATTACATCTCAATATAAAATTTAATTTAAATATAATTGCAATAACATATAAATCTTGACGTGAATATTTAAATATATTTAAATTGCATAATCACATCTATTATGCTAATCATTAGAAAAACATTTTATATCTGAATAGTAAAAATGAGTTCAAAATTAAATATTGTTTTTAAATAATTACAAAATCACTTCTCTATTGTGAGTACATTTTAAAAAATATTTATCTACGTTAATGAGAACTAGGAGGTAAAAATATAATGAAAAGATTGTGGTATGATTACTGAGCTAGTGGTTGCTTTTTTTTCTTGTTCCTTTATTATTATAATTCTAGTGTGGCAAATATAAATCAAAGAGAAAATTATTTTAAAAATGGTTTTATAGTTTTAAGGGATGACATTTATAGGAAAAGAACAAAATGGAGAGGGTGTAGAGTTTGGTTGTTTTCTGAATGGACAAAAAATTAAAAGCTTCAACCAAGTTAAGAGCTTTTGTAAATAGAAAGTTAATTGTAAAACTAACAAGTACATTTTTTCAATTAGTTTAAAAGCAGATGTGTTAGATAACTTTTGTGGAGATGGAAACATTTTTCTTTGGCATGCCTCATAAATATCAGAAAGAATCAAATACAAATAGGCCAGCTTGCATTTGATTACTGAGAAGATTGCATAGCCTAAAGCAAACTTCACAAAGGCAGACTAAATTGTCACCATGTTCTTAATTTACTATGTTGTATTTTCCTATTTGGGTTTAATGTTACTGGCAAATAGTTCCCTCCTACAGAATGATGATAAGCTACTAAAAAAGTGATGCTTATAATTCTACTATAGTAGTTTCATAACTACTTCCACCCCACTTAGTGTGTCTTAGTAAAACAGCACAATAGGACATACACAGTTTGTTAAAATGTGTAAGCATGTTTAATACTTAGTAGCTTTGCTCTGCTTTTGGAGACTTGTCTGTCTCTGTCATAATTTTGTTTTTAAAAGTTAAATCTAATTTTATTACATGAAAACATTGAGACAACAACCAAATTAACAAATATTATTGCCCAGATATTATTTGGAAACACTATTCTAAATATTAGGGTGTTGCAAAGCTACTAAATAAGACAAATATGCTAATCTCTTATTTCTTACAATCTAGTAAGAATGTCAAGATATAAATGCATGAGGTATTAAATGAATAGTTGATATTCACAGGGGAATAATACAATGATGAATTGCCAAATTTATGAACAAGAGTATCTTAGAGAGAGGAATAGCATGTGATACAAAATAAACATTAGAAAAATAGCAAAGAAGAATACACAATGAATTGCCAGTTGGATAAGCATGAACATTTTAACAAGAGGAATAGCACAGAACTAGGAATGAACAACATGAGATTGGAGGAAACAGTCTGCGGGGAGTAGAGATTTTAAATAGTAGGGAGATGATCCTGAACCTGTGGACCCTGAGAAGCTGGATAACAAATTTAACTTCTATATTTCTATCACCTCAGTAAGTGTTGCATTAAGTATTGTTAGGTTGAGAAAACATATCTGAATGTTTGGAAAACTTATTATTTTAGCTTGATAGAAATGCAAAAATATATGCACTTTAGTTTGTATAACAGTTGATATAATTACTGTTTAATGGTGGACTTGTAGCAAGCAGTAGACAATGAGCTTTATAAGAATTATTGTCTCCATGTAGATGAGAAAATTAATGCTCCTATCAAGTGGCAGGGCTGGGATTTGAACTCACATCCTATTAGACTGTCTCCTGCTGCTGCTGCTGGGGCTAATGTTGCTTACACATATGTGCCAGGCACTGATGTAATCATATATTCCTTACATCAATTTTATGAAGTAGGTTTTATTAATCTCCATTTTATGAATAAGGAACTGAGGTGTAGATAATTGCTATGATGAAAATTATAAACTCAACAACTTTAAGTAATACCAGGCTTGTAAATGTTGCATAACTAATAAGACATCTTTTGTAAAAATATTTTATGGTGTTTAAAAAACAATGATTGTGCAGTAATAGACATAGTTTTAAAGATAATGGAAAATTGTACAATTTAACATAAGGATATTTCTCAGAGTATATCCTTTACTGTGGGAGTTCTTATAGTAATCAATTTCTGAAGTCTTTCAGGGAAGAATTTTTAATTACAATTTCTAAAAGTATTTAAGCCTATTCACTATAGCAGTAATTATTAGGATAAAAGAATGCCTACTTTCTTCAAGTGTAATTGCTCTATGGAATTAGATATTTCGCAAGTAATTTTACAATTTTATTAATTAAGATTAAAGTAATTATTTTTGCCCTCACATTGCTTTAAACTAAGAGTCTAGCTCTACTGCAAAAAAGAGTGTGTATGAGCTCTAAAAACCTGTGTATGTTATTGCAAAAAAAAAGTGTGAGTCAGAAGAATAATTTGTTAAAGATGCAAAGACTAAGAATGAAAATACAATTCAACATTGCTGATCATGTGGGTAAAAGAGAGATCACTGAATAAAGCTGTAAAAAAAAAACCAAGCAATTTCCCTCCCCCACTTTCTAGCCCTACCTTCTTGTTTAATTGTTCAGAATACTGGAGCCATTTTTCTTCCATTGCTAATAAAGTGGGAAAAATATACTGACTATATGAAATTGTTCCTTCAATGGTTTCACCATTAAAATCATTCCTTTCACCCCAACCAAATCTTTTATGTAGGGTCACAGCTGGTAACCTTTAAGAAACTTAACCATCACAGGAAATGAATTGGCAGTGCTCTAGTGGGGTTGCTTCTCCTCTTGAGTCATAGATTAAGGAAAACTCATGAACTACAACTCTATACTACTCTGAGTGCTCAATTCCAAATTGTGTTCCTCTTATTTTAGCCAAAATACAGATTTTACAAATGTAAATAAATATTTGTGAGAATTGAGCTCAATTTCCTGGATAACACATTAAAATAGTTGCTTTTGTGTCTTATATAGAACCTGACCTGATACTTAATGAAGTTATTTTTTCTACCTGTCATTATCATGTTGAAAATTATCCTTTAAAGACTATAAAGCCGCTTTATTCCTTAAGATGCCAGAAAATCAGGCTTACAGGGAGTGGTGGTGCACCCAAGAGGCAAAAAGAGACAGCTAAGTATTTTTTGTCCTCAAAAAAACTATTTTTCTTAAGAAAGCAAAATAAAATAAAAAGCAAAGTAAAGAATCAGGCTGGGTCAGTTGCTCACGCCTGTAGCCCCAGCACTTTGGGAGGCCAAGGCAGGAGGAATACTTGAGGCCAGGAGTGTGTGACTAGCCTTGGCAACATAGCAAAACCTCCGTCTCTACAAAAAATAAAAAATAAGAAAAATTAGTTGGGCATGGTAATGCAGTCCTATGATCCTAACTACTCAGGAGGCTGAGGCATGAGGATTGCTGGAGCCCAAGGGTTCGAGGCTTCAGTGAGCTCTGATCATACCACTGTATTCCTCCAACTTGGGCAACCCTATCTCTAAAAAATAAAAATTAAGAAAAAAAATGACATCCAGTACTCTTATCAAGAGACCTTTCTTTCTGCACCATCCCCTCCTCCAAAAGAAGGCTTATACACCCTCTGGTATGATTATTTTAAGCACAGAATGAAAATCTTCTCTTGAATGATTTGCTCTTCCCTTTATCAAAAAGGTATACGTCTACCTTCAAAGTTCTAGTATAAATATATTCTTCTTTGAAAATTACTGGATAGCATTAACATAATTTTTCAAAGTTCTCTGTGAATAAGCTATAAGTTTACTTGTGTAGTATATTTTAGACCTAGATATTTTATTTTTCATATTATATAACTTAGATTATATTATGATACTTTAACCAAATGGTACTACTTTTTCCTCTTTCTGATAAATAAGTAAATTTGGAGCAAAAGTGATACCAAGAAGTAAAATATATTGTTGCTGCGGTGAACAATACAGGAGAAAAGGAAGGCAGAAGGTAGCAGAAACAACAAAAGCAGAAGTGTAGAGAGGGCAGCAGCGTAGCAGAAATTAGATAGTAACTCAATAAAAGAAACACATACTAGAAATAAAATTTTAGATAAAAAGGTTACTTTTATACCCACTTGGATGTTCATGTCTTTAGCTATTTGATTTGGTTAGTAACAAAACTTTTCTCATTATTAGCTGTAGCTTGGGTAATCTGCCCTACACTTCAATGTTTGCTTTTTTTCACCTAGAGCTTCATTATTGTTAATTGGGAATCTTGTTTGATTCACATACATGCATTAATTATCATCTCCCTCTAGCGTGAATCCAAAATGTTTCAGAGAGTTTGTCAAGAATCATCATTCATAATAACTATTCCCCACTGATATGTATGGAGATAAACAATGTAGACAAAAAATTGAAAAGCATCTCCAGCGGTGTATTATGTAATCCTGTCTTGCCTTGCAGATTCAGCAATCACATGGCATGGGAAAAAATTAACCTGGTTAAAAAGCCTGGGCTGAAACTAGGGTTTGGTATTCTGAACTATGACTTTGCAGTGTCAGAATGGGAAAGTATACTTTTCAAAGGCAGGAAGGATGCATTTTTCAGGAACTTTACCAATTGTAATGTAAATTGTCAGATATAATACATAGCCCTAGCTTGGGGAGAATGGAAGAATGTCAGGGAAAGGAGACCTTGGAAGAAGTGCTAGTGTCAAAACAGTAGTAATGACTTAAAAAAAAAACTATATATATATATATATATATACACACACATATATTAAGTTGAACACATATATGTGTGTGTGTGGTATATAGTATGAGTAAGAGATTGGTGGGGGGTGCATGCACAGATGTTTACAGCATTGAGGTACTATATGTTACTAGAAATTAACCACATAGGACACAATACATGTGTCCTATTTATTTAACAATACATGTTAAATGAAAAGCTGGTGTTCTTTCTTATGATGGAGAAGAGTGCCAACAAATGTAACATGTTGTCTTTTCAATATATTTAGTAACCATGTTTCATTAGCATACCATCTGTATAATTGTACCATTCAGTAAGTTGGTTCCCCCATTTTCATCACTGTATCTCTTCTCTTTCCTTCTTAGCACTTCTCAAAAAAATTTTTTTTTTATTTTGGCATATTAGAGGGGTACAGATTTTAAGGTTTCTCTTCTCAAAAATTTTAACTAGAAGTTTATTTGTTTATATTGTGAAATAGACTGAAAGCTGCACAAAGGCAGGAATTGTGCTGGTATTTACCTAATATATAGCCTGGGGACTGGCTCATAGTAAGTGTACAATAGATATTTGCTGAATAATTAATGGATACACACATTACATATGCAGCACTCTACATATTTCATAGTTATCATTGTCTATCCAGAGTAAATAGAAGCAGAAAACAGCAGTGCTAGTGATTTCAATGTAATATCCTCAATATAGTTCGTTCTCTTGGTTGCTGTTAGAAACAGTGTAGCACAAGCCAGGAAGTCAGACTGGTTGAGGACACTATTTTTTTTTCCTTTTATTTTATCATATTATGGGGGTACAAATACTGTTAGGGTTACATATATTGCCCCTGCCATTCTGTCCCCCACCTTGCCAAAACATCAAGTGTGTCCAACCACTAGGTGGTGCGCATCGCACCTATTTTGTAAGTATATATCCTTCCCCTCTTCCCCCTTCCCATCAGCCCACCACCCAATAAAAGTGTTTTTTTTTTTTTTTTACTTTTTTGACCTTTTGGTTACATTGTATATCTTTGCCTTTTCCTATGAGGGGTTAGAGGTATTCCCTCCCCCTCCCCACAATGCTCACCACAACCCTAAGATGTGTATCTCCCTTCCCCCAAACCCTGGTGAACACTACCACCATTTGAGCTCCATAGTTTTAATCAGTCAGTACCAATTCGATGGCAAGTAGATGTGGAACCCATTTTCTTGATCTTGTGTTGCCTCACTTTGGATAACGGGCTTAAGCTTAATCCAGGATAGCATAAACGGTGCTAGTTCACTGTCATTTCTTAGAATTGAGTAGTATTCCATTGTGAGCATATACCAAATTTTAATTACCCACTCATGAATTGATGGACACTTGAGTTGTTTCCATGATCTTGCAATAGTGAATTGTGCTGCCATAAACATTCGGGTGCAGATGTCTTTATAATAGAATGTCTTATGCTCTTTTGGGTAGATGCCCAACAATGCTATTGCTGGGTTGAATGGTATTTCTATATCTAGCTGTTTGAGGTATCTCCAAATTCTTTTCCACAGAGGTTGCACTAATTTGCAGTCCCACCAGCAGGATAAGAGTGCTCCTGTCTCTCCATATCCTCGCCAGCATTTTTTGTTTTGAGATTTCTTTTTTTTTTTTTTTAGTTTTTTTATTTTTTCATATTATGGGGGTACAAATATTGTTAGGGTTACATATATTGCCCCTGCCATTCCTCCCCCTGCACTACCCCCCCTTACCAAAGCATCAAGCGTGTCCTACCCTCAGGTGGTGCGCATCGCACCTATTTTGTAAGTGTAAATTTCTTGATACAAGCCATTCTCACTGGTTTTAGATGGTATCTCATTGTGGTTTTGATTTGCATTTCTCTGATGATTAGAGATGGTGAGCATTTTTTTATGTTTGCAGGCCATTATTCTGTCTTCTTTGGAGAAGTTTTTGTTCATTTCCATTGCCCATTTCTTGATGGGGTTTCTTGATTTTTTTCTTGTTTATTCTTTTAAGTTCTAGATAGATTCTTGTTACTAGACCTTTATTAGAAGTGTAGAGAGCAAATATTTTCTCCCACTCTGTGGGTTGTCTATTTGCTCTAATGATGGTTTTGAGGACAGTACCTTATTTGCCGCTAACTAGTTGCTTGATCTTGGGTACATTACTTAACTTCTAATATGTGTAGAAAGATTAGAAGAGTACCTATTAATAGAACACAATAGTTCTTGGTACATAGTGGATATTAGATCTTCTGCAATTATTATTTTAGGAACTTAATTCATAGATTGGATTATATTGCAATGACTAGCAAATTGCAGTGGTTCAATTTAAGAAAAGTTTGTTTCTCCACACACTACACATACACCATTGGTCTGCAGGGAAGCTCTGCTCGTTAAAGTCACTCAGGGATGCAAGATGATGAAGACTCCATATTAGCGCCTATTTTCTTGATTACTAAAGTGGAGAGGAGGAAACTTGGCAAATTGGGCACTGGTTTTAAAACTTTTGTCTGG
Source organism: Microcebus murinus (assembly GCF_040939455.1). Classification (NCBI taxonomy): domain Eukaryota; kingdom Metazoa; phylum Chordata; class Mammalia; order Primates; family Cheirogaleidae; genus Microcebus; species Microcebus murinus. Next base: position 70,225,784 of record NC_134116.1, on the reverse strand, counting down.
AAATGTCTCACTTCTGCTCACATTTTATTGGCTGAAGGAAATCACATTAGCATGACTAATTTCAAAGGGGATGGAGAAGTACATTTCTACAGTGTGTTATAAGGAGGAGAGGATAACCATTTTTAACTATTAATCTGTCAGTCAGAATTTGTGTTTTTGTACAATCTTGATAGGATTAGAATTCATGCACAGAAGTCCTGATCTCAATAATTACCACCAATTCTTTAGCCAAATGAAAATTCAAGTTCTCATGTATTTTATGTGTGTGGTTAGTAAAATACTCTTTTCTTTCTTTCCCTCTTTTCTCTATTCCATTTTGTGACTAAATATCAAATAACTAATTAATATTACATATTTTCAGTGATATTTTATCGGGTAAATTAAGTTTTCCCCTTAGTTTATAATAGTGAACCATTCCTAGGAGAGGAGGTGTGGGGACCCTTTAAGGAAAATTAGGTGGATTCTCTTAAATTGAAAATGTACTTATCAAAAATTTCATTGAATAAACTGAGTATCAAAGCCCTATTTATGCTAAAAATAACACCAAATTCCATTTAAAGATCATCATTTCATCAGCAGTGACATTATAACATAACCTAACTTGGAATCTTCCCTTTATTAATTACTGTTTAGCTGCTCTTTGATAGCAATTATATACTGTACTCATATAACTACATTCATGAACAGAACATACATATGATACTCAATGTTCTGAAGACCAAAAAATAGATAAATGAATATATATGGTATCACATTTACCTTCTTAGTTGACATCACTGGATGTATCATGCGTAAGATTATAAATGTGTACGTTAGCAAATCCAAGCACAACTTCAGTGCAGCATGACTACCTATGCAACTGTGGAGACGATAATGTAGTGGCTCCTGTCTGCTCACCTGGCTGCTCTCCAAGTACAGGAAATCTAAATTAGCCCTCCTTCATGAAAAAAAGTAAGCAGAACTTAGGACATTCAGTGAAACTCTAAAAGAAATCAAAATATGCTGATCTACATAAGGATATCATGGGGTAAAATGAAGTATTGATCATACTTGCAAATTGTTAATAACAGTCACATTTGCAGTTACTCTTAAAAGCATTATTATTATCATTATTGTTACTATTATTGGAGTAGTTTCTGTTGTTTTGTTCTGGAGTGACTCACCTGTTGCAGAAAAAAATGGCCAAGAATTATGGACTATGTTGAAATATTAAATGGAAAGAGTGATGGAGAGCAGTTTAGTTAAAGAAACATAAACTATGTCCCTGTAGATTGATGAATTTCAGAGTGAAGAATGGAAACAGAGTGAAGAATGTATGAGTGAGAATAAAAGGAAAGTAAATGCATAATATTGTTATACTCTAGAATATATGCTCAGCACGAAGAATATTGCCTAACACAGAATAGGTGCTCAGTAAATTATTTTTGAATGAAAACATAGAAGGAGGGAGGGATGGAAATAAATGGATAAGAGTTTCAACAGAAGACAGACGATATCTTAGATTGGTAACCTGGCACAGATGCCAAATATAATGGTGTTGGAACATAACCCTTTTGTGGACGTATTTTTCTGCCAACAGAAAAACCTGTAATGATTCTTGACTTTTTGGTAAACAGTATTATCCATCAGAAAAATGAGGAGACAAGAAGAGAATTGCTTATATACTCTATGTTTTAGTTCAGTCATGCTGCTATAACAAAATACAGGTTGAGTATGTCTTATCTGAAATGCATGGGACCAGAAGTCTTTTGAATTTTGGATTTTTTCAGATTTTAGAGTATTTGCATATGCATGATGTAAGGGACAGGACCCAAGTCTAAACATGAAATTCATTTATGTTTCATATACCCATCATACAGGGAAGCCTGAAGGTAACTTTATACAATATTTTTAATAATTTTGTGCATGAAACAAAGTTTGTGTTAAGTATTTATATATGGAATTTTTCACTTGTAGCATCATGTTGGTGCTCAAAATGTTTCAGATTTTGAAGCATTTTGGATTTTTGGATTAGAGTGTTCAACCTGTACCACAAAGTAGGTATCTTATGAACAGCAGAAATGTATTTGTCACAATTCTGGAAGCTGTGAAGTCTAAGATCAAAGTGCCAGCAGATTTGGTGTCTGGTGAGGAGTGCACTTCCTAGTATAGAACAGTGCCTTCTCACTGTATCCTCACATGGTGAAAAGGGTGGACAGGCTCCCTCACACCTATTTTATAAAGGCACTGATCCTATTCGTGAGGCCTCTGCCCTTATGACCTAATCACCTTCCCAGAGGCTCCACTTCATAATACTATCATCTTGAGTGTTAGGATTTCTACATACTGATTTTGGACATGAACATTCAAACCATAGTACTCTATAGCAGTATTTCTAAACATTTTTGGATCAGAAACTGCTTTGAGAAAAATTTAATCAAAACTGTAGACCACTTGTAATCCCAGTGCTTTGGGAGGCTGAGGCAGGAGGATCACTTGAGCCCAAGAGTTTGAGGTTGCAGTGAGCTATGATTGCACCACTGTGCTCCAGCCTGAATGACAGATTGAGACCCTGTCTCTTAAAAAAAAAACAAAAAAAACCTGTAGACCTCTCCCTCCAAAATATATTTATACATGTATACGTATCCCATAAAGTCTTATATACCATTTGAGGAGTTTTGTGGACCCATAAAACTTATCCATTGGTTAGTGATATTTCTTATCCATTGGTTAGTGATATTTTTTATTAATAATGGAATGTTAGATTTAATAAGTTAAATAGGAAAGAAGATTCCAAAATTTCAGGAAAAAAGTATCTCCTAACCAAAAGTTTTATAAGGAAATAACTTTCAGTATTTATGAGAAGCTTTAAAAATATAATTATGAAAGTACAATAGAAAATAAGGCCAGTGAAAAAGATACCATTGAGAGTGAAAAACGTATACAAAACAAAAAAAAAAAAGGAAAGTGCCCAGCAGTGCAAGGGAACAACGCAAAGGTCTGAGATCAATGTCAGAAGGACCCAAATCCAGAACAAGCTGAAGTGTAGTCTACAAAACTAACACAGCTCTTCCATCAGGTCCCACAGTATCAAAGGGTATATAGCCAGTTACCAAAGCAAAGGTAGTCTTCCTCTGCATTGATCCTGGAGTACACAGCAGAAGCAAAATAATTCCTTTACTATTTTCTACAAAGTACACAATTAGCCCATCTTATCAACCTCTTACAAATTTCCCCTAGTCCCATCTGTTCGTCCCTTTTCTACCCTCTGCCTTCTTCTCCACCCTCCAGGAACATGGCTCCTCCTAGACTATACAAGGCCATGGTCACAGAGATCTGGGTACCTGCCACTGGTGGAAAAGTTCTCTTGGATCAATATAATCTCCACATTTCTAGGGAGCTCATTTGTTAGGGTTATCAGACTCATCAGCATAGAGCTACTGAGAAACAAACCTGTACTTTTGTTGCCACTATTGACTATCTCTCAATAAGTAATTATACTTTTTAAAAATTTTTTCTACTTTCCACTAAGGTTGGAGAAGGGAACAGAAAATGGCAAGAATGGTGAGGAGGCTAGAAAACCACTGCAGCAGTCCCCAACCTTTTTGAGCATGGCCCAGGGATTGGGGACTGCAGCAGGGGATTTGGGATGAAGACAAGGAAGGTACTGTTGGCACACTGGGTGTACATGAAAAAATAAGTACATTAAAGTATACTTCAAATACTTATAATCTTGGTGCTTTTTATATAGCCCTTATATTGTTATGGTTTTTTGCAATGAAGTTATAGATAACAAAATTATATAGCCATAAAATCAAAAATGTTCTTCAAAACTAAATCATATTTATCATTAACTATGCATGTCCATAGATTGTTTAAGTAAAACAAATGCTTTAATTAATTCATTAAATATTTATAAAAAATATACCATATGCCAGATATTGTACTAGAGATATAATGATGAGCAAAACATATACAGGTCCTGCCATAATCAAACTCAAAGTAGTGTTCTCCTATAATAAAATATCAAAATAATAAATGAAATCAAATCTTCTATGAAAACATTTTATATATTTTTATAAATGGAGCTGCTCAGGAAAATTAGAACATTACCTTACTGTATACAGAAAAATTTACTTCTGAAGCAGTGGTATTTACCACCAGTGTTTATTGAAATTAAATTGAAAACAAAAATTATATCATGAAAAGTTTCATTGGATATAGAGTGGACATATTTCAGTAGTTTCTGAAGTATCTTGTGGATTTTTAATATTAGTTTAGTGTGTAAAAGACAGTTTTACCCAATGATGGCCATGCTTGTTAATGGTTTATATTAGTGGAAAGCTGTAAAATTATCCAAGGACTCTGTTAGCATTGGAATAATAATTTACCAAGACAATTACCACATACTGGAATTTTTTGCAGCTCTAATTCAGTATTATTAATAATAGATAAAATTGCACTTTTCTCAGGTTGCTGTGGGCAGCAGGGAATTATTTCAATGAATATTTCAGCACATTATTTTAATCATTGTTCCACCAAATCCAAGTAGGCAATATTTTATACTTCTTAATTCAGTCTACTAAGAAACCAGGGTCATTAAATTGCAAACTATTTGTAATGAGGTCTATGCTGTGATTTACAAGCCTTGTTAAAAACAGTGTAAAAGAAAGCAAACTGCGCCATTAATACTTGTAATTTGATGCTGCATTTGTTACTAAACACCTCATGATTAATGTTTTAGTAAAAGGAAGAACATTGTAAAAAAAATTAAGGGTAGAGCCAAGTGTTATAATGACTAAAATATAAGAATATTACTACTTTAAGTTTTGTTCATTTGTGGAGGAAACACGTATACAGACACAATGGTAAATTATAAATATATCAAAAATTATCTTAGTTTTCCAGTGAGACCAAAGAAATAAAGCTTCAATTTTATGGGGAAAAAAACACCTTTCTGGTTATGCATTGTTACTAATAAGAATTACTGTATTTTTATTTTCCCATTCTTAGCCAATTGCACGATTTCTGGCGTTTAGATTACTGGGAAGATGATCTTCGTCGAAGAAGACGATTTGTTCGCAATGCATTTGGCTCCACTCATGCTGAAGCACTGCTCAAAGCTGCAATAGAATATGGTTAGTACCAAAGCCTTTTACCCAAAAATACTTCTGGATATGAAGTGACTGTTTGCAGTTGTGATTGGGAATTTATGTTTTTCACTAGTATTTAGTGTTCTTCATAAGTAAGTCAGAAATATTTTGTTCTGTTTCATCCTTCAGCATTATTTAGGTTATACTTAATCAACCCAATATTTCTCACACTAGATATATTTTAGATCCTTCAACTTTTTTTTAAAGATTAAAAGACTACACATAGTTGGTTATTAACCAATATCCCTTTCATTTAGCTTAGAACAAGAAAAAAATCGATTTCTTTTTCAGTGTCTTTCAAACTTTGGTAACCCTGACCCATGGTAAAAATATATATAAATATTACATTGTGATCTTGTACTCTCAGACTTACATATTTTTATGTATAACTTATATTTTATATATAAACTTATATGTACTGTGTGAATATGTATGCATATATATGATGTTTGTATATATTCATATGTATACATACATATTTGTATATATAACTGAAACAAATGTTTTATTAATAAGCTTCTTACATGTAATTTTGTGTTTTAATCTCCCTCTATTCTTTTCAGTTTAATAAAATAAAATAAAATAAAAAATCCTGTTAAAATCTGCCAATTTAAATTCCCAGTCCTCCAGTCCTCCTACAATCTACAAATTAAGTTTGAAAAAGATGCCCCCCATTTTCAATATCATTAACTATCGCACTACAGTAGAACTATGCCCTAAATTATTTTTTATAAAATTTATAATAAATAGCAAATATCAAAATATTTTGTACTTTAATAAAAATGCTGCTACTTGTCCATTAAGAAGTATGCTCAGGAACATTTGGTCTATTTGCCCATTTTTAAATGCTCTAACAAAATTAAGTTTGGTTAAACATAGCAGAATCTTATAAACCATATACACTGAGGAATTATCAATAATGAACACTGGGCTGGGCACTGTGGCTCAGGCCTGTAATCCTAGCACTATGGGAGGCCAAGTTGGGAGGATTGCTTGAGGTCAGGAGTTTGTGACCAGCCTGAGCAAGAATGAGATTTCGTCTCTACTGAAAATAGAAAAATTTAGCAGAGCATGATGGGCACACCTATAGTCCCAGCTACTCAGGAGGCTGAGGCAGGAGAATCGCCTGAGCCTAGGCGTTTGAGGTTGCTGTGAGCTAGGCTGACACCACGACACTCTAGCCTGGGCAACAGAGCAAGACTCTGTCTCTAAATAAATAAATAAATAAAATAATAATGAATGTTGTTCATATATTTTTGTTATTACCCACTTTTGTTCTCTCAATTACTTGTTTTATTGTATTAATTTATTTATTTGTGAGTAATGAATGAGCCTAGCTTGGTAAATAGTTTTATATCATACTATAGTTTATATCATGTTACACTGTTCATGTTCTTAATGAATTGAACAGGGAAAATGTTTAATCCTCATAAAAAGACAAAATGTGCAAAGCTTTTAAAATTTGTCATCCCAATAACCTATTAATTGCTGTAACTTAGTAAAGCTCAAAACATTAATAAATAAATACATGAGGAGTTCATCTGAATCTGTTATACCTAAGATAAAAGTTACATGGTAACTTTATACAGTAAAAGTAACTATGGGAAAAAATATACCAGAAAAAATTATAGTTGGCCTTACTATAGGCAATTTCTTTAATCAACTCAAAGGATCGCCTAAGGATTTTAGTACCCTAAAGATTTGATACCAAGTTAAAATGAGATGTTATCTTTATGATCCTACAAGAGAGATTCTTAGAAATATCTGCCTACTTAGCAGTGGCATGCTTTATAATATGAACTTAAAATTATTAAAACTTCATTTCATTTGCCCAGTAATTTAGACTTTTTCACCAATACATCCTGAATTTATCTCATTTCAAATTAGAAACATCTAGAGAGAATCTATAGCAGAGGTTAAGCTATGGTGATAGCATTAGTGATACTGAATTGCCAAAGATTTAATTATATAGGATTCACATGATACTATATTCCATGTTCTACAGGTTACTTAAAAAAAAAGCTTTGTTAGAAAAATATTTTTTTTGTTTCTCCTTAAAGGTGAATACTTTAATTTTTGTGTTGAATTTTTAAAATATTTCTGTTAGTAAACCAGTGTCAAAGACTATCAGAAACCAATTTTAAAATCTTTTACCATAAAATCTTTTTGAAACTGATAGTCATATTTTAGTAACAGTAGCTATCATTAATGAACCTAAACTGAAAAATAATACTCTGATTTCAAAATAGATAAAAGGTGTAAGTGATACTATTCTCTATGTATGGTGTATTTTAAAATACAGTATTTATGAATTTTAAATGCTGGATCATCAACAGTATTCAGAGCCTATTATCCCTCTTGTGTTCTTTTATAAAAGAAAAGAGGAGTGTGTTTTTGTTTTAAACATAGTAAGAACAAAGACCACATCTACACCATAAAATATTCAGGAAATCTACATGATGCCTATGCTAGGGTTACTCCATGGCCATTTTGAAGGTTAAGATTATGGAGTGGAAGACAAAAGAAAACTAAAACAATTCTACCTTCAAAAACAAATCTCTTCTAACCTTCCTCACAGTTGACTTCTATGGACTTTTGGAACTGAGTAGAGAGTTGGGAGTAAAATATGGAGGATATAGAATGGTGAGTGGGAAAAGCACTCCCTGGACTGATCTATACATGAAAGTAGAGGAAGGAATTACAAACTGCCAAAAGAAAAATGATGTATCATGCCTTCTTCCTACCTCTTAATATGTCCAGTAATCTATGCATAAAGTATTTCTGCAGAAGAAATACAAAGTAGAGGGTGAGGCAGGAAGAAGGCTTGAGACCAGGAGTTCAAGATTAGCCTGGGCAACATAGCAAGAGCTCATCTCTACAAAAAAAAAAAAAAAATTAAAAAATTAGCTGGTATGGTGGTATGTACCTGTAGTCCTCGCTACTGGGGAGGCTGAGGTAGGAGTTGAAGGCTGCAGTAAACTGTGATCACACCACTGCACTCCAGGTTGAGCAACAGAGGGATACTCTGTCTCTCAAAAAAGAAACAAAGAAAGAAAAAGAAGGAAAGAAAAAAAGAAAAGAATAGAGGGAGGGAAGAAGGAAGAAAGGAAGGAAATAAGCATTTAAAGAAAAGTAAATGTTAGTAATTATTACAAAGCACTTCAACCAGTAAAAATAGATGTTGAAAAACTTAATTGAAAACATATTTTGTATATTTAAAAGAAAGATTTTTGTATTCACGGATTGCCAGGACATCCATATAAAAGTTTAAAAAAACAAAACAAAACAGCCCATCTTCTGGACACTCTGTCTGCCATTAAACATTGAACTGTGTTTCAGTATTTTGAAGTCTGGCAGTGTGTAGACTAACAACCAAATGATTGAATGTTTTGGAGTTGTGTGAACATAGATTAAGAAAAAGGATATGCACAGGCCTATAAATTCTGAGTGAGCTTTTATGATATTAATAATAATTTAAATTTAAATTAGTACTTCCTCTATGTTAAATAATTGCAGTATTTCAATTTCCCTATTGTTAAATTCTGTCTTGAAAGTTAAACATTATATGTATGTATAGAATCTCTGATGAAAACTTTGGTCAAAAATGTTGTATTCATATACATGGTAGCAACAAAATATGTTTTAGGAACAAAAGAATATTTTATGTAGGGAACTTTCAGTATGGCTAGAAGTATCTGAATCAATGATCAAAGTTTTCAGAATTTTAGACATTATATGTTGCGAGAACAATCTTAAATTACTCAAAAAGGGAATATTTACATGGCCATCAAAACAATCCTTGGAATTTCAATCACTATTAATGTAGTATATTGTGTTTTAAGAATATGAGCCCATATTAGTGTAACATAAGTGAAACTGATTTAGCAGATTTCATGTTATGATAAAAATATTTTGAGTTTCTTGATTTTTCCTGATATCCTAAATTCAGCCAAATTTTATTTTATTTTAGATTAAATTATATTTAAATTTTCATGTGATGGGAAGGAACATTTAGCCATAATTTGGATTTCATGACATTATTTTCAGGCAATTCATTTGGAGCCTTAAATAGAGTATTACATTTGCTTTCTTTTAAATGAGCAAACAATCAAAATTGGATATAATTTCAAGGGAAAAAAGGACATTTTATTTTATATTTTCTTTGAAAAGCTTTCCCTTCAATTTCATTATTAAAACTTGGTTGACCTTTTTAGGTTGGAAAATATCCTTTACACTGATGGAGTTTTTCATGCTTTTTAGTAATACTAATGAGTTGAATAATTTATGAGGTTGTCATGTGCAAAAGATTTTGTGTGATTTGATATACTTTCACCCTCTGGTGTGGGAATGTGATTAATAAAAACCTAGAGGCATGTAATTTTTTCCCTGATGTTTAATGTTCTAATTTCACATGTATTGAATGTGTTATTTAGGTGTGTTCTTAGAGTAAAATCTCATGCAAGTGCAAATTTAATTGATTACCAGGAATTTTACAAACCATAGCAGTGGAAGAATATAAGGGAAATATTTTAAAACTCATAAACTCATCTTCTGTTCTGCATGGTTTTCTTCTTCAGGGCAAAATAGGGAAATGACTGAAAAAGGAGGATTTTGTATATTGTGTATGTATTAAAGAAAAACCTAGACTAGTCAACTCTGGTACATTTCTAATACTTGAAGATTATGGCTGTCAAAGAATAGTATAAAATCTTAATAAGTTTGGTTGTCTTTGTTGACTGTCAGTAATCATTTAGGGCCTCTTTCCCTTCCATAAAATTACACTGGAACAATGTTTCATCAAAACCCAAGATCGCAAGTGCCTCCATGTCTGTGATCAAAGATATGATCTTAAATAGGTCTGATCAGGCGTCACAGAAGAGGGCAGGCTGCTTCCGCCTGAGGGGGGAAAAAACATAGAGCAAAGATGACAAAGTTAATCAGTCATTTCTTTGGCAATAAATAATAAGATATGCTGAAAACTGCAAATGAGAACATTCTTAAGTTCCTCAGAGATGTTTCTGCTTAACACCTGATTTATCTAAGCTTGTGAAGCCATCAAGATATGACCTTGATGAATAAAAAGCAGCTCTGTAATGAATCTGGAATTAAATTAGTTTTGATGGTATGTGCATGGCTACTGTAATGTGCTAGTTGCAGTCATCAAGAAACAGGAAATGCACTGAGAATAAAAAAATACCTAGGTAGCTATATAGTTGTTGAGAAAGAAGCTGTTAAATAATATGACTTCATTTTTTAAAGAGTTGATGGTTATTATAACGTTTGAGAAAGAAGATTTGATTTTTTAGCCTAATAACCTATTGTGCTATGGAAAGACTCTAGTAAACATCTTCATTGTTATTCGTTGATAACTCTATTTTAATTGGTATGTTATTAATTGGATCTCCATATTTAGAATGAAATAGGTGATCTGGTTATGGTTAAAATAATTTATTGCAAAGATAATGATGTAAATTTTTTTAAGAGAGAGAGAAAGACATGCAGGAAAGTGTCTGTCAGCTCCTTTTAGTTTTCAGTGTCATATTTTAGTAACATAAATTTGTCTTTACCCTATGTTTTTCACAGTCTCTTAAAATAATTTAAATGAATTATATGAAGACTATTACAAAATATGCTTATAAAATGCATTTTACAGATATTATAATTTTCATATCAACAAATGCCCCAACAAGCTGCTCGTTTTTATGTTGAAGATTCAGTTTTTAGACTTTAAACAGATTCAGAGGAGTCAGGTAACTATTAATTTAAAAGCGTTTATGGCATAGCATCTGCATGCCATGTATGTGCTAGATTCTAGATTTAGAGATTGAGAAAAACAGTTTCTGCCATCTATCAGCACATATTTTGGTTCATGGTTCTCCACAGGGGTGGAGATCAGGGTGTGCTACTGGCATCTAATGGGTAGAAATCAAAAATGTTGCTTAAAATATCTGATCACGCACAGGACAGCTTCCCACAGCAACAACAACAAAAACAACATAAATCTAACCCAAAATGTCAATAGTACCAAAGTTGAAAAACCCTGGTCTAGTGGAAAGAAAGAAACAGTTACTGAGGGAGGTAGTAGTTCCTAAAGGAGCACAAGGGAGATGTAGACTCACTGAGCCTGGTTGGAAGAGACTTCACAGAACTAATGATTTATGAATTGTCCCAAGAGAAGATTATGAATTTAACAGGTGATAAGGGAAGTAAAGGCAGAGGTAATAACAAAAATTACCAAGGCATGGAGGCGTACAGGACCATAAGTTGCTCCTTTGAGTGCCCTCAATGTTTTGCATTTGATGATAAATCACTTTGTAAACGTTTCAGAAAGTGTTTTTATTTTAGATGTTTCATATTCTCAGATAAAACAAAAACCTTTTGAGGACAAGATTTAGATCTTCTACTTATTCCATTTGGAGCATCCACATTAATAAAATTCTTTGTGCTTATTGTTCAGTTGCTGTTTTTTACTTAATTGATCATTGATGAGTTTTAAGTATACAAAGAATATATTAACCACACCATTCATCACTTTGGGTAACAGCATAAGAATAGGTTTTCTATGGACTAGGTCTAGAAGTATGGGATTTTCAAATTATTGCTGACTGACATGGAACTAATTTATATCACTATGCATAATCTTGCTTACATTCTTGTAGACTAATTTCTGGTAAAGTGTATACCCAATTGCATTTATAAATAATGACAGTATAGTATGATAAGTATTTTTATGAACATGTATTAAAAATGCTAGGGAGCTCAGTAAAGAGGGTTACCTAACTGAAGAAATCTATTTTAGTTGATCTTGAAAGGATGAATGGAAATCTTCCCAAGCACCGATTTGGTAAGGTGACATTGTGGAGAAAGAGACCAAATCACACAGTATAACATATTCAAGGAATGGAAAAGTGTGCTAAATGATGGAACACAGGATAGTGTGGGAAAATGGTAAGAAGATGAGGCTGAAAAAGTAGTTTGTGGCCATACTGTGAAGGAGATCATCGATAAGAGCCATTAATGGGTTTTTATTTGGGAAAAATGACAGACCATAGAAGTAGGTGACATGCTAAATTATAAGTGGTAGATAGAACTAAAACTCAAACTGAATACTATCCTCTTACCCTACCATATGTTGCTGTAAATACATTTGGAATTCCCTTAACTGCGAGGACATTATTGAACATTTCCCCACTACAAAGTTTGCCTGCTAATTTTTGGTTGACTCTTACAGCCTGTCATCCATAAAGCTACATCAAAATAGATTAGCTTAGTATCATTCACATGACGTGTCATTTATAAAAACATTTTTAAATGTGTTTGGTGTTTTTAAAATTGCTTTTTAATAACCTATATCAGTACCCTCATTTAGATACTCCATTTTTTTAACAGAGACATTTTTGTTAATTACCTCTTTCTTCCATGTCTTTGAGCCAGTTGCTTGTCTGTCCCAAAAATCTCCTACCTCAATTTCCCATAGTCTCATACTTTTCAAGTGAATTTCCCACACTGAACTTTGTGGCAGGCTTTAAAAAGAAAACCCAAGTGTCATTCCTGAGGTTAATGCCACCCACTCCCCATCCTCTCAGCCCTCTTTCAAGTTGTCCAGTTTATCTTTCCTTTCATTCCAAGGGTTGCCAAACTTTCTAACTTCTATTCTGCTACTCATCTGCCATCTACCTTTTTTGGTGCAGATGCAGGTTTCTTTCCTTTGACCCTCTTCCTCTCCCTTCATTCTTTACTGTATTCTAGAAAAAAAAATGTTCATTATAAGAAATCTTTTAAAAAGAAAAAAATTATAGAAGGGGGAAAATCACCCATAGTCATCTATGTAAAGATAACTGTCTTTACCGTTTTGATTTATTTATTTCTTTTTAGTCTTTTTTCCATGCATATTTTGTCTTAGGGACCAAACACTATACAAGGTACTCAAATAGTCAAAAGATGAATAATGCACCATCTCTTCTTTATGACATTTAGAGGGTTCAAAACTGGCCCAAGTTTTCTATATATTTTATCATGTTTTTTCACAAGCAAAATGTGCCATGTGATTTTTAATCTAATGATACCCTATTTTAACTAATTAAAAATCACCCTAACTTCATGGCTAATCAAAATCCTACCAAGTAAGAGCCAGTCTAAAATGCAGAGAGATTATACATTTACCATCATGTATATTCTTAAAATATGGTTTATTAGATTTCCTTTAAAAAGCATAGAATGCAGTTTTTTACATTGACTCCATTAAAAAGATTATTAAGTTAACATTTCATACTTATATAATGCTTCACTTAAATTCAGTATTTTCTTGCACCTTTTTAATTACATTTTCCTGTTTAAAAATGCTGTTTATGAATATCTTCTCTGTTGGTCTGCTCTACGAAATATTGCTTACATATGAATATTTTGAATTAGGAATAAATGAAATTCTATTTTTGCTGTCAGAACCAAATTGTAAAGATGCATTGCATGTCTTTGAAAATCAGTATACTCTATTAGCAGCCCTGTCAATATAAAAAGTGCATTCCATTTCCACCTCTTGCTCTAATAACCTTTTCTGTGTTACTCTGAGGCAGTTCACATAATCAGAGTATATTGTCGGCTTACTGGAGTTGGGGAAGCATGAAATGAAAATCACGTTAATATTGATCTAGTTCTTTACTCGCACATGTCCTTGATGTCCTTTTCCACTGAGCAATAACTGTTGGGGTTATGTAGCCATTTTCTTATCTTCTTTCTTAAATTCCAGTAAATTGTTTACAAGCATAACTAATCTGAATAAGAATTTAACACGTGCATATAATTTGTACAAACATTTAATCTTAATTAATATCCAGATTGTTAATACTGCATGTGTAATATACCACTGAAATATTTTCCCCCAGCTTTTCAGAAAACAGATAACCTGAATGTATAATGTCTGTGTCTAGTTTAAAACAATCAAAAGTCTGTACAAATTCCTCTTTGGTAAGAACACAAAGAATGCTGTACTCTAATTTTGTGTAATTTAATAATGTGCTAAAATGGACCATAAGTGCCATCAATTATTGACTTAGGTAAGCATTACCATTTTTGAATCAAGTTCTTTGTAAATCTGAAGCTAATATCTTGGGTTTTTAATTTTATGGTACTATAAATAATGTCTAGTTTGGATTACACAATATAGTCTATGTTAACAAAAATAAATTGAGGTGGGAACCATGGTTCGATTGATTCATTCAGACTAAAAATACCCACAACTAAGAAAGAAGAAATTAGATACCTAAACTATCCAGATTTTATATCTGTATTTATTAAATGTGTTCAATAACTACTCAGATTTTACTTAAAATGTGTTTGAAACAACAAATAGAAATAGTCTATTTAAATAGAAACCATCTATTTTATTTATAGAAATACTCACTTTCATAAAATTATCTTTGATTTTATTGATAAAGTAAGGTTCCTCACTCAGCATCAGGTATAAAAGCATAAAAAGATACTTGAGATTTTTAGTCATTGTTTCATGTTTTTATTCAGTATCACTAAGTTTTCACTACTGGGATTTTTCTACTAAAAGGTCTTTTCTTTTAAAAAAAAAATCCTATTCTGTACAGAAGATAATTTGATTTTTTTGTCTTTAATCTTAGTAGAAAAGTAGTCTTTCCCTTTAGATCATCATAATTTATGTTTCTTAAGAAAACATACTATAAAGTCAAACACAAAATTAAATTTTGAACTTAGATAATTTACAAAGAAAATATTTACTTGATAGTAAATAATTGCAATGGTAAGGTGTGTTTTATGTATGTATCTATTACATTTCTCTCACAGATACACAAATAGAAAGTCAGCATAAAATGTTCTTGAACAATAGGTTTCTCAGTATAATAAAAATGATTCTTTCATCTTGTTTTGAAATGTTCAAAATTGTAAATTTCTCAGCAATAAATTGATTCATACATGTTATTGCATGAGATCATGTCACTATATCTTATGTAGTTCGCTGAGAGGTATATTTATCTTAAAATCTTTTCTTTTTAGTGGAAATTAAATAAAATTTAGATACCACGGTCCCCAACTCCCAGGCCACAGCCAGATATCAATCCATGTCCTGCTAGGAAAACAGGGCCGGGCATCACTGCCCGAGATCCACTTCCCCACTCTGCTCCTGCCCCTCCACCCCTGTTCTCCCTCATGCCCCATTCAAGTAAAACTTGTCTTCCATGAAACCAGTCGCTGGTGCCCAAAAGGTTGGGGACCACTAAAAGCACTGCTCTGAAAAGGTATTTGTTGCTCTGACTTGAGTTTCAATGAGAAAAAGTAATCCGTATTTTTAAGTTTCCCAAAGTGTTCATGTTATTCATGCTTTTAAAAGAAAGCATTTAGGTTTGAAAACTAATTGCAACATTTTATCTTACTTACATAGTGACAAATTTTGTCAAAACCCATTGAACAAGCTAAAAACATTGTGAAATGGTATATATTGAAAAGAATTTCTCCTTTGAAAAAGAGTGCCATCCTATGAAACTGCTTTCCAGATATTTAGAAACAATTTTTCCAATAATACATTTAGGTGAAATTAAAATGAGACTAAATTTCCATTCTGCCAGTGTCCTTCCAAAGATGAAAAAGAAGTCTATCTTAGATGCATTATCGTTTGTTGAGAAAGCAGAAGTTCTTTTCCTTCAAATATCTGAGATATTAAACACATGTATATTAAAATATCTATATACATAATTGAAAAGCTTATCAAACACATTGATACTTATGTAATTTTATTTAATAATATCTTTAAATATATAAAATAGTTATGGGAAGAAACAGTTTTAAGTATAAGCTGTTTACACTGCATTCAATTTCACAAGCCCTTCATAACACCTGTGCTACATGCTATTTTTCCTGCCTTAAGGGAGCATTCAATCTAGTAGAAGGGTTGAAGGGTCCTCTTCGGTTATAATGAATATAAAAAGACTGTTATAACAGCATGGTGGAAGGAAGAACATTAACTCCACTGAAGGAGAAGCAACTGTCACTTATTGAATACCTGATATTGGATGGGCATAGTGGCAAGACCTTAGACTTATGCTTTACCTTGAGTTTTTAAATCAACTTTTATAAGCAATAAAATATTGACTATGTTCTTCTTCCATTTTAAATTATGTACTCAGTATACTCTTTTAATACGCTAATTTTTTGTCTTACTTATTTTATGAAAATTTTAACATTTTGGAAGCTTATTATGTAACTAATCTTCACACATTTTCATTGTCTCATTTTCACTTTGCAATAATCCTGTGAAAGTTTGGTTGGGTGATACTTACTATTCCTCTTTTACACATTGGAAAACTGAAATTATGAGATTGGTGTGGATTATTTAAACAATATTCCTAATTTAAACAATATTCCTAATGGGTATTGGCAAGAACAATAAAGTAAGAATGGCAAATCACATAGTCCAACTTTCTCATTTATGAGGAAACTGTAAAAGACATAAAAGAGAAGTTACTAAAGTAGCATGCATATAAAATGATTAATATATGAACTATGTTTATGTTTTTTCATGTGGTTACTCAACAAACATTTATTACCACTTTATTTGACACTTAAAACACTCAGAAATTAAAGTCCAGTAGAGAATCCCTAAATAAAAGGCTCTGAAATGAGCAATGATAAGATATTAAGGCTTGTTTCTCAGAAAGGTTACACAGAGAAGGGAATAATCAACCAAACTGTGTCCTGAAGGACAAGGCAGGTAAGAGAATTCCACATAGAAGAAATTTTGTGTGTCAAGATTTGAGACGACGTGGCATGTATGGGGACAGAAGCACTCAGCTCTTTGGGAATATGAGGTGTGAAGAGGCCAAATCAGTAAAGTAGTGAGGTTAAGTAAACAGGAGCCAGGTCATTAGCTATAGCCGTTTATTTAAGTTGTCCGGATAAAATAACAATGAAAATGTATTCTTCCATAGTTCTTATACATAAAATATATAGATATACATACACATGCATATATATACATATATATGTATACATATATATAATTTTTAATAAATGACAAATTTAAGCCAGAGTTCCATAATAAATATAAATAATAATAGCATAAAACTGGTAAGAAGCTGATTCTATACTAAACAGGCTTATTGTGGGGTTATATCTATTTTCTTTGTGCATTAGCCACATGTATATACTATTTATGTCTTATCTACTATTGAGAATTACTTTCTTCTTTAGTATAGATGTTTTAGAGTTGACTGTAGTATGATTTCTTAAATAGAAATAAAGTTTTCTGTATTATTTTCCTTTAAATGGTTTATATTTATCAATAGAAAAGATCACAAAGAGCAAATGAACTAATTTCTTTACTTTACCTCGATTGTTTGGCCATTCCAGGTAGACATATTCTTTGATATTATTAAGATGAGTTAATGTCTCCCATTTTTCATTTCTATATTTCAACTTAAGCTTATTTAAAATGATAATTATTAACGATAACATAGTAGTAACAATAATACCAGAGTATAGTAATAGTACTAGCAACATTTTCATTCTCCTGTTACTTCGTTTTTAAAATATACTTCATTTCACGTGGACTTTTGGTTATTAAGGGAAATTTTATGAAAATGGAACTTCAGATTCATGCAATGCAGTGTCTTATATTAGATAACATTTTCACATACAGAATTTCTGCAAGTATGTATATTCACTAAGAAGTCTGTGAATAGAATACTTTCATGTGGAAAATACTATATGTGTAATTTTGGATTTAGCTTCATAAATTTATTACTTGGTGACTTTTTTCTTGTGAAACTTTTAAATTTTATGGCATTTTAATGTTTTCATAGAAAATAGCATATATGTCTTTCCTATCCTGCTTTAAACATAATTCACATTTTCAAATCCAAGACATTCTGGTGGTTTGTGGTATTCGCTTGTTAATTTCTTGATGAATGGCTTAAGAGGCCAAGAAGTGCACTCAGTCCAACATGTCTTCTGAAGATAGATGATTGCAAATAATTCTCTTCCCAATCAGATTTTGATTTGTTGGATGTTAAACCAATTCTACCTAAGGACAGTGTTTACAAGCCTTGTAATGAGACAGCCCTTTGAGACCTTACCTCTTTCTGCCTGTAATTTTGATGAATGAAACTCTAATTCATAAAAGATACTGTGATTGAAAAGCACCTTTAGATCTCATACACTTTAATTTGGATAAATGTTTGGTGCAGTACCATAAAATCAGGACTTTTACTGAGCTGCAAACTGATAACACTTCAATAGTAATGATAAGTTCAGTGTGTTGATATGGATTAGTTTACTATATATCTTTTAAAGACATGATTGTTTTACTGCTTTAAAACCAGACAGAGTAAAATTGAAAGCTTCATACATGTTTCAGAGCTCACCTTCCTTCTACAACATTTTTTATTGGTAGATATTTATTTGGGTAACACAAGAGTAACATAAAGCTTTTTTACATAGCTGTGATACATGGAAAAACTTGCTTTATTAGACTGATTCACATGCAAAAGACTTTCATGTAAAGAACCAAGTTCTCTTTCATGTAAATATATAGATTCTCCAGTTCTCCCTCAAACTGAAGGCATGTCACTAAGACTTTGAGATATCCTGGTAACTTTAGATTTAGCAATAGCCAGAGGCAACTGTTATATCTGAGTTTATTCATGTATTCAGGATCTATGAAGGCTTGCTTGCTCTGTGCCAGGCAGTGTGCTAAGTACTGAGAATACAAAGACAAAATCATGCTTCCAGTCATCAAGGAGCTTCCAGGCTATTTTGGAGATAAATAAGCAGTTATATTAACAGTATCTGTAACTACTACAGTAGAGGATCTGGGAGGTATGGTGGAAGCATACGGGAAAGAGTGTACAAGCCTACCTTAATAAATCAGAGAAGGAAATACAGTGGGAGTTAAACTTGAACTTCAGTTCAGCAGGTGTTTGTGGCGCACCTGCTGGGTGCCAGGCACAGAGGCTACAGAAATGAGGCTATAGCCTAATAGAGAGGACAAACACATAACAGGTAACACCTGTACAGTGCGGTCGAGTTATATGTAAGCTGTGAAGGTGCAGAAGAGTTGGTTAGGAAAGCCCCTAAAGGAGTGAATTTTGAAGAGCAAGTAGGAATTAGCCAGATAAAAGAAGAAGGAAGAAACATAGCATACAGAGGGGATTACATTAGCACAGCTAAAGAGGCATGTGAAAGCATGGCATATTTTGGAAGATATAAATGGTCCAATATTGCTGAGAAGGGAGTGGTAAAAACATGGAACTAGTGATAAAAGGATGAAAGGCCTTGGTAAGCCATACTAAGAAGTTTAGATTTCATCCTGCAGTATAAGCCTTGCAACACCGGACTGTTGTTGATCGGGAAGAGTTGATAAACAATATTAATCAGGAAAATATTCTCAACTTACTTGTATATTGTAATAATCACTCTGACAAAAGTATGGAAGATGATATGAGTAAGGCAGCTACCGAAGCCCTCCAGACCAAAATGATGGTGGCCTGAACTAGGGCAGTGGCAGTCACCATGCAGGATGAATTCCTAGGTTTTTGGCTTAAGTAAGTGGGTGGGTCAAAATAGGAGGAAGAAGAGGAGCAAGAGACAAATAGCTCGGTTAAGGAAATGTTCATTTAATAATATCAAGGCAGAGACATCTAGAAATATGGCTATAAAGACCTCAGGAGAGACTTCTGGATTATTATATTTTTTATTTTAGTGTATTATGGGGGTACAAGTGTTAAGGGTACTTATATTGCCCATGCCCTCTCCCCCCTCGATAAGAGCTTCAAGCATGTCCATCCCCCAAATGTTGCACATCTTACTTGTGATTTGCCTCTTTTGTTCTCAGATGATGTAAACTCTGTGTTTCTCAAATTAAGTTACTACCCAAGAAACAAACAAGTTTTAAAGATAGCTACCATCAAAGATTACTATTGTGCTGGCTTTGTATCACCAGAAATCAAATAGAATTAAGATACATTTCTGAAGTATTCAGTGATCTATCCTCAGTCTTTTATTCTAGAAATAGGAGCTGTCTATGGGCCAGTGAAGTAAGAATACACATGAAACCCACTTAATTCTCTCCTTTCTGATGTAACATTGTTGTAATAATGCTGTTTGTCTCTCAAGCATTTATCAAAACATATATTTAACAATCTAATACTATATATTTTAAGCTATATATTAACTACATTCTCTAGATGCTGTCATCCAGCTAAGATGACAGACTCAACCAATGACACTCTGTAATGGTATTGTGACGTGACTCTGTTCCTCAACATGCGTTTTTACCCCTTTCACCTTTGAGTCAATTTTTTCATGTTTTAGCAAATAGAATTGGCTATATGCTACAGTTACTGACCACAGTTACTGACCAAAAGAAGTTTTCAAACTGAAAAGGAAAAAAGAAAAAGGCTAACACTGTTTTACAGTCCAAGTTTTATGACCGCTCGATGCACTTCCAAGAAAATGGTTGAGCACATCAATAGGCAGTAATGGACTGTTGGAAGTCCTATGGTATGGGCCTGAGAGAATTGACCAAAAGTAGTATAAATTGTAGCTGGAGAGAATTTTGGCCAGAGGCATGACATGATTTGGAGAGTAATTGCCTATATACACAACACCATAACAAACTCTAGAATATAATACAACACCACCATATAGGACTGATTTATTAGGCTCCCATTTCTAGGAATATATCCACCACAACAAATGAGATATGAAGATATTTTCCTAGTTAATGCTGCTCGTTGAAGCCTATAGTATCCTAATACTACAGCTAGAACACAACATTTTCTTCCAAACTGAATTTCAACTTCAAGTAATGTGAAATAGAAGTATTTTCTTATGTGTATGTGGGAGGTGGGTGTATATAAAAATATAAATATATACGTATGTGTGTATAAAATTTGCTTGCATTTCAGATAATGTTATATTCATTGTCACCTGCCAAAGCAGGTGCTTGAATGTAAATATGGAAATAATTTTGTTAATCAAATTCATGATGGCTTCAAATGCATTGGTTTCTAACTTGTACATTGACATGTTAATGCCAAGTCAAATTTTGCTGTATTTCAATTTTTCTGCTTATTGTTATGTGTTTTAGTTTTGGCTTTTTATATTATTTTATATACCAAATTAAGGATATCATTTCAGAAAAATGGTATTTTTTTCATTAATTGCTAAAGAAATAGCTATTGTGGAGTAGGTTTTATGTCTCCATAATTCTTAATTCCACCTTTCTGTAACTTTCCAGTGATAACTGTATTCCTCTCAGATGTGAATACTTTCTTGTTTTCTTCATACCTATCTCATCTACTTTCAAAGTGATCTGATCAATTGATTAGCTAATTAACACTAAAATATAATTATGTAAAATTATGTAATTATATGGATCAGAAAACTGAGTTTGAGATGAGGTGTAGATTTTTGATAGAATGTGCACTGATCTTAGAGTCATTAAGACATGGATAATGGAGTCCTTTCTCTATCACTAGCCAACTGCTGGGTCCTTCAACAATGCATGTAGCATTCTTAGCCTATTTCCTCACATACAAAATAAGGATAAGTGATTGTAGTCCCCACTTCTCACAGAAGACCAAACAAGATAAAGAAGGTTAAAATATTCTGTAATTGGAAACTAATATGTAAATGCAACGTATAATTTTAATAAAGTAATCAATTATTTGTAATACTGTGAACAAAAACAATCATAGTAACCTAAATTATTATATTTTGGCTGTGATTAGGCACTGAAGAAGATATAGTAAAGTCAAAGAAAACATTCAGAAGTCAGGCAATAGTGAACCAGAATGCAGAGACAGAGCTCATGCTGGAAGGAGACGATGATGCGGTCAGTCTGCTACAGGAGAAGGAAATCGACAATCTTGCCGGTAAATTTTTAAATATTTTTTTCTGTTTGTTTGAATAAATACACACAGAGTTGCTGAATTTAAAATGTATTTCCTGTTGAATAAACATGTGCCAGGGGTTTTAACAATGCTCAGTCATGTGAATGCTAATGATTTACTTTATGTCATTTCTAGTAGTGAAGAGAATACCCCAAACAAATGTGTGTTTTACTGGCAATGAATAAATAACATCAACTTTCTAATGAAAACCAACTTTTTATATAGGAGAAATAATACATAGTATAAGTTATTCATATATAACTGCCTATATAGTTGGAAGGTAGGATAGACTCATCAAATAGATTCATTTGATGTACATATGTCTCTAATATGCTAAGAGCCATGAAGAATAAATAGCTCCTTGAGCTAGGTGACCATCAAATTTGCCCTTTCCTGCCTACTGTGACTTTGTGGAATGTACCTCCCCACTACCGTTTTGTTATCTAGCCTCACACTGCTAATCCCCTACCACCTGCAGACATTCTTTCCCCTACCACTTCAGTTTCACCTTGTCCTGATGCTGGTCCATTCTGGGTGGCATCTGTAGTGACCAGATGGAGGATGGATATCTTAGAATATTGGTTCATAACCTTTTTTGGGGTTTCAAAACACTGTGAATCTGATGAAAGCAGATTGCTGACAATTTCAGAGTATTCACTGGACCCCTGGAAACCAGTCCATGGAATCACATCCAGATCTTCAACTTAAAACTCCTGAGTGGCTGAGTCTTACCTCAGTTCTATATTTTGAGCTCATACAACATTGACGTAGAAGGTAGCAATAGAGAGGTGGATTTATATTTATCATTCTGTGTATAAAACCATACTGGAAATTATCTGGTATGGCTTTATGAAAGCCTCCAGTGATTTCTTTCTACCAGTTAGATATTTCTCTTTTTATCAAAGAAAAAATGTTACCGTTAATTGTAAATTGGAGATAGCATATTATTTTCCTGCTTCTAGATTCAATATATGCTTAATAACTTTATTCTAACACTAGTTCCTAAATATATCTATGTTATTAACATTTATCTATCATGAAAACTGTTCTTCCTATTTAAAAGTAACCTTAAGTCTATGATGAAATGTTTGCCTTGAATTCTTAAGTAAACATTCAAGTTTTGGTTTTATTGTATTTGTAGTTTCTTTCTTTTAGTAGCTCAGAGATTTTTATCTGAGGCCATTTGGAAATTTAAGCAAATCCAGTTCATTGATTATTTGTTCACAGGTGTGTTTTCTCTTTTCCTGGTCTCATTCTTGATCTTAAAGAACATAGAAAATTCATAAATGTTATTTCTGACCCTTTTAGATAATGTGTTACCCTTCCTCATTTGCATATGCTAGCAGATATGTTTAATAATTGTACAATTTGGTTTAGACTCTCTGGTCCTTTCTTCCCACTGAAGATAATTAAGTAGTTGACACAAATTTGCCTTGCCCTTTGAAATTCATTATAATGAGATCTGTCCAGTAATGCCAGTGGTATAATACAACAAAGGCTAATCCCTTTATATTTCTCTTCTTTAATGGTAGCTCATTATATATTAATTTATGTTTATAAGCAAAATTTCTCCCCAAAATTAAGTTTAAACACCTGAAGAATAATGCAAGTATGCTTGAAAATATTTGAAAATCAAGCTGTGTGGCTCTTGACCAGTTATCTCTATCAAGACTCCTCTAAACTTTTTTATTTTAACAGATTTTTCTTTGAGCACTTCTGCTTCTCTACATGTCTACCTGATGCCAAACTTATACTCTTCTAGCAGAATCCTTGTGTCTAAAAAATCTTACAACTACCCTAAAATATTGATCCCCTGCCTAGTCTATAGTGTTCATTTCTAAAACAGCAGCCCACAGATGTACTCTGAACCTTGAATTCAGTGGAAAAGAAGTGGGGGATGGGTGTTTTGTGAAGGGCCACTGGAATAGTCTGCATAATTTATAGGAATATGTAGATTCATTTGGTAAACTCTGAAGCCTATTTATTTAATCTAGGCTGCTATAATACTGACATTACATAAAATTCATTTTTAGAGGTTGATTCCAAGCTAGAATTCATAGGCTTAAAATATCAGCTGTTAATAAAGTTTCAGACCACATACATACATAACATTTTTTGTTCCAAGAATTATTATCCAGATCATAGTTATCTCTGTCTCAGAAATTAAAGTTTGCTAAGTAAAAATATCTTTCTTATTCATAACTTATCATTCTAAGTAGCATGATAGTGCTATGCTGCCTAAAGAAAATTTTACCATAACAGGAAACCTAAGTTCAGAAGATCCTAAATTAAAATCCAGAAGATCCAAAAATCTGTGTTTAATATTAATATAATTTCACTTTTATTTAGTGTTTCAAATATTATGTAAAATAACAAGTACCCATTTCCATCTCTGAGATGAAAATTACAGGTGGTATGGCTTGCCTATTATTAAGTATAAGAAATACACTTTCAAATATATAAAAGCAATTAAAGTTCTTAGATTTTTAGATTGCATATAAAAGAATACACCATTTTTATAAGTGTAATTATAAACCGTAATCTGCTGATTAGCAGAATACTTTTTCTTGTTTTGCTGACATAGGCACATGGATGAGAAGATCATGCATTATCATTTGTCATTATGCAATATTACTTGATAGTCAAGTAAATTCAAACAAATAGAAAACTAAGGGAAAATACTAATTTAGTTAAGATTAATTCTGTATTTTGGTTTAAATGATAGGATCAATTTTTGTTCCTAAAAAGAAGAAAAAGAGGAAGACTAGCTAGCATGCCTCACTAGGAACCAGTGTTGAGAGGGTTTATGTGTCCAATGAATCTTAACAACAGTCCTATAAGGTAGATGCTGTTATTACCACCAGTTTTAGAATAATGATACAGAGGTCAAGAGATTAAGTAACTTGCATAAGATTAAAAAG
The DNA here is from genome assembly GCF_040939455.1 of Microcebus murinus. Classification (NCBI taxonomy): domain Eukaryota; kingdom Metazoa; phylum Chordata; class Mammalia; order Primates; family Cheirogaleidae; genus Microcebus; species Microcebus murinus. The sequence continues at coordinate 70,200,818 of NC_134116.1, read as the reverse complement.
TATATAAAATATTTTCTTAAAAATACATAGTTGTAGGCCGGGTGCGGTGGCTCACGCCTGTAATCCTAGCACTCTGGGAGGCTGAGGCGGGCGGATTGCTCAAGGTCAGGAGTTTGAAACCAGCCTGAGCAAGAGCAAGACCCCATCTCTACTATAAATAGAAAGAAATTAATTGGCCAACTAATATATATATAAAAAATTAGCCAGGCATGGTGGCGCATGCCTGAAGTCCCAGCTACTCAGGAGGCTGAGGCAGGGGGATTGCTTGAGCCCAGGAGTTTGAGGTTGCTGTGAGCTAGGCTGATGCCAGGGCACTCATTCTAGCCTGGGCAACAAAGTGAGACATTGTCTCAAAAAAAAAAAAAATACATAGTGTATGGTTTGAACTAAATTATCCCAAATAGTACATTTAAATATGAATGTGTGGATATGTGTGTATGCATGTATACTAAAATGGTGTAAAAATGAGATATTCCATTTATAACTCAATTTTTACACTGGTTTCATCATATTAAGCCTATGAATATGCATAATAATTTTAGGGTTTTTTGTAGATAGTCTATGTGTGACCCAAAATTATTTTGGTAAGTTAAAAAAGAATCTGATAAGTAGAATGCTTTTAGCACAGTTTTACTTAAATATGGATCTTTTCTTGTATTTTCTCCATTTTGTTTGGAGTTTTCTAGTTCTCATAAAAATAAAATATTCCACAAAGTTCTATACCTTTAAATGTCATACAGTTTTCTTTTTCACTTTTAGTTCCCTTTCTTCCCAAGCTGTTCATCTCAAGAGGCAAGTTAAATGTGTGTGACTACTAATTACCCAATTTATTAAGTATTGTAGCAAATGGCTAATATGATTATAATATAGGAGTATGCCAACCAATAAAGTAATTATTATATTAATAACACCTAACTTAATTTACTTTAATTGCTTTTGTAGCTTGTAGTGATTCACCAAAGTGAATTAGTACCTAAGATTCCACATGTGACTAAAGATTTCAATTTACTAATTATATTTTTACTTAAAACATTGAGATTAATTGATATAATTCAATGGATTTTTAACCTAAAAATCTTGATTATTTTAATCTTAAAATTAACAAGTTCTTTCTTCAAATAATTATTGAGTAACTGAAATTTAAGATTAAGTCAATTTATGTTAATTAACAAGTGAAGAATTTAATTCAACCGAGAGAAAGAATTATGTCCCATAATGAAATGTATTTCATTTCTTTTGGAGTGGTAAACCTGCCACATATGTTGAGTGACAAGAGAAACATTTTGCTTAATAGAATTAGAATTTATATATTAATATATTTCTTTACTGTTACTCACAAAAGTTTGGGATTTTACTAATTTAGGTAATTTTGAGTTATTGATGATGATAATGATGGTTCTTTATGCTTTATTATCAGTTCTGTAAAATCATAATAATTTTTGTGTGTGTATATATATATCCTGTTATTACCAGCAGTCCACCCATGCACTTAATTGTCTACTAACTTAAAAGTTCCACCAGCCTAAACTAATATCCAAACTTCTTTCTTCACCTGAAATGCTTTACCATTTCTCTCTTTTACACCCTCTCCCTTCTCCTCCTATCAAAGACCCTACCCATTTTTAAGATCCATTTAAAACACAAGTACTCACTGGCCAATGTTGTCACCCTCATAACATTTTTGTTAACATTTTTAGGGGAACAGCTTTATTGAAATATAATTCACATACCATATAATTGACCCATTTACAGTGTACAATTCAATGATTTTTAGTATATTCACAAAGTTATGCAACCATCACCAAAATCAATTTCAGAAGATTTCATCACTCCTAATGGTAACCTTGTATCCTTTGGCTATCCCTTCAGTTCTTCTATTGCACCTCCATAGCCATAGGCAACCACTAATTTACTTTCTGTCTCTATAGATTTGCCTGTTCTGGACATTTCATATAAATGAAATCATAGATAGTCTTTTGTGTCTGGCTTCTTTTGCTTAGCATGATGTTGTCAAGGTTCATCTATGTCGTGAAATATATGTTCTTTTTATGGCAGATATTCCATCGTATGGATATACCACATTTTGTTTATCAATTCATTAGTTGATGGACATTTGGCTTGTTCCACCTTTTGACTATTATAAATAGTCCTTTTATGAACGTTAATATAAAAGGTTTTATGTGGAAATATGTTTTCATTTACCTTGGGTGTATACTTAGGAGGGGAATTGCTTGGTCAAATAATAAATGTATGTTTAACTTTTCAAGGAGGTTGCTAGACGGTTTACCAAAGTGGCTGCACCATTTTAAATTCTCATCAGCATTTTGATTTCTCCACATCCTCCTCAACATTTGTTATTATCTGACTTTTGTTAATATAGCCACCCCACTATATTTTGATTATATCATTCTTAAGACACTTATCACATAAAACCTTATATTATAGATGTTTTTCCTTATGTTTTCTCTCTCTTGTTAGACTGTAGATTCCTTAAGGACAGCAATCATATACTAACTACATACCTTTGAACCATGAAGAAATCTCCTAACACAATTATTTACCCTTAAAATGTTCCCACTAAAAATTTTAATGTAGGTTAAGTAAACTGGAGAGATAATATAAATATATTAGTAATTTATACCAAAAATAAAAGACAAAACATAACTTATTTTGAGATATTGAAATAAAGTATTTTGGGGCTTGAATTATCAGATTATCTGCTCATACTAACTGAATTATTCAAATAACTATTCAGTTCCTCACTTGAGTTCCAGGATAGGAATACCTAAAGTTAAGCTAATCATTGTACCATTTCCACTGTTAAATGTGTCTTTTAACTAAATGGCTCTGCAGGTTCCCACTGATAAGGTCAAAATACCGCCAATACCACCGTTACTATTAATAGAAATAATTTCTCTAGCACACAAAAAAGTTCTAAAATCAATGGATTATAATGTTACTTTGAATATTTTAAAAAGAGTAATTAGTATAGGGAAATAGCAACACAGGGAAGAAGTGTTAGAATGTAAGAGGTGAGATTTTTTTTTAATTTAGATTTTTCAAAGTGGTAGGTTTATAATTATTTACACACACACCCACACACCCACACACACACACACATACATTTACCAAGAATCTGAATCTCAGGGAAAATGAATTATGTGAATTAAGATTGAGAAAAATATACAAACAAGAAGACCTATTAGAAGGCTGTCCTCTGTGCCAGTTACCTTCCTCATGATTTGCTTTGTTGCTGGTGACAGTTCCCAGTTGTACTTTCCTTGATGTTTAGAGGGCAGTATGTTTTCAAGCTGTTTTTCTTCTTATAAACTGGTTAGATTGTTTCCATTGCATATAGTCTCTGTTGTTCTACTAATTCAAAGTGAAATCATACATCCAATGCTGAAAATCCAGGAGGCGTGTTATTTCCAGTTTTATTTAAGGGTGACCATTTCTACCTCTCTAAATCTCTCTTTGACTACTTTCACTGGCTCATTGACATCTCTTGACTACCTAGGGAATATATAGAAGGTTGGTATTCAGAGACTGTGATAGAAAAACAGTCCTCAAGCAAATTAGCTCTCCTACCACTCACTACCTTTGGGTAACTCAAATAGCCAGGGAGCTATGGCATATAATATATCTTCCTTAATAGATGAAAGTAGACAACTGAGATGATCAGCTAGATAGTTTAGACCTTTAGTATTCTATTATAATTTGAAATATCCAGATAGCAGAGGCAAATATATTTTATATAAGTTGAATGCTGCCTACAAACTGAGCTAGAAAGGAGAATAAAGCAAAATATAGAACATATGAGAAGAAGGAAGAACTCAAGATTCTGGGGAAATATAATAAAATTTTAAGAAACAACAGAATTCTAAAAGCTGAGAGTTTTTCTGAGAAATATGTTCTTTAAAAAAGAAAAAGAGTATGAACCAAGAGCACAGAAAATTTTGTTACAATTGCTTAGGGGAATAAGAATAAGTACTATAGAAAAGAACATGTTCAGTGTTACATGCATAGATGCAGATAAACTCTGACTCAGTCAGTCTGCTTAAGCCTAACTACTCCATGCAGTACAATTCTAATGTGATGAATGTAACATTCTTTCCCTAACAAAACTAGCATGTTTTAAAAGATTACCCATATTTTTGTGTAGTTTTAGTTATAGAATCTCACTAGAACTGATTTAACCTGATACTTGTATTTAAGGAAAAAATGTCTTTTAAACTTTCTGGATTCTCTAAAATACATTTTGCTCAGGATTTCCCCCTTAATTTTTAAACCCATGTGTATTTCAAGGGAAATTTAATCCATATGTCCCTGACTCACTCACACTTAACTCATCAAAATGTTGTTTAGTAAAAACTATTTCATGTTGAAAAAACCTTATGAGTCTTTGTATGTCTTTTTTTCTCTCTCTCTTTGAATGAGGAAGTTGCTTTGCCAGTCATAAATAGTATACCCAAAAGGTTCACGTTCAGCTTCACACACAGAATTCATGAGCCTCTTAGAGACAACATCAGCACATGCTCCTTTCTTATAAAAGCTAAAATACTTAAATTTTTTACTTAATTTTTTAATTGGTTAAAGAGTTATAAAAGTAAATAAAACCTTCACCTTGACTATCGAGCCTCCTTTGTCTCTTTCATTATTTTTACAAAATCTCCAAACTCATTTTGGAGTCTGCAAATATTTTACTATAGTTCATATTTCTGTATTTCCAGAAATGTATTTCCCCTTCAACCATGGATTCTGTAGTTTATAAAAACACTTGTAAACTACTCTTAACTGTGACAACATTCCTGCTAATGGGGGTTAGGACATAAAAATATGAATTTTAGACAGATGCAATTCAACCTATAGTGATAAATCAGAAAATTATTAGTTAATCAAATGAAATAAAAATGAAGAATATTGGAGAACTGTGTAACTGTAAATTAAAAATACAACAAAAAGGACACAGTTCAGTTATGTTTATTAGACATTGTCTTGGTCCAATTTCTGTTGCTTATAGCAGAATACCTGAAACTGGGTAATTTATAAGAAAAGGAATGTATTTCTTATAGTCTTGCACATTTCACTACATCGGTGTTTTTCTAATTCCAAGTTGCAACCCATTGGTGGATTAACAAATCCACGAAGTGGGTCATTACTAGCATTATTTGTAAATGAAATAAAAGAGAAAAGAATTGATTAGAATGGAAAATATTAAAATTCATATATATAAATATTAAATACAAAAGTTGGAAGGGCCTGTGTGCCCTTATTCTCTGTTGCTAGATCCCAACTTAACTCAAATTGGATGTGGTTATCCAAGCAGAACAAATATAAATATTGAATCTCTGCCATATGCAAGACATAATGGTGAGTGCATTATGGAGTGGGTGGAGTGTAAAGATACATACAAAAGTTCTGCTCTCCAGGAGGTTGTAGTCTAGAGGAAGGATAGAAATGAAAAAAAAATTAACCTAGAGATACAAAGGAAACCATGATAACACAAAACAGAGTCCTTGAATAACATGGATTCTGGAAAGCCTCCCTAGAATGGGTGCTTCCTGTGTTGAGTCTTGAAGAATAAGTAAGATTTAGAAATGTTTACAGAATTGTTGCAGATTGTGGGAAACATCATACACTAAAACATCACCCTCGATGTGAAACTACAGTAGTTCTAAATTATTTAGGTAAAAAACTATGAGGCAGGGAGTCTCTGAAGTTGAGACTGACAAGCTCACTGGGGGAGGGAACCTTATGCAACATAGGGAACCTGGATTTTATCCTGATGGCCACAATGAGGCAGTGAAAGGTTTTAAGCATGGCAATGATAATATATTTTTTATTTATATGCATACATGTATCTTTTTAATCATCCTGGCCCTCGTGTAGCATATGATTTTAGGTTGCCCAGACTTGAGGTAAGAGAACATGAAGGAAGGCTATTGTCCAAACCAGAGGTGATGAGATCCTGAAATAAATTGGCAGCAAGCAGGGAAAAGGAGAATGGGACAGCTACACAAAACAATTAGAAGGTACTATGTGGAGGACTGTGATAATTGACTCGTTGCAGAGAGTAAGAATGAGGGGAACTGAGCCTGAGAGTGGGGGTATAGAAGCTATGAACTGTGTTTGGGAATGTGAAGACGCAGGGTCTTTGGGAATGAAGATGATTAGCTCAGCTTGGTCTGTTGGATATTCACAATTTTCAAAAGGATATAAAAGTATGACATTAGAAAGCCTACTTGGGCATGTTGTTCATAATTAAAACCACTGAGATCACCCAAGGTAAGGGAGACTAGAAACAGAGAAGAGCAGTAGGCCAAATTCAGTTGCCCTGCCAAACAGGTTTAAAGAGTAGCCAGCAAAGGAGAGTCCGTAGAGAATGCCAAGAAGGAAGTCAAAGAGTAAGAGAATAAGAGAGAATCATTCTAGAAGTCAGGGACTCTGGTTCAGCACTTTTCAAATTAATATTCCTTGGAACACAGGTATTTTGAAAGATTCTAATAAAAAATAAATAAAAAAGACTCTATAGTTAAATGTGTTTTTAAAATTCTGGATTTAAAAATCAGTGACACAGATTTGTTTTTTAACTAATGGACTTTTTCAGGCCTTTAACTTACTATTTAGTGAGTATTTCCCAAACATCTTGGCCTAAGTACAGTTTGGACACGAAGCCAAAGGAGTGAATAGCAGTGAGGAACTAAGAGAAGCTGAGACACTTAACGAAGAAGGCACAAATAAGAGAGTAGCTAGAGGGGTGAGGAGAGAGTAGGACCAAGAGCACAGGTAGAGAGAATAAGTATCATGAACAGGAGGAAAGATGTATGTCTTGAAACTGCTGAAGAATAGATAAGGATAAATGCAAATGCAGAAAAATCGTTAGAGGCAGACATTAAGATAAATGACAGAATTTTTCTCCAAAATACAAATACTTCATTTATGATACAATCATGATGGACAGATGTACACAGGGAAATTTTTCTAGGAAAAGGCCATATGTTTAACCATCATCTCAGAAGGATGTGGCCCCTCACAAAGGATAAACGCCACTGTCCACACTGTAATTTCTGAGCTCTCATCTTTGATTGCTTAACCAGTAAAGTCTTGACTTTCGGGGCTATGTGTGCTTTTTTAGTTTTGTCTCACACTGCTCCCCTTTACACATCCTAATCTCTGACCAAACTTATTCACTGCTCACTGATGCCTGCAATTGTGTATTTGTTCACACTATTCCCCCTGCTTACAATGCTCATCCCCCTCTCATCCATCTGCCCCAGTCCTATCCATCCATCACAGCTCACTTCAGATGTCACTGCCATCATTCCATCCCTGCTACTCTCCGCCTCCCAAAAAGGCTAGAAATTTTCACTGTTCTGTGAATATCTATAGAATTTTTTTCTGTCCCTTTCTTGGTGGGAGACAGTATATATAACAAATACCCTTTGGAATCAGGTAGCCAGGTTCGAATCTGGTCTCTACCATTGACTAGTTGTGTGACCTTCTCTACATTACTTTACCCACTCAGTCTTATTTTCTCATCTGTAAAATGGAGGTGACAGCAGTGCTAACAAATAGGGTAGTAAGGGGAATAAATAATTCATGTAAAATGCTTTACACAATTCTTAGTTAAACCCTTTCTCCCTTATGTTATAATTATTCTTTGTACATTCTTTTTCCTATACTATAAGCTCTTTGCTGGTAAAATCCATGTCTGGTGAATCACCGTATTCTCTCCTAGTGCCCAAAACAATGCACAACTCATATGATAATTGTTGTTAGCTACAAGAATGAATGAATGCTAAGTTAAATATGTCCCTATACCTTTAATTTATAAAGAAGAGACAACTTAAACACTAGGAAAAATATGGCAGTTATAAAATTATACCATCCAAAATAATAATAGTATTGTTTTAGCAGTATGTGATATAGCTAGAATGACCAATTACATTATAACTATCATTGGTTTTTAGTATATTTTAAATTTGTATTTTCTTTAAAATGCAGTGAGATGTGCACCGTCTGGGGGATGGTCACGCTTGAAGCTCGGACTGAGGGGGGAGAAGGGGGGACAAGGGCATTATAGGCAACTTTAAAATTTGTACCCCCATAATATGCTGAAAAAAAAAGAAATAAAAAAAATAAAATGCATTATCTTTCATATTTTTAAGGAAAAACTTGAAATATTTCGAGTTCAGAAAAATATAAAAGTTATAATCTGTTATTTTAAGTGGCCTTTTCCTGTGACATATAAATGCAACAATAGTGTGTATCATTTTCTATATTCAGTTCCATAAACAAAGATTGCATACTATATGACAGATTTGTTAGGTGTACAAGATAATGCCCCTGTCTCGAGTAGTTCATGCCAAATGAAAGAAGCAGACTTTTAAAACCATATATATTCAATATATTATAAGTGCCGCAATAAAGATATGTGCAGGAAACTGTGGGAATATAAGCCCAACTTATGGATACAAAGATTTAAATCATATCCTCTAGTTTATTCACTCATCTAGTCTAACAGCAGTTTACTCTACCCAATCATTAAATGATATCCAGACCTAGTGCCATGAAAGAGTCAATACTCTTCCAAAAGGTAAAAAATGTATTTCTTATGTTATCTGAATATAATATGGCTAGAAATACAAATTTCAGTTGGCTCACCAATTAAAAGGCCAGCAAGTTATCACACTAAACATTAAAACCATCACTGTTTTTTAGTATTTTTTGTGCTACAAAACATTAATAACTTGGTGATATTTTATTTAGAGTATATGTGCTTTGTAAGCTTTTTCTTCTATCAGTCACTCATTACCTTTGTAGAAAATGTGCTAGTTTTTGTTGGTTTCTTGTGACGTAAAGAATTACCTGTTCAATAAATAGATTGGAAAACATCAAAGTTAGCTAAAGTTAGCACCTATCAGATTGTCTCTGAGTACTTTTAAAAATTATTTATTATAAACAGATTAAATAAAAAGTGATATTAGATAATAGTGTAAAAATAGATGTTCTACAGTCACAAACAGACACTATGCTAAACTGCAGTATTCAATTGCTCATATAAGAGGACTCTGTTTTTCCCATGTCTGTTTCAGACTTTGGTAAGTTGAGTTTTTCCAGAGGTGGATTTACTCAGCTCTCAAAAGATTAATGTATGTTCTTGGGCATCTGTCTCATTTTGTACAATAACCATCTAAGGAAACCATGAACTATGGGGATGATTGGTTATTATTAATCTCAATATTAAGGTAAGGATCGATTATGCTCAAGAAGTCACCAAAGAACATTAAAAGGCCAATTCCTGGACACTGTCAGCCTTTGTTCAAAATTTGGGTTTATAGAATGTTTATAATAGGTAGTTCAAGGAGCATTGTGTGTGTGTGTGTGTGTGTGTGTGTGTGTGTGTGTGTGTGTGTGTGTGTCAGGGAGGAAGTAGTGCTGAAATTTAAATTCATAACCCTTGAGGTTTGTATTCCATAAGTTCAAGTATTTTCTTTATTGGAGCAAAAACATCCTGTAACTATTTCCATGCAAGAAAAGTTTTTCTAAAATTTCAGAGTATTGTTATCTCCATAGTTTATTTGGACAACAGTCTAGAGATTTTGTTTCTATGACTTTTTTTATTGAATCACTTCAAATACCTGAAACACAGGGAACCATCCCAGATATAGAAACCTAAGACTTTTTGCAGTAGTTTTCCAAGAACTTCCCTCTCCTTCAGGCACATACACAAACACCTCCCTTTTCTTAATGCCAAAAGCTCTCCTAGAATTCCAAAGCAAAGCTCCAGCTTTCTCATATTCTTCAGTAATTTATTTTAAGTTGTTTTGAAATTAAAGCATCTTATTCTTTTAATTCTATACGATTTTTATTAAATTGATAATACCATATTAAAAATAATATGAGTCTAAAGCAGTGATAGATATTTTAGATATATTCAGTCACTCCTGCTATGGCTTTGAGTTATTTCCCTACAGATTTTATCACATTATAGAAATAATGTAAAAAATTACTCCCTGAGTATGAGTTTGTCTTAAATTATTTTCGGAATAATATTCTTTTATTGTTCTTTGTTTTTTGTTTTTTTAGAACAGAGTCTCACTCTGTTACCAAGGCTGGAGTGCAGTGGCACAATCATAGTTCAATGCAATCTTGAACTCCTGGGCTGAAGTGATCCTCATGTCTTACCCTCCCAAGTAGTTACAACTATAGATGCATGCCACGAGGCCCAGCTAATTTATTTATTTATTTTTTTATAGATGTGATCTGCTGTGTTGTCCAGGCTGGTCTCAAATCCCTGGACTCAAGCAATCCTCCCTCCTCAGTCTCCCAAAGTGCTGGGATTACAGGCATGAGCCACTGCACCCAGCCTGGGATAATATTCTTTTACGTTGAACATAAAGAATTTGGGGGCCAGGCATGGTGGCTCACACCTATAATCCTAGCACTCTAGGAGGCCGAGGCAGGTGGATTGCTTGACCTCAGGAGTTTGAGACCAGCATGAGCAAGAGCAAGACCCCATCACTACTAAAAACAGAAAAATAAGCTGGGCATCCTGTGTGTACCTGTAGCCCCAGCTATTCAGGGATGAGGCAGGAAGATCACTTGAGCCCAGGAGTTTGAGGTTGCTGTGAGCTACGATGACACCACTGCACTGTACTCGGGTGAGACTCTATCTCAAAAAAATAAAATAAAATAAAATAAAAAAAGAATCTAGAATTTATATTTAAAAAAATGGGGATTAGTTTTAGTTCTTCCAAATAATGTCAGTAATCTAAATTTAATAATTCTACCAAGATTATTCAATGTTTATTATCCCAAAATAACAAGTCTTTTGAATATCTAAAAGCAAATTGAACATACAGTTTAAAAGTAATTGAGGTTGCAGAAAATCCACATAGCTAATAAAATTTCTATTAATATTAAACTAAGTTGAGGAAATATTCAAGTGTTTCTAAAGTATAATATAATTTCATGTACCCTAAATATAGTTTTTGCCAATTGAAAGTCATCAAATAATTCTAACAATGCCAATTTTAATTAAACTCCAACTCTTTTTTCAAATATTTTTCTGCTGTGCTTTATATTGAAACTTGTAGAGAAGGTCAGCATTGTTTGAAAAGGTATTAATAATTGCCATCATTGCCTTTTAATCACTAGGATGCTATTTTCCCCTTCCAAAAAATGATTAATTCCTGCATCTGAGAAAAAGGAAAGCAGCCCTTGACCTTTGGGAACTGGCCTGACCTATATCTAGGCCTCAGTATTGTTGGGAACTGGCATGGAGTTCACAGCTAGGCCATAGTGTTTTTTGTTGGATATAAACAACCTCACAGAATACCAACAGCAGATGGGCTTACATGATGACGATGTGAGACCAAGAAGAGCTTTACAATTTTGTCTAAGCAGAAAAATAAGGTCACTGTGCATACCACAAAAATACCAAACATCTCCCTCTTCTGGCTAATCCAAGTGATTGCTACATCTTTTCAATTTTATCTTTAGCTTACATCTAGTCTTCCCTCCCTCTAGATAAAATTGATTAAGATACTTAATCACAGAATTATCCCTGATTTCTGATAGAGACCAATCCAGATTAAAGCGCTGCTTCCCTGAACTCTTTCCAAAATCAAAAAACCAGAGCCCAGACCCAACAATGAGTCCTTTAACACTCCCTCAGTTACTCTCTGGTTCCTGTGGTTGTCAGTCTCTCTCATTGCAGTGAGCAATAAACCCAACTTGTTCAACTACAAATGTGTTCCTTCTGGCTTTTGGCAAGAGAGCAATGACACATCATAGCTTAATATTTGTGAATATTAGACAAGTAAATATGTAAAAGAATTCTGTAAACTGTAAAGTTTTATTTAAAATGTCAATGTATTATTAAGATTTCTAGGCTTGAAATTTTGATCTTCAGCAGGATAATCCAAACCTGCAAGTAGTTAACATTCTACTTTTAAAATATATTTGATGAATAGTTCCCTTTTCAGATATAAAACAAGTGTACTTTCTACTCTAGGTCCACAATGAGATTTACCATCTCAACTGATTAAAGATCCTATAGCTCTAAAGAGAAGTTCATTATTTTAAAGATTCCTTTCATTATGCTTAGGTGATCTTTGTTCTAGTTCAGATTTCTAATTAATCCCAGTAATATCCCTACCCTTCTTTCAGAAATAGTACTGGATCAATATTTTTTAAGCATTATATTACCAGTTGAGAAAAGTAAATGACATTTATTTTTTCCTTTTAATTACCATGTTAGATGGTAGAATTTTAAATTATTGTATGTATCAATACAGTAGGAAGAGGTTTTTGTTCCATCTATTTAGCTACCATTTAATATAATACTATATGTACTGAGGGTGTTATTATAATGCATCCTTTGTATTGCTATAGTAATAATTGGATGAATATATTTACAGTCCGTCTTCAATTCATGACACCAAGCAAAGTTTCGGAGGTTAAATTTGTAGTTACTTAAATTATCTTCTAGAACAGGATCAGCTAGATCACCATCTCGCCGCCATCCAGAGGTGCTGCCCTTTTTATACTATTTCTATTCAGAAAGGGTTTTCATATAACCGGGCACCATATGGAAGATCTGCTGGTTTGTGATTGTGCCTTATGTAAACATTTTAATATCGGGTCCCTGAAGTCCAGAGACTCCCCCAAAGGGGATTAAAACTAAATCCCCTCTCTCTATTGCTGTAGTGGATTAACTCAGTATTCTCTCTGCGGCTGCTTTGCTCCCTGAAGACTACAACAAAAAGACTTCGTGCTCCTTAAACATGCTATGGAATTGGAAGTTGTAATTGAAGATTTCCAAAGGACAAGAGTAAAAATGACATACTATTAAGGCTGACTATTTCATGAAGTATCTTTCTTAAAGAAGGGCCAATTCAAAGCCCTTTTATAAACTCTCAGAAAATCTGAATTCAATAGAACGAAATTGAAGTAGAATTAAAAAGAGATGCAGTCTCCTTTCAGAAACGCAGAGAAATGAGTAGAGAAAATGTGACCCTGTTAAAAGTTCGCAGAATTGTGTGCTTAAAATTTGTAATATAGTTCAGCAAATCAGTGAGTATAGTTTTAGTAATGTGTTTCATGATTCTTTTTTTCAATTTTCCCAATTTAATGGTTTGGATATATTAGATTACTTTTTAGGAGAAAGAAGCAGTTCACCGTTTTTAATATTTTTGACTATTACTCTTCTCCAAATACCAGAAGCCTATTTTAAACCATAAATCACTAATCCTAATCCGAAGATTTTCCCAAGGTTTTAGCAAAGGCCAACCAGGTATAAAAGGACACTTTGTTTCCGATATGAATCACATTGCCTTCTTTCTCACCCAGCCCCAACCTTGAGTAGACCGCATGGATTTCTCCAGAGCGGGAAATACAAAAAGTAGCATCCAAAGGAGCGTCCTGGTTGCTTAAGGGTTAAGGGAGCGGTTCGAACCGGCCGGAGCGTTGGGGGATTCCGAGGAGGGCGCGGAGGCAGGAGGCGCCGCCAAGCGCGCGCACAGACCCTCCAATAAACACAAAGGAGGGCCTGGGGAATAGAAACCCAAATCCACTTGTAATCGTACAAGAGATTCGGGCATAATTACTTGAGCAACCTAGATTAAGATTGATGAGCCTTTAAAGTGGTGCTTCAGATCGACCGCCTTGCCCTTTGCAAAGAAAAACCTAGAGGAGCCGAGGTGGACCCCGACTCCGCTAGGCTGCGCGGGGACACAGCCCGCCCGAGGCGCAGGCCCCGGAGCGCGCGAGCCCCGGGCTCCTCCGGGCGTAGAAAGCGGTGGAAGGGAAGGAAGGGCTGTGCGTTAGCCTGACCCGGGCGGTCACGATGGGGGGTGAAAGCTGACACTGACACGGTTTGCTCGCAGCCACCCCCTTTAACCGCGACAGAAGCCGGCCGAGTCCTCTCTGTCCCTGCAGCCACGGGAACTGCAGGGCCCGGCTTTGTGCAGGACGGCGGCAGAGCCGGCGTGCGCTGCTCCCCGGGAACACGGCCCGCGCCACGGTGGCCCGCGCCCGCGCCCGGCGGCCGGGCCCACTCGCCAGGGCGAGGACGGCGGCGCGGGCGGGTCTCCGCGCCGAGGGGCCTAGGCCTGCGAGGCCGCTGGGGATCTGACTTTTCATTGCCTTTCTCCTACTGTTATTGTGACTCATCTGACTACACGCCTTTGCGGGAGGAAATGGAAGGGATTATGATGCGCCCTTGCTACCGAAAAACGAATACGTTATATCTGATTCCACCTCGTATTTTAAGTCCGGGATCGCGAAGAATGCCACCCTCTGGGGGACTTTAAAAGGGGCATTTAAGTAGTCCGCCTATTGAATTAAATTATAATACGTGAAATTAGTGATTTCCAACCTTAATTCAGCTTGAGAGAATTCGAAATAAGCACCCTAGTAGAGACTTGCACTGAGCTTAGTACCTCTACTTTAAAAAGTTGAGAAGTAGCACTTTCGGACGCTTTTTTAAGAATCGTTTCGTTCGAGCGTCTTACATTTACTTCTTTCGACCGATTCTCTGTGAGGAAATGACTTCCAAGATTTTTTTCGTTCTTTTCTACATAAAAACTTTATTTAATAATGTCCCTGCGTACGCATATGTTTGTATGTGGCGCGCCTTAGAATGCCGATATTAAATTAATCTTCCTGCAAGATGCAAAACTCTCAGTCCAGTGGAATTTATATATTTAGATCCTTTCCCCCTTCACATCCTCTCGCCTCTCCTTGGGGAGAGCCGCTGTGGAGTGGACCGGCTTAGCGGTGGCTGCTCTTTGGGGGCAGTGCCAACTGCCAAGGGTCCCTGCAAAGCCAGTGATGCTCAATGGAGAATCCGGGCATTATGGAGTCGGTTCTGCACTTTTAAGCTGGTTAATGGCAGCGCCTTACCAACCATGCAGGATTTCTAGGCGGAGGTTGAGCGCTTACTCAGTATCCTGACCTCTTGCGTTTTTATAGAATTATTTATCTCTAGTCTTGTTATAAGGTAATGCATAAAAGCTAAGCAGACCTTACCTCACATGAAAAGAGCTTGCTGCGCGTAATATAGGCTCCATTTTTTCTAGTGCATCTTTTAAAATAAAAACCTGTGGTGCCCTTCTGGGAGGGAGCGGGAGAGGGCCACGAGGGCGCCGCCTGACTCCCTTGCCCTTGTCTTGCAGGCCCAGTGGTTCTCAGCACCCCTGCCCAGCTCATCGCTCCCGTGGTGGTGGCCAAGGGGACCCTCTCCATCACCACGACAGAAATCTACTTCGAGGTAGATGAGGACGATCCTGCCTTTAAGAAGATCGACACGAAAGTGAGTTAAAGCGATTCCGTGTACAGTACTGGTGGCTTTGCGGTTTTCAATTTTGCTTAGTTTTAAGTGACAGTGGGGGAGGGGAGGACATTCTCCTCTTTCTCATAGAAAATAAAATGAATGAAATAGCACATGCTCTCTTTATGGAATTGAAGAATATATTAATGAGTTTAAATCCTGTATTACCAGAGCATGCACATTTTAACAGTCTTTCTATGAGTGCCTTTGTGTGCACTTGGGCAGATTTGGTAGTTAAGCCAATTGCTCCCAAGTCCCCAGGGTAAGGCATGCTCTCTGAGACTGACTAGGGAAGGTCTTATGAAATTTCATATTAAGATCACTTTTAATTTTCAAAACTACAGATTGGAATGTGTATTATTTATTGAAAAGTTATAAGGAAACTGGGGGGAAAGCCACATACAAACTCATCTCCATTATTACATCCATTTTTTTTTCATCTCTTGAAGAATAGGTTTTATATTTGGGTCTAACAGGAAAGAAACTGATTGTCTTAGCTTTGATTTAAAATGTATATACATAGTATATACTGGCACTCAGATGTTTAGAGACTGTATTCTCCTTTGGGTGTAATGCCAGAAAATACATATATGGACCATTTGAAATGCATAAACATTTATTAAATTTTATTGTGTAGACTGTATACACCTGACTATTAGTGTAGCTCTATACCTCAGCACTTTCTTCTGAGATCCATTTTATTGTTTTAACTTTCATGTTACTGTACAATTTGCAAACTTTTTCTCTGAGTTTAAGAATTCAAGAGCATTGTGTCATGCTAAATATTTTAGAATCATTTTGCAAAGATCTTCCTTTGAAGTGTTTTCAGAGGCAGTTATTCTAAAATAGTCAAAGACAAATACTGCCACAGATAGAGAACTTTATTATATTTAATTTAGACACTGAAATAAAACATTATAAAATAGTATTGTTGACTAGCAACTGAAATTCTAAAATTTACTATCACCTGAATTTACTATCTTAAGGCTCACAGGTGATTAGCCCTTTCAGCACTTGTTGACTATTAAAATACTCCAACAGATAGTCAGAGGACTTTATTTTACTTCCAACTCCAAAAGCAGTGAATTTAAACAATAGGTATGAATGCACTGTATTCAATTTTAAATAATTTAAAGTTTGTCTTTATGCTTTTATCATTAGCTTGCCCTATGAAGTAAAAAGGAATTTTAAGTGTCTGATTAATTTATTCTGCTAATGGAACCCTTATTGCATAAAATAAGGTTTGACATAAAATATATTGGTCAGAAATTACCTTCATTTTATTAGTTTAGTTTTCATATACAAATTTCAAAAGTTTCATTATGACTTTAAGTTCATTTCCTCTGGGTTAGCCTGATTTTTAACTCAGTAATCTCTATTGTCATGATAGATTTTTTTTCCCTTATATTATCAAAAATGCTACAGACATACTAACCAAAAGAGCAAGCTTTCAAAGGTAGATTTAAATTGTGTCTGTTGTAGAAAAGAATTGTCTTATAGTTAGAAACTGAGAGATTATATTCTGTAGCTGTACAAAAAGAGCTTTTCTCCAATATTTTAAGTTTCTATTTTTAAAGATTTCATTAACATATTTCTCAAAATATTTAAAACATTCAAGTGGGTTTGATTTTCAAACTGAAGCATTACATCTTTTGATGAAAAATAATTTAAAGTGAGACACAACAACCTTTATTTTACTTCATTTATTAGCATCTAATTAAATAAAAACCAGCAACAGAAATTAAAATCTAAATCACAAAAGTAATTATCCAGTGTATTTCAAGTGCATTTTTCAAATATATAATTCAGATATTCAAGCGTTATTATATAAGCTGAATTCAAATTTCTTTGAATATATTTAAATAACATTTCAAGTATATTTATGGAATGTCAGAAATAGAACAAGCAATATTTGAAACAAAATGTAAACTTTTTAAAGTTCAGACACTTTCAAAGACAGATAAAAGTACCATGAGGAAATCTACCTTTAAATGAAATCTTTGTTAGTGGAGAATGTCTGGAAGTATCCAAAATGGCAATTTAAGTTCTGTTCACCAAGTCACAAAACACCAACATCCACACTTTCAAATACAATGTGAGATCACAATATTTGTTACAAATCAAAATATACATTACATTTTCCTTCAGATGGCATATCCAAATCGTGTTTACTCACAGACAGATGCACCTAAATCACCAGGATTGCTATAATCCTTTGATACTTAGGCAGAGTGTTCGCTGTGGTCTTGCATTACAGCCAGGCTGTTTTCCGGGTATTATCGTGGACTTTTAAAGGGAGATATGAAATTGTGTGGAAAGAAGTCATCTAATACTTGTGTGTTTGGGCTTTTCTCCATCCGCTTCCACTACTTCTTTTTCTCCCCTTGGAGGGGTGGATGAGATGATGTTTAAACATTGTATTATTCCTTTTTAAGGAAGAGATTGTTTGCACTGTCGAGTGGAATATTAGATAGGAATTGAACAGGAAGTTTACACTTAATTAGGACGTTTCGGCTCTTGATTAAATCGTCCTCTAAAGTTTTTCCAAACTTTTCGGGTTGGTCAGGATTTCTCTTGCCAGTCGCCACGTTTGTTTGGCAGCGTTTTCCAGGGCCGAGTGAGGTTTGCCTTGAAAGAGATCTAAGTTCGGTAGAAAGTAATGGGGACACCGCCGGCACTGCAGGCAGGAGATAAGTTGCAGCAAAATCCCGTTCAGCCGATCGCCCAGGCAAGACTCGTCCCAGTCCGACTCCCGGGGATGTTTTTCGCACTCGTAGGAAACCAGAGTCTTCATATGGTAATTGTTCAAGGGCTGGCCCGGCAGTTCAAGGTGACGATCCCTTAAGGTTTTGAGGATGGAGAGGCATTTCTTTCTGCAGCCCCCCATCTGCAGTCTGTTCTCTGCTTCCGCGAACTGCAGCACCCAGGCGTCGCTCTCGGCCGAGCTCTGCTTGCCGGCCAGGGAGTGGCACTCCTTGGACAAGAGATTGAAGCCTTCCGCTTTGACCTCCGCCACCCGGTTGGGTCCCGGCCAGGGGATGTGGGGAAGTGGCCAGTGGGCAGCACTCCTCGGCCAGATCCCGGTGCATTTAAAAGCCGGGGTGATCTGCACCACGTACCTATCTCGGATTCTCAGTTTCACTTCGCTGGTGTCTGCCACCATCTTTACCACATCCCTGTAGCTACATTTGTCCACCGCTTGAGCCACCAGCGTCTGAAACCTGGACCGGATTTTGCGCGCCGAGAGGTAGCCGGAGGCGGTAATGAATTCCACCCAGAGGGACATGCTCCTCTTGCGCCCGTCGCTCAACTTCAGCACCGCGCAGCCGGGCAGCGAGCCGTCGTCCACGAAGTTGAACACCCCCATCTGGTTAAGATAAAGCACCACTTCAAATTCGGTGGGGGAGATGACCTCGAGGCCCTCATAGCGATTGTCCATCTCGTTGAGGGAGCTGATGAACCGGGGCTCCTGCACTTCCACTTCCTTCAGGACGTCGGAAACTACTTTGCAGACTTCCCGGATAGTTTTGGCAATGGCAGCTTTCCTGGCTTGGCATTTTTCGTTGTAGTATTTATTCAGATGGTAGACCAGCTTGGCCTGGGCCGCGATCATGTTGGGGCAGAGATCCGGATTGTACACCGGAGTCTCGCAGTAAGCTGTGGGATCCAATGCGGCTGCTAGAGCTGGAGCCAACTTCGGTGGAGAAACGGGCCGCAGCGCTCCGAAATGGATCAAAAACGTCTTTCCGAAGTGCTGCAGCGGCGGTTTCCCTGCTGCTGCCGCTTTTCCCTCCTTTTATCTTTGAGCCCAGCCGGTCTTAAAGTGAAAGATTGTTCTCCCCCCTCTCTCTGTCTCTCTTCCTCTTTTAAAGAATCCTTGTGTGGGAGAAACGCATGGAGAGATCACCTTCTCAGAAATAAAAACAAAAGTTGCTCTGAGACCCAGGAAAGCTCTTCCAGTAGTCAAAATAATCACCCCTTTCCGTATTTATTTACGCTTTCCCGTAATCATTGTGTGTGCAGGACTGTTAATCAGACGGAGGAGAAGTGTGCCGAGTGTGTGCCGGGGGTGCGTGTGCGTGTGCATGTGTCAGAAGAAGCTGCTGTTGGTTTGTCTAAGAGCCCAGATGCACTCGTGTGGAAATTATAAAGGCAGGGCCAGGCAGGCGGGCGGCCAATCGCCACTGGGCTCGTCACGACAGCCTCCTTCAGCTCCAAGCCGGCTAATTAATCCCCCTCATGGATATAGGCACACAAACTAAAGGTAGGAGGCTGCTGCCGGCAGAAAACCACCCAGGCCACCTAGACAGTTTGGAAATCAAGAGGAATCTCTCAGCTTTGGTATTACTTGAAGCATATTGACATTTTGAAAAGACTTGGCAAAGCGGCTCTCTTCTGTGCTGAAAACCCTGCTTGTCTTTTTACCGCTGAAATGCAAATACAGGTGTATTAATGGTCATCCATCAATTAGTGAACGAGATGGGGTTTTCTAAAACAAAGTCACTAACTTGCATTTAGAGTAAGATAATTAATGTCCGTTAATCCTTGGGGTCTTTTTAAATGCAGGTTGAAAGTTTGCTCTTGCAGGCACAGACTACTGGCATATGGAAGTTGGCTTTAGATGGAGTAATACCTGTGTAATTTTCTCATTCCGGATGTTTCTGTATGTTAGAATGATTTTTTGAAACGTTATGCAGGTACTGTGCTTTGTGTTTTGTTTTTTTTTTTTTTTAACCTGTTTTTTCCTCCTTTGCACTTGTTGAAAGGAATCTGAAAATTATTGCTGAATGTATTGGATGTTGTCTACCCCAGTTTAATTTAGGATATTTAAGAAATGTTTGGTACGTCCCTCCACCCATCTGCAGTCCTCTGCAATTTGGTGGACTTGCTCATTATTAGGAGCAGGACACGAAGCTGTATGTGCACTTGTAGAAACATTTGAAAAATAAATTATCTCTGGGATGGACAGATTATTTTAGTGTGAGTTCATAGTGAGCTGAATTTTAATACAAAAATTTGAGTGAGATCATGGAGATCAGACCTACTCACAGATAACTATCCTGAAAATTGGAAAGTTTGGGGTTTCTGGTTGTTTATAGACGAATAATTAAGGCTAGATTTCCTGTCTTAAGTGTCCTTAGTGGTGACCTGACAGTAGACTTCTAATTTTATACGATTTCATGTGATTTGATTGAGAAAATGGTTAATATTTTCAAAGAAAATTAACTTGAAGTCATCCAGGTTTTTTGGATGTAAGCCCCATTTTGGAAAAAAATGAAAGAAATCAACATTTCTAAATTCTGGAACCTTGAAACAGGAGAAGGAAATGAGTTTATATGGAACATTTTGTTTTTTTCTGATGGTACCAGTTGTGTCCTCAAAGTACTGAAATCTAAAGAAATACTACTTAGGGGCTATGTAGTTGGTTTTTAAACCTAGGCAGACTTTTAATTGCCTACCTTTAATTTAGATGCCATCTCTTTCAAATTAAGAATATTTCCAGCAAAATCCTGTAATTCTGGGTAACAGGTTTGCAGGCACTTTCAGAGCCACTTTTAACAATATCTTGTTCCCCACTTTTTACTCAAGCTTTTAATTTTTACAATTGGAGGGCACAGTTACAGTATCAGAAAACCACCTATTATTTACTTTCTCTCTTTACCCAAGAGTGGTAGATTTCAACGTAGCTTAAACTAATACATTACATTTGGGGCGCGTGGCACCCACCTACTCCATTCCCCAAGAACTTTCCATCCTCTTAGGAGCAGGGACTGGGAACACTGAAAAGCCCCTCCCCACTTTGCTGGCGTCGCGGGTGAATGCACTGCTACCTTTTGGCAGTTGGAAGAGGAGGCAAATCAGAGTCGGAGAACCTGCGGCCACAATGGGGAAGGAGTGCAGTGGTCTCTGGGGAAACGCCACCTCTGCGCGCCCCCATCCCCCAGCGCGGGTGCCCCTGTCCCCCGCTGGCCGCCTCTCGGGCTGCTGGGCACTGCCAGGCCCTTTTGCTTTCTTCTCTAGACTCACGGTCCCATAGGCTTTATTTCTGAGCGCGGCTTATTGAAAACCTTACTGGGTGTCCCGGCTTTCTCCCTGTCTGTTCCCGGTCATGCTGTGCCCACGCACTCCTGGGCCTTGACCACCGCTAGGCCCGCGTGTGGTCGCAACAGAGCCGGGCGCTTTCTGGTCGCCCACCACGGGCCCCAGCGCCCTTCCGTGGGTTCAGGCCAGAGATGCTCAAGACCTCACCCTTGGCCTTCTTGTGCCCCTGCAAACACCCCCAGTAGTTGAGGACGTGAGACAGCAGGGGACACGGAGGCCCCAGGGCCGTAAGGGGGGGACCGTGGCGCGGCCGCCCGGGTGGGTCTAACAGGAAGGACGCAAGCCCGCCAGGGGCGCCGGCCGGGCCTCGCCGAGCCAGGCGCGCAGGTGGCGCATCTTGGGGCTCACTGTGCGGCTTAATTGGGTTAAAGCGAAGCTAAACACCGAAGCACTTTGTGCAAACTAATTGGTGCAACCAGGGCCTTTTCACTAACGATTTGCACTTTGAGAAAGAAAAATGGATGGTGAGAAAAAGACTAAGAAACTCGTTAGTCCCAGAATGTTTCCAGGGATGTGAAGTCATTTGGTTTCAAGGACAACAGGACTGTTTTCTGAGCTGCTTCCTTAAGCACCCGTCACACGCGGAGCTGACGGTGATTTACATAACATAGGATTCTCCCAACCAATGTTATCACCACGGGTGAACTGTGCGCCCTAGAATAATGCTCTAGTGCAAGTACTGCTTGTTGCTGCAACACAGTGATTTTCTATTACACCGAACACGTGAAATGAATCGCCTTCTGTAGCTGAATCCTTTCGGTGATCTTAGACACCCTTCATTGTTGAAGGGAAAATTAAACTATTCTGAGGAGTGTGTTTTCCATCCCTTAATTTTAATTGAAATGACCTATGGAGAGGAATTACAAATCATAGTATATTTTTGTGTAATTCAGCCTATTTTAGTCTAAGTTTTGAGATAGATTTGTGGGAGTCACTTAACAATTTTTTAGTAAATTTTTGTGAAATATCGTTGACCTATTGAATTAGTTATTTCATGTGATTATGCAATACATATAAATTGCTTAAAATTTATATTTATGTGAAAAGTTCATAAAAGTACTCTAATGATACCAGTCTTATATATATTTTTCACTATAAATATAATCTTAGTAGTTAGTGCTAGAATAAAACCCTGTGTGTGTCCCATGCTTTTGTGTATAAATGCTTAATTGTTTTCAGTGGTACATGCAGGCATCTTTGACATGAGCTAATAATAGAATGATAATTGAAGAAAACTGGCCTAATTGAAGGAAAAAACACCCAAAGAATCTCATTATTCATTAATTTGAGATGCTTACATTTGAATGGTATTTGGAATTTTAAGGTCTGACTTTTATATTTCATTTACTTAGTTTATGAGGCAGCCTTGATTGAAAATGTACCAGTTCGTTAGAAAAGAAAATCTAATAAAAACACAAGCACACCATCATAAATGTTGGTAGTATTAATGCATACAAAATAATTAAATATTGTGATCCTTAACATTTTCAAGCATTCAAAATAACAATGGCAAAACAATATGTCCTGAAGTACCATTTCCTAAATAACTTATCCCCCCTGTGTAGACCTGTTAACTTATATAAGAGGTACAAAGTAATGGGTAGTCTCCTTATTGAGTTTAAAGAAAAATTCTTATGTTGAGAAATGTAGGAATGCTAGGTTTCTGTGGTTTTTTTTTTAAAAAAAAGCTAATTTAAATTTGAATTGCATGTTCATAAATTTCAGCAATTGTAACCTGTCATCTGGAAAAAGGTATCTGTTAGAGGATATGCACACACATGTTAAGTACTCACATAGATATTGTTTTGTGTTTTTTCATTATCTTCTGGCTTCTAGTCTATTCACAAGTATTCATGAATTTAAAGTTTTATTTTTTAATATGTTCTTATTACACTGGGGAGATAAAAAGAATATGAAGTTGAGTTTATTACATTATTTATCCCTACTGCTGGAGTGGCTTTGAAGGCTCATTGTACACATCTGATTTCTCTCCCCCCTCTTTTTTTTAAATGCACCCAGGCTATTTCAACTGTTTCTTTCTGCCAGACACAATATATTTCCTTTTTTACACTAGAGAAATTAAAGACAGATATTTGTGCAGGGTTTTCTTTGTATGTCACATTAAATAAAGTAAAATAGAGGGGGTTTTTCTGGTAATCTAATTTGATGGCATCTATACCTTTCTTCCTGTTGCCACTCCTGGTATAAGAACAGTCGAAACAAAATAGCCTGAAAGCTTCAAAACTTTCAGTGATTCCCTAAAATACTTATTGCATGTCTTAATATCAGGTGTATTACAAAGTCAAGCAGAAGACTGAGGTCACTGCACAATTTGGACCTTATTTTATTTTTTCCACTAGAGCATCCTGAGAATTGTAGTTAATTTTTTAAAAATTATTCTTCACTTGAATAATCAAGGCCTTTGCCTCAGTTTTTCTTATCACCTGCCTAGTACATAATCATATAGTCACATTTATAGTGGCAAGTACTTTTTTTCCCTACAGTGTTGCTTAGTAAACTTAATACTGGTGCTATTAGGTTTTGAAAAGAAAAGTTACTTTGAGATTAAAGATGGACCTTAGAAGTATACCTTACAAGAATTACCACCACTTCATGATTTGCAGACTTGAAATAATTCTGGATAACTCTCACCAAAACCTTTCTTTTGGTAGAAAAAGAAATTTAAAGCCTGGCTTCTTTACATAATTGTCTGTTCCTCACTTCATTTGCATATGGACACAGAGGTGTAAGATATTTAAGGTTGCATCTGTAAACTGAAAAAAAAATCGGGGGGAGGTTATCAACCTAAAGAATTTTTTATTGCTCAGCATAAATTATGATCTCTAACCTTTTACAAACATATAAGGACAATGGGGTTGGTCATTCATTTATTTGAATATTATAGAGGAAATATGGATTCCAATATTCTAGCTCCTTATAAACCCTTCAGAAAGTCACTGTTACCTTTTTACTTGGTAAAACTGAAATTGCTTTTGTTAGATTCCAGCTTATGTTTTTCATTTGGATATTGTAGAAATATTCAGACAGGATAACTGGACTCAGGTGATTCTTTTCTATAGGAGTATATGTAAACTAGGTATTCCTTAACCCATAAGTAACATGGATTTATATACATTTGCATATATGACTATATTAATATACTATATTTTTATTTCTCTTAGAGAAAACAATGGAATCAAATTTGTTTAGTGTCTGTTAATCTGTACATCTATAGTGGGTCATCCAGGACTGCATTGCTCTCATTACTGTTTCATACTGTATGTGATTAAGCCACTGAAAATATTCAACATGACCTTGAGACTAGAATATGGTATGTAGATAATCAACTTCCAGTGATTGCTTGTCTAAAATAACCTTTCCTATTTCTAATTTATAGTTTTGGGGCTTATTTTTTAATGAACAAAGTAATTCCTCTAAACTAAGATTTATTTTTTTAATGATCAGTAACTGGAGTAATAATTTAAAAGGATAATTACATCAAACACAAAACGATTACCTTTTATCATGTATATTATATTATATGCAATAAAATAAATGGTTTATAGAAAAGGGATGAAATTCTTTTATAAATAGTAACTTCCTTTATATCTTATAGAGATTATAAATATCTGAGAATAGAACACCTATATAATATTTCATTTCTAGCTACACATAATTATTTTCACTATTCTAATTATATACATTTTAGTATACCAATATGTACTATTTATTGAAAGCAAAATTTTTCTCATAATTTATCAAAAATATCCAGTCGAAAAAAAGTAGTACTAATGAGTAGTTAATACTTTCAAATCTACCTATCCTCATCCATTTAACTAAATATTTAGATAAAATTAGAAGCAATGAACAGCCTCGTCTGTATGATATAGTATTTGTAATAAAAAATTTGAAACCTAGTGAAATAAAGAGTATAGTATCATTTTTATGTGAAATCTATTTTTGAAAGTTAGGTTTATTGCTGTGTAATTTGCATACACTACTATTCCATTCTATAATTTTTCCATATGAATATGCCATTCGACGAATTCTGACAAATGTGCAGAGTCATATAACCTGTACCACAGATGTAGAACATTTCTATTGCCACAGAAAGGTTTCCTCACACCCTTATTTTATTCTTTTAATTTGTAAATTTTATGATTAATTTGTAAATGTCTGGATGTCCTAGTTTTACATCAAAAGCTCTTTAGACCGTAAACACCATTATTTATGTCCCCTACAACTTACTGTTTTATCATGCTTCCAATTTAAGGCCAGTTTTAATGAGAGAGCATCAACGCAGAAGCAAAGTCTAAACTGATACTTCAGATATATAAACCATATGTATAATTTTTGTTATACATAAAATTTGTTTAATTTTAATATATGTGACTAATACTTGATGAGTCATTTTTCAGAGGAACTGCTAATATTTGTTATGCTAACATGAATATATAGATTCAATTTATAAATGTAGCTTACAGTTTGTACATCAAAATACATGATAAGGAACAGGGGTTCCTCAGATAAATTAGCAACATTTGAGGCATATTTTATAATGTTACTAGCTTTATAGCACTAGAGAAAGAAATTTATTTTATTTCTCAGTATTTATATTTTACTTTACATTTTCATTAAATTAATCTTCCCTTTAAGTGGTAGGGATGAGGCTAAGGAGTTTATTAGAGCTAATATTAATTAATATATCTACATTCTTGGAACATATGCTTTTAATCCTAATTTTGTATAAAAATACATGTCGTTTAAATATAGATGGTTACAAATACTCCAAAGAATTATTCAACTGTAGGAGTACAGACATTTCCATTGATAATGATGCTCTTTCAAGTATTTTCCCTTTTTACAACCTGGAATAGTACAACTAGTCTTTTATTTCTTCCCCCAAGATATACAAATTATTTAAATGCTGTCTGTTTTATATTTTTATTTGGCAATTACAATAGAAATTTTAATGTTATGCATGCTTACAGGCCTATTAAGAAACAAATTATTGCTTTCTTACCAATCTTAAACCATCTTTAGGAAATGTATTCTGTTTATGGTTTACGAAATAGCCATGCATTCAGGCTGAGTGCGCGTGCGCGCGCGCACACACACACACACACAACTCCAGTTTTTAAGATAGTAAAAGATTGAATTGGTCTCTATACATTTTTTATGTTGACTTGTTAAAAGGAAACAGCTACTAAATATTGGATTCTTGTTGCCACCAGGAAATAATATGGCATTTGCAAGATTGTTCCATAATAACCCTTAACAGTTTGTAGTAATACCTGAAGAGATTACACCTAAGTGAATTTGAAAAATAATAACAACTAGAAATTCCAACAGTATGCATTCAGTCATATATACTATGGCAGTTTTGAATGTCATATACTTTTAATTGTGAAATTGAGAAGTTTAAATATTGTTAAGTATTCTGTCCAGAGAAAGAAAAAGATACTGCTTAAATATTCACTGACATTAGTATGTATGCATATACATAAAAACACCTTCACTAATTTAAAATCATTTTCTACTTTTTTGCAACAGAATAGGTTAAATTTTACATAACCTTAACCTGTATTTGATACGCAAAATGTATAATTCATGGGGGACAAAAGTGGGGGTTTTTTGGTTTTTGTTTTTTTACTAGCAAATTCAGTTCTTCGTTTGTTTTGCTCTCCACGCTGCATTAGCACAGTTTTCCCCTGTGTGCATCTGCCAGTGTACAATTTAGCCACGGGCATCTGTAGACCTTGTGGTGATCAGTATTGCAGGCAAAAGCCATATGTGTTTAAATAAAAAAAAAATCTCTTTATTTCATTTGCTGTTTTAACTGGATGGATAACTTTTGTGCCTCAAGACAGAAGAAGAAAAAATACAGAAATAATTAATTGCCTCTATTCTTGAGGCAGTTTCATTTCCCCCTCCAATATGGAATGCTTGTCAGCTTTCCTGATAAATGACTGCATGGATTTGCATAGATTTTACATTAACACAAAAATTAGTTTTATTTGTGGAAAACTAGTTTACATAATAATATAAAACCTAGTGTTATTGATTATGTTTCCAAGCATTGATGACTTTCCAGGGATGGTGGTATTCTAAAATTTCATAGGTCTGATAAACCTATTTCTTAATTTAAACTTTTTCTTATGATTTATATAGTTTTGCATTAACTAAACATTTATAAAATTTTAAAGTTTTAAAAAATATTCTTTTCTTATTAACCACACTATTTCAGACCTATATTTACTAGCACTCATTTGGTAAAAAAATTCTGATTTTAAACTTTTGCCAAGGAATATTTTTAAATACGTATGACCAATTATTTACACTTCAACCAATTGGAGGACTGAATCTGTGTGAAAATTTTTAATTTTCATATTTATGTTATCAAAAAGATAGATGCTATATTGGGTGTGTGCAGTTGAGTTTATTTCTGCGAAGTTATGCATTGTTTACAATCACATTTAAAATATATCTGATAATTCTTCTCTTCACCTTTAACCTATTTCCTTGAATATACTTAATTGATCACCCTTTCCCAGCCAGCCCTGAAAAAAAAAACACTCTGCTGGAGCTGTTAGGGTGCTGAAAACAATTCTACCTCTCTAAGTGGCAGGCAGTAGATGTTTATTCATACTGTAATCTGGCATCTTGTTGTCTAGAGGCAACCTGCTAATTATGTGCTATCATTGTATTATCCATGTTATGGAAAATTCAAATATGTTCACTGCTGTTAGTTACATCACAAAGCTTTTCATAAAATATACTTGATCTTCAAGAAACCTACTATACTTAATGGCAACCTAAACTAAGAGTATCTCTGCCACTTCTTGATTCTGGGACACCCTGGGTGCCAGCTGTCACAGCTCAGCTAATGATGACAAATGCCCCTCTCTATGCAGATTGCAGAGCTTGCAGGCTGCTGTGAAAGGCAACCAGATTACCTTTCCTCAGATTGTAACTTAACCTTTTAAACTCATGTCAGAATTAAATGATCAGTTGTGATAGTTTCAATATCTGTATCTTTAAAAACAAAAATCAGAACAATATCAAACAACACTTTTTAAATTTTCCAATATTTGTATGATTTACAGTGTTGCACCCTTAAATACTGTAATATCCTTAAATGAGAAACTCTTGGAGCGATATACTTCACAGCCACTCTAGAGTATGTATTTGAACTCTGCTTGTAAACTAGGTAGTGAATAATTGAGAAAATTACTCATATTGTTTAAGCCAGAAAATAGGCTGGTGAAGCTTTAAAGAAAAATATGTCCTTTCCTTATCTTCAACTGAATTGTGAAGCCTCTATTCACCCACTGCTTGCACAGGCCTAGCCTGGTCTAGATAAAGCTTTATACTGTTTCTTTAAAACCCAGTAGGATTATTTCAATATGATTTAGGTAATAATAGTTGCTAATGATTGTTTTCTCTAAGTATTTCTAAACTTGAGGTTTTGTTTTAAATTGTTCATTTTGTTCTATAGAAATTTATTATATTATGATACATATACCTACATGGATCGTTCAAAACAATAATGAACACTCTTAACCATAATGTAATTCAGGGGACTAAAATGCCTATTAAATGAGATAATACTTTACAATTGCAACATTCTTTTCAATTCACAAAGGATTGATATGCATTAATTCATTTGATATTTATAATAATTCCATGAGTTGGGAGAGATGGGTGATAAGGAATGGAGGCCAATACTTAATGAGTATTTAATCTCATTTAATCTTTACCACAAATAATAGCTCCCATTTACAAATAAAGACACTGAGGTTTAGAAAGGTTAAGTGGCTTACCAAGGGTCACACAAGTAATTGCAGAGACTGGTCTGACTGTGGCTGCTCTTAGCACCACAATATCTAAACTATATATTGCAGAAATGTGTATATATGCATGTATGTATATATATCCTGCCTATACTCAGATATATTTTATAACAACTGCTTCTAGAATATAAATATTACTCTTAAAAGAAACCTACAGGCTTACATTTACATAAAGAATATGATGGATGAGTTTTAAAGAATAGATTCTTTATAGGATGCTTTTAAATAAATATTGAAATACTTTTTATGTATGAATTTTAATTTTATGAGTATAATGTATTGATCTATCACATAGAGAGAAACATTTAGAAAAGAGAAACATTTGATATTTACTGAATATCAAATTGGACTAATTCACATAAAGAACCACTTTGTTGTGAAACTTGTTAAGATTAATGGGATTTACTTTCATAAGAAGAGAAACAATTAATGCAACAATTACTTGGGTGAAGTATCTATATACTTTTCTTTTTTTTCTATATACTTTTCTTTTATAAAGGTTTACCCATTTTACCCATATAGTAGTTTTGTGATATCATTGAGCTATACAAACCACAATATTGTATATCTTTCAGTTCAAGACACATTGAAAACTCCCTTTCATCATGAATTTAAATGCAATCATTTCCAAGAAAGCTATGTGAGTGCTAGTTGCTTTTATTCCTTAGTAGATTGTTCTTTGGCATAAATACTACAATGTAAGAAAATTTTTTCTATGATACATCTGATTGTTATAAAGACTATGTATTTTAATTATAGGCTTCTACTTATAATTACTAATCAGTACTAATGCTTAACAAGTTGTATATCATTGTATACAAAAATTAAATAAAACAGTGACCATTTTATTGAAATATATCATGCAGTTAGTATGGGGGAAGAAACTAATTCTGCCTCATAAATCAGACACTTTATATCAAGAGAAGAAAATACTCTGGAGGAGAATACAACAGAGCCCTCCTCCTAGCTGTCTAGATCTTCTGAATGTCATCACCATTGGTAGTCAACCAACCTTGACTTTTTGCCTTCATCGATGAGAAACTTACTACCTAGTCAAATAGCTAGTTGTACTTATAAACAGTTCTAATTGTTAGGTAGCTCTTCTATTATCGAACCCAATTCTTTCCCCTTGAAACTTTCACCTTTTGGTCATTATTTTTCTTTCTCTATTGTCTTATCCATTCAACAGAAATATGCCCTTTAAATTCAGTATTTGAGACATTAAATCGAATATATACTCCAGCCTTTCAGCCATTATGCCTTTGCATATTTTAAGTCACCTCACTGTTCAGGACCCATTATGGCACATGGTTTTCTTCAAGAATGGTGCATAGAATTTATTACTCCCAGAATGTAGAATAGAGAGGCCTTTATTAAGTGCAACACGGTCATGTTAGCTTTTTGGGTACCTCCATAACCCTGTTGACAAATGCTGTGTATCAACAAATATCATATACATTTAAACATATGTTACTGAGGTCCTAAGTACATGACTTTTGTATTTATCCAACTCATTATATCTTGATTTTTTGGTCATTTTTTCCATTATTTGACTTATAATAACAAGTTATGTATTATTATTTTGAATAAGAATCAAAAGACATAATAGTTCATTCTAAAAAAAAATGTCATAAGCTACATAAAGAACATCCATAGCAAAACAGAATTTAACTCCAGTGAATTTAATGTTTTTGCTCAGCTTAGGGATAGAAAGAGACTAATCCACTTACTAAGATTTGTGGATAGATTAAATTTACTAAATACACCACATCCTTTGTATAGTTTTTTGCCATGTGCTTAAAATCCTAATACTAGTTTTTCATGGCTTTATCAAAATACATAACTAATAAGCCTCATTTGGGATAAAGTATATACTTTATTTATTTTGACATTTATCACTTTTGCTTTGTCAGTAAATTTTATATCTCAAATGGAATCTACAGGTTTCGCACATGCTTGATCAATGAACAGCAAAGCTAAAAAACTTTAAATGCAAATAAATGTGTCTCTAGGGTCTATGGTATTATTGTAAGAATCATGTACATATTGATCTGTTAATATTTTAACCTTTTGACAGTAACAGTGATTTCTAAATAATTTAGCATGAGCAAACATAAATGCTTTTTTAAAGTAATGTATTTAATAAGTTGAAGTCAATGTGAAACTTTTTTGTTAAGCTAAAGTAGTCTCACCAATCAAGACCCATTCTGCTCTTTTATTTTCTTCAAATGCAATGCCTAAAACTGAATATTCAGTATCCCAGAGAGTACTGGTAAATGCAGAGCAAAGAGGCTTCCATTAGGTAGTGAATATATTGTTGGGAAAACACATTTGAGGACTAAGTAGTAAAAGGTAACCAATATTAAGTAATTAATAAAATGCTAAATACATTTCTTTAGGTAGCTATGAGTGGTTTAAAAAGACACATGTATTAACTTTTTTTTTGAGTGTTATTTATTTTAAAGCCTTGAACCTCTTTAATTGTAGACGCATTTTTATTTGCCAAGTTTTTTCCCCTTAAATGAGGATATTTCATTGCTGCTTTATTTACTGCTACTGTGACATCTAGGCAGTAAAACACAAAGACAGCCTGCCTCAAATTTGGCTTTCTTGCAGTTTGTGTCTTGAATGGAGAATAGAGAAGTCCAGTGCATTTACAAAGGAAACATTCTCAAGTGAAGAGCTGCCCCATCTGTTTCATCTGGTGGCTTATGCAATAAGAAGTGTTATCGCATGAATCTAAATGCACAAGCAGTTGTTTTATGAACTCTTTCTGGGCTTTGAGGAGTTTATAAGGTGCCTACTCTATTGTGTATCAGTCCCAGCTGACCCAAGTGCATTCAGCTAAGCATATTTGGGGGATAATTAGAACTAATGAAGCCTGGAACACAACTAATTCTCTAAGTGATTTATTCTTATGCTCTTGTCTGATTCCTAGGAATTCTCCAAATTATAATCCATGCTGATTTTTTCCTAGCATTGTGTTGATAAAGCTACTCTATTTTTATGTTTGTTTGATGAACATTAAAAATAAATTAGATATTTGAAGAGAAACATGTTTCAAAGTAAAAGTTTATATTATCTGTTAGTCCCCAGGTTTTAAGGAAATGCCAGTTCTTTGCTATCTTTTGATTTTGTTTATATCTCAAAATGTTTATAGTACCTGTAAATAGATAATGGGATAGAAAGCATCAAGCAATAAGAGCTTCTTAAAAATTGTGCCACTGGGAAATAAAACCTACAAGTAAAATAATTGAAAGTTATTAATGGAAGAGTCCTATTTCTGAATTAGGTTTCCTAAGGAAATCTGAAAATTTTTAAAAATCTTTATGAATAGGCTTTACGTTTCAAAGCTGTTTGATTAGCACAGTTTTACTGTCCTAGCAGTTGAGAATGACAGTCTCTACATGTCCTCACCAAGTAGTCAGTGAGTCAGTGGCCTGTAACACTTTAAATCCCATCAACTTGCTTTCCTTTCCTGTTATAACTGTTTCAGTGAGTGGAACAACTTTTGTTGTGCAGGTTAAGATCTGGTAGCTTACTGAGGGCATAGTAGAATGAGGGCAGACACGAATGCCAGCAGAAGAAGGCTATGACTTTATTAAAGCCTTACACTCAGTAAATAAAGTACTGAAGTTTCTTCAGGTAGGTAGTTTTTATCGTCTCTTTCCTATTTGGTCTTCTGTTGTCTAGAAACTATAGCAGAATTCATTGTTAAGAACTGTTACTTTTTTTTATTATTTCAAGAAAATATGAGATTACAAACATTTTGGTTGCTTTTTATATCTTTGCCTCTCCCTAGCAAGGGTTAGAGGGATGCGGTGAGCATTGTGGCAGAACTGTTACTTTTATCTGTTGATCTCAGTATTTAATACTCACCATGCTCTAGAACCCAGGTAATAAAAACCTTAAGGGCAATTACCACTCTATTAGATGCACTGAAATACCTATATTAGTGTAGATCACCGACTGGACTAAGTATTGACCAAGTGACCAGTTGAAGATCCCTGATTCTTATTATAAGATACTTAATGGCTACTTCAGATAATTTCTAGTCTTAACTGTATACCCTGACCTAAGAAGTTATTATTTCCCATATTTTACTCTCTTCCTGAAAGTCAGCTAAGCACTCATATAATGTGTCTTAGCACCTTGATTTAAAAAAATGTTGCAGGTCATTGTTATTTTACAATTTTTACGTCTTTAAATAAGACAAAGAATGAATTGGTAAAATTAGCAAATGTTAAGTTATTATGTGCTAGATATTGTGCTAAGTGCTTGATCCATATTACTGTATATACCTCCATCTGCTCAACAATACTATGAAGTAGATACTGCTGCTCTCATTTAATTGTTAAGAAACTGAGACACAGAGAAGTGAAGTAAGTCCTCCAAGTTTGCAAAACTTAGGAGTTTGGAGAATTGAAATTTTCATCCATTCCATCTGGCTCTAGACTCCATAGCCCACTTTCTTAATCGTCACACTAAACTTAACCTCTCTAAGTTTGTTTTTGCATCTGTAAAATAGGGACATCATAGGGTTGTTACACAGATTGAATAAATTAGTACAAATAAAAAGTTTAGAAGCTTAAATTTTTTTTAATTTGTATTACTCCAGACCATTAGCAGTAACTAGCAGAGCTAGGATTCAAAACCAGTTTTTTGTCTCTAGACTTCTGAACTTATCTAGTATGTGCTTAGGTGAATGTGTTTTTGAATGAATACTTAAATGAATATCATCTGCTCTGTCCTTCTCAGTGAAAGGTTTTGTTACTTTTGCTGGCTATTTTGATAGCATACAGCAGGTTCTCAATGCTTGAATGAGTGAATGATTTTTCATCTAGCAATCTTCAATAAAATATATTCCATACATTGATCATTTTCAAATTTCTGTCTCCAGCCAAGACCCCTCCCCTCAACTCCAAGCTCATATATCCAGCGGTCTTTTCCACATCATCTCACATATATCCCAACTGAGCACCTGTTCTTCAATCCAGGCCTGCTCCTCCAGCAGTCATCTGTACCTCAATAAATGGCAGCTTTTTTCCAATTGCTTAGGCCAACATTTGGCTGTCATCTTTTACTCCTCTCTTGTTTTTATACCACAAATCCATGGTATCAGCAAATCCTCCAGCATCTGACCACCTCTCACCAACTTTACAGCTTCCATCTTTACAAACCTTCATCATCTCTCCTGGGTTCTTCTGTTTAACAGTTATTGAGAGCTGTAACCACCAGAGGATCTATTAGAAAAATAAAAGATAGATCATGCCACTCTTAATCTCAGCATTACATAATGGCTTCGCATCTCACAGGAAAAGTCTCAGTCCTCAAAATGACATAATAGCCCTCATGATCAGTACCTTTCTACCCTGTTTATCTGCTTACTTTTCTGACCTCATCTCCAGTGTGACAACACTGTTACTATCTCTTCACTGAGCACATTGACACCCACTCAACTTGGAGCCTGCACATTTCCTAGTTCCTCTATGTGTGCCCCCAGTGTCTGCATGACTTGTCCCCTCACTCTGAAGGTGTTTGCCCTATCTAAAATTGCAATACATGCCCACATGGACTCTCTCTACCCCCCTTCTCTGCCTTCTTTTTTCCCCTATCACTTATCACTGTCTAACATATGTTTTTACTTCTTTATCATGGTTGATAAAGAACCATGAGCAAGAGCCTGAGCAAGAGCAAGACCCCGTCTCTACTATAAATAATAATACATAACTTGTTATTATAAGTATATAAGAGATACATAATTCATAGCCTCCACCTGAAAGGCAACTACATGAGAAAGGCAGAGCAATCATAAAGAGTATTTGGGTACATCAAAGATGAGTCTCACATTTCTGACTGTATCTCTACCAACTGAGATACAGAAATATTGGAGCAAGAACAGGATCTCTGGGAAGATGGTGAGTTCAGTTTTAACCGTGAAACTAAAGATTATCCAGGTGGAAAATTCAAGACAGCAACCAAATATATGACATTAAAGCTTAGGATAGAGATCTAGGGTTCATTAAATTTTCTGTGGTTCAAAGCATGGGAGTACTTCAAACATTGCAGGAGGAAATATAGAATGAGAAAAAGTGTAAGGACATTATGCAAGGGACTGTCAACAGAGGAATATGATCTAAGAGGAATGAATGAGAAGGAATGTTTAGAGAAGGAAGAAAACTAACAGATGACACTGTCCTAAAAGCCAAACACAGTGGAGTTTTAATAAAAAGCTAGTGGGCCAACATAGAGTTCAAATAACATGAAAAGGTCTTTGTCTCTCCACATCCATATCAGTGGAATTATAGAGGTAGAAGCAGATTACAGTGAGATGGAAGAATAAATGGAAGAAAGTGAGATGAATACACTTTCAAGAAAAGTAGATA
Source organism: Microcebus murinus (assembly GCF_040939455.1). Classification (NCBI taxonomy): domain Eukaryota; kingdom Metazoa; phylum Chordata; class Mammalia; order Primates; family Cheirogaleidae; genus Microcebus; species Microcebus murinus. The sequence continues at coordinate 70,165,140 of NC_134116.1, read as the reverse complement.
TAAAGGAAATACAAGAGATATTGTGGTCATTATGGAGTGATGCAGGATAAATTGTAAGAGACATTTAAACATATTTGGGGCATAGGGAAAGGAGCCATAGGAAGAGAGGTTAAAACTGAAATGAAGGGCTAAGTCATAGTAAAGAGAGTAATGAGCAGATGGAGTAAAATTCCTAACTAGTTGAGTGAATAAGATAGCTTAAATAGGAAGGCAGAGTAGATTGGAAGCAGAATATGGACATAGATGAGCACAGACTGCTGGAATTCAAGGAAGGCAAGGAATTTTTTTCAGGAGATGTCAAGGAATTCTAACATTAAGGTGCAGAATAGATTGTCTATATGATTATTGAATTCTCTAAAAGTGATTGTAAGATTTTGGGTGGAAATGGAAAGAAGGACCACAAGGAACGGAATGTATCACATGATGTTAAGGGACGAGGAAAACAGCCTGTGTCACCACAGCCTGCACAGAAGGGCACAAGTAACCTAAGAGGGGTTGCTGGGAAGTTGGAAGCCAAAAGATAGCTTGACAAAATCATCTGGAATCTAATCCTTTGAATGCTTTTGAAATAGTTAATAAACAGTTTTATTAACAGCTAATGATACTGGAGTTTATTTAAATTTATTTCTGAAACAAGGGAAATCATAGGCTCTTCTTTTAAAAGACCTGATATTAAATGTGAAAGTATTCTTTAGAAGTGAGCCCCATGGTTAATCTACTTGCCATATCTATTTCCAGTACTACCGAAGTGTCTGTCAGTATACTTGGTAGGAGTCAGTCATATCTGTTTTATTTGAAGAGGTATGTGAAACTGACAAAAATACTTTTCTGTTAAGTGTTTGCTTATCACATAACTTCCTTTAGTTTCACAGTGGAGTAAGAAAAGCCCTTTACTTGACTAAGAATCAGAAAGCTTGGATTTTGTAGCTGGCTCTTTTTTGAACAAACTATATGATCTTTATTAATAGGCTCAGTTTCCTGCCCTATATGATGAGAGCATTGCAATAGATGATTTTTTAAGCCTCTTCTACCCATCCTCTTCTAAAATCATTTAGTTATTTATAATATTTAAGTGTGAGGTCAGTACAAAATGCTAGCAGTTTTACCTTTAAAGGTATATTTCATCAAATGCAGCAAATGCATTTCTGAAAATCAGCAGTAAGCCATATTTCTGTGGTTTGAATTATATTTAAATATATATTTGAGTTTATTTTTCAAGGGATAAATGAATCTTTTAAAAATGTATTATTCCATAATTTTAATGATTTCTTTATAATGTATAATTTAAAATTTAAACCTTTAGTTATTAAGTATTGTTAAAACCACAACTCCATGTATTTGTCTTTATATAACTTTAGAAAAGATATAATGAATATGATTAAGAGTAAAACAAAACCAATGATAAGGAATAAAATAGTAAAAAAGTAGCCAGGCACAGTGACTCACACCTGTAATCCTAGCACTCTGGGAGGCTGCAGTAGAAGGATCGCTTGGGGCCAGGTATTCAAGAGCAGCCTGAGCAATAGTGAGACCCTATCTCTACAAAAATAGAAAAATCAGCCAGGTGTGGTAGCACACGCCTGTAGTCCCAGTTACTCAGGAAGCTGAGGCAGGAGGATCACTTGAGCCTAGGAGTTCAGGGTTGCAGTGAGCTGTGATGAGGCCACTGTACTACAGCCTTTGAGACTCTGTCTCAAAAAGGAAAAAAAAAAAAAAAGAAGAAGAAGAAGAAAAAGAAAGTAGTAAGAAAGTAATTAATCACTTTAAGTGAATTCATGACCTCAGAGTATTAGCAGAATTTGTAGGTTTGATTGAAGAACCCATCATTATGGAGGAATTAGAGAGAAAGTGAGATATGTCAGAAGGCTAGATGAGGGAAAAGTATTGGGAAATTTTGTACTTGTTTGACATTGTTAACAAAGATGTGATGAAGACTTGGGGAAAAATTCAAGTCTGCCTCACATCCTGTGGGTAAGCAAATAAGATCTAAAGTTTTAAAAAATATATTTATATTCTGATAAATGAAAATGTATATTATAAGCCCTAGAAAAACCTGTAAGAAAATAACTAAATATATATAGCTTAAAAATCACTAAAGGAATTACTATATTACACTAGAAAATATTCCCTTAATGCAAAAAAAAAAAAAATAAGGGAGGAATAGATGAAAGAAAAAGGTATGAAAGATATAGAAAAAAAATGGCAGATGTAAATCCAGGCACATCAATAATAACATTACATATGAATGGATTAAACAATCCAACTAAAAACCAGAAACTATCAGACTAAATTGAAACAACAATGTCCAACTGTATGCTCTCTGTATACATATGCTTTTAATTATATGGTTTAACCCATTTTATTCAAAGATACAGATAGGTTGAAAATAAAAGGATTTAAAAAAAAAAAGATATTCCATATAAACAGAAACCATAAAAGAGACTGGCTAGACTAATATCAGACAAAGTAGACTTTTACAGTAAAAAAAGTCACTAGATATAAAGAGGGCCATTTTATTTTATTATTTTTTTATTTTAGTGTATTATGGGGGTACAAGTGTTAAGGTTACTTATATTGCCCATGCCCCCTCCCACCTCGAGTAAGAGCTTCAAGCATGTCCATCCCCCAAACGTTGCACATCTTACTCGTTGTGGTTGTATACACCCATCCCCTCCTCCCCCCTCCCACCCTCCAGATACCCGATAAATGTTACTCCTATATGTCCACTTAGGTGTTGATCCGTTAATAGCAATTTGCTGGTGAGTACATGTGGTGCTGGTTTTTCCATTCTTGAGATACTTCACTTAGTAGAATGGGTTCCAGCTGTATCCAGGAATATACAAGAGGTGCTATATCACCATTGTTTCTTAAAGCTGAGTAGTATTCCAGGGCCATTTTATAATGATAAAAGACTAATGCATAGAAGACAGAACAATTATAAATGCAGGTGCACCTAACAACAAAGCTCAACATACATAAAGCAAAAATTGACAGAATTAAAGGGAAAAAGATTCATTTCTCCAATAACAATTGGAGACTTCAACATCCCACTTTGAATAATGAATAGAATTACTAGGCAGAAGATTAACAAGTACCAATGCTCCTTGATTTGTTATAGGGTTACATCCAGACAAAGCCATCATGAGTTGAAAATATCATTAAGTCAAAACATACTTTCAACTTGCAACATTTTCAACTTATGATGGGTTTATCAAGATGTAACCCTATTATAAGTTGAGGAGCATAATGAATGTGTACTGCTTTCACACCATTGTAAAGTCAAAAAATTGTAAGTCAAGCCTTCATAAATTGGGCACTATCTTTATCTAGAAAACTCAGATCCTAAATAAACCAACCAGACCTAATACACAACTATAGAAGACTCCCCCCAACAACAGCAGAATTCTTTAGAGTACATGGAACATTTTCAGGATAAACCATATGTCAGGCCATAAAATAAGACTTAATAAATTAAAAAGAACTGAAATAATACAAAGAATTTTCTCTGATACAATGGAATTAAAAATCAATCTGCAAGTGACACAAGAATTATCAAATACTTTGAATGATAGGCAAGATTCATAAATGATATAGAAACCATGTCCTGTGACTTGAAAGAACTGAGGCTAATTTAGCCCATGTGGGTCATGAATTCCTGGGCTCAAGCAATCCTCCCACTTTATTCTCCAGAGTACCTGGGACTATAGGCGCACACCACTGTGCCAGCTATACTTTCATATATGTATTCTCTAAAATGTAATTTTAAAGTCCCATGTAGGAAAGTCAAGCAGTAATTTATAATATTGTTTTAAAGAGGGTTCCATTCCCATAAAGCTAAAAAAAATTATAAAATATATAATTCCTGCAAAATGTCTTTTCTCAAAAAATCAATGAGAAGCCTCAGTAACAAGAGCAGCTTGGAGCTAGAACTTAGAACCCAAGTCAGCCATCTCTTGTCTTTCTCAACACAATAATGCTGCCCCCCAACAAATTTAACAAATTTCTAAATAAATTCTTGTGCAACTTCCTTGTGGTTTGGAACATTTTCTTAACTTTATCAAACCATTCCTTAATTGCCTGAATTTCTAAAGAGTCCTAGAGCAACTGTTTCTCCTAAGTCTGTGTTCCATTCATATAAACTGTGAATTATTCAAATAGCTAATTCAGATATTTAGGAATGCTAAAATAGAATCTACCAAATGCAGATTTTACAAAAATTAAGGATATGATCACCAGTCCAAAGTTACCTCCAATGAGTTATCTCATAAGTTGTGAACAGTGCCACTTAAAGTGAGCCACTCAGAGACTGAAGAATCTTATGTGGGGGAAACTGAGCACGTGCTCATACTGTGTACAATTTTATATAAATGCAAAAATTGACCGAAAAATGTAAATCTATTTTGCCACATGTTCTTGAGCTCTATATGTCTCTGTATTAAGACAGTGTTTTTATTACTAGAGAGTGGAGTTTTCAAAAAAGATTTCAATAAGAAAATTGTTTCATTTGCTATTAACATATGCTCCCAGAATGTAAATTATACTGTAGAAGTAAGTTAGGCATACTATACCCTTTATCAGGGTATAGTAGAAGTAGAATAATACCATTTATCATATTATAGTAGAAGGTATAGTAGTAGGTATAGTAGAAGACCATTTATCATATTATTTTTCCAGAAAACTAATTGATGTTTTTATTTAAAAAAAACACATGATTATATTTCAGTACATAACTTGTGTACATTCCAAAAATAAAATACCACAGTAAAATAAACAAGAAAAACATGGTATTTCATTTGCAGTGCTTGACATAAAGTTAATATCCTTAATAATAAATGAGCTCTTAGAAGTCAGTAACAAAGAAATTAATATTACAAGGGAAGTGAAAATAAAAGAAAGAGGAAAATGAAATAACACAAGTGACTAATAAGGTTCTATGAAGATGATGTACCTTAACAGTAATAGATGAAGAAAGCAATTTACTTGTAATATTACATTATCAATTATTAAAAATACTGATATCTAATGTTTGCAGAGTTTTAGGAAATAGGGAACACTCAAACACTGGGAAAATTTACTCCAGTTATAGGAAATTTACCCAAAAATGTAGATTTTTGGATATACTTTGTCCCAGCAGTTCGAATCTACAGCAATTATTCTAACAAAGTAGTTGGATAGATTCAAATTTATATAAGCATATTCACTGTATAGAAAATCTGTAGCTAATATATCATCCCCCAAAACTACTTATATATCAATGTGTTTATTAAAAAAATAGGGAGTACAATTAGAAAAAAAACACGATATTTTGTCCTTTGAATTCTTGATAAAGATCATTTGTTAATGATTCAGTTTTAAATTTATTCTCTGATAAGTGAAAATTATAAATATATGCACTTCATACTTAATGAAAGCACTGAGATGAAGCCCTTTTAATTCCACTATCCTGAGCCTGTTTGTGCAATGTCTCAGTCATTCCAGCTCCTGACATTTAGCTCAATGGCAACAGTGAAAACAATCATCTTGCCTAGTTAAAATTCACTTCAATGGTACTCTTTATGTCACTTTTCAAAAAAATGAGTTTTCTCAATCTAGTTTTTTTGATCTGCAAGGAGTGTCCACTGCAACACATGTAAGTGAGGAGTCTGTACATTATGAAGGCTGTGTTTTGGCTTTGGTGAAGCTGGTGGTAAAAATAAAGGTTGCATTCCTTTTTTGGTCATCACAGTCATAATGCCAAGGCAATGAAAAATGCTTGGATAAAAATACAGCAACAGATCATTTATTTGCTGATGGCAGATATCATTCTTGGGATTAAAAGCAAAGATGACAAAAGTGCCCCTTCTTGAAACTGTAACCTCCTATGGTTTGCAGTTAAGACATATAAATTAAGGGACTTCATAGGAAGGGGGAAGGTCCTGATGATGTCATCTGTACTCAGGTTAGCTGCAAATATGTCTCCCTCTCATCCAGATCGCCTCAAATTCCATCTTCTGCCTTCTTTTCTTGGGTAATCCAATACTTTCTCTTTCACTGTAAGACTCTGCTGTGCTAGTGTCTAAATCACATGCTTTTCTTGAGCGCATTTAAAAACCATTCATGTAATTCATATGACCGCTGGGAATAAAAAAGTTGGATAGGCCAGGCTGGTGATCCCCAGTGTTCATAAGCAAAGATGAACAGGCACAAATTGGTTTCATCTTTAAAATTTCCTTTGTTGTTTAAATGTTCATTTTTGAAATACCTTTTTAAAATTTCAAATGTAGAAAGTAGAAGCAGTCCTTCTATTCTCATTTCTCTATATAGAACTGCTAAAACTTTGCCATGTTCTTCCAGATAATTTTCTTTTCATATAAATCATATATTCATTCTAGATTTTGTCTTGTGGCAATACAAAAATATGTACATATACAGACTTTTAATTTTTACTCATGTGTAAAAAAATTTCAGACAGAATATGAAAACAATCACCATTCTTATAACACTAAGAACTATTAACTGTCAGAATTATGTCATTCCTTATGTATAATTCACATTTTTGTAATTAACCATTAACATTTCAGTTAGAAAAACTAGAGGCAAATGCATATACCTTTGTAAATAGGCAGTTAGTTGATGTTTATAGAAAAATGACATAATTTTAAATATCAATTTAAAAGACTACAAAACACTGCCATAGCAGTATATTGTTTTCAGTATTTGAATTACATTCATGTTGCACTAATTGATATCCCTAGACTGCTAGCATCTAGATTGTCTGGTTTACCTGTAAGCAATTAATTTGCATATCAGGAAGATCTGTATAAATCTGGGGACAGCATCTTTCATTCATTTCTCTGTTTTATAACTATGACCCATCAAACTAGATAGCACTCTGAAGTACAGAAATGAGGAATATATAGTATACCATCTCTTTTAATGATGGGAAAAATGAAAAATCTAAAATCATAGAGGTATCCGGGAGACTTCAAATTATCTGTTCATAATCTTTTCTAATATATATAACCAAATGTATGCCTTTCCATTAATTTTCTACTGAATGTTTAAAGAGAGGTCTGTTTATAATAAAATCCACTAGAAATGAGTATTTATGTTTCTTACTTCTAAATTTTCTTCGTAAAACTTGGTATTATTCTTTACCTCAAATGTGTTGGGTTTTGTTTTTGTTGTGTTTTTGGGTTTTTTTTGTACTTTCTCCCAAACACAGTTGGTATCATATAAGCAAAGTTATTTAATGATTTATAACATTAGAGATAAATTTTGATTTATACAAAAGATCTGTTCTTTAAAGGTCATATAAATCAAATTTCATAAAGAAAATACATTTGAGATGTTTAGTGGATAGTTTCCTGGGCATGAAGAATTACTGGCTTATAAGGATATTTTACTATTTATGTATGAGTTAGGTATTTAAACTGTAACATTTGTCTTCCAAAGAAAGTACTCCCTGGGTTGAAACATTTTCATTGCTAATCTTGTCTTTTATGTGTGCAGTAAGAATTACTAGCATATCTTTCATGGGATGTGGCACATTATTGATAATTACTGTGCTGTTTCTTCCTCCCCAGGCAAGTGGGTTACTGTCTAGTACCCAGAGCAAGGAGGCCAAAGGCAGGAGTCTTCTGATATTGATACCTAGTGGAGTAAGCCATAGTGACACATTGCTGCTATACCACATGAAAGCATCACTATTTATTTATTTTAGAGATGGTTATAGCAATATTAGATGAAGAAACATTTTTCTTAAAGCATTAGGAGAGTGGGGATTACACTTAACATTTTATAAAAATCTTCATCAGGATAATTGGAAGAAAAGATGCTCATAAACGAAGTGCCCCAATCTCTTTAATAAATTATACTTTCTCCTTGACTATTTAACCAATGCAAATGGACCCCCAAAATATTTTTGATTCTATCTGAATCTTCATAAGAAGATTTATATTTAAAAATACTAAAATCATATTTAACAATCACCTACATTAAATGTTTAGTTCATGGCTATAGTTTAATTAAATGATATCTATGTTTCACCAGTGGAAATATAGTGTACTAAATGCTCCATTAATTTTTTTCTCCTAATACCTTATAGTCGGCCATACCTGGTACAAGCCACATATACTCTTCTGATATTATTGATGAGTTGTTCATGACCTTTTGGTTGAGATTTGCGTGATACTGTTGTTTAAATAAAGAGTACTTAGTGGAATGTTTGTGACCACACCAGCTGAAGAGTAGGTATTATTCCTGGCCTTGGATCTGTAACCCAAGTTAATCATAATCACTTATAGAAGAAAACTGTTTTGCCATAGCAAGCAGTTTTGGGTTTTCTTTTCCCAAATGAGAGAAAATTGATGTAATGCTCTTTACATTGCTTTTTACAGAAAAGCGTAAGATCTGTTTACCTGGTTGAAATTCAAATTGTTTTATTATGGTGTCAATTCTTTGGTTTTGGCAGCACTTCTAAAGTGTCTATTCACAAAAAGACTCCCATAGTGAATGAATGCTAGTGTTGACACCACCTAACAAGCAGGGATTATGTGTTTACAGAAGAAGTAATATGATAGGTCAAGTATAAGAGGCACTTCTCAAGAGCACTTCAGCACATAATGAGTGACTGACTAGCAAGTGCGGAGCTGCCACTCTCCGGCTTCCAGTCCGTGTTGATGCCTGCCTCTCTTCTCCAAAGCTCTCTTGATCATGTTCAGCTGCTCTGTTCTCATGTGGGGAATAATAGTAGAGTAAAGCTGCTTTTCTGTCTCATTTTTCTTGCTAATTTACACATTCAAGCCATTTTTTTGTTTGCTACCCTTATTTGCTATTCCCTTTTGTCAAGGCACTGTTCTCTTTTCTGCCTCAGGCATAAGAACTAATTTGAGCTTCTATAATTACTTCATGTTTTACACCTGTCTGCATATCACGCACCCCCTTGTCTCTGTACTTAAGCTGTATATTTGCTTGCAGAAAAGCTAGTTTTCATATACAAGGACTCCTAAGTTTCTCCCCTCAGACTTCCTACAGAAGAAACACAATTAAACTGTTGCGATATCCTCAGCAATGCGGCTGACCTTTGCAGTTCATGAAGGACAAATGAACGCTGTCTGCTCAGACAGTTTGTGTTAAGACATTGTTGGGCAGAGAGCCTGAGCTTTGTTCCTCGTGAATGAGGCAATGGTTGTAGTCATTTTAAAATCATTAAGACTCTGAATGCACAGTCTCATTCTGCAGTGTTTGCTCTACAGCTGCTCTTCTGCTTTAATAGCAGCTTATTAAATTTGGGTCAAGCATACTCTGAAGAGTATCACAATGAAGAAACTGTTCTAAAAGTTACCTGTTTAAAAAAGGCAATTGATTAGATTTTTAACTTAAGTGACAGCTGCAATTCATTGCCTATTCTTTGTGATGTCCTGCAGCCCGAACAGCCTTTTGTAATTTGGGCTTCATTTTGTAAGAGCTTTCCTGAATAATCTAGGGTTGCTTTCCACTCGGAGCCTGCTTCAATCCAATTAGAAGTTTAACAAGGGTCAAATTAAGGAGACTTTACACTTCATGTTTGCATCATTAGCCGTAAGACTGTTATGTGAGCGCATGACTGTGTGTCAGGGAAGAGGGGAAAGGCTGCAGGATGGGACAGACACAAAGCTGTCATTCGCCATGTGGTGTGCCCCTTCGCTGATGGAGGCTCAGCAGGCTAGCAACAACATTTCCAGTTGTCTTTTGGGGTTGTTGCCTTGTCAAATCACCTGGTATATAGTTGTTTAGAGGTTACAGGTGCTAGCTCGGGCTGATAAAGAAAAGTGTGGTTTTTGCCTACTCTTTTCTTTTCTGGTACCCTATTGTGATTGGACAAATGACTGGGAAGACATGAAGTTGAAACCTCTTGAGCATTCATTATTTTTGATGAGATGACAAGTATCTGGGTTCATATTCTCACTCCTTGTGCTCTTTCCTGCTTCTTTTAAAAAAAAAATTGTTTATGCTGTAAAATGTTATCATAGGAAGGGCAAACTTATTTTCTTAGTGGAAAAGTTTGTTACAGGCCTTGCAAAGACCAGTCAACCTGACATTCAAGAAAACAAAGAGCCCATGATAGTATTTTCAGAATTGCATTACTTAGAACAGCATTTTGTTTCATTTTGTCCAGACCATCAAGTTGTATTTATGTTTGTTAATGTGCTTTAGGTATATTATGCCACTGTTTAAAGAAAATGACCTATTTCCAAAAAGAAAAGACGACAAAATTCTACTAATGAGCGCGTCCATGCGTGGGATATTGCTAGAGAACTGTTGCTGTGCCCCTTGAGCAAAGCTTTGTGCTGCTACATACAAAGTAAAGATTTATCTAAAAATAACACTTTCATTGTTCCTTTCTTACCTCCTCAACCCATTAATAGGTACTTTAGTATCATGAGAGTTTTCATAGTTTAATCCCCTTTCAAAAGCTTTTCAGAATAAAAGCTCTAAATGGTCCTCAGTATTAATTTGATGTGACTTCTGTACAATATGGTTTAAAACTCTCAGAAGCACATTTTTACCGCTTACCCTTTTTCATCAGAACTACGTGTGGAAAATACCCGCTAAATATTCAGTGGAGTCTCTAATGTGAGCCATTTTTGTTGCTTTCTAATAACATAGATTTCCTATTTAAAAAAATTATTGTCATTGTGATATAACTGTTAATCTTCAAGAATATTATTTTGGGTTCTCTATTCTTTTAAATGTAAATGTCTTCTTAGTATTGATATTTTTCAAAGCTGTATTTTTAGTCTCTGCTTTGTCAAGAATTAAGAGCCAATAATAAAGTCAGCCTGGTAGATAATAATCAGCCTTAGTTATATGCACTCAGTTACATCTTTGTTTGTATTTAGACCAATGTGGCTTTGAACACAAGAGCTTCCAGTACTAATAACCCACTTCACCTTTTTCATGTTCTTTGCTGCTTTTGAATAAACATCTATCTTTTAAAAAATTAACATATAGTAAATGTAATTCTTGCTTTCTAGAGATCTTTTAATAGTGAACCTACACATTCCATGTCAATTTCCATTCCCTCAATTTACTTGTACAACTAGAAAGCCTTTAACATGAGAGGGAAAAAAAGCTGATTACTTCTGTTAAATTTCAGATTTCTTCTCTGAATTTTAATGTTCATGTTTTCCAAGGGGAAGTGTGTGTGGGCACGCGCGCGTACATGTGAATATATACATGTGAACATCTTTCCAGAGTGAGAAAGCCATTCATTTACTTTAAATAATATTTTTGATGTACCTCTAGTTAAAGAGACTGCACCAGTGGAACAGTTGAGAGAGTTCAAACAATACCGCCCTGCCTGCTGGAGCTTAGGGAAATGGGAAGATAGACAGAAATCAAATAAGTACACAAGTCAGTGTAAACTTACAGCTGTGAGTGCGCTCTCATTAGGGAACGTGGTCTGGTCAGCAAGTTCAGGGACAGTTTCCTGAGCTAGTGATTTTGGGCTGACCTGTTGAAGACATCTTGCTATAAAAAAATCGTATGTATGTATTTTCTTTCTAAGAAACTGAAGATATTTCACATATGCTTTGGGCTCAACATTTACAAACATAATGAAACTTTGTACTGATAATATATTAAGTAAGAGAATATGTAGGAAAAGGCATCTGGAAAGAGACATAATTACAATTTCACAGGAACGTTTCAGGCTTAGGTTCATAGACAGGAAACAAGCTAGTGACTTCTAAACCTTTTTTTTCTTGGTTACATTTTCTCTGGGTTTTTTCTTTTCTTCCTTCCACAAAGTTTGTTCCGTGATTGATCTGCTTACCATGTGGAAGCAGATTGGAATCTTCCAGTGCTGACTCAACAGTATGCTGGAACCAGCTCCCCTGGGGGCCTGTGAGAGCTGCACACTTGGTGACATTACTTTGGTAGCCTGAAATCCGACATGGGGGGAGGATTTATACAACAGAAATTGATAAACCCCACAAATTAGCCTTACCACCCTTCCCCACCACCTCCGAGTGGTTTAGCAGCACACCCTTGGTTATGTCTGATATAGTACTTAGGATCTGGGCCTACAAATCGATTTGGAAAGAGAGTCTCTGAACTCTCACAGATTTCCTTCATTGCTCTATGGGAGCTGGGAATGGAAATTAGAAAACAAAGTTTGGTGTTATTTTTCTATTACTTTAAATTTTTTGAGCAAATAGAACAGTTAAAGTTTGGTTTCTCAGTGTACAAAGATTTAACTAATGATATCCTTTACCTTTTAAGATAGTAACTCTTCCTTGAGGGTTAAATAGTGATTCTGTTTTGTAAATGATTGTCTTTTGCATGTAAATGTTTACTGGTTTCCAATGTAATCACAGACATATAAATTTGTAATCACATGTAATCACATGTAATCACATGTAATCACAAATATAAATTTGAAGGTACGTTTTCAGACTACATACTAATGACCTTTATCAATCAGTCTTTATTTTGTTTCTTATAATGAGTCAAATTTTTGTTTATTCATTCATTGTCTTTTTCTGAATATAAAAGTAATACTCGGTAAATATTAAAATTTAGCCAATATACAATAGTACAAAAAATTGAAATTATACATACTCTAAAACCCAGAGATAAAAATTAACATTTCTAATACCATATATTTAATATATTTGTGCACATATAAACAGACATATTTTTATAGACCATAGTGTGTAGATTATTTTGTAACCTTTTTCACAAAATATAATATAGGCATATTTCTATATCAATAGTTATTGATCTATGTTATTCTTTTTAATGGCTACATAATATTTCAGTGTATGGATACAATATAATTTCCAATCACCTATAGTTAAACATTTTTTTACATTTCTTTCGCTATTTTAAATAACATATTTTTTGAGCACCCCTTTGTATACTTGTTCACCTATTTCCTTAAGATGCATTTCTAAAGTAGAATTGCTGGTATTGCACATTCATAGTTTATTTTATTTTGTTTTTGAGGCTTTTATCCAAACTGCTTTTCAAATTTCCCTCTACAAATTTTATACCAATATATACAGTAGCATATAAGACTATTTATGCCATTGTTCCTTTGTCAACATGGATATTATCATTATTACTTGTTTTTGTTAACCTGATTAACTGATTATCAAAACAGTTTTAATGAGTTTAATCAAAAGTCTTTATTTCTTACTTTATACCGTGTAAGTATAAAATTATCTTAGTATAGTAAAATGTTAATATATTGTCTGATTTTGATGGTTCCCTCAGAGAAAAGAACAAAAACTGATTTAAAATGTGCAAAATTTAAGTAATGAGAATACAGTTTCAGGTTAAAGAGCTTGTAAGATGTATATTATAATTATGCTAGCTAGGAAGAAGGCAACCAATATGAATATTCATTAACAGTTGGATGTAGAGATATTTCACATTCTTTATCTCCAATCATGAATGAATATTTGTTGTAGAAGAAGCGTTTTGGATTATAAGATCAGAATGTGGAACACCCCTACTATATATATTTATACACACACACACACACACACACGTATATAGTTCCCAGCTAATTGAATTTAAAAACAACAAAACAACCAAAAACACTATGCAATCCAAGCAAAGCATATCTGTAACAAAATTTGGCCTAAAGCCTGCCACCTTGCACAAAAGGTGCTGTGGCTTTCTTCCTGAGTAAAATAATACGCATCCTACTAGTTCTTAACCAAATCAGTTCCCCTTCCTTTCCCTGAAACTTCATAAAGCTTCAGATACTCTATCTCTCTCAAACGCGCGCACATACACACACACACACACACACACACACACACACTTTCCCTCCTAAATATAGCTATTCCAAAAATATTTGTCTAATGTTGCTGGAGCTAAATAGCACCAAGCTCTTTAGACTAAGCATACCCAATTTGGAGGTCGCCACAGTTCTGACCACTTGCTAGTGTCTCATACTCATTCCCACTTCACTCACTGACTTTGCCTCACTTTATCTGCAATTGTTAATTTTGAGTATGCAGAGAAAAAAGACAAAAATCTTTTCATTGATATGTTCATTTTTAAATGAGATGTTGCTTATTTTTCAATACTAAATATAAATTTTACTGTCATCTGAATATCATTTTTATCTCAGTAAATTACTGGTTTGTATTAATTTACTTTTAAAGTAAATCATAAAAGTAAATATATATATTATTTTAAACAATGTTGTAAGAAATCAGAATTCAAAACATTTGTAATAGTTACTTCCACAAAGAGACTATGCCGTCACCATGGTTTATATTTATGTGTATTATATGGAAAAATAAGGAGTTGAAGGGTAAATAATAAAACTGGAGTATTTAACAATGAAAACTAAGTGATTATACTTCCAGTTCAGAATTATTACTTATATTTCTCACTACCAATTCTCATACTCCAGAATACGTTGTTTTGGTATAATTAAAATTTTAGATTAACCACAGAGCCTACATAGTGAGCTAGTCTTTAAGCATCAAAGGTCAAAGGCCGTATTTCTGCCACTGAAATATTGGTTAGCTATTTCTCAGTCTAACTCAGACCCTCTATATGTATTATCAACTAAATTTTTTAAATGCTGGTTTCACCTAAATGTTTGGATTCATATGGACATGGTAAACAGGATTCCAAATAAGAGTATATGTTTTATTTAGACGCTAATATTTTTTAATTCAATTTAGTTTCAAATTTAAATAACTGAAAAGTTTTAGAAATCAAATTTTTATAATCATTTAATACCAGATCCATATTAATTCATCAAATTCTCTTATATATTTCTAATTTCATCTCTTAAATTTATGTCTGATTTATTATTATTTATCGCAGTCATTTAAATGCTAAGAAAGATTTTGTTAGATCTGTAAGTTTGCCTTATAAGGTTTTTGAAGTGGTTGAGAAATAAAATATATTAATTTAGCAAGAATAATTTGAAATTCTTGCAGAAAACTATGATATCAAGATACTACAGTTAAAACAACCCAGGTTTCTGAGTTAGCCAAACTTGAATATAAAGCCACTTAACCTTTTAGATTTCCAGTTTCCTCATCCAAAAACAGGGACTGTTAAGACCTTTACTCATTAGGACCTCATCAGACCTTTGGAAGGTTTAAGTAATATGTAAGGACTAGCAAATGCCTAGGACCCAATAATCTTTAGTTTTCTGCCCCTCACTTATTCCCTGCAACACAGTCAAAAGATAAATCCTAGGTAGATCACCTCATACATTTTTAGAGTTAGAATTTGTGATAAATTATTTTATTCCAATTCTTCAATACATATATATATATATATAAGGCCCTGAAATGACTTGTCACAAGTCATACAACTAGTTAGAAGAGCAGCCTAGCTCTTTAGATTCCTAGGTCAGTGTCCTTAACACTAATCCATTTGTCAAATTATAAAACCACTGGCACAGAGGGGAGGAGGGGTGGCAGGGGCAATATATGTAACCCCAACAATATTTGTACCCCCATAATATAATGAAATAAAAGGAGGGGGAAAAAAACACTGCCATGGAGTTAGAAGGAACTTTGTAAGTCATCTTGTCTAATTGCATATTGCAGGACTCCTTTCTTGAACATCCCTTTTAATATCCGTCCATCCATTTTGAATGTTTGCGGCAATAAGGATCTTCTAGCACCTTTTCCCCCTTAGAGCTATCTCCAGTGACTTCTTCCTTTGTCTCTTAAATCCACTCAATTTAGACTTTGCTTCCAACACTTCCCTGAAATTACTTTTACCAAAGTCACCAATGATCTCCATTTTGCAAAATCTGCAGTGCAGTCTTCATTCTATTTGCATAATTTATCATATCCTTACCCTGAGTCACCCTCTTGTCTCCCCTTCCAGTACACCATACTCCTGTTCTCCTACCTCTCTCACTTCTTTTCACTTTCCTTTGCCAAGTCCTCTTCTCCCAAACCACGTAACGTTTTATGCCCCAAAGCTCAGTTCTTGGACCTTGTTTTCTTTTTACAATTATTCCTTTGGTAATCTCATTCAGTCTCGTGGCTTTAAATATCATCTATATACTGAAAACTCCAAAATTTATATTTCTAGCCTGAATCTCTTTCTAGAGCTTCAGGCTCTTACATTCAAATGCCTACTTGGCATTTCTATTTGAGTGTCTAATAGATAAATCAGACTTACTGTATCCAATTCTGAACTCCTATTTTCCTTTTCTTTTGCCCTCCCAAACCACTCCCACCCTAGAAATTACACAGTCATTCTTATCAAAGTTCCTTGCAATGGTTCCTATCAATCCAACAATTAATGTCAAAACCTTGGACTAATCCTTGACTCCTCTCTCTGTCATACCTCATGCCTTTGTCCCTTAGCAAATCATATCACCTCTACTTCAAAACATATCCATAATTTTGCCACTTCTTACTATTTCTACAGATACACATGGGCCAGCCACTTTTGGGTATTCTTTAATTTTAAATGCACTTCTCACAGTGTAATACTCAGAAATGTCATGATTTAACATACCTCAATAGAATTGCTATATCCTTTTTCCATCATAATAATTCAACCTAGGATTGCAAGGACAATTTTAATAGTTACATTACAGTGTTAACTAGAGTCAACTAAAACTCCAATATCTCTTTCTAGATTAGTTGTTGCTCAATAGGTGTGCCCATATAAGATAACTAAGTTACAGTCACATGTTGAGGACCTACATACAAAACTTTTTTTCATTATTACTACAACCTTCAAGATAGGTATTATGATCTCAATTGGTAGATGAGAAAATAGAGACTCAGAAAAGTAAAGTAATTTGCTCAAGATCACAGAGCTAAAAATTAATGACAGTAGAATTCAGACCTGTCTATAGCCCATTCTTGGACCACTACCTATGGAAACCTGGAGTTGTGAAAAAACATGATACATTCAAGAATTTGAAAGATGTTCAAAATACTGAGAGTGTGTGCAGGGCAGGATGCTACCAAGTTTCAGAATAAAAAGGATAGTGCCCAGTTTTGAGGGAGATTATAAATGTATTTGAGGAGTTTACATTTGACTGCCAAACATTGGGAAGGGGAAGCTGTTAAAGCATTTCAAGCAGAGTTACTTTTCTAATTAAAAATTACCCTGACATTAGTAGGAAGAACAAATTGGATGACAACAATGCTGAAAGAGTTTTTGGTTGATGGATTTGATAGATTTCAGGAGTAAAGTGACTAGAGCTTGGGAACTGATTGGATCCGGGAGGTGAGAAAAAGGATGACTCCCACATTTCTGGCCCGGCGGTTGATGACATTCTCTGAGAGTGAGCTTTGGAGGCATTTAACATTGGATGGGTCGAGACAATGCAAGAACTTTACTGTTAGAATTAGTAAAAGGTGCACATTTATGTGGTAACGCTGAAAGGACATGTCCTTTTGCTATAGGCTCAGGGGAGTGGAAATCTCAGATCCAGGTAATTCTGTGAGACATCAGAATATGGTGGTAACTGAAGACATGGAACGGGATAAGCTGAATGGAGGATTGTTCTGAGAGCCCCTAGCTAAACTGGAGTTCTGCCACCAGAGCAGCTAGCAACCTTTCTCCAATGGGAAATGAAGGGGAGCTGGATGTGATACTTATAGTGTGCCTTTCAGAGCATGCTACTTTTACCTAGCAGACAGCCTAATGCCTAGTTATCTGACCTGCCACTAGGGAATCCTCACAAGGGAAACAGTTTATACTGGCACATGCTCTTGTGACTCTTGTGGCTCTTGTGTGACCCATGTCCAGTTTATACCTGCCTGACTATCGCTCTGGGGCTGGAAACCCAACTTTGAATTCTTCCCAGCATCCTAGAGAAAACCCAGCCTGGGGCAGCTCATGATTCTTTGGATGGAAGGCAAAAATTCAATACACCACCACAATAGGACATACGTTCAGGGATTTATTACTAACAGATTCTGGGGCAAGGAGGGCACGAGTCAAGAGGGCAGTCCTCTGTTCCTGGGTCACATGAGGCAGCAATGAAGAGTTGGGAGAGAGAGAGAGACAGATAGATCGACATAGTGGCAACCAGCAGTATATATAAGGGAGTAAGGGTTAGTTTAAGTTCATGAGCAAATGCCTGAATGGTCCATTCAAAGGAAATGGTGGGAAAACTGGGAGCCCAGTCTACTAGGTCAGAGAATGGCCTCTGAGTTCTTAGATTTGACCAGCAGCATGAGCCATTTGGGTGTGGTGTTGTACTTTGAATGCTTTTGCTGTCTCATTCCCTGTTACAAGGATGCCAGTCTTTTAAAGACAGAAAAGAGGTGTTTACAAAGAGCATTTAAGGGATAAATAGAGAGCTAGTGAAAAAAAAATCAGGAGAGTGGTAGTGGAAGTCAAGAAAAGAGTTTCAAGAAGGATGACTGGTCAACAGTGCCAAATCCAAAGGGGTCAGCTAGATTGGAACTGAAAATGTTCATTAAATTATAATAAGGAGATAATCAGTCACTATGGAGTTATTTCAGCAAATTTTGAAGGTCTTCATGACATCATGTATTTTTATTTTCAAGCTGAAGAGAAGACTTCATTCAAATTTATTAAATTTCATCTTGAAGCCTTCAAACTATCTTCAATCTCATGACTTTGGGTGTCAAAAATCCAACCTAAACATGGAATTCTATTGGGGATTTTTCCCTTTTAGCACTCAAATATTTGTTATTTATTCTAAGCATACTTTTGAAAACATTTAAAGTAAGTTTACACCAGATGTGACTCCAGATTTTCTATGTAGAGGAGATTAAGATTGTGAGGTCAAAGGGGAGTTGAAAGCTCAATCCGTGAGATTTGTCTTAAAGCTATGTGTTTCATGCCCTGTGACAGAGATCAATAAAGACAGCAATGTGTTCTGGAGAAGTTTTTATTCACAAATTAAATAAGTCTAAGGAAGTACATATGTAACCTCACACAACCACTCCTTCTCCTGTCATGCTCAACGTGCTTATGCATTTATGTAGCACCCATGGCGTGCAAATAGTATAAATACTTCCATGTCCATTTCATATTCTGACTTATTTTTTCAACTCTGTTGTCCCTACCTATCCAGATAGAAGTCATCCTCCTTGGAGTGTAAATATTAACACTGAGGGTCTGCCATGTGCCATGCCCCCTACTCCAGGGTGTGTGGGAATGATGTTTAGCCAGTGTGAGTACTAAGTTTTGTGCAGTGTCACATGTGACTGTTATTTGATGCTGAGAAAAAGAAACTAATAAAAATGAAGCAAGATAAAAGAGGGAAGAAGGAAGCATTCACTGAATGTGTACTAGGTGCCCAACATTACACTAGAAACATCGATGTATAGTATCTCATTTAGTCCTTACAACTTTGTTAGCTACTCATGTTACAGTTGCGAAAACTGGGGCTTGGGAAGGTCCAGTAAGACTAGTTACTTACCTAAAAGGTATATAAGAAGTAAGAAATAAAGCTGGGATCCCAGCCCTCAAAGCCTTATTAAGATGCAGGACTCTTGCCCCCACACATTATGCCATCTTTCTGGAAAGTTAGTTTTCCTCATTTTTAAATCTCAGTCCCATTAGGTTTTCTTAATGGATTTTCACATAACATAGTAATAAGTGAAAAACAGTAAAATAATAAAATACAATGGATTATATATGCACAGTTCAAGTTTGCTATTGAGGGAAATGTGTGTTTCTTTTGAAATAATTGTGGTTAGTTTAAATATCAGCAATCCCAGGTAAGTACTCAAAAACTTGATGCCTCTCTGAAAGTCATTATTAATATTGAGATGTATTTATTTATACAGTCAACCTGCAATTGTCAGTGATTACAGCATGGAAGGTACTGTTCAAATTGCTGTGGAATATCTATACTATTCTTTGCTTAAAATGACTAGAATTTAAAGAATTTTAACCACATAGGACTTTTAAAATATTGTATTTATTGATGATTATCAGGTTATAATAGTTTTCTCTAATTATGTCTCAGGACCCTTAAATACTTTAAGTTGACTTAAACCTACAGTGAAATATTAATTACAGAAGCTATTTACAGATTTTACAAGCAAGAAGCACATTTGACAGCAAAAGAAAAAATATTTAATCAGCATAATAATTATTGGATTTGATATCCATGCGTACAGAATCTTTAAACACTCATCAGAAATTGATTGCAATGTATATATTCATAATATTCTAGTGCAATTGAATGTCTCTGTATACATGCACTTGGCAATGGTAATCAAATATATTGTCATTTGTAAGGCAACATTAAAGTGTATCAAACTGCCTATTTTAATACACTCTTGAAAGAAGTTATATCATTTTTTAATTTTGTAACTTCTACATATAGATACTCTAGGTTATTTCATACTTTGCCATTTGAAATATATGAAAAGTTATATATTATGTATTGTTAATATAGCAATTATCTACTTCAGTTGTCTGAGAGTACTGTTTACCAATAATTACTCTAGAAGGGTGACTAAAACGTGTAGTTTGAAATGGCATCACCTGTGAATCCCTTTATTGAAAGTTTTTTTAATACCAAGTGTAGACATTTTGATATTTATAATTGTCTCTACTTTGCTGTTTGTTTGAAGAATTTTATGGTTATTAGCTGTGGAGTGAAAATTTGGAGATCTATTTCCTCTCATCCTGTGCATTAGAGAGGACCCAGACTTGTTTTCCCAAACAAATCTTAGCCCTGCTCCTGGTTACCCATAGCAGAAATGGAACGGTTTTCTCTTCAGGAAGGCATTTTAAAATCTCAATTTCCAAAAAAGCTTGTCAGACTCATCTTGAACTGTCAGTGAAAGCTCATGGTTTTGCTTTTAGTTTCTAACACACATTAGTTGCACTACAGATACATGACAGGAAGCAAAATTTTAAACACACAGCTGCCCAGTATCAAATAAAATCTTGGCTGAGTGAAACAGTATTTATAGAGGATCACCTGAAAGTTGAGGAGTCCGTCTTATTCCTAAATAGTCTATAGTCCTGGATTAAACCTGATTAGCAGAACCTATGCATCTGGACCATCATGTTGGCCACTGTTCTGGTTAAGTTTCTTGGTTACACGGAATAGGCCTTATTCAAGCTACCTCAACAAATAGAAGCTTTATTGTAAGGACATAGGTATATATGTTCTGGACTTTAAAAACTAAAGAACCAAATCAACCCTAAGGACCGCCTGCTCTCTCTGTCCCTCTTTCCTAAACTTCTCTGTATGCTCATCTCTAATGTTCTTTTCTTCTCTGTCAGCAGATAAGCTTCAGTCCCCTCATATTTTCAGTTTGTCCAACTGCTATCTTGGCTCCCCTGGCCTCTCACTACATCATAGCATTTCGGCTTCAGTTCCTACTGCCAACTACACAGTTCTTTCTGCATTTCCTATTCCCAGTTCTCTACAGAGAGAATCTGACTCACTCAGCTCACACTCTCGAGCCAGGCCAAACCACAGACTCTTGGCAACCTCTGGACAGGCTGCCTTGATTCAGCCTAGGGGAGGGACCCTGTGGTCCTCAGGGGTACCCCCCTTCCACAGAGACTGTGGATGAGCCTGTTTCTGTCAGAAGGCAGGCGAGGGCTCTCTTGCACTACCTCTCTGTAGGATTGATTGTTCTAAGTTGTGCTTTGGAAAATGCTATTATATTTAATACGTAAGCCTTGAAACTCAGCATAACGATATTGTTGAAGACATTATTAATTATACTATGCCCTTTTTGAAAACCCCTGACATAAATATATTTCTAGTTTTAGTATTAGGAATAATTGTGCAATTTTTCCTGAACTGTTGTTTTTTGTTTTTGTTTTTTATCTTATTACTTGGTAGTACAATTATTACTTCTTTTTCAACATTGCCTGTTGGGAGTTCACAAATTTGTGGCCTAAACACAAGAAGTTTAAATGACTGTATGGTATGCTTTTTTATTTTTATTATCAGCCTTACACCTGGTTTCATTTTCGTTTGACCTTGTTTTTTCATATATTTCTAATTTGAATTATATTTTATATATTCCTATAAGCCACTTTACATCTTTTCAGAAGCAAGGTCTAGATATAAATAATATATATTATAAAACATTCAGGGACATATTAAAGGTTCCAGCTAGTTTTTAGTTAACTAATGTGAGATAATTTTAAAGAAATGGACGAATACTTTGAAAATATTAATGTTACATTTTTCTAAATTTATGTAATTTTAAATCATCCAGCTACTTTTTTAAAAACATAAAAATCCCATTGGGCTTAGAAATATCTTTCAAAATAAAATTTGAGATTAGAAAAGATTTTATTTCACACTAATCATTTTTTGACATAACTATTTGTAACATCCTTGTCATGGAGAAGTTAATATGTAATAAAATTAATATACATTTTAAATTGTTTTCACATAAATTGTGTTTCTAAACAGCAGCCTTCTACCCATCTAACAATAACATACTCCTAAAATTATTTATTTTTCCCCCAGACTCTACTTCTTGGCTACTCCTTTAAAAGAAAAGAAAGAAACTGACATCAATTTTATATAAAAGAAGCCCTTGAGGTGGAAAGTTAGCGAAGGCTGCATGGGTTTATAGCAGACAAAATGTCGCTTACATTTTGCTGCTCAGTAGTTTGATATACTCATTTGCTGATGTGAAATGACGAGGGCTTACAAAACAGGGTTTTGTTTTTTAGCTGCCTGTAGACCTAGTGGGGCCTAACAGAACCCAGTCAGCAGGTCATTAACTCTGGAGAAAACAGCTTGCATTAATATGCTCTAATCCGGTATAATTAGTCAAATTACTGCACGCCGACCAGCTTGTCATGTGTTGTCAGACTTGGCATGCACGCTGGGTTGCCTGGGTCCCTCTGGAATGCCACCCTCAATCAGGGAAAACTGCTCATTTGTAGTGGTCTTGAACTCTTGATGGAAAAGCCTGCAAAAACAGTGGTCAGAGAGGAACTTTTATTAATAACCTTTGAGTTAAAATATTTTTTCACCAAAAAATAATTTAGTAGTATTGTGATTGAAATAGAATCTTTTAATTTCTACTGTTTTCTGTACCTATGTAATACTCTAAGAGAAATTAACAAAATGAACAAAAAACAGATCTAAAATAATTGCCAGTTGATCATCTGTGTCTCCAGTATGTGGAAGTGTGTGTTTGTGTTTGTGTATGTGTGGGTCTTTTTCTAGTAGGGTAAGAGGTTATTAAACTCTAAAAGGGCCACATTAGCATAAATTTACAAGAGCTCTTGTTCTGGAGGCATGATAAAAACCCGTGTTACCTTTGCATTAACACTGAATTGCTTGTTGTGCTTTTGGCAATGACAGATAAGTCAGTGTAATTCCCCACTGCAACAGAAATGATGCTCCAGATTCCAAACGCATCCTGAAGATGTCACTGACAATAATCTTCAAAGAACGGCCAGTGAAAGTGGGCTGTATGTTTGTAGGATGATATACTGCAAATGACAGGAAGAATTATGTGAGTGAAGACGAATCTGTAACATATTATTAAGCAATTTCACGAGAATAACAGGGATAAAAGGATAATGGATGAGGGTGTCATTATTACCTTCATGTAGAGGGAAAGCTAAAGCAAAGGTAGAGAGACAAGATTAATTGAGGAAGGGTGAAGCATTCATTGCTCATCAGCTCTTTTGTACTCTTTGCTCCTGAAATTCCAGACTAGGGGAAAAAAGGTGGTCAGAGCTGCATTTTAATGCATCTGGCAAGGAGTAGAAAACTGACAAGGCACTTTTTAGTCACCTCCTTTTTTTATCAAAAAGCACATGACTGTTACCTTTTGACTATTCCAAAGTCACAGCAAAGATCCAGCAGAATGTTTAGTTGTGTGCATAGCAGCTTTCATTATTAGTTATTCATTTAAAAACCAAAATTACAAAATTTCAAAATGCAATTTTCCAGGCATCATCAAAATAATTGCTCTTTTAAAGTTAACGAATCACATTCAGTGATGAAACATTTCATCCATTATATTATTATTTTGATTATTCTGAGATCATTAGGTCAAAGAGGCAATATATTTTATAATCAGTTTTGACTCTTCTTTCCATTTTCTAAGCACATTTTCCTTTCATGTAGTAGCTGGCTTTTTTTAGATAATAGTAAATATATTTCCCCTTCATTAAATGAAGGGTATGAGTAATTAAAAGTTTAAAATGCTAAAGTCTTCATTTTTATATATTTTCCTTTATTACCTGTTTCTTAAAACTTCTCACTTGGCCAATTATTCCAAAGCACATATTATATGACACACAATAAGATGCAATTATAGCAACCTCTGCCCTTTTGTTTGCAGAATAGTAACACAGGTGTTTTGCTGAAATCTAAGAAACCTTTTGGGACATGATTCCCTTCTGATTGTAATTTACTTCTGATATAGAATTAACCTTAAATGTTGCAGAAACTTTAAAAATACATGTTTCTAGGTGCTAGGCCGGTAGGAAAATCACACGATCAAATTACAAGCATACATATGAACCTAATGGAAATGGTCAGACTCAAAGATTATTTTGGGAACAAGAAGCCTACATTTCATCCTTCTCTACATAGCGGGTCCGTATATTCAGGTGTCAGTAAGAATTGAGAATCCTGCAAGTTTGATATCCAGATAACAACCAAGAGTTTAATGTGTACATACATATACAGATGTGCATAGCAATAATGTTATTAAATGATACATGTATATACCACCTGGTTATGCTGTCTTTTCATTGTATAATAATTTGCATACTGTCTTTCTGTATACCTATCATATTTGATCCTTAATAGTCATTTGTTGCTGAACAAAACTAGAATTCCTATTTCAGTTCTATAAAGTTCTATTTCAGTTCAGAAAACTAAATGAGTTTACCTAATTAACTTCATAGTAATAGATACTTCTAAGAATAAAACCATCTTCAGACACCTCATCCAATGTACTTTCCATTTGCTATTTGATTTTTTAATTTGTTATTCATGCCACATTCTGTTTTTTTATATTTTACTAGTTTTGGTATACGTCTTATTAATTATCTTAAATGTTTCTTCACTAAAGGAGCATCTTCTGCCTTATGTTTTATGTAGAGTAAAGAAAAAGAAACTAACAGTTTCCAAGTACTTAATATGTACCAGACACTATACTAGGCACTTTGTATGTATTATTTAATTTAATATCTACAACAGCTATAGGTGAGTTAGATATCATTGTCATCACGTTACCCAAAGAGGTAACACATTCAGAGGTGTCAAATCATTTGTCCAAGCTCACAACTAGGAAGTGTCAGGGATTCAGATCTAAGTTTTGCTGGCTCCAAAGCTCATTTTCTTTCAAACACTACATACCCCTTTACTCTTGGCTGTATTATGTCTTACATATGCAGTCAGAATTATACTGTCTTTTTACATCTGTCCTGTATTTTAGATCTCCAAATGTCTAAATTCAGTGGCCTTTTTCTCTCCTCATATTCCTTGATTTCTTCGCAGCATTAGACACTGAACTTTGGAAATCCTAAACATGCTTTCCCACTATCTTTAAGTCTCGTTCACTGGCTGCTCTGCCTCTGTCGCACCCTCAGTATAGATTGTCCAATCCCCAAAAATGTGTTCTTTCCATCATCCCAATTCTCTACTATGGACATCTAATCTCTTTCCATGCTTTAAACTTTCACTATATACAGATAATGCCAAAGATCTCCTCATCCTATCTTCCCTCTACAGCTCTGTATTCTTAGCTGCCTACTCTGCTGAATAGCCTCTCAGTGTGCTTTGCTTGCCTCAAACCAAACATAATTTTCCGGGTTTCCTCTTCACGTCCCAGTTTTGAAAGATGCTGTTATTCTAATCTCCCAGGCCTTATTGCCAATTTGAATTATTTGGAAATTATTTAAACCAACATGAAAAGCCTCTCCCCATTGGAGTCCATCCTCCGTCCCTTCTCCATCTTCTATAGGTCAGCCATCCTTCAAGGCCCATGTTAGATGCCATCTTTAATAGGATGCCCTCCCCAGACCAATCAAATGTATGTATTTTTCTCTTCCTTGAATCTCCAAACACTTAATTTGTACCTTTTGTTTTGTAGTCTGTCTTATTGTTTTGATAGTGTCATCTAACTTCTTTAGACAGGAAACAGCTTGAGGGCAGGAACCATTGTATCTTACACATATATTACTTGGAACAGCCTAACAAATTACTCAATACATGTTTGTTGAATTGAATTAAATCAAATTCTTTAACAATCTCAATCAAATATTTTTAAAATATTATTTTTTCCTATACATGAAAAAGCTTTGACTTTCTTATGTTAAGATTTAATATTAACCTCTTGATTATTTATATATATTATAATTTATTATCATTATAGTTACCATATCTTGGGCATGCACCTCCCTTGTGCCTTTGGTGGACCAGGCACTTCGTTAATCCTGGGTATGCAGAATTTTTTAAGCCTGCTAACAGTCCTTTACAATTATTTTTATGATATATGGAGATAATGGAAAAGAGAAATCTAGAACATTTTATTATATATTTAGATATATCAAAATCTTTATTAAATCCTTACACCAACCCTAAAATGTAGGTATTGTTTATCTCCATTTTACAAGAGTGGAAACAGACTCTGAGAGTCAAAGTATTTGTACCAAGTCACAAAAGCAGTGAAGTGATGGAGCCAGAAATGGAACTGAAGTTTATTCAGTGCCAGCGTCCACGCTGTCCCACTGTGCCACATGACCCTACATGTCCCTGTTCTAGCAAATGGATGTTACATGACGGGAATTCTTGACTGGGACTCATGTGTTTATCCATTTGCCTCAACTCAGAGAAGGTAGGAAGCATTAGCCATGATGATGCCACATGATGTGTACAGCAGTATTTATTTATGAATGTTACAGAAAGCATACCCCTCACAGTTTTATGAAAGGAGTGAAAATAATTTACTACTTATATGCACAAATGCCCAGTCAGGGTGAGCACACATGGTTGCCCTGCTTGGTAGACTAGTCACACGATTCCAACTATGGATATAATTTGGGTCAGAGAGAATGTTTTCTGCATCCCACTAAGCATTTGGACGAGGTGGTAGGATGGATGTGTGGGATCCTCATAGAGGCTGATGCTTTCCACTGCACATGCTGCCACTTAGATGACAATAAGAGAGAAATTCTTAAGCCATCATAAGCTTGATAAGTCCAAATCAAGCATAGAAGGTGGCAAACGAAGCAGAATTAGCTCACCTTTGTAAATTTTAGCAAATTTTGATGCTTCATTGTGAAGGGGAGAAGTAAGCCAACATGAACAGACTGACCAACACAATTTTACTTAGCCTTACAGTCTTTCAAACTGCTTGTTATACCTACATTTCTTTTAGTTTTTCTGTGTCTTTTTTTATTCCAAACTTCCGTTATCTATCAACCCTTTTTATGTCTTCCCTTCACGTAAGCTGTTTTTAAATGTTATCTTTGTTTTGGGGAAAAGTAGAAATTTTTTCTCCTGGTCTCACATAACCCAAATTTCAAAATTCAACTCCACTAGATCATACTTCTTAGTTTCAGATAATGTTAGGATTTTAGTTTTATTCAATTGCTTGCATTTCTTAGATTATTCTAATTTTATATTTCAACTTGTAAACTTTTAAATGTGTGATCATTTAAGTCCCTTAACTGTTGCCCAGGCTGGAGTGCAGTGGCATCATCATAGTTCACTGCAAGGTCAAATTCCTGATCTAAAGCCATCCTCCTGCCTCAACCTCCCGAGTAGCTGGGACTATAGTCGCATGCCACCATACCCAGCCAATTTTTGTATTTTTTGTAGAAATGGGGTCTTCGTGTGTTGTTCAGGCTGGTCTCAAACTCTTGGCCTCAAGTGATCCTCCAGCCTTGGCCTTTCAAACTGCTGGGATTATAGGTGTGAGGCATAGCACTCAACCAAAAATTTTTTATTTATACTTAATAAGTATACCTATTTATTGGACACATATTTTAATACAAGCATACAATGTGTAATGATCAAATCAGAGTATTTAGGATATCCATCACTTCAAACAGTTATCAATTCTTTGTGTTGGGAACATTTCAGATGTTCTCTTCTAGCTATTTTGAAATATACAAAATATATTATTGTTATCTATAGTCACCCTGCTGTGCTATTGAAGACTAGAACTTATTCCTTCTATTTAACTGTTATGTTTGTACCCTTTAACCAACCTCTCTGTATCTTACCCACCCACCTTCCCAGCCTCTGGTAAACTATTGTTCTATTCTCTACCTCCAGGAGATAACTTTTGTAGCTCTCACATATGAATGAGAATATACAATATTTTTGTCTTTCTATGCCTGGATTTGAACAGCATAATTTAACCTTGTGATTTGATTAGGTGGAAGTCAAACCTAAGATGCCTACTTTCCTAATATCAATATAATCACCATGTATAATAATACTTCAGTGAAAAAAAAACACATCAGGCTCTACTCTTGGGATGAGGCAACCATGCCTGTCCCCATATCAGTGAGATTGGAACATTTCTTCCCCTTAGCACCAGTGCACTGAGGACAGGAGTTTTTATAGGATGAGGGACTAGAGAGAGGTGTGCTGGTAGGGATTTGAGTGAGGGGTAAGTTAGGATGTTTGGGGTTATGAAAGCACAGTGCCAAGGAATCTAGGACATCCTGCCAAAGAAACTCTCAGGGACACCAACCAAATCACCAATTCTTTTGCCAGCATCAGGAACTGGTTCCCCAATCTCCCTCCTCCAATACTATTACAGATTACTTTCACCCCAAGTTTCTTTCTTTTTGATTCCACGTGGGGAAAGAACCTGGTCTTCTAGCTTCTTACAACTGTCTTCTTCCTTAAACCCTTACGTTCCCTCAAACTTCCACTGGAAGATTCTAAGCATTTATATTTCTTCAATTTGAGAGATTGTTCTTGAAACTCATGATTTATTTGTGACAGATTTTATTTTTTCCTGACAGATTTTTACTGATGAGGAAACTTTTGTTGAGGAAAGATCCTTTTATTTATGTCCTCACATCTCCACCTTGTCCATAGAGAAGAACCTGCTGCTCAAGTTTTGTTGTTCTTCCCATGGGAAGGAAATTGCTACTCTGATTTTCTAGAGTCTGAAGTATTCATGGGGCCATAAAAATTTACTCTTGGTAGGGTCAGTGTCACGTTAATTTTTCAGTACTCCCATGAGGTTAGCACACCTGGACAGAACCTGATCCTCCAAGGTAGGCTAGCCAACCTGTTTTCTTCATTTTATTCTGCAAAGTCAGTAAGTTGAATAGGTCCCTCTGGGAGCCCAGCCAGATTTTTCCACACAGGGTTAACCAAGTACGATAGCCAGAGATCTCTTGTCATGCTGGGTGGCGGTGACCTTGTTCTGGCTTCAAATCCACATCAAATTCATTGATCCAGGTCTTGCCAGAATAGCCTTGAGGTGAGAGAGGATAATATCAGCTATCGATTATTTTTTAAAAGTTCTTAGTTTTTCATCTGGTTATTATTCCTGTTGTACATTTTCTTAGTCAAACACTCTGCAAGAAAAGGAAGAATATGGTAGGATTTAAGCATTAAAATTCCACCCACAAGTCCTAGTCCTGATTCATTATCACAAGTATGAACTTTCAGGTATTATTTGGTTGCAAGAAATAGAACTCAAGGTAGCTTAATTTAAAATATCGTTTAGTTTTAGCAATTAAGTGTAGTTCATGGTATCCAGTGACATGAGGAGAGACTAGAACTGAAGATTGGAGACCATATGTCTAGGTTTCTCCCTTTCTAGGCCACGTGGTCTCCTGTGTCTGCTTCAGCTTCTGTGTTGTTTCTCTTCACAGATGAGATTTCCCTGAATCTCCCTGCTCAAAACCCCTAAGTAGTCACTGCAACTCACTATAATTCGTTGCTGCTCCATTACCAATGAAAGTTCCAATCTCAAATTGCAAGGAGAGGGCATTTGATTAGTTAGCCTCTGCAGTCAGCTGTGGCTAGGGAGAAGGAGGGCTACACCTCTGAGAGTATGGGGAAACTTCTCTGAGAAAAGGGGTCTGGATGGGACCTACACTCCAAAAACAAGTCTCTCCTTTAGCAGTTTTGGCACTTCCTTTCCTCAGTAGACTATTCGGGAAGAAAGAAGGAATGCCAAACCCAGCCTGGAGGATGGTGAGAGGTTTCTCGAAGATGAACCAGTCCACAGTCAGTCAGTCAGAGGGGAGCAGGACATCCCGTACTAATGGGAGGAGCAATGGGTGCAAAAGCACAGGGCGGAGAAATGCACGGGGCTCCTGAGAACAGCAGGGATTCCAGGGGTGTGGGGCAGCGGCCTGAGGAGAGCCCAGACCTGGACGCTGATGTCGGCAGCAGCAGGGCTATGGGATGCCAGATTGGAGTCAGATATTTACTAAGGATTTGTCTTTTTTATCTTTTCTAAGAACCAGTTTTTAGACTTTTTAAATTTTCACTTTTTAATTTTCTAATGGGACATCCTGCAAAAGAAACTCTCAGGGACACCAACCAAACCACCAATTCTTTTGTTTTCATTTTAGCTATATTTCCTTCATTCTGCCTTTTTCCTTTGATATCTTTTCCTGTTCTTTATATTGGCATTCTATTTTCATCATATTCCCTGGTAAGATTCTAATATTTCATCCTAAATGCTCTGTTGCTGTGTTCATTCTGAAGAGAATGACCTTGACCCAGATGAATCTAGTTGGTAAGGATGTCTTTGGTAATAGGGTCTTTCTTTGAGGCATTGGAAAGAGGAAAAGATAGAGTCTCACATTGCCCCCTGTAGGTTCTATACCACACATTGCCCAGCCAATTCAGAATCCATGAGGAGCTGTGCTATATAGATTTAAGAAAGAAAAAGATTCTTTCTTGCTGTTTGAATATGTTCCAAAGGAGTATGTCAAATCCTTTGGATACGTTCCAAAGGAACAAGTCAGCAATGAACAATGTGGTCTGAGTGAGGAAGGGAGTTCACCAAGTGCCTCCCAAGCCCTTCCAGTCTCTCGTTACTCACATTCTCCCACTGCACCAGGTACTTTACTAGAGTAACTCTACTTTAGTAGAGTTTTCTATAAATTCCACTTCATCATACTATCTTCAACAAATTACCTCCATAGATTATTTATTCCAGTTCAAATAAGTTCTATATCAAATTCTGTGTCTTTGAACATTGATACTATTTTTAAATCCCCTGATGTCAGATGGTTTGTCATACTTAACCAGCAAACCCAATAAAGCTAAACATTTTCGAAGGAAAAGACAAATGCTATAATACACCACTCAGATTTTATTTTATATTATTAAAAGTAACATTAATTGGTATATGTGGACATAAATTTTTATAATTAAGCTTTATATATCATAGATAAGTTATAAAACAATTCTTTTCTGAATTAAGGTTTGTTTATGCAATGCTAAACAGTCGGAATGGCAGACACTTATGTGGATGTTCCTAATCAGCACACAAGGTCTTTTGAGAACAGAATGTCCAGATGAATGATGTAGGAGGCTTTTATCTAGATAGTCAGTGTGGTAAAGGTAGGGCACAGTGTATTCTGAACCCTAATGTGTACCCTATTTTTCTTAACTTAGAGAACTAAATTGATATCATTATTTACAAGTATTCTGAGTAACAAAATTTATTAATTCTTAATTTTTTTAAATGCCTCATCATGTTTCAGAAAACATTTAAAGCAAGTTAATATATATCAGAAATGAGTTATCTTGTTACTATCAAAGGCTATTAAATGTCATTGCTTAATATATTTACTTACTTTGCTTTAGTGTCTGGCCTATCAAACCATCTAATGGTTACCAAGATATACATTAAATGATTATAGAGATCAGTGGTAAATATTACTATATTAATAAAATAAACTGTAGAAAATTTGCCCATATTTCTGGAGAAGTGGATCCTATGTGGGTGCTCTGAGGCAGGATATTTGATGTCTTAGTCTGTTTGGTTTACTATAACAAAATACCTTAGACCAGGTCATTTATAAACAACAGAAATCTATTGCCCACAGTTCTAGACCTGGGAAGTCCAAGATCAAGGCACCAGCAGAGTTGGCATCTGGTAAGGGCTCTCTGCTTCATTCATGGCCCCTTGTTGCTGTGTCTTCATGTGGTAAAAGGGGAAAGGTACTCCCGCAAGCCTCTTCTATAAAGTCCCATTCATGGGCACAGAGCCCTCAGGACCTAATCATCTCCCAAAGGTGCTACCTCTTAATACCATCACCTTGCAGTTAGGTTTTAACATATGAATGGGGCACAAACATTCAGATCATAGATAGCACTTGAGTTCCAGCCAGTCTCAGCTCTGCCAGCATTCAGATTTTTGTGACCTAGATGAAATAAATTAACATCACTAAGTGTTTTCTTCTTCACTGCTAAAATGGGGATAAAAAAGTCCTACCCAGACTATCAAAAAGCGATTTTGTGATGCTTAAATAAAGTTGAATATTTGAAAAATACTTGATAGGCAGAGATAAATATTCATGTATTCAGTACTTTTAAGTTTTGTTAATATCTTAAACTATCTTATGAAATAGTCAAATGAATATAAAAAATCAAAGAATAACCCATGCCATGGACACAACCACTCAACTTTAATCTGTCATAAAATTTTGTCATATTTGTTTCTAGTCATGTTTACAAATAAAATGTTACAAATACAAGTTGTACCCCACCATGGTTCCATTCTGTTTCCTCTTACCCTAGAAACTCCACATTATTTTATGGCTGCGTTATCCTAATTTTCAGTTTTTCATACATCTAAAAATTTTACTCTAAGAATGAATACAACTGTTATGATGACTTTTAACAGAAGGGCAGGCCAATTGCATAGATTTCCAGAAACACCGTGTTTAGTCATCATCACAAAGACCTATAATCAACTCTATTTGCCTTGTTTTGTTCTCTTTCTGGATGTTAGTTGATGCCAAACAGAAATTAAGGAGACATTCTTTTAAATGCATTCATACTCTAAGAGATATTATTCATTGAAAATATTTATTTTTAATCATTTCTTGGGGATAGATAAACTAAGAACACAAGCAATTTCATAACTTGATAAAAGCTGCAATTGTAAGCAAATTTGGATGACAAATATGAATATTTACTGTATTGGGAATAAGGTTAATATTTTAAAACAAGGTTGACAGGAGAAAAAGTGTCTTAGTTTGCAAAAAGGAAATTTGTTTCTTTAAGTGAAAATTGGGGTCAGTAGGCCATAGCTCTCCTTGCTCCTACATGACTGAAATGAATTAAATAATCCAGCAGTAATACAGGACTGAGCAAACTAATGACAAAATTATACATTAAAGCTTGAATAAAATCATTATACATTAGAAACACATATTTTGTGTAAGAAAGTATCAAATTGTAAATGCATGCCCACTTCACCTCAATTTTCTTAGGACAGAAAAACTGAGTCCTATCCTCTTGTGTTCATTATGGAACTCATGGTCCTTTTCTGGGGAGCAAAGGTGATAACCTTCATCTTTTCGTCATAGTCTTAGTTACTGCATTCTGTTGACTGTGATTTCAATGTGATTAAAGACTTTTCCTTGATACAGTCGATGCAATATCCAGCCCCATATGCTATTCAGAGTGAGTGTTATGTTATAGAGGGGAAACCTAATTTTGAGTTATCCTTCTTTGGACTCCCATAAATGAAATAATGATAGTGACCTTGCTAACCATGTACTGTGTTCTAGTCATTGTAGTAGGTGCCTTCCACCCACTACCTAATCCACAACAACCTTTTGTGGCAGACACCTTTTTTACCATTTTATAGATGAGCAAACAGGTTCAGAGATATTAAATAAGTTGACAAAAGTGGCCAGGCTAGTAAGTGGCAGTTATTATATGCCAACTCCATATTTTTAGTAGTGACATTTTCAGGAATATACTGCAAATATATGAATATTCAATGTAATATTGAATTTTGTGATTTATGACTATAAAAGTAAGTGTGTGTGGGAGTCTGTTTTTAGTAATCTGAATAAGTAGCACATTAAGCTTATTCCATGCAGCTATATACACTCAAAACACACATGGAGTATTATATTTGGCTCTTTTGTTTTCAGTGCCAATGCCAGTAGTTACCCTATGGAAAATGATAGTGAAAAACATTAAAGCATAGTAAAATGTATGTTTTAATATATAATTTATTTATATGTGGGCGTATAGTGAACAAAGAGTCAACCTACACATATTACATATAACTTCACCTTGAACGGTTACATGCATATTGAGCAGACTTGTACTATGATCTATATGATGTTGAAGCAACCATCTGATTCACAGAAGTTATCTAATTAGAATGTGATTTTTATTACAACCTTTCACTCATTAGTCCCTTGTGTGTCAAGTTATATAAAGATGGTTCAAGTTGTCATGTTTCAGTAGGTTGTATTTATTTATAATGGCACTTTTTTCTCAACATCATGAAAGAAAGGCAGAAAGTATATTATGGTCATGTGAAAATATTCGTTTTATACCATTACTCTCCTCATACATATTGGTTCTCGGAATACAGGAAAAATATCCGCACTAGTGCTTCCTGGTGATCTCTACAAGAGGATAGTTTTTGAAGATAAGAAATTCGAATATCAATAGACTGAATTGAAAACCATGTAAATTTCCAATATGACCTGGCTTGAGGGGGGGAAGGGGGTGCAGGCGGGGGGGTGTGGGGGAGACAGAGGTGGTCTTATGTTCCTTTTCTCTGTGTCCATATTATCAAAGTAACCTTTATATCTATTTTTCTACAGTGACGAAATTCACACTTGGTTGCATTAATATGAAGTGTATGTGTTAGATTCTTTTTAATTACTGTGTAAAAATGATATGTAATTGAAACAAAAAGCATTGTTTCCGATCCTAATTTTTTTTTCCTCAAGTCCATCCTGTCAAGCTGCAAGCGTGAAAGTTATTTTCTGGTGGTGTGATTAGATTGGGGCTGAACCCTCCAGCTGGCAGGCCTGTCTGTGACTGGCGGCGGCCTGTCCCCAGTGCTTGTCATTTCCTGACATGCCTGACAGGATAGGGACAGCCGCCCCAGACAGGTTCATTAGATGGTGTTTTCTACAGCTGGGCTAAAAATAAATAAATAAATAAATAAATAAAAAATCTGTGCTTTGTCAAGGCCCAAGCTGTAGGGGCCCTTCTTGTTGGTTTAAACCAGGGCCTTGTTTTGACAAATTTTGATCTGTGTGGTTTTTAGATTTTCTGACACATTTTTGCTTCCTTCCCCTTTGGCCTGCACTTTATGCTCTCTGCCTTGTTGCTGCTTCAAAATCCTAACATAGGCTTCCCAAGAGAAAAAGAACCACAGTTATTGAGGGCTTAAAAGAAAAAATAGTGCAATTCTTCATAAAATAGCAATACTTAATCTATTTCCATGGTGATCTACACAATGGAGGCAAAACAACTATGGGCCTTGCGATAAGCCAATTACAAGAAAGGTTAAGAGTTTTTATAGTGCCAGAAACATGCCATCTACATGAGAACATAGGATCATTACTAGCAGTGTACACTGTCAAATACACTGCTCTTTAGAACTGCCAGAAATTTAAGCTATCTTCATTCTTGAGCTTTTAGGAAGCTGACAGAGTTTTCTGCCTCTGTTGATAGGCTTTGATGTCAGGAAGAGAAATTACAGAAGATTATAGAATACCTCCTAATTAAAACCATAAATAAATTCCAAAATCAAATTTAGACATACGCTTCTTTGTCAATGATAGGGCCCCTTTAAGGTTAACTAGATTTACCGAAAACTGAAGTGCATTTGAAACATACATTCATATAGAGTCATGATTTATCATTTTCAACCCCAAATTTAAACTTTTAGAATAGAACTGTAGAATTGGCAAGGAAGAAAATCTTTGGCTGAGAAATTATTCTTCCTGAGCTATACCTGTAATTAACCAGTAGACACTGATGTCTTTACTTCACAAACTTGCTATCTATAGTCTCTTTACTATCATAGTTGCTAATATCTGCTTTCCATTGAGAGAAACATTTGATCTTAATTTTTAGTAAGTAGAACATGCCCAAATAGAAAACATCTGACCGTTTCTGCTTAAATAACCTTAGCGCTACTGTCAGCTGTCTTTCCTTTCACACGTAAAGATACAAAATATAATAATGTTTGTGTCTTATATGCTTTGTCATTGGTGTAATAAATAGTGTTGCTGAAAAAAAAAAAATCAAGCTCTTGATTCACAGAAATCCTGGCCCTTACCTTTCCTTTGTGTTGTTAGTTTCACTGCTTTAGTTCCCCGTCTCTATGACAACTGTTTAAATTGGGATGGGCAACTGTCATCTGGAGTATTACTGAGAGAAAAGTGTTAGTGAGCACACAGTTCCCATAGATAGAGCATTTCAATATAATCCAATTTTAATTGAGCTCCAGAGACTTTGATGTGCTGCAGAAGGTTGGGAGAGAGCTATTCCAGGGAGAAATTAAAGCAGCCCAGCAAGGCTTCCCTACTCCAGACTGTCACCATTTTAAGTAAGCATTAGCATCAGACTTAACCTGCCCCTATGGAACATCTCACTTCTTTTTTCAGCCTTTTACTGATTTATTTTATTTTGCCATATGTAAAAGCGAAGCACTTTCATCTTTTTATATATGTTTTTACACCCATTTGATGAAGCTTGAAAAGCTTGTACCGGACCTGAGATTCATCTCACACTCTCTATTGGACTTTGCCTTGGCAGTTCGTAAAAGAAAGAGAAAGTAAAATAGGGATTAGCTCGAAATTGTCAGCTATCATATATTAAACTTCCTTTTTTAATATTGCTTTGTAAGACCCTATCTTGGAGCTAAAATGTTGAAGGAAGTGTAATTTTTATTTAACTTTGATTTACCACTAAATTTTATTTTAATGCTTAGATACTGGGTTATTTATTACAGGGTAGGATTTTTATTTCAAAATGCATTAAAATATCTTTTTCTCCTCACATGAGAAAAACCTTTCAGGGAAAGCTAGTTTCGAGCAGCTGACACAGGCACATCAATCCTTAATGGAGAAACCATTAATCCCTTATTTTTTTTAAATAGGGAAGAAAATGGATATTTTTCCATGTGTATTCAAAGAACCTTTTAAGTATTTTGCAAATAATGTTGAACATACATTAAATAGTGCAATAATAATATAAATGGCATAAAACCACAATGTTAATTATTATTAAATAAGCACTAAATATAATGCTTGTGCAGTCAAACAGCTTTGTAACAGGTATAGTAAACTTAAGGAAATTGTTACCTATCTGTGCAATACTTGACATTTCTGATCTACATTGGCACATTTAAAAAAATAAATTTAAAACATATGTTGAGAAATTAAGTAAAATTATGACTTGATTCTGTGCATCATCCTAGATACTTCTAGTATCAGAGTTAGATTCACCATAAAGCTAATGAAGCTTCAGCATCAGGACCCCTTACTCCACAGGGCCTTGTGAATGACGGGAGTTGCCAAGAATTGTACAGTGGTCTCAGTTTACTATAACTTGCCTTAAGAGATCTCAGAAGAAATTAAACTAATTTCTTAGGCACTAGTAATTTGTTGTGATTTTTTTTTTATTCTAAATATTCACTTACACAGCTAATTATAAACAGTGCTGCAATGACTAATCAGGTACATACTTCACTTGCTTTTGTGGGAGTTTATCCACAGGATAAATTCTAGAAATAAAATTGCTAGGTTAAAGGGCATATGTACTTGAAATTTTAATAGATGTTGCCAAAATTTCCTCGATATGTTGTACTATTTTGTACTCCCACCAGCAATGTAGTAAGTACTTTTTTTCCTCACAGCAAGCTCAGTATTAGCAAACTTTTGGACTTTTGCCAGTCTGATAGATGAAAAATAGTGTCTCCATATAGTTTTAATTCTCTGACTATGGATCAGGTTAAGCATGTTTTTAATCAAGTAAGAGTCACTTTTACTATGTTTTCTGTGATTTATCTGTATTTTTTTAAGAGCAAAATTTTATCCACTCAATGTCTATAGGAGGAGATTATTAATAAATAGTATGGTTTGTCTAATGCATGTATTTTTGTGTTTTAAGTATCATATGGACTTATGTATTATGAAAATTATATTCATATATACGTGCTTTTCTCCCTGCTTTCAACCTAGATTAATTTGTCATTCCTCTATGGAATGCCCTCCCAAATTTTAGTGTTACAGTAGTTCTGAGGATAAGAATCTTTTAATTTACCTACCTACCCATTAAGAATCTTTCTGCTCTGGCATTAAAAAAAAAAAATCAACTGCTCTCTTACCCTAAATTCTAACATAACATTACTTAAAATATAATATAATTAGCTAACTATAGTATAAACACTAAAACTATATTTACTATATTGAATTCTATACTACATGAGCCACATTTTTTATAAGTCGGTTTGCCATGTGGATGTCTTTAGTATACCTTTTTATTTATTTACCAAAACATGTATATTGGAGAATCATACACTGGAGCTCTGTAGAGCTGCATTCATTGAGTACCTGTTGTGTTCCACACACTATGCTGAGCACCAGGAAGAACATTCAACATTAATACAAGGTTTTGATTGAGATGCAGAAATAACCTCAATATATGGAGAAAATAATATTATTAGGTTTATTTATATTACTAATGGAGAGCAAACCTTTGATAACAGATTCGATATTTTATTTATATTTTATTCACTGATTATCATTCCTTTAAAGTAGTTGAGTGTAGATAGGTTAATTGTTTTTGTTGTTAACACATTTTCTTTGCAGAAGTTCATGTTTATATGGATAATAATGAACCGAATTATTGCTATATCTAAAGCATGGACTGAACCTCTTAATCTTTCTCGTAGTACTCCTAGTCTGCCAGTAATCTTACACCTTGGAGATGACAGAGAGCTCCTACTCACCGGAGCCAGAAATTCTTGCAACACCTTTCATTCCTTCCATGTCTTTACCTCAGCATAAAACAAAACATTCAGGTCCTATTAATTCTATCTCAAAAGTATGTCTACTCGCTTCCCCCTCCTCTTCCTACCAGCTACAACGGTCTTAGGTTAGACTCCTCTACTTCCTACTGACTTGATTCAGCTTTCTAGTTTAGCCTAATTTTTTTTTTAAAGATTAAACTTCAAACACAGCAGACAGAATACTCAAAACCATCTAGTAAGAGGTATATAAGAATAAATTCCGGGAAATAACCAGACCTAATTGAACCAGTGTGAGACACAGAAACAGAGTTTGGATCAGAAAATTATGTGCACTGAAAAAGGATCTTGGCCGAGGTCAGGTCAGGGACTGCCCCTATCACTGCTGACTGAGAGTTTCACTAAGGTCTGGGCTGGGAGGATTGTGAGTTCACTTGCTCAGCAAGACTGTAGTACTGCCTTTGTGCCAGCTTCTCCACTAAACACTCGCTATGGTATTTCATTTGATACTCACAGCAAGTCTGTAGAGTAGATATGATCATTCTCATTTTATATAGGAAAAAATGTGTCTCAGGTACGTTAGGGAACTTTTCTGAAGTTATACAAATTTCAGAGTCTATGTGTCATCCTCCAAAGTCCAAGTTGTTTCTACTAAAGCATGGCATACAGATAATAAAGAAATATTTTAGCCCACCAAACTAAGTACTACATATTGATATTATGGATATACACGGTTAGAAGGGGGGAATGTACCAACGGTATCATTCATACTGCTTTGGGCAGATACACATTAAATAAGACCCAATCCAGAGGACATCCAAAATGCAAATTTTCCTGCAGGAAGATTGCATTTCATGTTATTGCTTCTCATGGGGAGAGAGTGATACTAGAAGAGCTCTAGCTAAAAGAGAAAGAAAAACAAATTCTCATGAACCATAAGGATGTACCTGTGAGTGGCCAAGGGTACTCAGGTTTTCAAGTGAAAATACTCTGTATAAACCTGAACTCATATTTTACGAAAATAGCTTTCAATCACTAATTATCACTGAAAAAGAAAAGTCTTTACAACTTGAAAAGTAATTCACATTCATCTTGTCTTTCTGGCCCCTGATGAGCCAGCCTGGTACCTACCAGACAGATAATTGATAAATGGTAAATATCTTTTGAATAAATACTTTCTTTTTTAGAGCAGTAAGCTTTTAATATATAGAAGGAATTTACCAGGCAGAGAAAGAGGGGAAGCTATTCTAGCACATAAATAAAGTATGGAAATGTTTGAATCTGCATATATTTTTTAAAATTCTAATAGACTTTATTTATTGAAACAGTTTAAGCTTACCGAAAATTGAACAGATAATACAGAGAGTTCCTATATATGTGTATGTATTGGCCACACCTTTTCCTTCTTCAAAGGACAGAGACATGAAGGTTAAGTTGCATAATTACGCTTTGTATTAGAAGATTTTCAGCTACAAGTTACAGATACCCTAACTAAAGTGGCTTCATTAAAGATAGAAAGATAGATAGACAGAGATCTCACAGAACAGAAAGTCTAGTCAGTCCAACAGTAAGGGTTGATAAATTCAGGTGCTTATGAATATTTTCAAAAACCCAGGTTCATTGCCCACTTCCACTCTGTCATCCTTTGTTTGCTCTCATTCTCACACTGATAGCAATGTGGCTTCAACACTTCCACAAATCAGCATAAGCTCAGGAATGTCCAGAGGACAGAGAGTGCATTGGCTCCCGCTGAGGCATGGGGAAACTTTTCCAAATCAGTTCTACTCCTGGGACAGGCTTCGAAGTCAGTGTGTCCTGACTCAGAAGTGCATGGAAGAGAAGTCAGTATCCCAGCATGACCAGAGTTGTGTTAATCAGGAAGGTGGGGGTGTGGGGGGTAGAAGTGATATCTGAGTAGGTATCTAGTAGTGTCTACTACAGAGTTTCTTTTAAGAAAGCATAATAAAATACAAATAGGAAATTCTGATCAGGCCTTATGAACAAATGCAATTTCATTCAAGTTCCAGTAAGCCACTTTTTTACGTCCACTCAACCATAGACATCGATTGACATTATAGTACCAGTTACTCTCTTTGTTTACACTTTTGCTACTACAGACTGACTCTTTGTATACCTAGAATTCGATCATTCAACAGATTTTTTTGCCGTACATGTATCCTTATTACTTAGCACGGTATGTGTTATATCATAGAAACTCAGTAAAAAAATTAAAAGGTAGTACACTGAACAGTAACCCCTCGGGAATGCTGAATAAACTGTGTTGTGCTCCTGTGTTTTGGCTGTGAGCCATCATATGAGGTCCGGTGCAGAATTTTTCACCCATGAAGTCAAGGCAGCACTCACGAAGTTTCTGATTTTGGAGCATTCTGGATTTTGGATTTTTGTATTAGGGATGTTATATTTATACATACATTTATATTAGGTTCAATCCATAGTGCTTAGATCATTGGTAATAAACATGGTACAAAGAAACTCTTCAGAAGATGGCACCATTCATGTTCTGTCCCATCCATAATGAATTAGGAATCAACTCTGGACAATTTCAATATGACTGGTTTTAATTACTATAGAACATAT
Source organism: Microcebus murinus (assembly GCF_040939455.1). Lineage (NCBI taxonomy): Eukaryota > Metazoa > Chordata > Mammalia > Primates > Cheirogaleidae > Microcebus > Microcebus murinus. The sequence goes on along the minus strand of NC_134116.1, from coordinate 70,123,657 downwards.
AAATTAGTAACTTTTCTTCACATGTTTATTTCTAGACACAGATCAACCAAGGTATTCATAATTCTTTAGTACTGTTAAACTGCTGCTGTGTGCTGAGCTCTGTGCTAAGCAGGAAGAATGCACAGATGCATTGTTCCTGCCCTCAGTGAGTTCACAGGTTAGCAACAGACACCAACAAATAAACTAACAATTTAGCGTAGTCTGATAAATGTTATAAAAAAGTGTTTACAGGGTTCTCAGAGGCAGCAGCATAGTCTCCTAGCTTAGTCATTAACAGGAACGAATCAGAAGAACAAAATAGAAAGGAATGTGCCGGGCACAAGAAACACCACATGCAGGGGCACAGAAATGTGACAGAGCATGGCACACTGGGGAGCTGAGAAGCGTTCAGGATGGTGAGAATTTAAAAGCTAGAGAGAATGTACATTTTGGCTAAATATGGGATTTTGCACTACTATTAATAATAATAGTTACCACTTTTTAAATATCTACTGTGTACCATAATGTATATGACATATATATGAACTCTATTATGCTTTTCATGACATTGGGGTGCAAATTTTTAAAAAATGTTTAAAGGTATAATGGATAAGAATTGAAGAGCACACTTGTATTTGTATTACATGTAGTTTTCTCCAGGTAAACATCAAGAAACATTAACTAGAGAAAATCCCTTAAATTAAAAAAAAATTAATGTGTGCTTTATTACACACTTCTCACTACTTTTGTGTGTTTAAAATTTTTCATAATAAAAAAATTCTTAATGTTTTAAAATATTTCTCTCATAGCATAATTAGATTGCCAATGAAAGTAATTCTCCTTTATATCTACTCTGTGAGGTAAGACCCATTTGACTACTGCAACAATTACTACAACTCTATCCTTTAATTTTGTTTCATCCTGGCTGTACCTACAATTTTACTATCAAGTATTTTCAAAAAGAAAAAACAATTCGTCCTGCAATTTATGTTAATAGTATCTGCCAAATCAGACCCTGTACCAAATTGATTAAAAGAAAAATTTCTAACACAGAACTCCAAGTGATCTGAAATAAAAGAAAATAAGTCTAAAGAGAGGAGACCTATAAATACAACTAGTTTAAAAATTGTACTATGTAGAATAATACGAGAAAAGTTAACATATTCAGTAGATGGATGACAGTAAAGACTAGAAACTAGAAATTCTTTTCTTTTCAATAGTGCAGAGTTCTGGCCTCCTCCCTCCCACTCCACCTCATCCCTTTTTGAAATAATAGCAGAGGGAAAAATGTAAGATTTTAGAGTGTGCCAAATTTGGGAACATGAGAAAATACAGTCAAAGATATAATACTTATAAATGGGACATTCCTGATTAGGACAAAAATGAAGCAACCTTGCCAATATCATTTTTTAATTGTGAGAGTTTTACCATAATTTTGAGAGTATTTGAAGATGAAGTAGACACAGAGGACTGCAGCTGCAACTCAGTTTGTCTGTAAATATTTTATTCAACAAAAATTGATTAAGTTCCTTCTGTGTGAAAGTTCTGAAAGGGATACAAAAGTAGAATACAACCCAGTCTCTACCCTCATAACGTTCATTTTTTCAGGGGATGTGTGTAATAAAATAGATGAATTTAAAAGTACTCACCACAATGTGAGAGATCATATCAGAGAGGTACAAATAATACTCTTTTGGATAGTTCATGGTTTTCTGCTAAAGATTATAAAATACCATTTCCAGAGACTATTGGGACAGTATTGCCCTTCTCTAGCCAAAATAGGCTCTCCATTGCAGCCACAGCACTGATTTATAAAGTGCAAATTTATTCATCTTGCATCTTTACTTAAAATCTTATAATGGCTCTCCATTGTTCTCAGACCAAAGTCCAGACTCTAAAGTGAGTTATGTGACCTAGCCCCACATGCTGGCTGCCCACCCACCTTTTAGTACTTTCATTTTATTTTTTACCTCTCTCTGTCTTACAGTATACATTCAGACACCCTGGACCCATTGCCCACATCACCATATTTATATACACATTGTTCCTTCTCTTTGGGATGATTCTTCTTTCCTCACTTTCTGCCTTTGCCCATTATTTGTGGTTCTCTACCAGACTGTGAACTCCTGGAGGTCTCTGCTTCTCCTGTTCACCATTGGCTCATGGCAGTCATTCAATAAATATTTGTTAATGAAAGTAACTAAAAAAAAAAAAATTGATAAATCATGACAATAAAATGGATAGCAAAGAGCTGGCCTAATTATAGGCTATTTATAAAATAAGAAGAAGCTTTCTTATAGTTACCACTACTAATAATGAGAGTGGTAGCTGATGTCCCAAATAGTTGGGCTTCATAGTTATTAGAGGTGAGGACTGTGACTTTGGATGATTTCTAGAATAAAAACTGTCACTTAAAGAAACAATAAGTGTGACTCTTAGTTCAGTAAAAGGTAATATGCTGTGGTCCAAGTTTCCTACCCCCATGCTGGTGATGTCATTAATGAAGATTAAATTAGAACCAAACAGATCATGGAGGTGTGTGTGTGTCTGTACACATGCATGAAAAAGTCGAGAATAATTATAATAGTGGGCTAACCTTTGTCAAGCACTTCCTGTGTGCCAGGCACTGTACTAAAAAAATTTTTTAAAGAGTTATCTTATTCAGGCCGGGCGCTGTGGCTCACGCCTGTAATCCTAGCTCTTGGGAGGCCGAGGCGGGCGGATTGCTCAAGGTCAGGAGTTCGAAACCGGCCAGAGCAAGAGCGAGACCCCGTCTCTACTATAAATAGAAAGAAATTAATTGGCCAACTGATATATATATAAAAAAATTAGCCGGGCATGGTGGCGCATGCCTGTAGTCCCAGCTACCCGGGAGGCTGAGGCAGAAGGATCACTCGAGCCCAGGAGATTGAGGTTGCTGTGAGCTAGGCTGACGCCACGGCACTCACTCTAGCCTGGGCAACAAAGCGAGACTCTGTCTCAAAAAAAAAAAAAAAAAAAAAAAAAAAGAGTTATCTTATTCAATCACACAATGACCCCATGAGGTTAGATACTATTATTTTCCCCATCTGACAATAAGAAAACTGAAGATCAAAAAATTGACTAACTTGCCTGAGGTCTCACAGCTACTAAGAGAGGCATACCATAGGGAAGCCTTGGGTCTAGGGTAAGCACATCCACAAATTGATGAATTAGGACAAAAAAATCAAGATTATTAAATCAAAATCCAACACCTCCATCAATATTTTGAATCAGCTCATGTTTGAGGCTCCTACCCCCTCAACAGATGTTATACCCCAGTCAATACACCATACAGAGGTACTTATTTTTATTTTTAAAGTGGGAGAATGTACTTATTTTTTTTTAAGTGGAAGAATGGCAATTTGAAAAAGGAAACAGGAAAGAGAACCTGTACTGACTCATCTTTCTCCATACTCTGGTTCAGAAACAGCATCACAAAGACACGTGGTGAGATGTGGGAGGAGGGAGTAGCACAGCCACCCCCCACACCTTCACTCCAGGTGTCACACAGCCGTTATCAGAGATGATCTTCCACGTAGTCATTTTAGAATCCAAGCTTCCTCCGTCTTGTGGTTCAGCTTTCCCTCTGCGCCTTGAAATCCTCCCCATCCCGCTGGCAGATATGAAAAGAGCATAGATGATCGCATGTGAATATGTACCTGAAATTTCTTTTGAATTATTCTATCTTGAATGTATTTTCTATAATCCTGAACCATTGCCATAAATTCCAAATTCATATGAAATTATAAAAGCAGCGTAACTTGTGATATTGCACTGCACCACAAGCTCTTTAATTAAACGGTGAAGCTGCAAGTGTTGATTGAATGTGATGACCTCATACCGCACAAACCCTGAAAGGGGCATGTCCATCCTTCCACAGCACATTTGTCAGTCCTTAACAGGAAATACAACTTGAAGCAAAATTTAGATTTTTTATAATCAAAAAGTATATGCAATGCTTGTTCTAATATACTTGTCAGATGATTTGAGATCAGTAAAGCTATTATTAAACATTAAACATACTTTTTTAGGTTGCACGATATTAGGTGCCTTAAAAGGGAAAAAAGATGAAACTGAGTTGACAGCCACATACATGTTTCTGACAACATATACATGTCTGATACACATGAGTGCCCAGCAGCTCTGTTTTTCTTCAACATGATCATCAGATAATGTGTTAAGTACACATTTGGATAGGTGGTTTACGAGGGGTTTCTATGACATTTGTTTTATATTACTTCCTACGCACTTTAGGTCATAAGTGAATGGGGCAAACCTCGGGGCATAAGGCTACTGCGAATTCTTTCTGCCCTTAACTTCTTTTGGATACTAAACAGTTAGCTCAAAATAGTTCAGTGGTCACTTAAGAAAATCACAGAGTTCTGTAAGATTTGGATCAAGATACTTTAATATTCTTTTTTATGACCTATAGTACATAATAAAAATATGTTTAGGCCGGGCGCAGTGGCTCACGCCTGTAATCCTAGCACTCTGGGAGGCGAGGCGGGCGGATTGCTGGAGGTCAGGAGTTCGAAACCAGCCTGAGCAAGAGCGAGACCCCGTCTCTACTATATAAATAGAAAGAAATTAATTGGCCAACTAATATATATAGAAAAAATTAGCCGGGCATGGTGGCACATGCCTGTAGTCCCATCTACTCGGGAGGCTGAGGCAGGAGGATTGCCTGAGCCCAGGAGTTTGAGGTTGCTGTGAGTTGGCTGATGCCACGGCACTCACTCTAGCCTGGGCAACAAAGCGAGACTCTGTCTCAAAAAAAAAAAAAAAATATGTTTAATTTCCAGAAAATGAAACTGAATGAGATATTTAGTATTTGTTGAATAGATTTTATAGTATGTTAAATAATTTGGGGAAGCAAGCAGGCACAAGCCAGATGATATGGAAAGGTTGTCTTTAAGAAAGAGAACAAAACAACAAACCTCAAGTATAGATGAAAGTACTCAGATGATTTAGAAAAATATCTTGGGCTACAATGGAAAACAAACGTAAAGGATTATCATAGAAGTTCCTAAAACTTACAGAATGTTATGTAACAGGTAAAGGTATAAATAAAACAGACAATTTTATAGTATCAGGCCATATTTCAGACCTGGGCCTGATGCTCAGATTTTTATAGAAACATACCATAAAAAAGTACTTAATTAACTATAATTGATACTCCTTTACATTTATAAAATGTATTCATATTGGTTCAACTCCTCATCATTTGCCTGATGTGGGATTCATTTGCCTGATGTGGTATCCCATCTGGTCACTCTGCCTCCAGTCCCATAGCCTTCCAGTTTATATTCAAATGCTTCCCACACAGTATGTCTAAAATCTCACTGTGTAACCTTCCCCCTGAGCTTCAGCGTTTTCTCATTCCTATGAGCAGAGTAAAGGAGACTTAGGCTGTAGTCCAAGAAAGCCCATTGAAATCACAAATTGTATTCAGTTGCTAGTGTTTTATCTCAGTATTTGATTTGTTTTACATTTTTTCCAGCTTATCTGTATTAATTTTACTACAAAAATATTTTACATTACTTGCCAGAAATAGCACTGAAGCTCCAGAAGGGATGCCAGACAATATTCTGTGACATGCCTCAATGTACATTTCCTTATGTGAGAGTCATATGTGTATAGCATCAAGTCAAAACTCCTTAACCTGAAGCCCTTCCATCCTCTCTAGAGTGCAGGAACTCTCTTTTGTAGGGGCAGGAGCTTTCAGGAATGAGATATAACCAGTCTGAAGTTCCTCTACTGAAGAAAAGAAACCAGTTGTTCTATTTAGATTGCTTTTTTAGGTCTTGAAATCTAAAACCAGTAGAGGAGTTTGGTGGACTGTGCCATCAGGACATAAACATGAGAAGTCTGAAAAGCCAAATGGGAGAGCTTTTTCCAGTTCAGCATAGGAATCAGAAATGCATACATTTTGTAAAATTTCTCTGTGACCTTCCTCTGTCAGTATCACATAGTGAGATATTTAACAAACAAATGTGTATGAAGCACATACATTCCTGGCACTACTTTAGCCACTGTGTATTGAGCAATAAATAGGGTAGATGAGAATCCTGTTCTCATAGAACTTTCATATCACAGGGAGAGGACAGAAAACAAACACATAAGAAGATTAATAATTTCCATGCACAGAATTAAAACAAAGTGATAAAACAGAAGAGACAGTGTAGGGAGTACCTGGTAACTCGAAATTGGTTGCCAGGAAAAGTAGCTAAGAGGAGCGGATCTAAAAATTTTTTTAATAAAAAATGTATTATGGAATGAAACTTTTTTAAAATAAAAAACCTTTAGGATAATTTCATTTCACAGAAGGCAACAAGAAGGTGGCTTGATATTAAAAAAAGAAAAGGACCTTGGGCTCTATTGGGGTTTCCTGGCAGGGAATTGTGGCCAGCTCAGAGCATTCTCTTTTATTAGCACTTCTTGAAGAATTCAAATGCTTAAATATAGCATGGGTTACTGTAAAGTAATGAGGCAGATTTTTTGAAAAGTTTACAAGAACTTATATACATAAATAATTTTCCTTCCACGACCCCTTTGGTAAGGGCTATATACTTATTAAAATGATGGTGCCATTGTTCAAAGTAGCTTTAGACCTTTGGATCCATCCCTCAGAATTTGCTTCCTAAGCTATTTACAAGCTACTAGCAAAATTATGTTCTTTTAGTGTTATTATCTCTCCTTCTTCTCTTTGCCTTCAAGCTTTACTGTTCTCGGTTGTCCTTCTTTTTTCTTGTTAGAGAGGATCCCTGAGGACTATTGTGGTCTCAGTCTGAAGCTGAGAGAGTGGTGGTAGGAAAATTGGGTTTGTGTATCAGTCTGGATCCAATCAGGGGAGAGGAATCACATAGCAGTTTAGACAGAAAAAGTGTAATATAAAAAATTATAATATAAATTATGACAGGAGATTGGAATAACAAGGCAATGGCTAGATAACTCTAAAGAACATGGGAATAGTACATGTATGGAGCATCCAGGCCCTTTAAGGCTGTCACAGAGCCCAAGGAAGAGAGGCCCTCCTGGGCTTGTGGGGAGGGCATGGCGACAGCTCACCGAATGATAGAGAAGTCACTCTGGTGCCCTGTCAGGGTGGGGGGCTGGCGCTGGAGCTCTGCCCTCTAGAACTTTCCAAAAATCCACCCTCTAGGGAGTTGGTGAAGCTGTTCATGGGGTAGGGGAGTACTGAGAAAACTGCTGGTCACTGTTGCTGTTGAACATGAACCACAGGAGCTGAGGACTGCAGAGCAGGGACCTGTCACGTGAGCACACCAGAGCAGGGACAAGAAACCCTCCTCCTGCATTGTCTCTTCAGTGCCCTTTTCCTGACAAAGTTTAACATTATGTCAGGTAGTGAAGGAAAAATATTTCGAGATTGCAGATTCATTTTTGCAGTGCAGGTGATCAAGGGTGAATTTGGACCCTGGAAGGCCATTAATTAGTAATTGCCACACTTTATAAGAGAGACTTTTACAGAAAGCACTTAAGGAGTCAAACTAACTTATGTTTTCTTGAGCTACCTGCCTGCTATAACTAACATAAAAACTGTGAATGTGCTTGATGGAAAGAAATGCTAGATTCATTACACAGCAGTACCCAAAGAGAAAAATGAGTCAAAATATGACTGTGTGTATGTACATGTGAAATACCTGTCTAGATATATAGAGATAGCTCATATATAGATATAAATGCATCTTCCTGGCATACCAGTATTGATATAAGTGTGCCCATACAGCTTTCTTGGGAAAATATGTCCTTTTTTCTGATATTATACTCATCTTACTATTTGGGTTTTCAAATGGCCAAATATTTTTGTTTTTTAGTGAAATAATGCTTATAATTGAAGATAGGTTTTGTTGTGGCTATTTTATTTGTCTTAAAATTTTTCCTACTTTACAAAAAAAAAACAGTTAACAATTCTGTATCAGCATCTCTTTCCTTTTTAAAAAATAATACTGGTCTATGAAATTCAAACATGGAAAGCATTATAGCCAACTAAGAATTTATAAATATAAAGTGTGGCAAGTCACTACAACCTTTTTGTGAAATGTATAAAAAGAAGTTTTGCATTTAGAAACTGAAACAATTGTCACATGATATTCAACAACAAGGACATATAAATTCATGAATAGAACCCAGTAGCTAGGGCCATGTACTTTACATTCATTGTCTCTGCTTAAACTGAACAGTAATAGGTATCATTACCACTGTTTTTCAGATGACAGAAATCAGATGGAGTTAAATGATTTTTTCCAAGGTCCTGTAGTTAGCAAATAGCAGAGCCAAGATTTAAATAGGAGTCTGACTGGCTCCAAAATGTTTCAGGATTTAAATAGATGTCTGACTGCCTCCAAAAACCTTTCAATGTCTATGGAAAGACAAACTGAATTAAGGGTTGCAAAATAAGATTAAGAAAAATAAAAGATCATATTCATATTATGTATTTTTTATATATTTTCTTGCGAAAAAATGTAAAAAAGGAACTTCATGGCTTATTTTCAAAGCTTAAGAAATATAATGTATGTAAAACTCAATAACTAGTTTCTGTTTCTACCAAAGCAAATATAAGTGCGGTAGAATATATATACCAAAGCTAGTATAAAAAGTGATTATGTATTGTTAATATATTAATATATTTGTGCATCAAGAAGGAAATTACTTATTGTAGATTTGAGAGCAGTGACTTAATCAAATATGGATTTATCTATATCATATAATAAGAAATTCAAATATGGATAGTGGCTGAGTAACTCAATATTAGGGCCAACTTTGCTGCGATTACCTTGGCCTACCTCATAGTTGCATAATTGCTGCTACAGTTTCAGCCATCACATCTCTATTCAAGCAAGAAGGGGAAAGGGGAGTGCCAGCTACATGTGACTCATTTCATCAGCTTTTCTAAAATATCCCAAGTACCTTTGGTAAATACCATTTGTTTGGTAAATATCATTTGTTCTCATTAGCCAGGGCTAGGTCAAATGTCCTTCCCTAAAGTTGCAAGGGAATTTTAGAAATCAGGGAATAACACGGTCATGATTGGCTTAGATGATAGGTTAGCCAAACTCTGGCTTGGGGCCAAATTCAGCCCACACATGTTGTAAATAAAGTGGTATTGGAACATAGCTACACTCATTTATTTACATATGTTTACAGCAGCTTTCACGCTCCAATGGCAAAGTTGAGTAGTTGCGACAGAGAACATGTGGCCTACAAAGCCTAAAAGATATTTACTATCTGCCCTTTTACAGAAGAAGTTTGCTGGCGCCTTGATTAGACCAATCATGATCCATTGCCTGGGGTTTACCATATAGATACTCTGGGGATAACTGAGTTTCCTTAGGAGAGAAGGGATATTGGAGAGAAACAGCATATAGATAACAGGTGGTCACCTGGTCCACTCAATTATAAACAAGACTAAGAAATGATAATATATTTTCTGTTTTAAGTCACAGGGTCACCTTGAACATATAAGTTTTCTACTCCTTCATTTCCTCAAGAACCATCTAAGACAATTTAGAAAGACAGAAAATTTGCAGATATATAGTATCAAATGATTGACAATGTTGTGATATCATAAATTCAGAAAGATAATTCCGCAATTACTGATTCTTATATAGCACTGTCTCAGATACTGTCAGACTAAGTCTTAACTACATATTTTATTGATTGACATTTCCCTTTAAACTGTTTGTTTTAGGTTCTTGCATACACTGAGGGACTTCATGGAAAATGGATGTTCAGCGAGATCCGAGCTGTCTTTTCAAGGCGTTATCTTCTACAAAATACTGCTTTGGAAGTATTTATGGCAAACCGAAGTAAGTCCCCTTAAATATTTTGAAAGAAAATGTGCTCATATTTGGTTGTTACTCATTTACATGGTATAATACTGTCTTGATTTTGCCTAAGATATTTCTCTCTTTTGTCATGCCCTTGCTAAAACAAGCAAAAATTCTTTTTAGGAAATAAAAAAGAATTGATTTGTTTAAAAATGTTAACCCTAGGTTTTCATAAATAAAGTAGTTATATAGAAAGCTGATTTTCCTTAAAGATTTATTACCTTCACAAATAAATCATGATAGCCACTTGAAAATGATTTCTTAAATAGATGGTTAGCTCGCCTGTGGTTTTCTAAATCCTATGTTTTTTTTTTTCCTTCTTCTTACCACAGCTTCGGTCATGTTTAATTTCCCTGATCAAGCAACGGTAAAAAAAGTTGTCTATAGCTTGCCTCGGGTTGGAGTAGGGACCAGCTATGGTTTGCCACAAGCCAGGTAATTATATCATATTACACATTATCTATGGTTTGTTAACATATTTCAGTCTCAATATGACAGAAATGTAAATGTGGTTATACCATTGTAATTATTTCAAGGACCAAGGAATTTTCTTTCTCTGAAGGTTATTTGCAGGCAAAGAGGTTATAAAAACAGCTATTTTGAAAATGACAGAATGGTTGAGGTAGATTTCATTTAACACATGTTTAAATAATTTTAAAAGTTGATTGCATATCATAGCTAGCATATAATTATAAGACATTTTTGCTTGTTAAAATCATATAGAAAACTTACCAAAAGCCCTAAGATGTTTGTGATTCATTGCTATGTAATAGCATATAAATTATTTTTTATAAATGCTATGTATAAATGCTTCATTAAAATAATAAAACCTTGAAGGTTTATTGAGATTAATAGTCATTAATTATAATGTAGTTTTAACCATTTCCTAGATCTTTCATCTTGATGCTTTAGAAGAATCACTTTAAAATCTTATTTTATTAAAGGATTCTAGTCTTAGTAGAAAACATAATATTTATGTGTATTGCTAATATCAGTTAGTCTGTTTTTGGCTCCAGGTAGCTCAATACCTGACTAAAAGTAGCTGAAACAATAGGAGTGTGTGTGTGTGTGTGTGTGTGTGTGTGTGTGTGTGTGTGTGTGTGTGTGTTGTAATGTAAAAGATCTGAAGTTAAGGTATATTCAGAAGTTTGGTGATACCAGAACTCTCAGTTGGCCTTGGGTTTACATAATCACTACTTCTCCAGACGCCACATGTTCACATAACGGCATTTAAGTAGGAAAAAGACATGAAGGATTTCTTTTTAAGCTTCTCTGTTTTAAGAAGGAATATATTTCTCAGAAGCCTCCAGCAATCTTTATCTCAAGTCTGTTTGGCCAGAATGAGGTCACCTTCCCACCCCTAAAACCAGGAGTCCTCAAACTTTTTAAACAGGGGGCCACTTCACTGTCTCTCAGACCATTGGAGGGCTGGACTATAGTTTAAAAAAAACTATGAACAAATTCCTATGCACACGGCACATATCTTATTTTGAAGTAAAAAAACAAACGCATGTGGCCCGCGGGCAGTAGTTTCAGGATGCCTGTCTAAAACAATCACTACCAAAAGGGAGCGAGAGTAGGCTTAGTCCAAGTATTACCTAGAATTATTGGAAAAGATATCTCTGCCTCCTTGCCACCTTCTGCCTGAACAAAAAATGGTTTCTGTTAATGAGGAAGAAAGAGAGATTGGCTTTGGGGAGATAAGCAACAGTGTCTACCACATAGACTGTTAAATCCTTGAAAATGATTGCAGAGCACTAAATGGATGGAAAGGAAGACTAATCTCTGTCTGTCTTCCCTTAATAGGCTACAGACATTTTAAATACAGGGACTGTGTTTTATTTATTTTTTAATCCACAGCACCTAGCACAGAACCTAATTGCAGAGGTGCTTTTTAAGTGCTATTCAACTAGTCACCTTGTATTGCAACTTACCTATTCTCTGTAAGTGTGCAGTGTAAGACCAATTCACTGACATGTATGCTCATGCTCAGGATATTTGCTATTAGAATGACAAGATTAAACTAAGACATTAGCAGATAATGAAGCACTTATATAAAATACAGGTCACAGAAAAAAATGCATTTAATCTATCAAAGAAATGAGGTTAGTTTTGCAAGACTTGTTCTTATTGAATCTAAGCTGACTCATACTAATCACTACTTCCTTTCCCATGTGCTTATAAACTATTTGTTTAATCATCAATTCAAGATTTTTTCCAGAAATTGACATTAAGAGTTCACAAATCGTTCTAACTTTTTCCTTTTTAAAAATAATCTCCTGCTTCCTGGCATCTTTCTCAATGACCATGATTTCTGAAAGATTACTAATAGCGATTTCTCCATGGCGTGTGTAATTTCCCTCAGTACTCTTGGACTTGTCTAAACCTGAATTCGTTTAAAACAACCAGAAGCTCTATTATCTTCCTTACCTATTATGAGTATTATTTCTCTTTTAACTACATTTGGTCTCTGACTTTTGGATGATCATTCTTCTTAATAGAAAAACTGGAAGCAAAACAGGTGTTCAGTAGTTTTGGTCGCTGTTATTTCATAAAGCCATTCTATCTTAAAACACCTTTTGTTGCTCTGGGTTTGTTTCCCCCTACCCCAAAGGCTCAACTAATTCTTAGTTTCCTAATAATATTCTTACAGGTTCAGTTTTGTGCACTTCCTGATATATGTATGTATCCTTAGAAGTAGCAGAAGGGGTTGCAGGAGCACTGAAGCTAGGCTTAAACCTGTCACTAATTAGGTGGGTTACAACAAGAGAGCCTGGCACAAAGTAGGAATTCAATAAATTGTTGGTTGAAAAAACAATGCAAGGGGGATGACATACTCATTTACCATAAAATGGGGAAAATAGCTTTGCAAAGAGATGTTTTGAGAGTCTTTTGAGAGCATAAAGGCACTTTTTAAACTATAAACACACATTGTGTTTTAAACTATAAATGTAATATATATATATATATACATATATATATATACACATGTATGCATACACATACACACATAGATATAGGTAGGCAGGCAGGTAGGTAGATATACATATGTACACATCTATAAGTGTATATATGTGTGTGTGATATGTAAGATCTTGTTACATTTAGAGAATTGTCAAAGGAGAAGGATGATGCCTGGCTCCTACAAGTAGAAGCCCTCCAGTGAAGAATATCTTGGTAGAATCACCAAGGTCTAATGATCCATTCTTTGCTTTGCTTTCTTGACATTGAGTTTTGTCAGTTTAAGCCGTTTATCAAACTCTAGGGAACTTACTCTAAGTTAAACCTATAAGATACTGATTTTAAACAACAACAACAAAACACATCAAATTCAAAGGCAGTTGTACTGCAAGAATAATTAACTTTACAAATCACTTAGGGCACTTCCTGGGCAAGCCCACCAAGGAGATCACATTGCACATCAGATTGTTGCTTAAAGAACAAAGATCTAGAACAAAGGGAATATTTTCATTAAGCTAGCACAGCCTAATAAATACCACTTTAATTAATTAATGTTCATAGCAATTGTTTACTGATGACTTCCATGTGCCAGGGACTATACTTTGTGTTTTGTTAACAGTTTATTATTTCCCCTGATTCTTAAAACAAGCACATTCTTAAAACAATGAGATTTTTATCCCATTTTAAAGATAGGAAAATTTTGACTTAAATAAATTATTCCTCTTGACTACTTAATTCCTATCTTGTGTCCTCTCCAAGGTGACTCAGACTGGTCCTTCTCATAATGCTGAAAAAATACTGGCAAACACTTGTCTATTTTCTGGAATTCATACTGATTATCATTCTTTGGTTAATGTATTTTCTATTCAGTCAATAAAATCAGTTAATTTTCCATTTGATTACATTCTTCTCTTGCAGAGGATATACCCTGGTTGTATTTATAGAGTTATGATTTATAATGGTCATCATTTGTTATGATACTTAATATTTTTTATTTCAGAGGACAATTTTGCGTTCATTTTGCTCTCCAATTCTAAAAATATTCTATAGCTCAAACATGTGGCAACTGTTCTCATTATAATTTCTGAACTTGTCATAGGATATTTTGAACAGCCCTATCGATTTACTGTTTCCCATTTTTCTTCTTTGTACAATTGAATTATTTAAATTTTTTAGCATCACATCTCTTCAGTCATTTTCCCTTTGGGGGTAGATGACCAATAATTTGGGTCATTCAGATATACCTACTGAGATCACTATATGCTGACTATTGCTAAACACTAAATATATAACAGCAACTAAAACCAGGAAGCTAAACATGGTTCCTGCTCTCAGTGAGTGTATAGTAGGAAAGTGAGAGAAGTCAACAGCAAAAACTAAACCTTCCCTGAGCTTGTTAATAATCTGCTCTTCTAAATTCATTTCCTATGCCTGCATTTTTCTTCACTATTACATACTCTTAGAGTGACATGACAACTTTCTCCCATGATTCCTGTTATTTACAGTTTACATCAAACAGGATTTGGGATTTTTTGTTTTATTTTTTCTTTTGTTTGGAAAATAATTCTAGTGGTCAGAATTATTTCCAGATGAACAAAATTTTTCTTAAATTGTCTGGGTTTAAAATATCAACAAAGGAATTCAAAACTTTATTTTATATATATTTCTTTTAGTAGACCTAGCATGCTATATGTAAGAATTTTAGTTTATCAAGAATATGATTATAATAGAAACACAATGCAAATTGGGCTAAGTATAGTTTATTAATTTCTTGATAATTTAGAAACATTTTGGCCTGTTTCCATATAAAGTCAGAAACTTTAGCTATAAAGCTAAAGTTTATAGCATAAAATAGTGTGTGAAGGGAAGTGTACTTGAGAAATTTTGTATAATGGGGCCATTATGGATAAAACTCTGAAAGCCCATTGTGTAGCCACATGAAAATTAATTTTTAAATGTCCTAATTATAGCATTAAAGTATAATCAGTATATACCATTTGCCATTAAAATTAAATGAACCATCAGACTCATATGGTCCTTTTGCAGTCAGTTGTCTATTATCTCACATAGATGTAACTAAGAAAGTTCTTCAAAAATTTGAATATGTGAACAGGTTGCCACAATTTATTAAGTTAATATTTTAAACATTGAATTATATACAATTATTTTTTAAATTCTTAATTAAGATTTGAATTTGAGATAACATGGGTCTCTCCCATCCTTCCTCCTTCTCTCTCTTCCTTCAGCTAACATATATTTTAGCTACTACTATGTATAAGACAATGCCTGTAAAGACTCCATTTTAATAGAAATATTTGATAAAATCCATGAGTGACAGAAATAATGTTAACTCTGTAGTTCCCAAACTGAGTACCAAGGAGCCCCAAGATATAACAGTGAATTCCAAGAGCTTCTGCAGGGCATTTTATATTTTATAGGGAAAAACAAGAACAGCTGTCAGATACCACACAAACCATTAGCTCAAATTAGTTCTAAGTTTCAACATTAAATAACATTTCATTCTTTTCAATGATATCTTTGTGAAACTGGTGTTTGGTTGTTGCTGGGTTTCAAAACAAGAGCCACAAGAAAAATCAATGTGCAACAGGGAATGAAGGTGGGGCGGGAAACTGACTCCAGAATTTGAGAAGCTGTGCAGGTGCCCAACAGGATATCCCATGCATAATTGTGGTTATTTAAGAATGAAATACAATTATTACTCTTTCAGTTTATGAGTATTATATTTTCAAATAGCTATTAAGTTGTTAAAATGTTAAGTATTCATTGAGTTATTTAGACCTAACTACTTAATAAACAGAACTGTTAGGTATTTTTCTTCACCAAAGACCACCATGAAAAAATTACCGAGGCACTAAGGGTGCCATTGGAAAAGTTTGAGAACCTCCGTCAATCATTTTAAAACCCCAGTAGCTTTAGCATACTTTTCTAAATACAACTAGCTTTCATTATTTTTAGATAAATACATTGAATCTGGAAAGTTTCATAATTTGTACAAATTATCCTGATTTATTTTCTTCAGCTATTCATATGTCCCTTCTTTTTCTGGACCCATGGATTTTTTTTCAAAGTTCCCAGTTGTTTTTTGCGTTATTAAAGGGATACATATTCTGTAGGTAGAGGCAGTGTATGTGTGCACACTCTACATGGGAAGGCAGCTGTAAAAAGTTCAGTGATGGCCATTAAATCAAATGCTTGTAAGCAAGTACCTGACTAACCATCTACCTTTCTTGTTAGCATGGAGTAGATTTGCTGTATTGTTTAAAAGCTACCTTGATTTATTTTGAGTATAGTTTTACCTTTATTGTTCTTGTTGATTTGTGAGATACCCACTTGCAGCTATATTTTTACAAATAAGGTTGCTTTCAGATTGGTTTATCCTGAATAATGAAATATATCTTCCCTATAATCGAATTCTCAAATAATGCTAATTGATATAATAAAAATATATTTTATAATTTACCTAAGACAAATAAACCATAAGTTATTTTAAATTAAATGATATCAAACCAATATGTTAGCTAATACTATATTTTTTTAAGTTACAAATTAAGAGACTGTGTTTGTGATGGTGTGCTTAATTGCTAGGAGGATATCACTGGCCACTCCTCGACAGCTTTATAAATCTTCCAATATGACTCAGCGCTGGCAACGAAGGGAAATTTCAAATTTCGAATATTTGATGTTTCTGAATACTATAGCAGGTAAGATGTCTCACTCTTTAATCTCATAATGTTTATATTCATCAAAATCTTTGGTAATATGACTTGATATAACACATTTTTCTTTTTGGGATTTAAATGCAGCATTAGAGTAAATTTTGAAGCATTCACATTAAATTTTATCAGAGACTGTACAAGCTAATACTAAGGTTTAGATGCATTTATTGTTGAAGAGGCTTTTCCTTGCTCTACTTCTGCCATTTCCTTTGCTGACAGCTTTGTCTGAAGGTTTATTAGAGTCAACAAACCATTGCCAGAGAGTGTCTGGAAATAATAATGGTAAAATGTAATTTCACTACTTTGTCATTCTCAGCAATAGCAGCTAGACAGGAGAATAACAACAGGATTCTGCCTAGTACAGATGTCACCTGGATTATGGCATGATTAGGTTACAGCATCCTTTTTTTTTTTTCTTAAAATAGTCAAATAAAAATAAAAAAATCAGATTACATTTTCTAAATGATGAGTAACTGCCATCAACCTCAGCAGTGCTTTGCTTGTAAATCAAAAGAAGGTAGTGGCTTGTTTTTCTGCTAAATCAGTGGTTGTCAGTAGTTAAGCATGTCTATGAGATTTAAGCACTTCATTCTTTTTTCTTTAGTTAAGCTCCAAAAGCCCTTATTCGTGTTGAATTACAAAGAGTTTACTTCTGTAAATCAAGCTCTACAAAAACTTTTTGCAATCAGATGAATTTAAATAACTACATAAATAAATATGTTTACCTACGATTATTATTTCATTATAAATGAATTCTTACAGCATGAATTTAAAGTAGTGTTCTTTTTATGATTCATTGCTTTAAAAAGATAACTATGTAATATTACTCTTTTTAAATCTATCATACATAGTGCGAATATGGATACTATAGGTATATATTGAAAGTGAATAACATAGCTATATATCAAACAGGCAAGAGAAGTTAATTTGTCAACAGAAGGGGATAAAGCTATTTTAAATGTTAAAATGTTTTTGCATTTTAATCACTTAATGCATTCATATATATGCATATATTCATTTATTCATATATACAGCAAACACATATATCTTGAAGAAACCTATTTACTCCTGCAAAGATTGAAGAAATGTGTTATATTATTTAATTAGCACATTATTTATATATAATAGAATGAACTTAAATATCTGAATGTAAAGAACTCAATTTCATTAGCATATTTAGGTAAACAACATGAGGTACAGAAAGAATACAAGCTTCAACACCAAAAGGAAGAGGCATAGAATCCCAGATCTGCCAACTCTGTGTCTTAGAGCATAAGCTGAATTTCAAGTTTTAAATCTACCTTCAACTTTTAATCTTTCAGTAGCAATGTTTAATATATTTACATTTATTGTAATAACTAGTACATTTGGTCTTATATTATCTTGTTTTATACTGTTATTTTTTATGTTTTCTTGCTTTTGATATTTTTTTTTTCTTCTTTGGCCATATAAATACTTTTTTGCTCACCTCTAGAGTGATTTAGAATGTAGGCATCTTGTTATTAGTTCTCCTAGAGATATATTTAAATTTTTAAAAAGCCTTCTAAACTATATTTCTCTTATTTTTGAACTAAAAATGAACCAACATTTTAAAATCACTCCTATGTACAATAAAAACTCTAACTCAATTTTACTCCTCATTCATTGCTTATCTTTGTGAATATAATTTACTAGCCAGAATCTAGATTATTATTAACTTCCTACTCTTTGGAGTCCATCTCTTTTTGCATGTTAAGAAGTATTTCCAACTTTTAAATTTTATTCTTATTCTTACAGTATATTATTTTCAGCTAATGGGTCTTTACCTGCTTTTTTAGGATACTGTTCTCTTTACATTCTTCTGCAGTATTTTTTCCATATGCCCTGTGTTAGGTTTTTTTGTTATTTGCTCTCAAGAGATCTATCAAGACTCAGTGTCTACCATTAGATGGGCTTATGATTTTTTTCCTTGGATGTGCAAGCTATTTGGAGCTCTTAGATGTAAAACTGGAGATCAGGGTGATACACCTTGCTTACAGTTCAGCTTCCATTCTAGCAGGCATTCATATTATTAATAAACAGTCTGCTATTCTAAGATGGCATTCTCTCATCCTCTGGATAGAAGATTTTCTAGTTCATTGTTTTAAAGGGCTCTTTTAGTCTCCATCCCTTCCCACTGCATTTTCCTCACAACTGATAAATTTCCCACAATACGGTACAGTGCCATCTATAACCTCCATGCGCTTCATGCCTATTACTTTCTGGGGTGTCTTTCTCTAACTCTGGGGAGATTGCTCTGTCTAAATCTAGATAACATTGTAATCCCTTCTAAAAATTGCACCTGAGCAGTATGGAGACCGATATGCTTTTTCCTCACTGGGACAGTCTTTAAGTTTCTCATCCAGGCATGCAGACCATGAGGGGAATTTAAAAGTGTCTTCCTATTCTTTTTTGAATCATTGGGCCTATTTTAGTTGATGATATGAAGAATATATAGGCCACTGACTCTTTTTAAGAATTTATTGGTACTTCCTTTACAATTACAACTAAACATTAAAGGCCTGACTATTGTAGGCAATGGGATAAAAAGAAGAATAAAAAAAAGACTAGGATCTTACAGCACTTATAATCTAGATGAATAAATAAAATATACATAAATGAGAGCATTTCAAGACAGCTGATATTAAGTGCTGAACAATTGCTATAAATAGTGAATGCTACAAAAGCTAAGCAGAGGAGAGGAATTTAAAAATGTGTTTGGGGAAAAAGAAAAAAGAGCAGAGCTCTTACAAATTTCTGCCAGTTGGATGTATATAGGGTGTTCGGGGGACATGAGTGTCATATTTTGACTGGAGCAGAGATTAATAGATAACATCAGAGCTTTAGGTCAGAGCCAGATTATAAAGAGGCTTTTAGGAGTCCAGTTTTGGGGAAGAGAATGCAATATGGAATTTTATGAAAATTAAACTGATAATTATGTATGACATGAATCAAAATTGATTACAGCTTAACATTAGAGAGAGCTATGAGGGAAGTATTATAGACATCTGGATACGAAGTCAATTTGTTCATTCTTTCAGTAAATAGTTACTGAACATTTACTGTGTGCCACACATTCTATTTTGTACTGAGAATACAGAAGCAAGTAAAATACAGTTTCTGCCCTTGAAAAGATCATGGTATAGTTAGGAAAATAGACATGTACACCAGCAATTCCAGTAAAAAGTTGTGGAAGTATTATAGTGAGAGCATATCCAAAGCCATTTAGGGTCAAAAATCTAGAAGCTATTATTATTATTTGTAACCTAGAGATCAAGAAAAGGTTCTCATAGGTGACATTTAAAATGGGAATTGAAATACAAATAAGAATTCACTAGAAAGTAGGCAGAGGGTATTCCAAGAAGAAAGAAAATGTGGGGTGAAGATTTGGATGAGAGTAGTAGAAGCAGATATGGCAAAAAGAGAGAGAAGCAAATGAAACTTTGTTATGTTACCATTGTACAAAAAGTATGTCACTGTAGTTTACTCTAGTTCAGTGGTTTTCAGAGTGTGGTCCCCTGACCAACCCCTTCAGTATTACCTAATGCAAATTATCAGATTCCATTGCAAACCTACTGAAACAGAAACTCTAGGAATGGGCTAGAAACCAGAAACCTTTTTCACCAAGCCCTTTAGGCAGTTCAGATGCAAAAAGTTAGAGCATTGCTATAGCCATTTAACATCTAATTATCAGAACAAGATTTGCATATAAAAACATTTAGAACATATAAGAAAGTATGCAATTAAGTGTAATAAAAGTTTAGAGAAGTGAGAGATTAATATGATATAGTACACTCCAGGAAAGCTTCATAGAAAAGATGGGCTTTAAATGAATTCTTCAAGGGTTTTGTCAGATATAGATGATTATCCATTCTACTTTATAAGTAGAATGACAATTGGAAAAAGATATGAATATAAATATCCTGAGGTACTCTCTCTGGACATGTTCCTATTAATTCTTCCACTGCCATCATCCTAAAATATTAAATATGAGTGCCAGTTTATACCGAACACCAGCATTGAAATTTGGGTGATAGTTTTATAGAGAAGCTGCACTAATGCCAACATTGAATAATTGTTAGGGCAGCAATTAGAACTGCCAGTTTTCCTGATTTGTGGAGAATACTGTGTATCCATTCGTCTCCTCTTATTAAAACACCCTTAAGAGTTTTCTTAGCATCCTAGAATAAAGGACACTCTAAAGGTATTAAATTGTGCTAATATTACTTTTACCAACATAGGTTCCACTAATCATATTATATCATAGCGCAGCTTTAGGGAGTTATTATTCAGGAAGTACTTAATTTAATTGATTGAAAATAGAAAAATTTAGCTGGGTGTGGTAGCACATGCCTGTAGTCCCAGCTTTCAGAAGACTGAGGCAGGAGGATCACTTGAGTCCAGGAGTTTGAGGTTGCAGTGAGCTACAGTGATGCCACGGCACTCTATCCGGGGTGACAGAGCAATTATTTAATAATAATTAAAGAATAACTTCTTTAATTATTGTTGATGTCAAGATTCAGAAAAAAATAAATAGTATTTTTATTACTTCTGTGTTTTGTTTCATTGTTTTTAAAACATTTCTTTAATTATTAATATCAATATTCAGAAAATAGCAAATAATAATTAATGTATATTGAGTGATTTACAATGTGCCAAACATCGTTCTAAGTGTTTTACATGAATTTACTCATTTAATCCTCACAATTGCCCCATGAGTTAAGTTCTGTTCTTTCCCCATTTTGTAAACAGAAGTTAAGTAAGGTGCCCAAGTCACTGAGCTAATGAGTGACAAAGTCAGGATTCAAACCTAGGTCGTTTGACTCCAGAGTCTTCACTCACCACCTGCATTGTACTGCTCCAGGATATTCATGGTACTGTTCAATTTCATCTCTAGTCCGCAGCCTTCATATATTAACTGCTTTTAAAACCTAAACAAGTAATGATTTAAAATAACTTTATCATTTTCTTTTACATTTCCTCAAAAGAACCCTTTGAAGTTTATTAACTGCCATGACTTTTGTAGATATTGATATTCTAGCACTAGATCTGGGCCTGGAATTATTAATTATTTAATGTGGAACCTGGTACTGTGTTCAGCAAAATCTTGGATGCAGAGAAACAGACTCTGAGACAGAGGCTTGCTCAAGGAAATTTATTGGAAAAGGCCTCGGGATTAACATTTGTGAAGGAGTGAAGAAAGTGGAACTGGGTAGAAGGAGAAGTTGAACCACACAATGCACTTGTGACAGAGGCCTCAGCAGATCCCTCAGGGAGCCTGGGTTTGGGGTCACCATTCAGGCCTTCATTACCTCCACTCTGTAGTTATTAGCTAAAGACTCCTGGAAGGAGACATGACCTTGGATGAGGGGCTTTCTTCTAATGATAGTGATTCTTGGAGAGGGATTTAGCTGAGCACCACCAGCCATCAGCACTCCCAGCATCCATTATACTAGTGGTTCTCAGACTTGCGTACATCAGAAGCAGGCTGGCCGAAACACAGATAGATAGTGCCCACACCCCCAGAGGTTCTCATTCAGTAGGCTTGGAGTGAGGCTCAATAATTTGCATTTCTAAAAAGTCTTCAGTTGATGCTGATGCCATCGGTCTAGGAACCACACTTTGAGAATTACTGCACTACACCTATATTTCTTATAAGACATACCCTAAGATGATTCTATTAATCTTCTACATCACTCACATCTTCTATAGCACTGTCTATATAACATATTTTGATGCTTATGATAGTGTGTCTTTAGCATTTTATGCCTATATCTCATCTTCCCAATGAGGAAAAACAGTTTTGCTCTGTAAATATCCATGAAATGAAATGATTTAATATTTATGCTCTGTAAATATTTGTAAGATTTTGTAATCTATTATGTGAATTCACTAGAATTGCTGAATGAGGGATTCTTTAAATTTTCTGGATTAAAGAGAAGAGTTACAGGATTGAAATCCGGTTGAGTAGATGAAACAATGTTTTCTAGCCACACGTTTTAAAAAATATAGGTCAATGTGACATAAATTTTATATTTTCTATAAATATTTTATAAATATTTCTATAAATATGCTATAATTATTTATCTAATACTTAGTCAAAAAACAGTTTTAAATTCTACATTACAGTAATGGTTGTTGTCTTCTACTTTCAGATTTATCTTTTTTCCCAAAAATATTATTTTAGTATGAAATACAGAGTCTTTTATGACCCATTTCTTACTCTCCACTTCTTAAGGTTTCTCATACTTGACCGATTTTACTTTTCTCCTTTCTAGATGCTTTTAAAAAATAAGACTAAATAAAGCATATGGTCCCAATGTCCTAGTATTAATGCATTATATAGACTTTTTAGACCTTGTGATATGTGTGTGTATATATATACATAATTGAATATAAATAAACATACCTTTGATTATATGTATACAGTTGTGTGAAGATACTTTCCATAGTAAAAAAAAGTTTGTCAAATCTTCAGAAAACATACCATTTTTAAAAGACAGTTACCTAAAAGCCCATAAATGTGTTTATAGTCTTTGTTTTGTTCTATTTATAAATTTAATAAATATGCGTTATAGAAAATTGGGAATATGGAAAAAATGTAATTTAAAAAATTAACCACTCATAAGCCTCGCCATAAATATCCCAGTTGACATTTTGTTATTTATCTGTTTTTCTTATTCAGTATATGGTAAATCATTGGGAACACATACAAGTTAAAATTCTACTTTTCCTATCTCATTAAATATTCTTCAAAGTCTTGATTTTTAAAACTACATGAGAGTCCAACTTTGAACTGTGGTATAACTTATTTAACTATTTTGTAAACATTCGAGGTTTTTTTTATTTTCAAAGAACTCTTAAGTTTTGGAAGATTATGTAAAAGAATTTTAATGATACTTAGAGTTCTACTAAAAATATGGTTTCAACCTCTGATTCCCAGGGTTGACCTGATTTCTTTTTATTGGGTTCTGAAAGATACAACCCATGCCTCATTTTACAGCTTATTAAATAATACTATGAAAAAGATGTTAAAATCTGGCATTCTTAAATTTAAAAAAATAGTAGAGTGATTGCTAACATAGCTTTATGTAAATGATCCTCTGTTAGACTTGAGAATTTTTTTAAGGGAGTTTGAGTTGTTTTTCATATGATCAGCTAATGAATTCAGCACAACTTCCCCAACCCCAACCTTTTTCTCCTGTTTAGCATTTTCCACTTTTTTACTCTGTGATGAACAAGCCCTCCCTGGTTAATTATGTATATATTTAGCTACTGCATGTGTTGGGCTTATTATTGTCATCTAATTAGATGTAACTTGAACTGCTTCCTTCTAGAAAAATCATTAAAAATTCTTTCCTAATGACCTAGAGATGACAAAATGTCTGTAAAGTGTGAAGAAGCAGACAAGCACAGGAACATCGCTCTTAAAGAGTGTTAATCCAGATGCTGCAATCATCTAATTAAACAATATTTTGCTGTCATTAACATTTTCACCAAGGAATTGCAGTTATAATTTCTTTGTCAGCTGTCTCTAGATCACTTTACCTTCAAAACTAAAGTGCCATATAAAAACATTAAATTGGATGGTTTAATTAAAAAGTTTTTTTTAAAATGAAGCAACATACCCAGTGTTTCTGAGATCTCATTTACTGTGCTTCACTTTTATTGTTTGAGTGGATTAGTGTCATAGGCTTGCAATATTTAATATTCATCTTCTAAGATAAATCCTTATAAGCATAGTTGGCAAAAAAAAAAAAATATATATATATATATATTTGCATTTTTTTTCTGTACTTACCACTGCTAGAAAAGGAAAGAACCTTATCAATAATAGCATAAGTGTATTTACTAAATTTCAACTATCCTAAAGAAAAAACAAAACATTAGTAAATAAATATCCAGACATGCCAGAACCTACAAGCATTACTTTTGAAATATCTCACTTTTTGGATAATTTAATAAACAGTACTGTTTTTCATTTTACAAAAGTGTTCAGTAAAATAATTAAAGGAATAATGCCAATTCGTGGTTAAAACTTATGAATGCAAAGTCCCAAAGTACCACTTAATTGTTCTTTTTTTTATGTGACATTAAATATATTATGTTTTTAATTCAAATTAAAAATATATATTGACTGTCCATGTTGTAAGAATTTGATGTGGAAATTTTTATTAAAAGCAGGTATTAATGTCATTATATTTATTTATAAAGTTTATGGTATTAAAATTAAAATGGTGCTGTAACGGTCTAGTGACTTAAAAATTGCCAAATTTTTCTTAACATTTATTTTCAAAGAACCCCACAAAGATTACTGAAAGTGAATTAAGATAATACAGGACAGATAAATAGCCATGAACTATGACTGTTAACATCAGTCATTGTATATGTGTGTGTGTGTAAATTTTAAAATGATGCTTCCTTTCCTTTGTATTTTTTCTAAAAAAAATTATATATTTTCCTTTATTAGAAAATCATATCTATTATATTAAAAACTAACATCTTTAAATATGGTTTCTATTTTTTATACTGTTTGTATTTATAAGTACATTTAAGTACTGAGTTAAAGTAAATTGGCTTTTTATGTATTTTATTTTGACAGTTTTTTCTTAATATATAAGTTATAAAACTTCATTAGAAATTTTTTAACAATTGTGGTATCTTTCATCTATTAATTGATTTATATAAGTAATATATGTTTTACATATAGACATATATATGAAGCATCAGCATTGTTCTATAAAAAGACACACACTGGAAGACCTACTTTTCATTAAAATATACAGATTTTTAAGTAGAACAGTTCCCCAGAATATGGCCGAACACTAAACTTGCCATGGACCTATTTAGTATCCCAGAAATAGCTCTGCCTGGCCAATCTATACTCTCTTTATATATACATGTATTAAAAAAAATACTGAGTGGGATCGGGTGTCCTATATTAGCATATATATGAGCTACCAATTAATAATACATTTTAAATTTTAGAATTGTACAGCTTGTATTTTACAATAATAGTACTGCTTTAGCAGCCCATTTTCATGTACAAAAGACTTCATTAAAGCCTCTAAATTGTTGTTTATTGTCGTTAGTACTATTCTTCGTGGTAGACTTTCATAAACACAAAGCAAGTTCATTGATTGAGCTACCTAAGCTGTAGACATTTTCTTCTAGTTTAACATACACATTCACAATGCCATTCTCCTCTCTCTTACACACTTCTATTCCTTTGCATAATTCTCATCCTCTAAAGAGAATGTTCTGCAGTTTTCCTTCTTTACATGGTTTATGTTTGTTCAACTTTTGAAATTTGGCTCATTTTATTACATTTTATCATGTGCATTTTAATTCCAGCAATACACATTTATTAGGTAGACAGTATGTGCCAATACACAGAGATTAAAAACAAAACAACCCAGCCCCTGCACATCTGAGTTTACAGATTAGTGGGGAGGCAGACAAGTAAACAATGATATGGATTAGGCGTAAGAGAGTCTGTCCGAGAGCTGTGGTGGGAGTGCAGGGGAAGCCCTAATCTAATGCTCACTCATCCTAGTAAATCTGCCTTCTGTCAATTACCTACATATATATTATAAGCCCACACCAATATATACACTTAAAACTATATGTAGTTTAGTTGTAAAATGTTTTCATATAGTAAACAGATAAATAGTCACCAATAAAATGTTTGCTAAATGAATTACTTTGGTTTGATGCTTATAATAGTGGATTTTAGTTCTTACTCAGATTGTGGGGTTTTTTTTCTATTTTACAGTCATGTTTACCAATTGCTACAAGAATAGGTATCATTTAATGTCATTTGTTATTGACCAACAAGATAGTGTCTGCATATCCATGTTACTATTATGATATATATGGTATGTACACAAAGGCACATTGGGTGAAATCCATATCAGTATATACCAGTGAAATAGCCTTTTAGCATGAAATTGAATGAAAATTTAGAAAATCACCCATGATCAGAGTGTAACACATTTTTTTACTGAAAACAGTCTTGTCCAACAAAAGTTTTCTTTGGACTCTGTTTCTTTAATAGTGATTCTCTCAATTCCATCTGCTCATATGGTATTTCAGTACCAGTTTATGGGGGGGCAGTTCTGTGCTCCCCCAAACTTACCACATTCCCATTGTGCCTTAGTATCCTTATCTGAAATATTTAAGTCATTTTACCCAAAGCTAAACAGACAAACCCCACCTAAAGTCCAGCAGGTCTCCACTAAAGTAAAACAACATGATACAAAAAGAAAATGAATGAACTTAAAAGAATAGAGGCTGGGCACGGTGCGTCATGCCTGTAATCCCAGCACTTTGGAAAGCCAAGGCAGGAGGATTACTTAAGGCCAAGAGTTTAAGACTAGTCAAGGCAACATAACAAGACCCCATCTCTACAAAAAAATAATAATAAAAATTAGCCAGGCGTGGTGGTGGCACACACCTATAGCCCCTGCTACATGAGAGGCTGAAGGAGGAGGATTGCTTGAGCCTGGCAAGACAGAGTTGCAGAATGCTACATTAGTGTACTGCTCTCCAGCCTAGGGTGATAGAGCGAGACACTATTTCCAAAAAAAAAAAAAAAAAAAAAAAGTGGAAAAATATATGTTTGACATCTGCCTCTGTACTTTTCATCCTGGCTTCAGAGTACTTACTTCAATTCACTTGCAAATTCTCTACATTGACTCTTGATATAGTTTAATATAGTATCCTGTGCACTGGGAATATAATTTCTAGATATGTTTTCATTGTAACAGAATATCATCACATAAACTGCAAGTGTGCAGGTCAGCAACAGGGTGACCTTCTCTGCAATCACTTCTGGGGGCTCTGGCTGAAAAGACTCTGCTTCCAAGGTTGCAATATTCTCTATATCAGCAGAAGAGAGACTGAGCATGGAAACACACATTGTGTTAATAGGAAATTTCAGTGGGCCAAGCCCCGAAGTGCCTCCGCTTATATTCTGTAGATGGAACTAAGTCCATGGCCATAGCTACTTGCAAGAGAGGCTGAGAGGTGTCATCCAGCCCAGGAAGAAGATAATCTATTATAACAAGCAGCCAGCAGTCACTGTCAGAGTCTCATATTATAAATCGTAATTCTAGTGTCTTTTTAAAAAAAATTATTGAGTAAATTCACATGAAACACATTGTTATCAGAGCACCTTTGATTAAAGACATGGTTCAATAAAGAAAAGAGTTACTTTTCTTCTGAAATTCATAATTGCCTTATAAGAACAGAAACTATTTCATAAGCAATTAGTGTATACAAACTTTCATTTCTGTTTTTCTTTACTAGGACGGACATACAATGATCTGAATCAATATCCCGTGTTTCCATGGGTATTAACAAACTATGAATCAGAAGAATTGGACCTGACTCTACCAGGAAACTTCAGGGATCTATCAAAGGTACCTTTGGGATATGTAGAAGTCAGAAGTCAGTTTTCTTCATAAGAATATAGTCTAAAATAGCATTTCTGTCCAGAAAGAGAGTGTGTATAGATATATATATCTCAAATTAATGTTTCTAAGACACTAAAGCTGGTTGTCTTCTCCTTTTGTATTCGATGTTTAAATCTCATCAATTCTTAGCACAAGAATTAAGCTACAAGAAAATAAATTAGTACTAGCATAGGCCAAATGAAATGGGTATTTGAGAAAGAACAGATGTAGGGAAAAGTTGCTTAGATATGTTAGGCTTTGAAGTAAAAAAAGTGTGAAATTATTACAAAAAATGGTGGCAAATCATTTTGTGATGTATTCCTTAGGTATAAGGCATGTCATCTTTTTTTTTTTCCTTTTTTACTAAATAACACTGAAGAAAGGCATTTTATCTTGATCAAAAATATACATACCCTGAAGGGAAGTATAATGCTGAAAAGAAAGTCCATTAAGTTTATCAAACCCCTGTTTAAATAGGAGAGAAAAGATATGGCCCAAAAAAATGGCAAGAACGTGATACATAATGGGTGATACATAATGGGGATAATAAATAAAAAGCAAATTTTTGGTTAGTTTACCTTATTTGTGCAGAGGAAACTTAAGTGGGATACTAAACTGTTTGAAATTCAGTGAAGAACTAGGAACTAAGTTTCAAAAGCTGCTCTATAGCCTAAGCTTACATCAGACCCCTTGCCCCACCATTTATGCACTATAGCCATAGTAAAGCCTCAGCCTATTCACTTTGAATGTATCTCTCTTTTCTATCAGACTTGATTGTCTGGGTTAACAGTCCACAGAGGGCTAAAAGGTGTATGTGTATACGTTTGGTTTCAAGGCGGCATACTTTAAGGGGCTCTTAGCCAAGGCTAACATAAGCCCTGCATATTAGGGAAGCATCACTGAAACCAATTTAAAATTAATCCCACAAATTGTTTTTAACTCAGCATGCCTTCTCCTGCCTCCGTTCTTGCCTTTGAAAGCTAGACCTAGCCCAAGTTGAAGTTCTCTGTTGCACTAATTAACTAGTTGTGTGACCTAAAGCCCATTTCTCTTTGCCCCTTTGTAATATAAGAATAATAATGCTATCCCATCTCATACAATTGTAAGGATCAAATGACATGTACATTTAAAGAATGTAACATAGTACTTGGCATATAGAGGCACCTCGTGAATATTAGCTATTATCACACATGGAGTATTTCTTAGCCTGTTTGTGAAGCCTGTTTACCAAGTTTTCCATATAGTTATGTCATTCATTCTCTAGTTCTTTTATCATGTAACTTCTTTATCAAACCTTAGTTGTAAGCCAGGTGTAGTGGCACCCACCTGTAGTCCCAGCTACTTGGGAGGCTGAGGCAAAGAAAATCACTTGAGCCCAGGAATTTGAGGTTGCTGTGAGCTATGATGACACCACTGCACTCTAGCCTGGGTGACAGAGCAAGACTCTGTCTCAAATGAAATAAAATAAAATAAAATAAAAATCTTAGTTGTAGCTCATTGCTAATTTTAGTTATGGTATTATAGATTCTAAAAGGACCTAAGAGATCAGTTAGCCAATATCTTAGTGAGAGTCACATGCTAGTTAAAAAAAAAATTGTTAGCAATTGAATTCTGATATTCTTACAAGTATTGTAACTTTTCCAGCGCAAATCAACTGAACAAGAATCTTTAACCATTTACCATGTTAAGGCAATTATTCAGTCTCAGGTAGATAGAAGCCTTGTAATTCATGAGACCTGCCCTCCAAGAGCAAATCTTATTATGGATTATCTGATTAATAAGATCAGTTTCCATACAATTTTATAATGAGAACTATATGAGAGGCAATAAATACATATTGAGTATCTCTTATCCAAAATGCTTGGGACCAGAAGTGTTTCAGAATTCAGATTGTTTCGGATTTTTGAATATTTGCATAATATACATACCGGTTGAGCATCCCTGTTCTGAAAATCTGAAATCCAAAATGCTCCAGCATTTTCTGTAAGCATCATCTCAGCACAAAAAGTTTCAGATTTTGTAACATTTCAGATTTCTGATTTTTGGATTAAAGATGCTCAACCTGTAGGAGTTAGGAACAAGAATTCTAAAACTAGACTGCTTAGGTTCAAATGCTAATTCTGCTACTTACTAGCTGTGGGGCCTTAGACACTATTATTAATTATATATTAGAAACTGTAAAATATATGTGCAAAAAAATTAGGGTATAGATTCTCAAGTGGCATGATACGTTGTATTAAAATGTCATAAGCTAACCACTAGTATGGCTATTTTATTCTTTTTAAAACAGGAAAGGAGGTCCTTTTCCTTTGAAATCAACTATAATATTGAGTTGGAAGGAAACTTATAGACCAAGTTCCTTTCTTTCCTCCACTTACTCATTCTTTCAGTCATTCAGTCAACAAATATTTATCACACATCCACTATATGTCAAGCACTGTACCAAGTGGAAAAGTATACAGGAATGTATAAAACAGACGAGTCCTAGCCTCATGGAGGGAGTTCAGTCCAGAGCAAAGATACAAACCTCAGATAGTTAACAGAGATGTGTGAGGCCAGCATTTATGAGAAAGGTATAGCGAAGACTGTACTAAACTGGAGAGTGCATGCTCAACTACTCCAAGGCATTGGGACTCGGATGTTCTTGAAACACTAACTCAGCCAAAGAAAATATGGTACTCACTATGATTAATATGGATTATAGAAGGCATCTGGTAAAATATTTGCTAGTAATCATAGATTTTAGTTATCCATGTAGAAAAAATGAGTTAAATTAAATGAGGAAGTCACTGTTTCTAAAATAACTAGAAGATATAAACATTCTTCAAGGTTTTTAAGCTGATCATGTATTTCCTTTGGCAGAGCTTTTCCTTTTGTGCCTCACATGTGCTCTTCTAATTTTATATAGTGTTAAATAAATAGTAGAGGTGAAAAGACAAAGGCTAAATAAATTAGGCAACGTGAATACAAAGTATACTTTTGCAAGCATGGAATCCTTCATGCTGTGACTAGTTGAACCCATGCGCTCTTAAAAGACAGATAGCTTTCTCTTCCAATTCTACTATATTCCATGCTTTAGCAATTTGTTCTTTATATTCTGTCACACTAGCGTGATAGGAAAATGTTAGCAAATTAAAGCCTCTTGATATGTTAATAAATTACTTGTGCGTTGTTCCCATGCTTCATTGAATTTCTTAATAGGAACTTTTTACAAATGGGCTAGAAACCTTAGACCATCCTGTATAAAAATCATTAATAAACAGGATTTTAATGTATGAAAATATATCTTATTATACGCCTAATGGGAAAATGACATTTGAAGTATAACAATGTAATTGGTACGAAAAACTACCATAATGCAATATTATCACATTGAAGAGATGTCCACTACGTAGCTCATGAAATTCTTATAAGTAGCACCACAAATGAAGTTTTTAATGGAGAGTTTGTTACTCTTTTGAATCTCAAGGAAGAATTGAAATACTTGAATAATACTATTAACCAGGAACATTCTAAAAGACCTCTAACTACAGAAGTAGTTGTTTCTAAACAAGACTGGGAGTCCTGATCCAAGTAATAAATTCCTAGCAATGAATAATTCTAGAATTTGTTTCAGTAAACATTGATGCCCTAAATGATTTTTATATTCGTTACTGTATAAAAAATTAAAATGTTTCTTTTCTTTCTTTATACCGCCATATTACATTGGCTTCATGAAATTCTTTTATTGTATCAGTTAAGAAACCTTTGAATGAAAGTTTCAGAAAACCAGCTCAAATTAGCTTGAACAATAAATCACTGTTGTTGGTTCTTATAACTGTAATATTCAGAGGAAGGTTTGGTTTTCAGCAAGATTTGCTCAGTGGTTCAAATAATACCACCAAGGACCTTGTTCTTTCCATTGCTCTACTCTGCCTTCAGCCACTATGGGTACACACTCGCCTTCCACTGGGTGGCCTCCAGTAGCTCCAAGCAATCCCCTGTAATAGCGAAATGGGGCAACCTTTCCAGGCCTCATATCATATCAGCCAAAGGAAAAGAGAGAATCTTGCCATGTAGTTCCCGTGGAAACAACCAAATTTTCTTGCTCAGAAATCACAGAAAATGTCTCATGTCCCATCAGTGCTGCTTAAGAGAGATGAGATATGCTACTTGGAGATTGGGTAAGCCAGTTATTTCCCATGCCTGGAACTAGAGAGAGAGCCAGGATTATACAAGATACCTGCCTAAGAATGGTGGGTGATAGCTCACCAGAAGAAATTTGGATTCCTGTTCCCAAAAGAAAGGGGACTCCTCGGTGGTCAGCAAACAACCTTTATTATAAAGTGTCAAAGACAATGTCTCTGAGGGTTTCTTTATGATTTTCATAATGAAGAGAATAGCAAATGAATTACAGATTTATATACATATGGCTTTTACATAAAAAGAACTTTGCAAGGTGCTAAGAAAACTTTAAAATATAGTCTTAACTTTCAAGGAATGTTCATTGTTTATGAGGAGAAAAAAACATAAGGCAGCAGATTGCTTATTACTTCCATACAATTATAATATATGGACATTAAGTGGAGTCAAAGATAAATTTGATATAAAGCTAATGAAGATTAAGCTTTAATGCCCCTCAATTTTCAGGGGCATCTTGCTATTCCTTGCTCCTAATTTTATGTTGATTTTCTTAAAGAGCCCCTCTCCTACAAATTTTCTAAGTTTCAAGTCTCACAAAACCAGGATTCACCCTCAGGGCAAAGGAAGGAGCTATCTCCTGAGTAAACGTGGATACTTTCTAGAAGAGGCAAGTGAGAGGGGTACATAGGGGTTTTAACATCTAGGTAGACCAGGTGATATACCTTCCTATATCTGTTCAGGTCCATAATTCACCAATTACATGTACTTCTTAAATACTTCCCCAAAACACACAAAGAGTATTGACAAAACAGTGGTTTTCTATTTCTTTGTTAAGCAACGTCTGATACATAACAAAGGCAGGTTGAAAACAAATCATTTTACTATTTTTATAGGATTGTGCAGATAAGAATAACAAATGAGAAACAAAGTAAACAAAAGTAATGTCTCTACGTGGGACACACTTTCCCTGGGGCTTTGATGACATGGATAGGATGAGGATGTGAGCTGGAGATGGCTTTCTTGCTCTTGCCAAAGTCCATGCTACAGCCAATTCTACAACAGTCAGTTCTCATTGCCATAGGAAGTTGAATCCTTGGAGTTTCTTTGCTCCTTACTGGATGCTAGGAAAGATTAATCCTGGAATTATCAAACCTTTGCTGTTTTTCTTTATTTGTGTCAGTATTGAAATTGGGAGTTAGAGAAAAAAAATGAGAGATTATAACTGGAACATGGAGAGATTGCAGGCTTAGCTCAAATGTTTCTGTCACATATTGTGCAAACTTAGGGTGTTTTGTAAGCACTTTGAACTTCTGTTTTCTCTTCTTTAAAATGAACACAATAATACTTACTTAATAGGGTTGTTGAAAGAATTAAACACTCTAAAGTAGTTAGGACACCTAATGTAGTGCCTGACACACAGTGGTATTCAGTGTGTGGCAGCTACAAAGCAAATTTCTATCATTACCAGTTGAGAGTTCACTATCTTTGGTATGATTTAAAAAAAAATCTTGTGAAAGATTATTCAACTGATTTGTTTTATTCTAATAAAATAAAAAGAATACCATTTAATAAAATATTTTCATGCAATAAATAATTTTATCATGTCTTTAAATTATCAGGTTATCAAAACTGTAAACATCAAAACACTGAAGTTAAATGTTTATTGAAACTATAGATGCACATTTATTTAGACTGAAATATTTTATATTTATAATATTCTTGCTCTTTCTTTTGTCCACTTAATTGAATAGTTGAAGAGTCCAAGAGCAAGAAATGTTCTTATCAGTAAGATTTATTAGACCTCTCATTTGGTTAGACATCTCAGGTTCAAGTTTTATTTGTTACATGTACAGGCTATAGGCTATGCTTATTGTTTGACATGATGGATAGTAAATGAAACAATCTGTCATTGACCTATCTTTTTAACACCAACGAACAGTGAGTGTAGATATTTCCTCCCCCCCAATTTCTACAGATCCAGATATTCCTTGTGGTGAATTTTATCTTAAAACATGATCTATGCTAGTGCTTCAGTTACTTACATATACCCATATGAACTTGACTCTTAAATTATAGTTGGTTACATGACTTTGACATGAAGCACAGTCTGTGCTCATTAAAGTGTAAATAGAATTTTCCTACTTCCCAGTCATGCCCTCTGATAAGTGAAATAGTTTCATCACAAAACCAAGTCCTACTAATATTGACATGAGCATAAGACATCACACACACACACCCATTCATCAAGTGGAAAAAATATATTTTGTTAACACAGGAGTTGTTTGACTGACAGATGATGATAAGCATAACCATTTTCCCAAATTATTATGCCACTTAAAAAAAGG
This sequence comes from Microcebus murinus, assembly GCF_040939455.1. NCBI lineage: Eukaryota > Metazoa > Chordata > Mammalia > Primates > Cheirogaleidae > Microcebus > Microcebus murinus. Next base: position 70,089,170 of record NC_134116.1, on the reverse strand, counting down.
AAGTGATAATGCCTTGAGGCTTTGAAATGTGATAATGCAAAAGAATGCACTGAAGTGTGAATACTACTCAACTACCCACCCTTGATACTGCCAAATGTCTATACACGTCATGGAAAAGAGTTTGCGTTGTTAATGTGAGGAATGTGCGACTTGGGGATCTATAGCAAGTTTCTATAGTTATTTCATCTTTCTTTTGCACCATAGCTTAACAATATCTAAAATGAAACTAGTTCCATTTACTTTACTATAATCTACCTAATGCTTAATTTTTAACAACAAAATATGAAGTATGGGCAAAACTACTAAGTGTGTTAGTAGCTAACTGTGATGCTATAAAACTTGCTAAAAGATAAAAGCATGAATGTGTAAATTTAGTTATAGGCCATCTACCAAAAACCCTACTGCTAAATTTGAAATGTTTGTCTGAATATATGTTGAAAGCCACCTTAACATGTAACTCACAGTGTGTTGAAAGTTGTTTGCGTTGGCAGAGCACAGTGGCTCACGCCTGTAATCCTAGCTCTCTGGGAGGCTGAGGTGGGAGGATCGCTGGAGCTCAGGGGTTCGACACCAGCCTGAGCAACAGTGAGACCCCATCTCTTCCGAATTAAGAAAAAGAAAGTTGTTTTCATTAAGCTTGCTTGTGTGACAGTGCTGAAGGAGAATGACTATTTTAAGGACACATATTTATTGGCAGTATTTGGTTGCTGTTTTAAACTCATGGGATAATCATTTATTAAAATTAATAATTTTATTCCCTCACTCATTCTTTTATTACACAAGCATTATTGCCAACTTACTCTGTACCAGGCACTGGAGATATAAAGACAATAAGAAACAGTCCATGCCCTTAAGAATTTACAATCATTTTTTGTTTATCCAGTAGCATATTAAGCTATTTTCTTTCTAGTCAAAAGAAAGGAAGAACCAAGAAAAATGCATGCAAAAAGGTTGATTTATAGACACTGTGGCAGCCAGAAATAGTGAGGTGTTTTGTTTGTTTGTTTGTGTCTCTACTGTTGCTTGTTGGGGACACATAATAGGGTGACAGGGAGTTTATGGATTTACACAGAACCTCCAAACCAGTCCTAGGCTCTGTCTGCTTATGCTAAACGTCCCCTTATCCTCTCTTCTTAGTCCTTCCCATTTAGCCAATTTTCTGCCCTTTCAGAAAGAGAGAGGGAAAAAAAAAAAAATACTAGGTAGAGCCCGTTCTGCTTTGAAAATTTTAGGCTGTTAGAGAAGGAACTGAAAACACGAGGAGCATTTTCCAGCGAGTGCTCCTAGAGCACTCCTATAGAAAGGAAGAGAGCCTGCACTGTGCACATGCACTTCACCAGCCACAGGTCACAACTGTACCTGAAGTACAGCATTATCATGCAAAACTAGGCCAAGCGGGCTCCTTAGCCTTCCTTTCCTTTCTTCTGAAACAGAATATTAAACAGAAGTGATCTTGAAACTAATTTTAGCCCCATCATTATCCTTCCATTTAATACTCAGAAAACTTCTAGAACTGACACATGAATTTTTAAGGTACTCCATTGTTTTTTAGGTAAAAGTGTTTGCTTTTCACTAAAATATGTAAAACTAATTTTCTTAGGAATTATTCTGAGATAATTTGATAATGATAACAACCAACATTACTCCTGCACTTACTATATACCAGGCATTGTGCTAAGCATGGATTTTTTTGTTTTACCTTCACCGCTCTGTGATGAATTGCACTGGTTGTATAGATTGCATCTTCTTTCATTTGTTACCTATTATTTCTCCACAATATATAGGTAGGGTAGTCTCAGAAATCAATTAATAAATAAATAACACTGGGCATGACGGCTCATGGCAGTAATCCCAGCACTTTGTGAGGCCAAGGAAGGAGAATCGCCTGATGCCAAGAATTTGAGACCAGCCCAAGCAACATAGTGAGACCCTGCCTCTGCAAAAAATAAAAAAATTAGCTGGGCCTAGTGGCACACACCTATAATCCAAGATACTCAGGTGGCTGAGGCAGGAGGATCACTTGAGCCTAGGAATTTGAGGTTGCAGTGAGCTATGATGATGCCACTGCACTCCAGCCTAGAGTAACACAACAGAGCGATACACTGTCTCAACAATCAATCAATCAATAAATACATAAAAGACAATTGTAAAAAATAAGCCTGGCCGGTGCTGTGACTCAGGCTTATAATACCAGCATTTTGGGAGGCTGACATGGGAGGCTCACTTGAGGCCAGGAGTTAAAGACCCCCATCTCCACAAAAAAGTATTAGCTGGGCATGTAGTCACATCTACTCAGGAGGCTGAGGAAGGAAGACCACTTGAGCCCAGGCATTCGAGGCTGCACCACTGCACTTCAGCCTGGGTGACAAAGCGAGATTCTCTCTCAGAAAAAAAAAAAAAAATTAATTATCTTGTAGATGCCCTCCATTTTTCCTAAATGCTCTGGCAGTTTTCATATCCTACCAAAAAGAAATCTCTCCGTAATACCCAACAGGAAAGAAATCTTGTAAAATATCCTACATGTTGGATAGTCAAGTCAGACATGAGCAGAGGAGGCAAAAGTAATGCAATGAGTGAGCCAGTCCAAACCTCCAAAGCTTTCAGTCCTGCCTGGGACTAACATATCCATGAATGTGCTAGTAGATATTGCTAATCAAAATGCAACTTTGGGTCAAAAATTATCTTTCTTAATAATATACTCAATTCCACCCTATGAAAAAGTATAACATGAAATATACTCAATTATAGCTACCAAAATATAAGTCTTAACACATCCTTTTATTAATGCTTCATTACTTCAAGTTTTGTTCCTTAATAGTTTATTTGGAAATTGTATAGTGATTAGCTGAAGTTCATCTGAATGACAAAAGGCCATATTAAGCAAATTAATAGTGCCTATAAAAGTGCAAATGGGAAATTTAATCCACTTAAGAGAACACAATTTTCACACATTTTAGAGAACATATTTTCAAATTAATCATTTAAAGCATTCTTATTTATTAGAATAACCCAAAACATAAGTACCATAGAAAAGACTTATTTTGATTTGAAGGGATTTGCTTTGGTTTTGCACTCTATTTTAATTGATTTTGACTTTTTATTACAGAAACTTTCAAACATAAGGAAAAATACCAATAATAATTAATACCCATTTAATCAATGCCTAGGTGTTATAATTATTGACATTTTAGCATTCTTTTCTTTTGCTGCAGTATTTTAAAGTAAATTAAATATATCATGCTTTACCCCTAAATAATTTACTTCAGTATGAAAAATAACATTTTCCTATATAATCAGGATACCATTAGCACATCTAACAAAACTTACAATTCCCTAATATTATCTGATATTGTGACTATAATCAAGGTTTTCCAGTTATCTCTCATGTGTCTTTAAAAATTGTTTTGTGCAAGCGAGGATTCAGTCAAGGAGCACACAGTCCATCTGATTCTTCTGTCTTATGTGTCTTTCAGGCAAGGATAGCTCTCAACCACCCCCTTTTTTCAGGATATTGACTCATTGTAGAGAGCATGCCAGTTATCCTGTAGAATTTCACCTTCTGGATTTATCTTTTTGCTCCTCATGTTGTCATTTAACATGTTTAAACTAGTAAGGCTTTAAATGTATCCTGATTCAAATATCAGTGAAGATTAATAATAGAAATTTATAATAGAAAATATTTGGTCAATAAAGCTTACTTGTCAAAATATAAAGTTACTATAATTGATTAAAATTTGTCAAAGTTAAAATGTTCACATTCAAAAGATATTTGTGGGTCATATAATTGAAAAATCCAACTAAAATTCTATGCATGGGATAAACAAAATTCTTGATTATACAATAAAAAGGAGTGTAAAGGGAAGACTGAAAGTCTCCATCATTCCCATGCCTGAAGACAACTATTATTATAGTTTTATGTGTATTCTTCCAAACTGTTTTTCTGAATATTTGAGCAAAAATATATTACCTATATCATAGAATTTTTAGAGAAATTTTGATAATGCTATATAATACTATTTCTGCAACTGGCTTTTTTTTTTTTTTTCTAGATACAGAGTCTCACTCTGTTGTCCTGGGGCTTGAGTGGCGTCAGCTTAGCTCACAGCAACCTCAAACTCCTGGGCTCAAGCAATCCTCCTGCCCTCAGCCTCCCAAGTAGCTGGGACTACAGGCATGTGCCACCATGCCCGGCTAATTTTTTCTATATGTTTTTAGTTGGCCAATTAATTTCTTTCTATTTTTAGTAGAGACAGGGTCTCCATCTTGATCAGGCTGGTTTCCAACTCCTGACCTTGAGTGATCCTTCTGCCTCAGGTTCCTAGAGTGCTAGGATTACAGGTGTGAGCCACCGTGTCTGGCCTGCAACTGGCATTTTTTTTTTAATCCTGGGGCTACTAATGATAATTTAAATTACCTATGATCCATTTTCTACCACACCATTGGAGTTAACTTTCTAAAGTCTCACTGAGATTTTATTTCTATCCCACTTAAAGCTATTCAGTGACTTGCTACTGCATATGCCTTAAAATGCATTTCATCACCCTGGTCTACCAAATTGTATGAGGTGGCCCCTGCCTATGATCTCACCTCATCTCATAAACTCTTCTTCTTGTTGGCCATGCTCTAGTCACACTATCTTTCTTTCTGTCCCTTTAACATGACATCCATGCCCCTTAGAGCCTTTGCACTAGTTTTTCCTCTGTCTTGAATTCTCTGATGCATGAATCTGGTATGACTGGTTCCTTCTCATCATTCACGCTCAGCTCAGGGGTACGTCTGCACAGATGTCTTCCCTGTCACCCAATCGCTGCATTCCTATTATTCTTTAATCATCAGTAGAGCACTTATAACTGATATTTTCTTACTTACCAAATTATTTATCTAGATTTCATCTGTCTCTGCCTCTATAGACAGACACATACACTCACACTCTTAAATGCACACATACACACCTATACATTTGAATGTAAGTTTTATGAGAACAGGGACCTTGTTTATATTACTCTAGGGTCTAGAGTAATTTCTGACACATAGTAGGCACTCATTATTTCTTGATTGAATTTATCTTGGAATCTTTTGAAATCAGCCTTTTTAAATAGCGCTGTGGGTATATCATCATTTGTTTAACCAGTCCCTTATTGGACATTTAGACTACTTCCAGTTTTTTGTTTTGTTTTGGCATTTCAAATAATGCTGTAAGAAATATCCTTGTATCTGATTCTTTCCATATTATAATTCTTCAAAAAGGAATTACTAAATCAAAAGTATGCGTATTTTTTTTACATATTACCAATTTTCCTCATAAGTAATTCATACTGATTTATACTCTTACCAACAGTATTATGATATATCATGTTTTCCTACACCCTGGCCAGTGCTGAGTCTTATGAAACTTAATAATTTTTGACATTCTAGTCAATAAAAACAGTTGTGTTTGACATTTTAAGAGTTATGAGTGTACATAAGACTTTTGGTTATATGGAATAGAAAATCAACGTAAACTGGCTTTAATTTCAAATATGAAGTTTTTTATTAGCTCACATAACTGAGAAATCTAGGGATGGATCAGTTCAGGAAAACTGGATCCAATTGCTGGCCAGTGCTCTCAGGCAGGGTGCCACTTTGCTACATTGGCTTCATTCTCAAACAGGCCTCCCTGTGTTATAGCAGCATGCCTTTGTAACCCACTAGAAAAACAGAGAGGTTCTTTCCCAAAGACTAGAAGCAAAGTTACATTGGATCAGCTTGAAGCATGTGCCCATTTCTGTACTAATGGCTATGGATAGGTTGATTAACATATCATCCACATGGATAAATATGTTAATTAACAGGTCTGAATCATATGCCCACCCAGGAGTTGAGTAATGATGTCAGCCCACCTGTACCAGGTAGATCAAAAGTGGGGAAGGAGTGGTTCACAAAGTAACGAGGCATAATGGATGCTAAACAGAAAAGAGAATAGATACCCATTACCTTGTCAGAGCTGGTACTATTTTTTCCTACAGAAATTGGAAATTGACATTCATTTTTCTGTGACTTGCCTATTCATATAATTTGCTCATTTATTTAATTAGGTTCATTAGCTTCTTATTGATTTGTAAGAGCTCATTTGTAAAGAAACTAGCCCTTTATCCTATGTGGTATAAATATTTTGCACAAAAATCTTAAATTTCCACATGGAAATTTTATATAATAATATATAATTGGGTTAATCAGTCATCATTCATTTAGCATTTTTTGCTCATCTAAAAAGAGCCAGGTACCATATTAGGTGTGAGAATACAGAGATGAATCAGATAGGGAATACCCTTGAAGGGCTAGTCTACTGGGTACTAAATAAAGGTTATAAACTTGCCTAACTGTTACCAGATGGTGTCCTGTAAGACTTCACAGATTCCATTTGAACTGCTTCCAAAAGAATGAGCTGAAGTTCCGTGGTCAGATAAGAAGCAAGGCAGAGAATTTATTTGAGCACAAAACTGTCTAGAGGTGTGATTTCTACATTGTCATAGTAGAATTTTCAGAATGATGACATGTAGTTCATGACTGAAAAAACAAAAAAGAATTCTTGAACCCTCTTCTAAGGATTTTCAAGCCATTGATTATTATAATGAAAGATAACAAGATAACTTAGATATGTTAGAGGTTCACATGTGTTAAGAGTGTTGAGATAACTAACAGCTATTCTTTCTTAAAAGCCAGACAGATAATCAACTATACCCAGGATTCAAGCTGTATCTTTAGCACAGTTTCAGCTTGTTCTGTAAAATGTGCGGCCACTAACTAGCAACCTGATCTTGATTTGACTTTTCTTCAGTGTCCTCATCATAATGTAAGAGTTGGTCTAGTAGACCTGTAAGGTTCCTTCTGTTAATACTTCTGAGGATCTGAAATAGATGAGGAATTAAGTAGGCAGTTATAGAAGAAAAAAATCATATCAAGATCAGAATTTCATATTTAGCAATGAAAAACAATGCATTGATATGGAAAGTGGAGACCCAAGTACCTATTTCCTTCTCAGGAAATTACGTTCATAAGAATGCCTTGCTGACCTCAGAGACTTATGAAAATCAATCTAGAAAATGGACGTGAAGATGATATGGTATACAAATATATAGTATCATTAGCAGTGGTAGTAGCAGAGGAACTCTTGAACATTATATCTTGGCACTCAAAAAGTTTTGGATTTTGGAGCATTTGAGGTTTCAAATTATCAGATTAGGGATGCTCAACCTGTATATGAGCAGAATCCAGTTACCATTAATCCTGTTGTCATGTACATGATATATCATGTGTATTCAGTGTTACTAACATTGATTAGATATCTGATTTCTCCTTGAAAAATCTTTTTATTCTTAAAAATTATAATCTACATTGATGACATTGACCATTTTGCAAATCAGTCCACATATATTTTTATTTATTCAAATAATCTAGCTCTATGCTCCATCTTTTATGTTCTCTAAAAGCCCTTCTAATGTCTCGTATAATGCCATTTATCCAATAAGCATTTTTGTTTATGTAATTTTTATTGGTCATTTTTGTTTTTTGATTTATATACACGGTATATATGTTCTAAAAAAGGATTTGATACAACTTGAAAGTTTTTATAAAATATAAGAATATTGATAGACCAAGGCTATGAGAATAGAAAGGGCAAGTAAATAAATGAAGCCAAAAAAAGTTAGCATTCAGAAATACACACCGAGAGGATTCTAACCAGAATTTTTCAAAGTACAATCTAAGTAGCACTGATTCCATTTCATGTTAACAGTTGTTGACAAAAACAACTGTTATGAAAACAGAAAGAAGGAAGTAGTTCTGGTAAAAATAATAATAACAATAATAATAAAACAATATAAAAAAAACACTGAAATAAACAAATTTAAACAATTTCTATTTATAATAGTTTTTCTCAGGGCATTTAATAATATAACAAGCATCCGTCAGGATTTTTGTTTCATACAATGAAATCACAAAGTTTTTTTTACAAAAACAAAGCTTTTTGTGGTGCTTAAGTGTGAGGTAGATTTCTCTCTTTGGTATTCAGAAAGGGGAAATTGGGCTGAGTGTGGTGGCTCACACTTGTAATCCTAGTACTTTGGGCAGCTGAAGCAGGAGGATCACTTGAAGCCAAGAGTTTAAGAGTAGCCTGAGCAACATAGCAAGACCCCATGTCTACAAAAAATAGAAAAATTAGGCAGGTGTCATGGTGCATGCCTGTACCCCTAGTTACTTGGGAGGCTGAAGTAGGCAGATCACTGAAGCCAAAGAGTTTGAGGTTGCCGTAAGCTATGGTGATGACACTGCACTGTAGCCCTGACAGCAGAACAAGATCCTATCTAAAAATAAATAAAAAATAAAAGGGGGTGGTCATAGATATTGAATGATAAGAGTAGAGAAAATTCTTAACATCATTTCTTCAGTAACTACAACAGTGGTGTTTCACAAAATTCTCATTTCCCAAGCATTTTGAAGCTTTTTTCTTTTAAATGATTTATTGCTTTTTGACTATTTGGATCAAAATGATAGAAAAGAGTAAATACAAACCAAATCATTTACATTATGCATCCTAAAGTTCATTTCTAACTATATTAGGTAAAAATTCAACATTAGAAATATATTTTAAGAAATTACTAATGGAGGCATATATAGTCTTTAATATGGTGCAGCTGTTTCCTACAAAGTATTATTCTGTAAAACACTCCAATAAAATGACTTTGATGAAACTAGCGTAAAATAAAAAATGTAAATATTTATTTTATCCTTTTTTCAGTAGTGTAGGAGAAGGCTGGAAAAAATTAGAGGAAGAAGGACCATGCCTTTTTTCAAGAATGTTTTGTGAGGTCTTACAGAACAAGCAAAATCAGATAAGGTAGATTCTTAGGGATTGTGCAGACCTTTATGCATGTGAAAGTTCTTTTAGCATATTCACAGCAGAGCAAAGTATTAAACATTTTAAATGCTTTGAAAAGTATACTTACAGAGTTAGGAAAGTATATCTGCCTAGTAAAGTATAAAATATGTAGGCAATTTTAAATTAAAAACTCATTATTTCAACTCAGTAACAACATATTCATTCTACTTTGTAGTAACTACCCTTTTACTAAAAAACTAATGATTTTTTAAAAAATATTATTTTTAAAATTTTTGATTTCATGTTTTAAATATTATTTTATGTAATGTTTAACAAAATTACATTGCCTTTTTTACATCCTCAAAGATTTGAGAGATACCCAATGAAATTTAACACAGAATAAAGTTTAAGCTCTAGAACATTTGAAAAAGATATTTAAACCAAAGTTGTATACTTTTTTTGTTTTAAAAAATGAGGATAAAAAATTTAGAAACCTTAAAATATTAAAACTCTTATACACAAGAAATACAGCTTTAAAAAATAAATAATTAAATTGTTTAGTTTTTGTTAAGTCATAATTAAAGTTAACAAAAATGAACATAATTTACAAATAATTTTAATATTCAGGATAAGCATCCTTGCAAATAAGAATTTATTACGGAAATTCTAACAGACTTTTCACTGCTAACATCATTGTGTTATTTGAATTAGTCTCCTGAGAGCAAAAGAAAGGCTCATAGCAATTTATAAATGAATCTTTCTCTCTTGTGTAACATTATGTGTCCCATTGAAACATTAATTTTCTTCTACTTCTCTTGTTAAAATTAAGCCTTGGGAGAATCTTCATAGTTAACTAGAAATATTAAATTTTGAAATAAAGGAGTTAGATATTATACTTAGTACTCATCTTTTGTTTTCTCTATAAACATGTTAATTTTTATAGTATGCAACTAAATAATGTGGTTTTTAATATCATAAGAATAGACTCCATATATCATGAAGCCCAAATCAGACCAAAAACTTAAGCTAAGGTAGTTTGCTATTTGAAATCATGAAGAAGCTATGCTAGAAATTCTTAATGATTAAGTGTCCTAAGAAGTTTGAGACAATGATTCAATTAACACATGCTTTATTGAAGGAAAAAAATTGTACCCAGAGCGTTTTCTGTGTACTCCACTATAGGAGTTAGCATCATAGTTGGTAAATAGTGTGGTGGTACTGATAGGAGAGATTTCAGTGGCCTTAGTGAAATGCTTTCAAGGGAATCAGAATTGTCTGGATTATTCTATCACACTTAGGTTTGTAGTTTAACTTAACAAAAAGAATAGGCATTCCATCTGTATAATAACAGAATGGGACTAACATTCCAACAGAGTTTCTACATGGAAGACTGTTGTCCTTCACACTCAAGGTAACAGGCTATTCAGATAAGATTTTCTCTAACATGGATGTCAAATGGTCAACTGCTTCACCTTTTCCTCACTGGATTTCCTGTAATCTAAGCTAAATTTTTGTTATATAGGGTGTTAAGTATACAGGAAAATAACAAAACTATTGGTTTGGCCTTAACAGTTTAAACTGGATTACCTAAAATAATCCAGTTTACTAAAACTTTTAGTAAAGTCTACAAACTATGCATATATGTATCATCCTCTTGGGCGATTTTTAGCAAGTGTAATGATTTGTAATTAATATCAAAATACAATATGGTTAAAAATATAATGCAAAATAATGTATTTATGCTCTATGGTTAAAACAAATTAGCAGTGAAATATTTTCAAGATTAAGATTTATCAATAATGTCTAATATGACTGTATTAAAGAAAATATTTCCCTTTTCTTTTTATAGCCAATTGGTGCTTTGAACCCAAAGAGAGCTGTGTTTTACGCAGAGCGTTATGAGACGTGGGAAGATGACCAAAGCCCACCCTACCATTATAATACGCATTATTCAACAGCAACCTCTACCTTATCCTGGCTTGTTCGAATTGTGAGTATTTTCCTTAAATTACAGTGTGCCTTTAATACCTTAAAGTTCTTAACATAAGTAAATGAAATAAAAATCAAGTATACTCATAGTTTGTTTCAAACAACAGTTGGAGACCAGTGAAGTAGAAATTAAATATTCCAAATTCTAGCAAAACTGAATTTTTTTCATGAGTTGCCTCATTTGCAAAATTGAGTTAGAAAGATAGGTTAGTATGAGCTTGTTAAACCTAAACCAGTATGAATGAGCCCATCTCCCAGGTACATTCTTAATACCCGCTGCCTCCTTTCTCAGGAATGACGCTGGCACTCACACTACCCCAGCTCTCTCAATCTCGCTTCTTGGGCAGTGTGTTTTAAAAACAATTTCCAAATATTTTGAAAACCTCTTTCTGTTACCTTCTCTTTCCCCTAAAACATAGATATATTCAAGTCTCTCTGATCTTAAAAAAAAAAAAAGCCTCCTACCAGCCCCTGCCCACCCTACAGTTCCTTCCCATCTCTCTCCCTGCAGTCAGGGGCGTCGAACCCACAGCCTCTGCTATCCTGCATGCGCCACTCGTTGCCTCCACTTCGTCACCTCCTGTTCAGTATTTACTCCGGTCAGTTGATGGTCCACATACATCATTTTACTGAATCGTTTTTGTGGAGATTGCATGTTATGCGGATAGAGCTTCCCATGTCTTACCCATCATGTCTCTAAAGCATTTGCTGCTCAGATTTCTTTCTCTTAGTGTTCTTATTCCCCAGGATTTTTCTAAATACCTTACCTGGGCTATGTCATTCAGTTATACACTAGTGACTTCCAGCTTCTGTCTTCACTGCACATTTCTCATGAGTTCCTGATACATATTCCCAAGTGCCTACCGGGCATTTATTTCTACCTGAACATCTCACAATGCCATAAACAACAGTTTTAAGAAATGAACTCTTCATCTCCCTCATGAACCTGCTGTGGTTCCTCCCATTTTTTTCTATCTAAGTAAATGGCATGATTATTCACCCAGTTGCCCAATCTAGAAATGGGGAAGCCTTCCTAGACATTTTCTCTATTTTACCAAACCTTTACATCCAATCAGACAGATTCTACCAACTAATTATCTCTACCGTCTATCTCCTTTTCTCTGTTAACTCTGATGCTTCCCTTAGTTTAGGTTCCCATTATTTCTCATCTGGATTATTGCAAAAGCTCTTAACAAATCTCTTTGCCTTTAGTCTTGCCCTCTCCAATCTAGTCTAGTTTTTTATTTTTACTACTTTTACTATAAGTAACTGAGAAGTACTATAGAATGTTAAATCAAAATAATCAAAAATGTTTTCTCCCCCTTACAAAGATATACTTCAGACCACTCTGTTGTATGGATCCGATATGCCCCCAAACACAAGCAGTACACATGAAAATGCATCTCTTATTTTCTAAGATACTTTTTCCCTAAGCCTAAATGGCATCTTTAGTTTGGAGGTCTTCCTCAAGCATTCTCTCCATTATGGGGAAAAATTGAACTTTGTACAAAAATGTGGTATGGTATGAGGATGTTTTAAGTAACTTCTAAATCCTAATAGGTGACAGACTACAAACAATTACTGTTACTAAGAAAACTTTTTTTTTCAGAACTATGATGCAGTTTAATTCAACACAAATTTTATATCTTTCCTAATCCTATATCAGCATAAAAAGTTAAGGAAGTTTGATAAACTAATCTGTTGAGAAAACAAATCTAATCTTATTTTAAAAAATAAATTCTGTAATGATAAATGAAAATATATAAAACTGTTTTTTAGAACAAAGTTATTAGTCTAGTTTGTCCAAAGAATCACCTTAATTATGTAAACTTGGATTCTTTTATAAAATGTTTCTGAGCCAGAAGTTTCTTAAGAAATGTTTTTTTTAACTCGAGCACTTTTAAAGTATTAGAATTTCTATTTCTTTTTTTCCTGTTAATTTAAGAATTGTTAGACTTATATCAGTGCCTATTTATCACTCTAAACCAATCAGAACGGAGCACCTTTAGTTTATGGATGGTAATAATTAGTACCCTCCAGAGGCAGGAAAATACTTCACACTCACCCAAGAGGTCAAGGCTTTCTGAATTACAGACACACAGTCACATGGAGAGTTTACATCCTCTGTCTTGCAGTTTTAGCCACAGATCAAACAAAAACTTACCCAGCAAGATCACAAAGAGTTGCTTTTCTTTACAATGGACATAAAATATGTTCTTAATTGTTCGAGCTCTCAAATAGGCAAGCATACAAGAAAACAAAAGGCCTAATAAGTTAGATTCTCTGATCACCAAATGATCAGACCACAAAGACAAAACTAAATTTCTAATCATTACTGCCACCAGTGGGAAATGATTTATTGGTATGCATGACCCACAAACAAACAAACAAAAATAAATCAGTAGTGGGAGTAAAATTAAAAATTTAGAAAAAAAGAGTGTCAATAAAGTTAAAGTTCTGTTTGCTGCTTAAGAATTCACCCCATTAAGCCAAGAAAAGATGTACCTAGGTCTAAGTGACCCATAAGATTTACTTAAGCCACATACTTGATTTGGCTTCATCAGGTTAATCCACATGGAACTCTCAGAGAGACCTCCAAAACTGTTACAGAAGAAAATTTTTTAAAAAATGTTGAAACCAGCTGGGTGTGGTAGCTCATCCTGTAATCCCAACACTCTGGGAGGCCAAGGAGGGAGGATTACTTGAGGCCAGGAGTTTGAGACCAGCCTGGGCAACATAGAGAGACCCCCATCTCCACAACAAATTAAAAAATAAGCTGGACGTGATGGCATGTACCTGTAGTCCCAGCTACTCGGGGGCTGAGGCAGGGAGGTCCCTTGATCCCAGGAGTTGGAGGCTTCCATGAATTCTGATCACACCACTGCACTCTAGCCTGAGCAACAGAGCAAGACCCTGTCTTTAAAAAAAAAGAAAAAGAAAACATTGAAACCAAAGATTTTCACCCTTACAGGCCTTTTCAGGCCTCAGGTTCTTTCAAAGACTCATGGCCACAGTAAGCCACTGCTTTGCAGGGAGTAGGATGCCTCTTACAGCTATATGGGGGATGAAAAAAAGTCCGGAGTCATTTCTAAGAAAATGTTATCAACTGGGTTTTGAGAATTAAATGTGAGTATATATGTGATAGTATTTTAAAATATATAAAGTAGTATATGTATCAATCATTTTTATGTAATCAGATTTACAAGAATTATTTAAGTGAATTCACAAAAATGCTTGCTATCAACAGCCTGATTTAAGTTAACCTTCCTCTATCCTTAATAAGTTAAACACTTTCTCAAATCATAGATCGTAACTTATCCTTAAGTTGATTTATTATTGCAGTGAAATAGAATACAAACTTGAATCTATGCAAGAGTATAGCAGAATAGTCTATACTTATTTATCGTACACAAGATCTTTTAATATTTTCTATAGAAGTGAGGCACAACAGAAATATTATGTAAGCCACTTGTATAATTCAAAATTTCTAGTAGCTACATTTACAAATAAAAAAGAAACAGGTGAAATTAATTTAACTAATATATTCATTAACCCACTATATCCAAAATGTTATCATTTAAACATGTAACCAATATAAAAATTATTAATGAGATAATTTTTTGGTACTAAATCTTTGAAATTCAGAATGTATTTTATATATAAAGCAGATCTTACTCTGAATGAGGCACATTTCAAGTGCTCATTAGTGACATGTGGCTAGTAGCTACTGTGTTGTAGGGAACAGATCTATAGGAGTGCTTTTATGGGGACTCAGTCCGAACAGCTTATATCATGCTGTTATAAATAGAAGTATGGTGGTCTAATAGCTTACTAAGTGTTTAACCTTAGTTAAATGGCCCAAGGAATTGTGATTTCCTTACACGATCCCAAGGAGTTTATGAAGTAGAAAATGCACTAAAATTTGTGTCACTAAGAATTTGTTCATAAAAATAAAATACAGATTAAAATAAGTATCTATCCTATACTTTTCAAACCTTTTAGACCTAAAGTCATTAAACTCATTATTAGTTTCAGTCAGTTTACTTAGTATGGCAATGATAGTAAGTACTTAAAAATGCTAATTGACTACATACTTCATTACTTTAAATTAAAAATATTATTTTAGACAAACTACCATAAGCACTGTTGCAAGTGTTATAATTAAAACCAAAAGATAATATTACTGAATAAAATAGTATTGTTATGTTTGTCTCAAATATTAATATGCTTAAGGACAATGCATGTTTTACTTAGAGGAAGATGAGGAATACTTAACCAAGATTCTAGTAGATACTTCTGGGTTCTTTCAAAAGCAATGGGAGGTCAGACACAGTGGCTCATGCCTGTAATCCTAGCACTCTGAGAGACCAAGGCAGTAGGATTGCTTGAGGTCAAGGCCATCCTGAGCAAGAGCAAGACCCCATGTCTACCAAAAATAGAAAAAATTAGCCAGGTATGGTGGTGCATGCCTATAGTCCCAACTACTTGGGAGGCTGAGGCAGGAGGATCACCGGAGCCCAGGAGTTAGAGGCTGCAGTGGGCTGCAACTATGCCACTGTATTCTACCTCGGGCAACAGAGTGAGACTCTTTCCAGAAAAAAAAAAAAAAAAAAGAAATGAGAGAAAATAAACTTCTGGAGTTAGACGAAGGCCAGTGGAAATAATGGTTCCTCCATTTCTTAGACTATGACCTTGAATTTTCTCAGATATAAAAGAGCAGTAATTATACCTACTCTGAAGAATGATAGTGAGGATTGAGCTACCAAGATCAGACAGAGCCTGGCACAGAACAATGCTCAGTAACTGTGACTTCCTTTCTCTTTGGTCTCATTATGCTTCCCCACTTCAAATATATTAAACACATCTTTTCTTTGCTATTGTTTCCTCCCAGGCACTACCTATTACCCATGGATGGGGTTCATTTTGGGGCTTTTAAATGGAAATATGAGAAGGGAAAGAAAAAACTGACAAGGGGAGAAAGATTTAAAAAAAGAGTCTTAGGACATGACTAAGCAAAAATCATATAAGACAGAAGAATAAAGGTGTTGGAAAAAAGGAAGAGGGAACAGGGAATAGCGTTAGATTGCTCATGATGCAATTAATTGATCTGTAATCATTGAAAGGCAGGAAATGTTCATAGTGTCTGCCATGAGCCATTAATATTGCAGGATCCAACCTGAAGTTTTTAAAGCCCAAAGTGCCAGTATTGTAATTTCTGAAATTACTATTTAATATTTATTCATTCATACATCTTATCTCTCAAGCTGAAAGCTTTTCTAATATAATGATAAAATATCTAATGTGTTGATGTACATATAGAAAGTAGTTCGATTGATAAGTGTTAGGCAAATAAATATAAAAGTTATTTAAGGCTAACATAGCACCTGATCCTCTATGTTAGTCAGACAACATAAGTCAAACAAAAAAGAAAGGTCTTGCACTGTTACCTTGAAGGTAATAGGGAAACACATGGAAAAAAAGTAATCTCCATGGTAATCGGAGCTTGCAAGATCAATGCTTACTTATAAACAAATAAGTTATCAATTTCTATTAGTACTCTACCACTGTAGCAGCTGGAGGCCTTCAGGAGTAATGAGAATATGTGTTGATAATGTAGTATGTGACCCTAAAACAGTTGTTAATCAGATCTTTTTAAAAGCTACTTAAAACAGTGAAATGTGGAATTCGGCAATATTCTCTGCTTTTGGCCACCACCAGATTCATTCATAACTTTGTTATCAGAAATAAACATAATTCTTCAATTTCAGATTTCTTTTCACCTTGCCCATCAGTGCTATTCTTGAAACGTCTATGTTAAGGGTTGAAAACTAGGCAGGATTTTATAATTTAGGTTGAGGTAGAGATCAGCTTTTAGTGGCTGATGATAAGAAGGCTTTGCATGTATAAATGGGTCTTCACTCACATCTGTTTAATAGGTTAAAAAACCTAGAGACAAGTCTGATCCCTCTAAATTAATCTCTGCCTACTACCTACATAGAAAATTAAATGCCTTAAATCACCACCTTAGAATAATGAAGAAGTGAGTTCTGAAAATAC
This sequence comes from Microcebus murinus, assembly GCF_040939455.1. Lineage (NCBI taxonomy): Eukaryota > Metazoa > Chordata > Mammalia > Primates > Cheirogaleidae > Microcebus > Microcebus murinus. The sequence continues at coordinate 70,072,267 of NC_134116.1, read as the reverse complement.
AACTTTTTGGTCAAACTTCTGGTAGTTAAGAACTGAAGATGAAAACTCCCTCTTATTCTTACCCACCCATAGCCCCATCTCCCAACAGCACCTTGTATGTTTAGGTATATTAAAGTAGCATTTATTAAACAGTAACTATAAGCCAAGCACTGTGCTTGGTGCTGCGGATATAGAGATTAGTAAGACCTAAGGAACTGAGAGTCTAGTCAGAGCAAGCAGTGAACTGGCAGCCTGGAGGAGAGTCCAGCAATGAATAACTGGCACAAGGCATACAACTGGTAGACATTCTTTTATAACTCTGAGTCAGGTAAGATACATCAAGCTTTCTCTCTGTTATTTTATTAAATCTTCATTAATTCCCATAATCACCCCCAAGGTATTGTCATTCCTTATTTACATAGATGAAGGAATGGAAGAGACACAGTTACTTGAGGTTAAGTAACTTGCCTGAGACAGATAAATAGTTTCACCAAGATTCAAACTTAGATCTGTCATATTGCATTTAATTGACCATTGCTACTTCTAGAATTTTTAAATACCCATTCCCATTTTAATTAGTTAATTGATCATATATGCTACCTTTTTTTTTGAAGACAGTGTCTCACTTTGTTGCCTAGACCTCCTGGCTCAGCAGTTCCGCCTCCCGAGTAGCTGGGATTACAGGCATGTGCCACCACACCTTTCTGATTTTTGTATTTCTTGTAGAGACAGGGTCTCACCATGTTGCCCAGATTGGTCTTAAACTCCCAGGCTCAAGCAGTCCTCTCACCTCAACCTCCCAAAATGCTAGGATTACAGATGTGAGCCACTACACGTACCCTTTATTTTTAATAGTAAAAGTCTACAAAGCAAATTAGTGAAAGACATGTCATATAATCTTTTTCCTAACTTAATTTTGGTGACATCTATTTGTCTCTCATATCACTTAAAATCTTAAACAGCAGTATGAGCTTCCTGGATGCATAACTGCTTTTCAGGAGAATTTCAGGTGATTGTTATATCATTCTTGATCTTAACTCCTTCATCACAATATTCTGTCATCAACACTGAACATGAAATGTTGGCAACATGTTATAAACTTACAAAATTGATGATGTTTAGCCACACCAAATATTAAGAAGATATTGAGGAAGGTGAATATCTGCAGCTATTGCCCAACAGCCAGCCCTTAAGGCTAGCAGCAAGAAGGGGAATTTAGAAGGACAAAGTAATCTTTAATGAACATAAAAAACGAACAGAGATTACCTATTAAAGAAAAAAGACTAAAATATTTAGGAAAATGTCATGTAGATTTCTTAGCATTATCAAACCTGGGAATGACATGTCATTTATCCTGGACTTCAGAGAGAAGAATTAAAGCCTGGAAAAGCACATATGTATCTATCTTTGCTATACTTGTAGTTAAGTAAGAAATCCTCAGTAAGAATAAATGTTATTTAATCCTTTTAAACTTGGAAGCAAATTTAATGACATCAAAAACATAAGAACAACATAAGAACTCCCAACATGAGAACTCCCAATATGAGAACTACAGATAATATAAGCATTAAAATTAAATATATTAGGACATTGCGATAAAGTTATACCTAAGTTTCCTGCCATGGGAACATGTACTAGATAGCAGATACTATGCTATCATAAGGTAATAATCACAGAATACAAGAAGCACGAGAGTTTATCTAGTCTCATTTGCACTTACTTTATTTCTTCATTTAACAGATTATGTATCAAACAACTTCTATGTACTAGGAGTTGTTCTAAATGTTGGAGGTAAAACAATGAATAAGATAGATATGGAACCTACTCGTGGTGGTGACTACAGACAAGTTAACAGTCAGTTACAAAACAGTGTGACAAGTGCTTCAGTCCTGTTTGAGGAAATATAGGTTGCTATTTGAGCATACTGCAGTCTTGGTAAATCAAGAGAAGTCTTTCAGGAGAAAATGACATCTTGGCTGAGTCTTAAAGGATAAAAAGAACTTAGCCAAGTAAGGATAGTGAGAAAACGGGATAAGTTTGTACCAGGTAGAGGGAATATCACAGACAAAGGACAAGAGGAGAAAGCATTGTGGCAAGAATTTAGACTATGAAGAAGGGAACAGCGAGAAATAAGAGAAGCAGGTTCCAGATCATTCGGGCTCTGGCAAGACAAGTAGTTTAGGCTTTCTCCTAAGAGCTCCCAAGAGCTATTAAAGGACTTTAAGCAGAGATTTGCATTTTTAAAAATCATTAGACCATAATGTGGTGCTAGTACTTCAGTAGCCTTTCGTAGGTAATCTGAAATGGACATTCCCTACCTACTTCCACACTGCAGTGATCAGCGTCAGATTGATTTTTTCTTATTGAAGTGTTAGTATGTATGGCCTTAATGATTAGAAAGAAAATCTGAGTTATGAATTGACAGCAATGCAAAATCATTTGTCAGAAAACCATAGAACACTGGGACCTCGTCATTTTATAGATGAGAAGATGGAAGCCCAAAAAGCAAAATGACCTGCCAGAGTGGCAGGTGCTGCAGGGGCCCAGTCAGGCCTGTCCTGCTTCTCCTGACACCTTGCGTGGGCATCTTTCTAAGATGCTGCACTGGCTTCCAACCTCAGGAAGGTTTCAACGTTGGTCAGATTTTACAGAGGAATGAGGGCAGCTGTGTTTAGAGTGGTCAGATTACTGATTCTGGGTTTTTTTGCTTAGGAACCTTTCACAACCTTCTTCCTCAATGCAAATGATGGAAAATTTGACCATCCAGATCGAACCTTCTCGTCGGTTGCAAGGTCTTGGAGAACCAGTCAGAGAGATACTTCTGATGTAAAGGTAGGCACTTTTATTTGTTGATATTAATTGGATTTCAAAATATGTCAAAATTTTGATTTTTAAGTGGACGCATAAGACATTTTACATTGTTGCTTTATTCCATCATATTAAAATTATATGTTAGGTACATCTAACCTTCAAGGAAATAATTTTGAGCATCACAGAAAATGATTCAGAATTCTTTTATAGCACTCAGTGAAGGTGTTTTCATTATTTCAAAAAATTCCTGTCTAATTTAGATGGAATAATCAGGAGATGGAAAGAAAAGCCCTTAAATTGCCTTTCCTGCTGTTAACTCAATATTTGGCCCATTCCATAAAACACAGCAGGAATTGGATTTGACCTTAATGTGTCATATTGTTATAGCTTGCCCAGCTTTGGGTTTGCCTAGCCTGGGGCAATTAATAAAGCATTAATGACAAGACCCATTTAAAATGTGGGCTTTTCTGTATGGCCTTAGCTTTTACTTGACTGCGCCTGGGGGTACTGCGCAACAATACACATTAGATTAAACCAACACACACACAATATCCAGGAACAGCCAGAGAGCAGAGTAATTTTACAGTTGGTACTACTGAACTATTGTTAAATACCAAGATTTGTTATTCATTTATATAGGCTCTTGTTTAAAAGAAAAGAAAAGAAAAATTTTGTACTGAAAGCAATAAAATATATTTGTTCCCTCATTTTTCTCCCTGATAATAAGATTACATGACCAGGTTATTACATGTGTTTTTTATTTTAAGCCCTTTTTCTTCAAGGCAAGTTTTCTTCCCATCACTGTCACTCAACATAAAAATGTTATGGTATCATTCCATTTAGGGTCTTAATCCAACAAAAGATAGTGAGTTAAAGCCAAAATTACCATTTGCATATTTATGCTTATCTATTGCAAAACATTTATAAAAGGCAATTACAGTGTTACTGAACTATAAAAAAATCAGATGAATATAACTTGAGCTCAAAGCAGGAAACAGAGAATGGAGCCAAGTAGAGTATAGCATATCTGTGTGTTTTATTTGTTGCCATCAAAGTTTACATATATAAATATTAATTATATATACAATATATTCACATTTGGAAAAAAGTAAGAAAACTTAACCTACATCCTTACTATATTAAATTCTGAAGGACCACATTTTTCTCCTAACAGTGTTATAACTTTATTGAGAAATTAAACTCTAAAATATCCATAAGCCATCATTTAAACTGATTTGCTACCAGTGAACTCAGGGAGGGAGTCTGTTTCTTATTTAATAACACTTGGAGAATTAATACATAAAATGGGAGTCCATAGGCTCTCAATGAACAGTAGTTTCTAGAATTAGTACAATGTTCAGAAAAAGCGCTAAGTATTTTGTATGTGAATTAAGTATTCTTATCTATAAAAGAAGGCTTCTTATCACATTTAAGGTTATTTATATCTTCAGTCAGAGCTATATCCACATTATATCAACTTATTTCAAATAAAAATGTCTACTCACTGTAATTCAGATATGACAAAAAAGAAAATTGGCTTTTCAGATTAATTCAAAGATCTACTCTCACATGGCCACACACATACTGTGGTCAGTCATTCTAATTTATGTATGTAGATGGAATTTTAGACTTTACTTACTATCCTAAAAACTTTTTTAATGCTTTAGACCTGCAGTCCCCAACTCCCAGGCCACAGACCTGGACCTAGAGCTCCACTGCCCTCCCAATCCCCCCCACCACATCCATCTGTGGAAAACGTGTGTTCCACGAAAGTCAGAAGGTGGGCGCAGCAGGAGGTGAGCGGTGGTGGGCAAGGGAAGCTTCCTCTGTATTTACAGCCGCTCCCCTCAACACCACTCACATCACCACCTGAACTCTGCCTGCCCACCCACCGTCCCTGGAAAAAATTGTCTTCCGTGAAACCCCTCCCTGTACAAAAATATTGGGGACTGCTGCTTTAGACCACCAAGTTACATGTCAGTCTCTAATGACCAATGCCTTAAGTTTTAACACACGGTTAGCAAAACAATTACTACTCTTAGTAACATATTCTTTACTGCTAACTCAGGTATTATTTTAGAGGGAAACAATATTGTATACTTTAATCAATATATTTAATCATGAATTTAGAAAATTCTCAAGTTAGCACCAGTTATTACCCAAAAAACTTATCTTCTTAGCATTCCTGTCATGAGAACCCTCAACTCTGATGCTATAGAGAAAGATGAGGTGAGCCACCACTCACCTCCTGCTGCACAGGCCCCCTTCTCACTTCACGGAAGACAATTTTCCATGGACGTGGAGGAGGGTTGGAGGGAGCGGCAGAGCTCTGGGACCCAGTCCCTAGCAGGCCATGGACCGGTAGTGGTTGGTGGCCCAGGGGTTGGGATCACAGGTCTAAGACTTTTCCCTCTAAATTCTCCCAGATGTTTTCCTATTCAGAACCTTTTAAGAAACATTTACATTTTGTTACTAATTGTATTTTGAGGGTTCCTGGGGTCACATCATCCTGGAGAACAAAGACCAATGTGGCTTTCACTAACTTGGGAGTTTTTTTGGGTTTTGTCCTCAAGCAGCCATACTAAACATGAACATGTTTCCCTAAGACTTATCAGTTCATAAGAAGCTCCTTTCCTCAGCCTGGCATTACATGGGTTGCTCTCATTTTCCATTCTCTTGCCACCACTCCTAAACCTTTCTGACTGTATGATAATACATCTTTACTATCTTACTGTGTAGACCTAGCCCTTCCTTCTTAAAGGCTGCGTGCTACATACATGTACAATAACTTACTTATGCAATCTCCTGTTGATGGACAATTTGCCTTTCTCTCTGATATTATAAACACCAGGACAGAACATCCTACACAGACATGTTGTGTATGTAAGTAAAGGGCAGTTCCTGTTAAGGGCACTGCTGGCTCAAAGGCTATATGCATTTTTAAGTTTTTAAGATATTGCCAAACCGTCATGCCCCAAAATGATAATTCACTCCCTGCAGCAGTGCGTGAGGGTGCCTCCTTCCCCTCCACCCATTATCACTATTGTAAGAAACGGGAACTTTTGTAATCCGGTAAATGAAATATGGAGTTGTCTTTGTTTTGGCTTGCATTTTTCTGAGTGAAGATTAATATTTTTCATGTATTTATTGACCTGTAAACTGTGTCATATTCTTTTGCTCATTTTTCAGTTGGGTCTTTTTCTTATTGATTTGAAAAAGATTTTAGAAATTGCAGAAAGTTACAAGTATGGTTTCTCAGTCTTTTAGCTTTTTTATGTTTCATTTAATGTGTTTCTAAGTGTGTGTGTATGTGGCCAGGCAAATATATCTTTCCCTCTATAGCATAAGAATTGGGGGTCCTCGTGACAGGAGTGTTAGAAGATAAGTTTTTTGGGTAACAATTGGTGCTAACTTGAGAATTTTCTAAATTCATGATTAAATATATTGATTAAAGTATACAGAGTTTTTTTCCCTCTAAAATAATACCTGTTCTAGCAAGGAAGAATGTGCTACTAAGAATAGTAATTGTTTTGTTAACTGTGTGTTAAAACCTAGGCTTTTATTTCTTATTCCTAAGCTGTTTTAACACAGCATATAATATATTTGTAAGGAAATGTGTTTCCATTCCCAGAGGAGAAAAGTATCTCTGCAGTATCTACTAACTTAGTCAGATAATCATACGAGAGAGAAATAGAATGCAGTAGATGGCTTTATTCTGTCACTCTCTATTAATGTCAGCCTCTTCCTGTGCTAATGAGCGCAAGCTGGGGAGAAGGCATGCTGCTGAACTGACCTTTCAGGAGAAAGGTCTCCGGAGTTGAGTCAGATCAGTTAGTTTGTCCTTTATTATTATTTTTTGTTTCTCTCCTCTGTATATGGACTTGATAACAATGACATTCAACTTACTGAAGTTCTTATACTAATTCTCCTTAATGTCTTCAAAAGTTGTTATATTACTTTTTGAATAGCTACGGAGATGTCAGAAAAGGTAGCCGTGACAAAATGTCATTAAGGTGACATAGTGTAAATTAATATAGTTAATGGAGGTGCTCGCCACTGACTCATTGACCCATTATGAGCTCTCACGGAATTAATGAATGCCAGGGCATCAATCTTTTGGAAAAAAGGAAGAAAAGAGATGGCAGCTTTAAAACCTTGCAGTGAATTATATTAGAAAAGTAAAACGTCTGGGTTGGATTTGATTTCACTAGGAAGCCATAAAACGGTATGCTCTCTCAGCAAAATATATTAAACTGAAATGTCAGCTTTGATGCAATAGGTATACAATTATGATAGTGTTAATAGTGGTCTTCTATCATTCTAAGACATACTTTCAAGTCCAATTTCTCAGCAGCTTGAACTTGTCATAAGCTTATAAATTAGAAATTGTGTTTGAGGATATTTTCTTATTTTTGACAGAATGAATATAATACTATTAACTGTACCGTGGGGTTTTAGTATAGCTGTTAAAATAAACTAGAAATCACATTTACAGATAGAAAATGCCTGTTATAATATTCATTTTGCCGTTTCTTGAATAATATTTGGTGTTTTTCTATACTATTTTTTATTTAGGAAATTTTAAACTACTTGGAATTTTTCCTTAAAGAGAAGCTTATTAACAAAGCTATCAATGGGAAGAGAGTAAGCAGAACAGCAGTTATTTTAAGTAGGCAAGCTAGTGTCTAATGTGCCTCTGTCGGAGCATGCTAACATGTTACAGTAGAACCCATTTTTTGAAATAATATTTAATAGTTTACAAACGTGCTTTTTGTTGGTTATTTGATACAGTCCTCAAAACAGTCCTACTGAGGTGTACCTATCATTATCACTATTTTCTAAAGGAGGTTCATAGATATTAAGTGACATGCTTGGTCAGGTAAAGAGGAAGCCAGAACTATCACTGAGTCCTTTCATTTATTTCAGGGCTTCAATTCTTCTTCATGGCCATGTAATCATATCCAGGCACTTGGATAATTTTGGAGTAACTGACCAATCAAGTTACACTTTACTTAGTACTGTGTAACAAACCACCCCCAAATTTAATGGCTTAAAAAAGTAATAATAACCATTTATTTCTTCACAATTCTGCTGTTGAAGCAGGTTCCTTGGGTACAGTTTGCCTCTGATCCACATGGGAGCAACAGGGTTGGGTATTTGGGTCTAGAGGTTTCAGAATGACTCCACTCACTTGTCTGGTACCTTCCCGAGGTTGGCAGGAACAGCTGAGGACTAACTAGTACACTTTGTCTTTACGTGGTCTTGCTAGCAAGATCACCACACTCCTCTTCATTATTGCTGGCTTCCAAGAGGATTTAAAAAATGGGAGCTGCAAGGCCACTTAATGCCTACGCCCAGAAGTCACATAGTGTTACCCACACAGCCTTCTGTGGGTCAAAGTAAGTCACAGGGCTAGCCCAGGTTAAGGGAGAGGAGAAGTGGACTCCACTTCCTGATGAGATGGGTCGCAAAGTCACCTTTCAAAAGGTGGAGGTTGAAGGGATTATTGTGGCCATCTTGGAAATAATCTATCACATCCTCACTCCAGTCAGAATCCGCATTCCTCCCCCATGTAAAATATACCCAACTTGTCTCTGGCAAGTCTCGACACGATGTTATATCAGGCTCAAAACCTAGCATCTCAAGATCTGCAGCAGCTCCAGACAGATAAGAACACAGCAATTCCTAACTTGAAAACCTAGGAACTAAAAAGACCAGACTCAGCATATAGTTGTAAGACAGGAACCAGGTAAACCTTGATAGACATTCTGATCTAAGAGGGGAAAGTGTGGCAGGTACATAGCAGGCACTGGTTCATAGCAATTCTGAAATCCAACAAGGCACAGGTTGCCAGTTTCCTGGACTACAGGGGCAGGGACTGACTGTCCACGGATTAGGGCTCAGTTCTGCTCTCTGGGCATGTCTCTCTAATTTATTGTTCCCAGTGGCTCCTGGTTACATCCTCAGAGACCTTAGCTTTTCCTTCAGAATCATTCTTTTTTTTCCATAAGAAATAGACCTGTTTACAGCTAAGTATGTTTCTCGGCATACTTCCTGACCATACAAAGTTGAGGACAAGGCCTCATTTACCTATATTGGTACAGCAGCTTTGAAAATTTGTGGCCTTTCTGTATCAGATTATAGTTCACTATTAGAAAAAACTCATACTCACAAATCCTTTTGAGACAGGATTCTTTCAGGCTATAAATTAAGATGCTGTCTATAATGCCCTTAAGATTCATAGAATCCTTTTGTGTAGTTGTGTAACGCTATCTTAAGTTTCACTGAGCTGTTATAAAGGGTTTTTACAACCACACCCTTGATTTGAGATTTACCCTATGGCCATTATTTTATTTGTAGCACCTTGGAATTGATGTTTGTCCTGAACCTATTTCTTACTTTGAGAATCTTTAGCTATCTGAAAAGATTGCCCTAGGCCCTTATATTTTTCAAAATACTACTTTAAAACTGAACAGTTTCTTTCTTACTTCCTCTCTCTCTTGCAGTACCTTGTCCATATACCATTAAAACAAACCAGTGATCACTTTAAGCATTCTGCTTGGAAATCTGGTTAGTCAGAACCACAACTTCATAAGATACTCTGTCTGAAATCTTTGCAGGAGATGGTCTTGTTAATTTTCCACCACTACTCCACAGGTTGCTTGTCTCCTGCTTCCAGTAATAACTTCCTTACTGATCTTCTAGACACCACCCTTCCAGCCTCCACCGCTGCCTCTTCCCAGAGCCAATAACCACCGGTTTTATGTTTTTATTCCTTCAGCACTCCGCTTCAAGGCTTCAATTTCTGTTTCAATCATTTCTTACTGTGTAACAAATCACTCCAAAAATTATAGGCTTAAAACAACAACTATTTATTTGTTGGCAATTACGCAGTTAGAGTTAAGGCTCAACAAGGACAGCTCACCTCTGTGCCACACGGTGACATTGGGGCTGCTTGGCTGGCTTTACTCACTTGTCTTGCGCATCATCTGAGATGGCTGGAACAGCTAGGGACTGTCTGGACATGTCCGTCTCTCACATGACCTCTCTAGCAAGGGAGCCACACTCTTCATGTGGTATCTGGCTTTTAAGAAGACAACAACAACAGACACTGCCAGACCTCTTAAGTGTTAGGCTTCCCCAGAAGTCCTGCAGTGTTCCTCTGTCACAAGCCAGGACATATACAGAGGCAAACAGGAAGGAGTATAAAGTGGAAATGCCAGAGGGCTCTCGGGATGGGAGGGACTCTTACAACCATCTCAGAGAAAACTCTACAAGTTACCAATTTTAAAAAAGTTTAAGTTCCAGTTTGGTTTATACCATTCTATTCAACTTGATTGCACATTTAGACAGAAACCAAAATCCAAAGTGCAGAAAAGATATAAAATGTATCTGATTAGTCTAAGTAACATATGAATTGGTCTATATATTTGTCTACCTTAAATAACAAGATTCAGAAAATATGATTAAGTATAGAGCTTCTTGGAGCCCAGAGTTTGAGAATGGCCAGCAGGGAGCACAGATTCAAAGTGCCCTGTATATACACTCCCATTAACTGCAATTACAAGTGCGTGAATTGGCAGTTTCTAAGTTGTTCACAAAGAAGTTACATTAAAATAACACAGGCTGTTGATTGGCTACTCATTGTTCTTTGTAACACAAATCCTAGGAACAAGAAGATAATAGTTGAGGCTGCTAGTCAGGAGCAAAATACCTTTGAATAGTTGCCCCTAGGCATGGGTGTGACTGAAGTCCCCACACTCTGTCTCTCTGGACCTGATAAATTTTTAATACCTCACGTAGCTCACACTGCTCTGAGCTATTTCTTTTTCTCATATTTAATAAAAATACTTGCACCGTCTGAATTATCTATGTAAGCATTCAGATACAAACTTCCAAATGACAGAGCTTTTTGCTGAATTACAGGATGCAGTTTGGTACTGGGTACACTCAGCAGTAATATTTTTGAGCTATAGTCTTAAAAAAATTGATAGAATATCTTCTAAAATGTATTTTATATAAAGCCATGAAGTGCATTATTTTACAAACATTACTCTATTTAATCCTTGCTTCTACTGTATGAGTTCACTGCTATCATCATCACCATTTTCCATATCAAGAAATTAAGTTTTTCTTCAAAAGGTTAAGAAAGCTGCTCAAGCTAGCAAGAAGTCTGATTTAAACTCAGATCTTCTTGACTCTGACGCACATAAAGTAGCACTTCCCTAACTGAGAACGGGACAGTTCCCAAGCTGCTGTCTGCTTTTATCTCCAACCAACGCATAGCCCTGAGGTTCCTCTACTTTAATGAACAGTTGGAAAACCAGGGCCTTCAATATTTATTATCAATACTTCGTGACTAATATTGAGGATATAGTAAACAAGCAATACTTCAGTCCTTTTTAATTCCACAAATATTTATGGAGTACATATTATATGGCAGGCACCATTCTTAGCAAGAGAGTGGTGTGACAAGTCAGCAAGACAGACAAAGTTTTTACTGTCACGGGATTTCCATTATAGTGGGACATGCAAGCATAAATAAATAAAATAGAAAATAACAGTTGCTGTGCAGCAAATTAAAATAAAGTCATATAGAATGATGGAGTTGCTACTTTAAAAGGCCGAATAGAGAACGTAAGAACAGAAAGCCTGGATTTAAAGTGTCTGGGTTTGAATCCTGGCTTTACCACCTATTTGCAGTATGGCCGTTAGCAAATTGCTCACCCTCTGTTTGCCTCAGTGTTCATGTCTGTAAAGTGAGAATAGTGAGAATAACAACCTCGCAAACCTTTTGTGAAGATTAAGAAAATACATGTAAAGCACTGAGAACAGTGCCAAGCCATGGCAAGATACTATAATAAATGTAACCTGCTCCTTTAAGATCGAATGACCAGAGGTCACATTGAAGCTGATTCCGAGTCTTGGAGCACAGATGTAGGAATTGTCCTCTTCTTGCATATAACCAGTTGAATCTCAGAGATGAAACTCTCTAATTCTTTGGTTTTTATTTTTAAAACAAATCTTTTAAATAATGTACGTGGGAATGTAAATTATATACTAACATCTTACATTTACATACTAACTTTAAATAAAAATTGCTATTCAAAACAAGATTTAAAAACAATAAAAATGAGGCACAAGAATATGCACCCACTCTGCCGCTTCAGCTGCTTCTCCGTAGGATATTTGTGATTTTACTCTGTCTTCCTTCCCCTTCAGAAAACCTCAAACTGTGCCCAGCTCCAGACTTCAGGTTCAGACAGCTTTGGTCACTGATAGCTCTAGTGTTTTGAAACTTCTAGGGGCCTTGCCAATAAGCTGCGCTGCAGGGATTTTTTCATATCTGCTTTTAAAATGTGTCTGTTCAGTGATTGTTCTCACTGTGAGAAATCTGGAAGAGTTTCTTCTTCCCTTCAAACGCCAAGCCTCTAACAGCTGACACCAACATCTTAGTTAACGCACTAATTTATGACGGCATTCTGGTTGGCCAGATAAGAACAGGCTGAAGAAACCATCTTTAATTAGGAGGTCGGTGAACCTGAAGGCCCTGATAACACTACTTCTTTCTGTAACTGCCCCAATTAGAGCCCCCTCGAATGTTCCTCCCGGAGCACTGTCCTTGCATCGTGGCAGATCGTTCTAGGCCTGGCTTTGTTCATGCTGGTGCAGGCCAGCATTTAGTGCCCTTCCTTCTAGTGGCCCTCCGGCCACTTCTGCAGTTTGGGAACAATTCTGCTAGCAACTTTAAAACCGACTTTTCCTATATTTAAATTGAACTGTCTTACACATTTGAACCTTTTAAATATAACTTAAATAAATGAGATAACTTCGTTTAAAAGGCAGAAGTTTCCCCTCAAAAGGTGCAGATTTCATTTCAGGGTTCATCTTTTTCTTTTATTAAATAAAGTTTTTCATTGGCTCTTTTCCTAGCATGAGACATTCTTCCAACCATATGCATATTCCCCAGAAGATTTCTAGTGATATTAAAATAACTTCATCTAATATCTCCAATAGTTTAATATTTAATGAGTACCTGCTACATGCCAAGTATAGTATCAGGAGCTATGAGGGATTCAACAAAATGTAAACCTCACAAAATGAAGCTTGAAAATTTGCATTTGCCCAAACTTTTATTAATATGAAATCCTATGTTTCTTGTGCCTTTGTGAATATAATTTAATGATATCAGTGAAATTGTATTATAGTAGTAAGTTAATAATAACCATGTTATTTTATCTGACCCTATACCACAGGAAAGAATGGGAAATAATATATGGAAAACATTATAGAGTGTCAAGATATGGTAGAAGATAAATTAAGACTCTTTGGGATGTTTAAATAAAAAATAAATCTATCTTGCTTTATCCATGTAGATATACATCCCTTTCTGTCCTCAAGGAAGCTTCTGTAGTCTAATTTTACAGATAGCACATGATCACAAATAACTGATGAAAGGCAATAAGGGAAATCCCTTATTTACGTGAGTCTGTTACATATAATAATTACCCTCCGACCCGAGCAACTGCATGCACTCACATTCCTTCCTTCCTTTTGGACCGTTTAGCATGTTCTCGCTATTCCATGTCGCAGAATGACTAGGTGACATACGACATACAAATAGCAATGGTCTTTGCCCTCTCTTCACCTTTTTCTAATTTTCCATGTTTCCTCAAATATTGAGAGTAAGAAATGAAGAAAACTGTGTTTTATATTAATGCATTGAAATCATTAGATAATAATCATTTCTAATTCAATATAAATACATACCTGTGTCATGCTTTAATTTAACCATGTCAATTATTGGCAAATAAGCCTGTTTGTTTACTTTATGTTCTTTCATTCTGCCTCTTTTCCATTTCCCCTTTCACATTCAGATCATTGAAAATTTACATTAATTTATATTAATTTCATTGGAATTCTTCTTTCCCATACAGTTCATTGTAGCGTTGATATCTTATACATAGTTTATGATTAATACACATTTGTGTCTCCATGTGAGCCATCTCATTCCGTGTCTTTCTACACGTGCCTGGGCCCACCTTTCCATGACCCTGGCAGCTCCATTGCAGATTACCCTCTTGATGATGTCCCAGTTTGTCCCTACTCTCCACACTTGACCTTCTCTGTTCCCTCCCATCCTTGCTGCTGCCAGCTCTCTTTATCCCCACAAACACGTATACCTCATCTCTACCCTCTCCAGTCTATACTTTGTCACACAGTATCTTGCTATAAAACAAATTTGATTCGGAAACTCTCCTTTAACATTTTTGAACCACTAAGACAAAATCCAAACAGCCTGCTCTTTCTCAAACTTCCTTCATCACCTGGCCCCATATGCCTCCCACCAGCTCACCCCCATCTTGATCTACTCCTAATATACCCTTCCCAACTACCCACACTCAACAATAAAAACTTTTAGGTTCTTAAAAATCAGTTCATTTCTATATCAGATGTATGCTAAAGTAACATCAACCTCATAGTAGACATTGTGCATCAAACACAAGTTTGCCTTGAATCCAGGTGTTTATGCCATACTTACATACAAGTAACACAAAGTGTCTTTGCATCCAAGTTATTAACAACCTACCATTCCAGGGGCATGCATTAAATATTTAAAACCGGGTATCATATTGCAAGTCATCACTTTATTGTGTTAAGTGGTAGGTATGCAAATAATTTATTTTGTCAAGTCAAAAAATAACATACGAATCTCTTTATAAAAATCATATACTGTAATTACCAACATAGTCAAAAACAAAAGTAGAAAATATGTGATTTTAACAAATATTGGCAATGACTTTTTTAATTTGGATAGTTTGTTAATAATATTCAGAAAAGGGTTTTGAATAACAGACTTGTTGATGTAGCTTTACATATTTGTTTACTAATGCTATTATAAGTTAATATTATAGTATTAATATTAGTATAATAGCATTATACTAATGCTATTGTTAATTTGCATACCCATTTCTCATAATTAATTTATGGTAGGATAAGATTGAAAATGGATAACATTTTAAAGGATATATCATAAACATACATTTTTAAGTAAATTATTCAAGAGAAATATTTCATCTTCTGTTAGACTCTTAAATAAATAAAATTAAGTGAAGAATAGAATTAAGTAATGAAATATTGGCTTTAAGTAAATTGTTAATTTCATCTATAATTATTAAGTTATAAGTTAACAGCTTTATTCAACTAATTTTTATAAAGTGGTTTAATATGCTACATGTTTATTCCTGGCAGGAACTAATTCCAGAGTTCTACTACCTACCAGAGATGTTTGTCAACAGTAATGGATATAATCTTGGAGTCAGAGAAGATGAAGTAGTGGTGAATGATGTTGATCTTCCCCCTTGGGCAAAAAAACCCGA
The DNA here is from genome assembly GCF_040939455.1 of Microcebus murinus. NCBI lineage: Eukaryota > Metazoa > Chordata > Mammalia > Primates > Cheirogaleidae > Microcebus > Microcebus murinus. The sequence goes on along the minus strand of NC_134116.1, from coordinate 70,057,097 downwards.
AGACTTTGTTCGGATCAACAGGATGGTAAGAGAGATTTTGCTTTTGCTTGAACTGTCATCAGAAAGATACCATATTCTATAGTTTGGTTTCGTTTTGTTTTTAACTATTATAAATTGCCACTTAACATCAATAAAGACAAGGTTAAAAATTTAAGAAAAAAAAAAAGCATTTTACTGTAGTCTTTTGACAGCATTCCTTATTGTAGAGTGGATTTTCCTTTCATGAGGACTAATAAAGGAATGGTAATTCAGTTATCTTTGCCCCATTGGGAGAAGGCAATCAGATGAGCATCTGTTGGCTAATATTACATATTCTAAAGTGCTTAAAATAAATGCCCATTCCTTATTTTGTCTACTAGCTAAATCTGTACACATTTTTCAGTCACAAAAATATTCAAAACAGAAAAAATTACATTTAGAAGGTATTTATATGTAGGAAATTTAAGTTGTGAAACATACTTTATGATGTAATATACTTGACTTCAAGAGAACACGTTTCTCATAAACATTCTTAGGTACAAAATGTCATGACTTGTGAATCTGTGTGACAAATATCTGGGTGTTCAAACAAGAAATGTGTAAATAGTATGTTTGCATGTGGGAATTTTACAGATTTTAATATATTTTTACCCACGTTTAAGGAGATTTTAATCTCAATGTGGTTATGGTACATGAAAATGAACTACTTTGTGAAACAACCTCTCTAGTGTACTGTTATTCTTGGTCATTTGAGGAAATACATGGATAAAACCAATGACTCAGAATATATTCTTAACCCTGTTTCACTTTACTCCCACTTGCTTTTTCCAACTGTCTCATAAATTTGTTTTTTTGTTGTTGTTTTTATAGTTCATTTATTTGAATCAGAATCAGAGTCCACATAATGTGATACAGTTCACATATCCCTTACTCCTTTTTTTTTTTTTTTGAGACAGAGTCTTGCTTTGTTGCCCATGCTATGGTGTGGCGTCAGCCTAGCTCACAGCAACCTCAAATTCCCGGGCTCAAGCAATCCTTCTTCCTCAGCGTCCTGAATAGCTGGGACTACAGGCATGTGCCACCATGCCCAGCTAATTTTTTCTGTATATATTAGTTGGCCAATTAATTTCTTTCTATTTATAGTAGAGACGGGGTCCCGCTCTTGCTCAGGCTGGTTTCGAAGTCCTGACCTCGAGCAATCCGCCCGCCTCGGCCTCCCAGAGTGCTAGGATTAGAGGCGTGAGCCACCACTCCCAGCCCCTTACTCCTTTTTCATAAGAGCTTTATTGAGAGATAATTTATATACCATATAATTCACTCATTCAAAGTAGAAGAAGCAGTAGGTTTTAGTATATTCAGAGTTGTGCAGCCACCACCACAATAAATTGTAGTGCATTTTTATCACCTCACAAAGAAACCTTATACCTTTCAGCATCTCCTCGCTTTGCCCCAATTTCCACATCACCCCCCCCAAGCTGGCCCTAGGCAATCACTATTCTACTTACTCTCTGTATAGATTGGCCTATTCTGTACACTTCATATAAATAGAATAATACAACATGTGGTTCTGACTCCCTGCCCCCTAGTTTTGTGTAACCTTTTTTGGACTTCACTGTCAGTGACATGCTCCCTTCTATTTTCTGTCTCTAAGAAATATTTTACTTTTAATATACTTTCTTTTAGAAAGCTATTGCTTATGTAATAGACCTATATTTAAAAGCATTATCGAGATAATCTATGATCCATTCTCCCCACTTTGAGAGAATGTCATGTATTGTACAAATTTTATGTATAATCTTTCTCACTTTTCAGTCTGTTGAATTGGCGCTTTATCTTCAAGTATGTGGAGTTATTTCATACCACCTCCTTGAACAATAGATTATTTTTGCAATTTATATTTGCAGTGTGAAGGGTTTATACTTCAGTAACACGTACTTCCAAAAAGCTCTACTTCTTTTTAGAATTGGTAGTGTTTATCATTATAGTATACTTATATACTTGAATGTTGGCTGTAATATCAGTGTAAGGATACTAGCTCTACAAATGCAACCCTAGACACCCACTATATATCAAAATCTCTCAGTCCCATCATTCCATTGTGTCTCCAGAGACCAGAACTGTGCCTGGCACATAGCAGTTGGTTATTAAATATTTCTGAGTGAATGAATGAATGAATGAATCATGGATAAGGAGTAATCTCATTGCTGTAAGCACATAGTCTAGTTAAGTCCAAACTAGTTAAACTGAATCCTCCACTCAGGCAAGCAGAGTAGCCAAAAATCAGTTTTTGTTGCTCATGCTATTGACCAGAAATTCTCATGTGGTACTTGATACTTGATTATTTTTTTAACATTCATAAGGTATCTCCATTTTACAGATAAGAAACATGAGGCCCAAAATTGTTCCATAATTTACCCAGGGCAATCAATGACAATGGTAAATTGTAGATTCCAGATTCAAGCATAGGAAAGTTTTTAACTCCTAAATTATACTCTTTCCAGTACATCAACTGCCTCTGATATTATCTCTTCTTTCTGAAATTCCTTGATATTATTGAAACTCTACTTTTAGGTTTATGATTGTCAGTTGAGATCTTATTTTTTTTAACATTATAAATATCGTTCATGCAGATCATTCACACATAAAGATTGTACATTCACCAACCTTAACCCTGCATTAAAGAGAAGTAGAGTAGTTATCTTTATTATTTGCTAGATATTTCACATTTTTTAATTTGCTGATGTTTAGACAAGATTAAACTGATTATTTACAGGAAATGTGTATGGCAGTTTTTAGACTTCTGAATACGTAGCAATGCAGGCTGTGTTAGCAGGAGGCCACTCTTGTTTCTTAGCCCCAGAATGAGGTCACATTTCCAAGTAGGAGCATGCTATTTTCAGTGGCAGCCCTTCCATGATGTGTATAGCTACTTTAGTAAAGGGATTCGCATTCTTAATAAAAAACTAAAAATTTGAGATGAAAGTTTTAGGATGAGACAAGGTTTCCCTGTGATACAGTGAAAGGACTCACGTTTTAAAAAATTGGGAAAATGGCCTCTCATGTATACTAACTATCCCACCTTGTCTTAAGTGTGATAGTTAGTTAAGATGGTTCAATTAACTAAATTTCATTGTGAAAAGCATAGGAACATTTGGCTTTAATAATTTCAGAAGCAGTCATCTCTCCAAAGTCAGTTTCTCATTAAAATGATTTAAGCAGAGATTTTTGGTATTGGAAAGAAGTCATCAGAGAGATTGTCGGTGTGTGTGAATGTCCTCCTTTAGTTTTTGCAACAACTGCCTTATTACTAATAGCAAACTTCAGAGAGAACAAAAGCACTTAACAAAATTAAGTATTTTAACTAATACTCAATTGTAGTAAATTTGTTACTTCTCCAAATAGAGATAGCGTGGACAGAATGCTGTTTGGAAATAGGAACATAGTTTGAGAAGCTCTCTGCTCTGTAAATAAGCCAAAGTCATGGCAAAGATGGGTGGAAGTAAAGGTCCTTGGTGATATCTCTTCCTTCAAGTGTATCTGCATTAATGCTTCCAAATGCAAAAGTAGAAAGCAGTAGACTAAGTGATTGGTCAGATGCCCCCATATTAGTTTACTGAAAAATAATTTATCCACTATAGAAATTGGTCCCAAAAGTCTTTCCTCCTCTGTTCCCCCGCTCACTCAGTGTTCTCAGCTGTTCTGGTCTGTCCATTGATTTACTTGATTAAGAGACATGGCAAAACAGGGTTTTAAAGAGAAATTCGCATCCAACAAATAGAAAAGTTGGATATCTGTAAGCAAAAAGGGAGGGGAGACCTCAGTCCTTACCTCACACCATAATCAAAAATTAACTCAATATGGATAATAGTCCTAAATGTAATACCTAAAACTATGAAACTTCTAGAAGAAAACATACAGGAGGAAATCGTTGGGACCTTAGGTTAGGCAAAGATGTTGTAGGACAGCAAAAGCACAACCCATAAAAGAAGACATTGATGAACTGGATTAGATTGAAACTAACCTTCTTTGAACCATTCTGTTAAGAAAAATAAAAGACAAGCCACAAGCTGAGAAAAAAATATTTTCAAAACACATCTAATAAAGGACTAGGATCTAAAATATGTAAAAAGCATTCAAAAATCAATAATAAGGAAACTATAATTAGAATAGTTATTTATTTATTTATATCTTGAGATAGGGTGTGGCTCTGTCACTGACACTAGAGTACAATAGCACAATCATAGCTTACTGTAACCTTCAACTCCGGATCTCAAGCAATTCTCCCACCTCAGCCTCTTGAGCAGCTAGGACTACAGGTCCTTGCCACAATACCTGGCTAATTTTTTTATGTTTTGTGGAGAGGGGATCTCACTGTTTTGCCCAAGCTGGTCTCTAACTCTTGACCTCAAGCAATCCTCCTGCCTTGGCCTCTCAAAGTGCTGGGATTGCAGGCATGAGCCATTGTGTCCAGGCTTATTTTTAATTGACAAATAATAATTTTGTATACTTATGTATAATGTGATGTTTTGATACATGTATACTCATCAGGATAATTAGCATATCCATCACCTCAAATATTTATTTTTTTCTTTGTGGTAAGAATGTTTAAAATCCTCTCTTTTAGCTATTTTTATATATATATATATATATATATATATATATATATATATATACATACACACATAATTATTATTTGTTTCAATAGATTTAGGGAATACAAGTGTTTTTTGTTACATGGATGAATTATATAATACTGAAGTTAGGGCTTTCAGAGTACCCATCACCAAAATAGTGTACATTGTACCCAATGAGGGATTTTTATCCCTCATACCCCTTTCATCCTCCCCCCTTCTTGGTTTCCAATGTCCATTACACCACTTTATGACCATAGATACCCCTCTCCTAGCTCCCACTTATAAGTGAGAACAAGTAGTATTTGTTTTTCCATTATCTTTCCAAGATAATGGTCTCCAGTTCCATCCAAGTTGTTTCAAAAGACATTTCATTCCTTTTTATGGCTGAAGAGTACTGCATGGTATACATATACTACATTTTCTTTATCTACTCATCATACATTATGATTAACCGTAGTCACTTTGCTGTGCCATAGAACACCAGAATTTATTCCTCCTATCTAACCATAACTTATTACCCATTGACCAACATCTCCCCTTCCCCTGTCTACCCATCTCCCCTGACCCCGCCCCAGCCTCTGGTAACCACCATTCTACTCTAATTTTATGAGTTCAATTTTTTTAGATCCAGTATTTGTCTCTCTATGACTAGCTTATTTTACTTAACATAATGTCCTCTAAATTAATCCATGTCACAAATGAGAGAATTTCAGTGTCTTTAAGGCAGAATAGTATTCCATTGTGTGTGTGTGTGTGTATGTGTGTGTATATAGATGTATGTGCTTATATGTATATGTACATATACACATATATATACATATACATATGTATATACACACCACATTTTTTAAATCAATTCATTCTTTGATGACCATTTGTTTCCATATCTTGGCTATTGTGAATAATGCTGCAATGAACATGGAAGAGCAGATATCTCTTCAGCATACTGATTTCAGTTTCTTTTGGTAAAATACTCAGTAGTGGGATTGCTGGATCATATGGTGTTTTATTTTTAGTGATTTTGAGGAACTTCCAAACTGTTTTCTGAAATGACTATTCTAATTTATATATAGTGCTCCCTTTTCTCCACATCTTTGCCAACACTTATCTTTCATCTTTTTGGTAATAGCCAATCTAACAGGTATAAGGTGATGTATCATTATAGTTTTAATCAGCATTTCTCTGATAATTAGAGATGTTGGGCATTTTTTCATATATCTCTTGCCCATTTGTATGTTTTCTTTTGAGAAATGTCTATTCAAGTGCTTTGCCCATTTTTTAATAGTTATTTGTTTTCTTGTTATTGAGTAGTTTGAGTTCCTTGTATTGCAGTTATCTTTCTAAAATGTATTGTGTGGTTCTCTACCCTCATATACAAAGGATGGAACTTAATTCTTCTCTTAAAAATTCATTTATATCCCTGACCTGAGTAGAGTGGCTTCTGGTTGGTGGTGCCACCTCATATCAGCCAGGGACAAAACAATCGCTTGTTTATCACAGCTTGGCTTTTGGTGTGTGCTTATGTCTGGTTCAAGCCTTTAACACATGGGAAAAGGAAGAAAAAAAAATAAAAATCAAGCTTATTACCCTGAGTACTCATTATTATTCTATGATGTAATATAATTCTTTATCTATTTTTTTCTATTTTCTTCTTCAGTGTCAGCACAGTTCCCTTTAATATCCCTCAGCCATGCTGATTAGAATGTGTTGCTTATAATCTCTTCTAGACTACAAAACTAGGTAATCCATTTAATCAAAGCCTTATGATAAGACTTAAGAATCAGTCAGTGAGGCCCTAGAGGAAATGTAAACTTTGTAGCTCTGATCGGAGTGACTTTAGCTTCTACTTCAGGTTTCTTTGGCCATTGACGGATTGATTCCAGATTTGGGAGTTGTGTGCTGAAAGCTGAAGTGACAAAGCCCTGTCCTTAGTAAGTGGAATGTTAAAGTAGGCAGTACCCAATTTATTATGCCTCTTCTTACCTGCAAACAGCTAAATGTCTGGCCTAGAGCCCCCTTCTCCCCCTGTAGCTGTTTGCATTTTTTCCTCTACTTTCCTCATTCCAAGACTTACTGACAACTGCTACAAATGAATGGATTCCCTAATCTTAGTCACTTTACCCCGTACCCCAGCGATAGGCCTGAGTCATCCCAAAGTAAAGGTTGACCAAGGTAAAATAATGACAGTGGTAATGCTTATAACCCTATGCCATTTTTTGAGTGTTAATTCCTTGCCAGATTCTTTAAATCCTCAGAAAAATAAAAATCATTCTTTAGTCCTCAAAATATCATCTGATGTAAATATTAACATGAAACCCAGCAAGGTGGATTAACTTGCCAGGTACCACCTACTTACTCCAAAAGGCAATATTCCTCAATATTCTGGCCCTTTCCCACAGGCTCCAGAGTAGATAAGTGGTGGTGGGAGGAGCTGTGGGGAGGGGAAGAAAGGGAAAGGGGAAGGAAATGAGAAGCTGGTTCCTTGGGGTGAGCAGAAGAGAAGGAAGAGGTGAGTGGGAACTGACCGGTGGTGTCGCCCAGTCCCAAAAGCTCCTGAGACCTGACTTTCTGTGGGCCCCATTTCTACCTCTTTTATCCTCTGGTCTTACCCTGTAAGGCTTATTTTGCAGCCAGGAAAACCTTTACTTCAAGCTGAGGAAGTCCCAGCTCCCTCTGTCCATCTGGTGTGAGGGGAGGAGTGTCCTTCAATTCTACTAATGGAGGAAACGACATTCATTTATATTCTGAGTTTTGGAATCACAGGATTTTAGAGCTGGAATGTACCTTTAGTTGACTGAGGAGGCTGAGATCCAGATAGGCAAAGTGGTTCATGGAAGGTCTGAACCCAAGAGCTCTTTCTAAATGACTGGCCTCTAAGAGAGGTGGGCACTCTGAACGTAATGTCCCCTAGACTCACTTAGAGTCTTTAAAGCGTCACCTATATTTTGAATTACATGTCTTTATAGAGTGCCTTGAGAACCAAACCATGTTAGAATAATAGTTTCTGCTGCAACATATGTTCCAATCACCAAATTAATTATAAAGGAACTTTAGAATGTAACCTGTTTGTTATTTATAAATGATCTGCATCTATCTATGCCTGGATGACCTCCAGATACCTCATTGTGATCCAGACTTACAAGTCCGTGCTCACCAATGGCACTTTGGCCTGTCTCACCACATAGGTTCTTTAAAATCCATTTTAAATACCTGATTACTCACCAAATGAGAATCATATCATTTGGTTTTAGAGAATTAACAGATTCTTCATTGAAAGGAATAGGCTGAAAAATAGTATAACACTGTAAAGACAATTTAACTCTAAAATAGATTTTTCCCCTCTTAGTTTAAGAGAGAATAAAATATATCAATGCAAATTTTGAATAACAAACTTTTTTACTTATTATTGCTCAGAGTACTTCTATTGCACATAAATTAAATACAACAAATAATTTACTCCTGATACTAACATTACCAGTTCAAGAACTGACTTCTCTTTATATGCCTCTTACCTGTTATATCTTGTCTAACATTTGAAGTGCTGCTGAGCAGACTGTAACGAAGGCCAAATGATGTGCTCCTTTAAAACCCCCCTGTGTAATATCCCTGTAGACACATATTCATCAAGCCAGGTATGTGCCATGCACCAGGAACTGTAAGGATTGCGTGTAATTAATTTGGTGAAATCACTGTCCCTTAAAGATTTGCTCTGACATATTCAAAATAATTGTTTTACAGCTGACTGATATATGAGAGATCCATACTTGTGCATCTCTGGAAATATCCGAAAACATTTTCAGAAATGAATAGTACATTTTTATTATAAGTAATAAGTTCCAAGTTGTGTTCATGAAGAAATGAAAGAAGAAGGAAGGCACTGTGGTTTCTCTCTATTCTAAACCAAATTCCTGCTACAGGAATTAGTTAATCTGCTAAGACTTGTGAACTAAACCTTATTACTCCATGGAGCAAAAAGCTTTATCCAAAATACTGCATAGTTGGGGAAATTGAACTGCCCGAGTCTTTGTTCTCTGCATTACCCGGAAGCAGTGCCAGTATAAATAGACCTACAGAATAGACAAGGAAAGCTACCTGTGATGCTGTGTCTTTAGTAGCCATTCTTGGTTGCTTCAGAATTACAGCTAAAGGACAAGCCAAAACTGTTGCCCCTGGAAACAGTCTTAGGCATCAGAGTTCTGCAAAAGACGTTTCATAGAATGTGGCTGCACATCTCTGCGGCCGCCTCTCTCGGTGTCTCCTATGCTGCTTTCCTTCAACTTAAAGTTCTCCTTCATATTAGTAGCACCCTTTTCATAATTTCCTTTCCTCCAACTTCTGGTCAGTTTTCCCATTCTACTGGTGGCAAATGATCATATTCATCTCATGCAGAAATAATGTCAGACATCTTTGTTAAAACCAGAAAACATAACCATTTATCCACACATTTCCATCTTTTGCTGAAAGAATATTTATTGGGTGAGTATTTCTCTAATATACAAAGCTTAGGCACTAATATAAAATATAGAAGTGTTTAAGTTTTCCATGAATTCCATGGATACAACCTTAATTTTTTATAGTGTTTTGTAACATTAAAAAGTTTCTAACTTTATGCTGGCTGGGTAGTTCATACAGGATTTAGTTCCTATGAAATAGGTTTACAGAAATGTGCTCTAGTATAGTTATAATTTGGACTGGGATTATCTTCAGCTATTTGAAAGAGTTCTTTGTAATGAGCCTAAAGTATAAAATGAAAATGTCTTACATCCCAAAGAAATGACATTCACAGTGGTAAAAAGCTTTCCTTTCTTTGTATGGATTAGTATACTGTATCCATGAGCATTCCCTCCTTTTTCTTTCAAACTGTCATTAAGAAAGTCAAGGCAAAGAAGATAAAATATTATGAAAAAGGGATGATGTCTTTGATTATTAAGTGCTCAGTTTATTATTGCATGCCAACTATTGAACAGGTATTTCATGCATTTGTAGCAGGCTTTACATGTCTACTACTTAATTTCCTTTTCTTATTTTTAAAAATGAAACAGTCCTCTATTGTTGTTTAAGTTATGGACAATAACATAAATAATTGGTTGGAATTGTTTCTGCTTTGTAAATATAGTGCCAAGAATCGTGTTTCACTGAAGAGCTTGAAATACAAAATTTGGTCTTATTAGAAAATCTGGAAAAGTGATATAGACACTTTTGGTAGACATTTCAATACATTCTAAATGCATTGAGTTTATACATCAAGAATTGGTTTAATTTATCCACATGAAGCTAGGCTGATTACGACTGACTTACTCATGAAACATTAATAAAGCATTGTGTTCAGTTCTAACATGATTATAATCTGACCTCCTGACAAAGGACAGAAATAGAAAGTATCTCTGATAACATTACCCTAATGCTGGGTTCATCAATCATAATCTACCCCTTTTTTAATTTGTTTTAGAAAAAGGCCTTTCGCGGACACGCCTTGATGATCTCATCCAGCTCTCAGGCCAGCAGACTCCCGGTGCTGCCGGGCCGGTGCACAGTGCCCGCAGTTTGCCGCAGTGCGCCGGGGCAGGGGGAGCTGATTCTGCTCTTACTGTGTTACGTCCTTCACAAAATGTTCATATTTTAAAGAAAAAGTCTCTTTTGTGATAGGTAACAATTTGCATTCAGGATATAGTCTACTAAAAAAAAAAAAAAAAAAAAAAACCCTTGCTTTAAAAAGAAGTTTAAGCAAATAACATAAGACTTTTGTGAAATCTATGCAACAACTCAAAATATTGAGGTAGATAGATGTCTTGTGTTTGAGTGCCTGCTCTAGACCATCTGTTAACCATGACACTTTGGACAAGTAAGATACCCCTATCTCTTAGAACTTCAGTTTATTTGTAAAACTGGGGATTAAACTATCTAGTATGTTAGAAGGTGATCATTGGTAGAGAGAAGCAGTGCAAGGGAAGGGGACCAGGAGTGTGGGGTGGGTGATGAGGATTGCCTCCCTGAGAAGGGGAGATTGAGCCAGACCAGGAGGAGCCACGTGACTCTCCTGGGAAAAGAGCGTTGCAGGCAGAGGGAACACTGGAGTCAAGCCCTGTAGCAGGGACGTGCTTGGCAAGGAGGCCAGTGTGCTAGGGTGGAATGAACAAAGGGGGGGTCACACAGTAGGAAAAGAGGACTGAGATGTAGTGGGGGGCCCATGACACAGTGCATTAAAAGCCATTGTAAATGCTTTACCTTTTTACAGTGGGTAAATGGAAGGTCATCACAGTGTTTTGAGCAGAAGAGTAACATGACCTTACTCATGTCTTGAGAGGATCACTGTGTCTGCAGTGTTGGGAATGAATGATTCTACAAGGGTAGAATGAGGGGATCTGCGGGGAGGTGTTGTGAGATGATGGTGGCTTGGACTGAGGGGTAGCAGTGAAGGCAGTAAGAAATGATGAATTTGGGGCATATTTCAAAGTTAGAGCCCACAGTCTTCCTCTGCAACATGCTGCCCATGACCATCTCCCCTCAGATTTCTCTGCTTTTACAGAGGCAGGTGAACGGTGGGGGCTGAGTGTACGGAGTGCTGATAGCTACAGCAGCAGAGATGGGTGGATCCACCACATTTTAGCGAGTTCTGGTGGGATGAGGGCATGGGTGTTGTTAACTTGGTGCTTTGGCAGAAACTATAAGCTGAAGGAAAAACCAGACTCAACATGTTTATCTGCAGTAGACTGTAATCTTTTTTCAGGACATGGAATGCTAAATTATCGGTGTATCTTCCAAAGCTAGTGTCTGATATATGGTAGGTGGTCAGTGATTTAGGGCAGGAGAGAGATTAGATTATACACACCTTGTTTATTTGCATTTCAGTAGGATGCGCTCCTGGAGATCAGAGGTTTTGTCTTGTGTATCACTATATCTCAGGGATTACAACGTTGCCTGGTACTTAATTGGTGCTCTGTGTTGAATGAATGAATAAATGAATGCACGTTCTCTCTCTTGACATGCTCTTCTCCCAGATGTCCTTAGAATTCATTTCTTCCTGGGGGTCCTTAATCGACACAAACTCAGAGAAGCCTTCCCTGGTCTCTTCCTCTAAATCAGAAATCCTCTCCCCAGCACACATATTCCTTAACTCCCTGCTCAGCTTTTCTCCTTTCCTTTGCACTTGCCACCTGCTGACATGCTCTGTATCTCACTAATTATCTTGGTTTTTATCAGTCTCCTCCCACTACAATGTAAACTGTCTGTCAGAGATTTTGCTTGCTTTTGTTCACCTCTATAATCCTATGATCTAGAATACTGTCTGGCACATAGCACATGATCATTCGATACTTGTTGAATGAATGAATGAGCTTTTCCCCCATCCCTGCCCTCACTTCCTGACGTTCCTTTTATTCCTTCTTCTTGTGACCATCACATCTTTTCCATTGCTTTAATTAATCAAGCTATAAATATTTATTAAACACTTATTATTCAATAATAGCTTAAGAGCTGTGGGAAATGCAAAATAAGAATTAAAGTCCGTATCTTTAAAAGGCTTATACTCTAATGGAGGATATAGTATTACACTTTCAAAACAACAAAGGCTAATTGGCAATAATTCCATTCCTTTGTATATAGCACTTCACAATTTGTCTGTAAATGGATTTCACAAGGAAGTTTGTATGCATCGTCTTACTGTGTTAAGCAACAGAAGGATACTAATGGAAAGTGTTATAGACATTCATAGGAAAAAAGGTGAGTGAGAGCTGGAGAACTCAGGAAACACTGGACTAGAGTAAGAAGGATGGGTATGACTTCAAAAATAGACAGGAGGATGAAATGCTTTCAAGTTAGGGAGAAAGGAACAACAAAGGTTCCGAAATCATGCTAGCCGTCATGTGCCCAATGGCTGTGAAATCTACGCTAGGGGAGCCAAGCGTATATATCAGGAAGTCCTGAGAAAGAGCAGAAGAAGGCAGGATCAAGGTTTGAAAGGCCTAAGTCAGGTAGGGTTTACACTGAATGTGTTATGCCAGGAGGAGCCAGGGCAGGTTTGAAATAGAGAATGGCAATGTGAACACAATGCCCTTAGAAGTCTATTGTAATAAGTAGCCAGTGTAGAGAGCCATGAGGGCTAAGAAATGATCTTCTGTACTATACATCAGTAAACAATCAAGTATTGGACAAATTTAAGACCCTCAAAATAAATGTCAGAGACAACTAAGTTGTCTCTACTTAAAACAATTGAATAATTGAAGTTGTAATAGCTACAACTTCAGTTTAATCATGAAGAGAAACCAGCATAGGCACTAGAGAAGTGGCAATATGATTTTCTGATTATCTACTTGAATATATGCAACTCCCTTTAGAGAACTTTTTAATACCAAAAGTAGATTTTTGAGGTAATAAGAGAAAAGGATGGGAAATATTTTTGTTATGGTCTAGAAAAGAGATAGGAATTCAATATTCTTAAATATAAAAAAACCAGGAGGAATATTCTCTCCTCAGAGTTAATTTTAGTAGCCTACTTTCCTTTATCATAAGTTTCAGGGAAGCTTTTTCCCAAACCTCCTAGAGAAGTAATTTTCTACCATCTAATACCCATGGGACAAAACAGAAATTAGAATTAGGTAAGTATTATCCATCTAAGAGATATCCTCTCTGGTTTAACTCTCACTCTTTATTTCCTTCCTCCCAGGTCCCCAGGGTACAGTTATGGATTGGGAATTGGTTTATCTAGGCTTAAAGCAATTGCTTCTGCCTTTAGATATGCAAGTAGAGGGTAAAGAAAGCTATTAAGACCATTATAACACTAATAGCTTAGTAATCAAGTATTTCTTTATATTTTTTCCAATGTAAGTATTGTACTAAAATCTTATTTCAAAGTGCAAAATGCTTTTGTTCATGAAAACAGTTCTGAAAATAACAAAATAAGCAGATCTGTGTTTAGTAACAGATTGGTACTCTTTATAGTATAGTAAAGAGTCTTACTGTCAGGCTTCATCTTTAGATAGGTTGTTATATTCTAATTATGTGCTAGCTAATGCCCCATTCTTAGATAAGATATGCATTTGATCTTGAACTAGAGTTAGCTTTTAAATGTTCTAAAATGAATCTTCTTTTCTTTCTGCACAATGAATAGCAAGATAGAAAATATACAAGATTTTTGTCTGTTTAACCTCCTGCCTCAATGTTTGTCATTTAATTTTCTAAACAAAAAACTAAATTATCTAATTACAATTAATTATTGATTGATTCATTGTACTGCCTCTCTAATACATAGAACAGAATAAGGTAAGTACAGATATAACAAAGATTTTTTAATTTAATCAAAGATTATTATGAGCAACTATGAACTAACACGTTTTAAAACTGAGATAAAATGGGTAAATACTGAAAAAAAAAATACAGAAATGCCAAAATTGAGACTTACAAGTCTTAAAGAAATTTTAATGGTAAAATTTTCCTATCCCTCCCCAAAAGCCAAGGCCCATATTATTTTACAGATAAATTCTACCAAATTTTCAAGAGATAACGAATTCATTTTCTTACACAAGTTGTTCCAGAAAACATGGAAAGCCATTCAGCTCATTTTATGAGACTAGTGGGATCTTGATTCCAAAAGTAGTTAAGAGGAGGAAAATGGAAAAAGAAATAGGGCTCATTTCATGTGTGACTATACATATAAAAATTTTAAATAAAATATTATGATTGTATTAAATGTGTGTGAGACAGAGTGTGTGTGTATGTATGAGTGTGTGTGTGTGTGTGTGTGTTGCTAGTATTGCATCAGAACTAAATGGGGCTTAACCCTTTAAGATCAGGAAAAAGGCAAAGGTATACTGCTGCTTTACATAGTTCTTAAGGCCAAGAAAAATACTATAGAAAAAGTAAAGAAGTTATTATATAAGTCTAACCAAGAGTTGCCAGAAACACAATCAACTTCTAGAAATAAGTAGCATTATTCTACATCATTAATAGCCAAGCACAAAATATAATTTTTAAAATGTTACAATTGCATCAAAATTATGAGGTACCTGGGAATAAACTTAACCAAGAATACCAATAATAAAATTTTTGTGGAGAAAGTTTTAACCTTTAACTCTAATAAAGGACATAGAAAATGATCTTTATAAATAAAGAGACATCTGGGGACCTTGGATGGGAAAACCTAATGTCAGTCTTCCCAAATTTATTTATCAATTGATTGGAATTCCAGTCAAATTATTTTGATATATTTATATGCTTATTGTAAAAGTTATAAAGAAGAATAAATGTGCATGAATAGCCTAGTTAATCCTGAAAGAGAAGAATAAATTCTACCAGGTATTGAGACATATAGAAATTAAAGATGACTAAGATAAATTAAGGTAACAATAGAAATAAGACATGTAGAAAGCTGGACATCACATATATAGATTAAATACATTATAGATAGATACCTAGAAGAGAAAGTGAAAGAAAAGAAATAGGAAGGAAGGAGAGAGAGAGGGAAGGACAGACATACAGCCAGATGGACCTTGGATTTTTCTAGGTATATTGTTATATTATCTGTAAATAATGGCAGTTTTATATCTTTGTTTCAAATATACATTAACACAGTAAAGATGACACCACACATCACTGAGTGTACGAAGTTGTGTTTAATAGATGGTATTGGAAAAACTGACTCCCTATATAAGCAAAAATAATACTTGACCCTTATCTAAACCACATATGAATGAAAAAGCATATCTAGATGGATTAAAGACCAAACTATGAATAGTAAAACCATAAATATAAAGCTGATTGATCAAAATATAAAAAGTAATCTTTGTAACTTCGTAATAAAACCCCAAGAGCATAAACATTTAAAAATGATTTGATTATCTCAAAATTACAAATTTCTACCAACAAAAAACATGGATAAAGTTAATAGACATAAGACATTTGAGAGAATGCATTTGCACTGTTTTAAACCAACAAGGAACTATTATCTAAAATATTTAAATGACTTGCAAATCAATAATATAAAGATAGGAGCCTCCATTAAAAACTAGTGGACAAAAAGTGTGAACAGGAAATTTACAGAAGAGGAAACCCCAAAGCCCAACAAACATATTTTTAAAATGTCAAATTTGATAATAGAGGAATACACATTAAAACAATGGGATATTATTTTGTATCTATTACCTTGACCAAAATCAGAGACCTGGATAAGGCCAAGAGTTGATGGGGATGGGGACATACAGACATCTGCATGCCTTGCTGGAAGGAGTGACAACAGGGCAGTCATTCTACAGAGCAGCGGGGCACTGATGACTCAGATTAAGTATGTGCACTCCCAGTGGCGTGACACACCAGTTCTACTCCAGATTATAAATCTCAAATAAATTCTCACAAAGATAAAAAAAAAAAATGATGCACGAAGGGGCTTTTATTACAGCCTTTGTCACAAGGAGTTGGAGGCAACCTGGCGCTACTTACTGGGGGAGAAGCGAGGGACTAGCACTAGACTAGCCACACACAGTGGCATAGGTAGATCGTAGAAATAATGCAAAGTGAAAAAAATAAGGAACAAAATGAAATATTTGACCCTATAACATTTTTATAGATCGTACACAAAAGAATGAGTAATCTTTTATAAGAGCACACACAAATGAAAGGAGAAACATTAAACACATTATAGTCATTGCCTGTGGTAGAGAAGGAAAATGAAAACAGGGGATGTACTAAAAGAGAATAAATACATTTTAAAAACTCGAAGTAGTGAAAAGTCATCATTCCCTCCAGCTCTCATGATTATGTTAAGTGTTTCATTCAATAATGGTTTTACTCTAAGACAGGGGTCCTCAAACTTTTTAAACAGGGGGCCAGTTCACTGTCCTTCAGACCATTGGAGGGCCAGACTATAGTTTAAAAAAATTATGAACAAATTCCTATGCACACTGCACATATCTTATTTTGAAGTTAAAAAACAAACAGGCAAAAACACCTGCATGTGGCCCATGGGCCGTAGTTTGAGGATGCCTACTCTAAGGGAATAATAGTAAATGTCATCAATTATTCCTTCCGCAGTATCTGTAAGATTTATTTGAAATGGATGCTGCTTAGCTGATCATGTTGGTAAAAATCTTCCTTTAAACATTATATCTGATTCCACAACTGTTGTGAATTCCTATAACTAGACTTGGATACTAGCTACTCGACAGTGCACTTCCATGCACTCATTTTTTAAATCCTTTCATTTATTTCAAGCACGAAAATATTACTGAATAATTAGAATGACTTTTTCTTAATTGACTAGTTATACTGAATTGACAAAATCATTTATACAAATTGACCAAACTGATATTATAGACATAACTAATATTGAATTTTAACCATCTCTTTTATACCTTTGTCTCATTTCCTATGTTCTAGTCTGAACTGTTATTTCAACATCAGTGAGATAGAGTATAGAATTCTGTTTAGTTTTAGCATGGAAACTCTGTCCTTTCATAAAGTCTCATTGTTTACATTTCTGAATGAGAAGCATCCACACTAATTAGTGTAAATAAAATACTGATGAAAAATTTTAAAAGGAGTAAATCAGGAAAAGGGTTGAGGGGAGTAAATTACTAGTTAAATATGATTATAAGAAAAATTGAAAAGTATTATTCAGAACATCTTATATATTTAAGAGATGAAATGCAATTTTCAGACAGCTAATTTAAGAAGTCATTTGTTAATTAAGTGAATTCCAAATGGGTTTCAACACATTAGAAATCAGGGACATGCAGCCAGAGAATGACTGCATTCATGTATTTAGTGACAGCTATAATTTATGAAAGTGTCTATGTGGCTATGCATAGCTGAAATTTAAGAAGCTAGATGTACAGCTTTTTGTTCATGTTGTTGAAATCCTCTTTAAATCAAAGAGAAGTTGATGCTAAATTATTGTAGTAAGTGGGAGGCACGGCAAGCCGTGCACCATCACTGCTCTTCTCACTGGCTTGAACAAGACCACAGAATACTTCTAGAAACCTTCTTAGGAAACAGAAAGGCCTCCTTTTTTTCTGAGTTTTTATGGAAGCTTAGTGTGGTCATTGACTCTCAATAGTTTACGTTTGTTTCCCACTAGGTAGCAAACATCCAGAAATGCCCAGTGATTCCCAAACTGGGTAATAGCTGAGTTAATTCATAGCAGAAGGAAGGCATTCCTTTCTAGTCATCTTAGAGGTAAGCTGGAGGACTCTAGGCAGGAAAATCAATGTACATCAAAGTTTCTTATAAGATTATTTAATTGAAAACTAATCTTTAAAAAGTAGAAATGAATTTGTTATAAAATGTTATTAAAACAGGTATTTAAAATTGTTTTCCTTTTAAATATGAGTGTGTTTTTGTAAGAAATTTATTTAATGTTAAAATTCATAGGGCACATGCAGTGACTCATGACCATAATCCCAGCATTTGGGGAGGCTGAGGTAGGAGGATCACTTGAGGTCAGGAATTTGAGGTTATAGTGAGCTGTGATTGTACTACTGCACTCCAGCCTGGGCAACAGATCAAGACTCTATCTCTAAAATAAAATAATAAAATCCATGTAATATACATAATAGAGCCAAGAGAAAGTTTAGCATGTTAGAAAGAGAAAATTTTCATTTAGATCTATGTTTTATTTAAGATAGTATTTTGCCATTTTTAGAAACTGAAGATCTGATACAAATAGATCAAACATATGAATGTAAAGAACATATTCTCTTTATTTATACAGAATATTTCAGAAAGAGCTCCAGAAAGAGCTTTGCTAAGTTTGGACAGTCTGTCATTTCTTTCTTAACTCATTTCAGGCACTGGAAAGTGAGTTCGTTTCTTGCCAACTTCATCAGTGGATCGACCTTATATTTGGCTACAAGCAGCGAGGACCGGAAGCAGTTCGTGCTCTGAATGTTTTTCACTACTTGACCTACGAAGGCTCTGTGAACCTGGATAGTATCACTGATCCTGTGCTCAGGGAGGTAGGTGTTAAGTCTCATATTATTCCGAAAATTTCTGTCATCTCTCAAACACAAATTTGACTTTCTATCTCTTTCTGTGTACACTTCCTTTCAACATAACTTTTTACAAGACATAGGTTTCAGGTTCTTGACAAATGTGGAAAAGTGGACATATGTCAGAAACAAGTAATCAAATAAAGAGACCAGTATCTTGTTCCTTTGAGAATTGCAGACATTTTCAATGCACTTCCAAACCTCTATTTTATTTTTCTTCAGAATCTTCATTAAAATGTTTAATGCTTTGCTTTATGTGTGATATTAATGAATGAAACCTAGTTGAATATTTGAATATGAATAGTTCACATTAAAATAATCTACCAGTATGGGTATTCTTAAAAATAAAAGCAAAATTGCAACCTTCTACTAGACAGAATGCTCAAAAAAATAAATCAATGAAATAGATGTTTATACTATTTTATTCCCATATGTTTTCAACCTGAAATGTTTATAGCCAGCAGTTGGGAATTATGTACTATGTACTATGTGTATAGTATTTTCAGTGAAAATATTCATTTAATATTATTTAAATCACTTCCACATTGCATAAAATGATTTCAGATAGGTGGAAAAAGTGAAGATGCAACAGCTGTTACGTAAGTGTTGCTGCAAGGAAGCCATATCCAAGTCTTCCATTCTACCAGATAGCTGCCATCTGCTGTATGCAAAACAAGTCATCATTTCTACATTTCCAGGCAGTGGAATGTTTTTTTTTTATTTTATTATTTTTAATTTTAGAGGTGGAAAACTTGTAGATTTGAGAAATGAAGCTCTATTAAAAAATTTGCATCCTTAAAGTTATTTCATATATGCCTCTATAAAACTAAAATGACTCCATTTGTATGGCTTCAAGCAGAGAAGAGGAAAGGGAAGGGAAGAGCCTCATGGTCATTGATCATTGGACCCTTAGGGCTAAATATTCTGAGAACACATTGCAAGCATGTATTAGGGGCAACATTGTACCAAATTGTATGCAAGAGGAAATAAAATTATTGCCTGAAGCCCAGAGAAAAATATAGAGACAGAATGAATGAATGAGAAGCCAGGTATTATGAAATTGGTTGGTGAAATAAGGGATTTTCTCTACAAACCATTACACTCACCCAACTTAGTATCCCCATTTGTGTATATACCATACCCTGATTGTTTGGTAGGAGATATTTCTGAGCTTGATTATTCTCTTAACTATACACCTTTGCTTATTAACACATGCCTGTTCTATAAATTCCATATAAACTAATACCTTTTAGAATCAGAAAAACAAATTATATTCCAAGATCAACTGCAAATTGTTTTTTGCCTTTTAAATATCATAAACAGTTTTGCTCCTGGATGTTTTATTATACATTTTTAATCCCATTATAATAAAGTTCTCTTCTTATAAAAAAGTTGCAGGTTAATCCTGCAAAATAAAAATACATTAAGCATTTTATACAGGATGAAAGTGCAAGGCAGCATTAAAATTGACAGAGAAATAGCCATTTTTTCATATTTAAATGAGGGTAAAAGATAAATGAAAGAATAAAAAGAAAATGGAATTAGAAATGGGACTTTCTTTATATACAGTATTTGTTATTTGAATCTTATAAAAATAAATGTTTCTACAAAATATTGCAGCATTCCTTTGGACAGTGAAAAAAAAGTGTTTACAGTTTGCCTTATTGGCAAATGAAACACTAATGAAACTTCCTAATGAAACACTACATAAAAATGTATGATTAAATTTTTGTTGTTGTTGAGTGGTAATGGTTCAAGCATATGTTTGCATATAATATAGATGACCTGACCAATACATCACAGCTTCTTATCACTCATAGCAATGCAGACTGTGTAATGCTAGGGTGCCTTAGCTGAAGACTCTGTCTCCTTCCAGCATTCTCATTCTGAGTACACAATTGCCAGACACTGAGGTTCCATTAAAGAGACTCCCAGAATCATACAGTGATATTTATGTTCTTTATCCCCAAACCCTTTGCCCACCTCTCAACTCAACAAATCTAAATCAGTTCTTAGAATACTAGATGTGAGAGGCATATCTGGAATACTACTACCTCCCTTCCCCCAGCCAGGGTAGGCCTGAGCACATACCAGCAGAGTTGTCTACCCTGACCCTATGGACCTGTGTGGACTGGAGTTTGCTTGGGAAGAGCCTTTATCTCCTTGTGACCACTAGGGGGCCATTTAGTGCAGTGTAGACATTAAATGATTTCAAGGAATACTAGTTAATTTCCCCTCTATTACCCCCTCTAACATATTCCCATTAATGTTAATGCCAATTGGCCAATTAGAACCTAACATTCTCACAAAAAAAGTTCTGTACTAACATTTAAGAACTTGAAGAATAGTGCCCTCCAACAAGTGAGAACCCACCTGAATCCTGTGAGCTAGATAAATGTAGCAAAATTAATCTCATTTTACTTCAATTGCTCCGTTTAAAAAGGCGGAATAAGGCATAACATATGTTCCCCGGTGTAAAAATATTTGGCATATACTGTCACAAGAAAGAAGCTGTAGGTAAGTGAAAGAAGTACAGCATATTCATTATTTGGTGGTCATTTATGCACCCTTACCCACCCGTATGTAAAACCCCTGTGAGTGGACCATCTGGGAGGCACGATACCTTTTTCTTAAAACGTCTGTGTTGAGTTCCTGGAGGTCTGCTTTGCTGTATCTTGACTTGAGAGAATCGAAGCCCACCTAAATAGTCAGACATAGGTTTTTGGGAAAGGCAGAGTTTAAAATATTAAGCCTTTTATTGAGCTCAGTACATTCCTTTTATTTGATAATGTTTATCTTGGTATTTTTAAAATACGGAGATTGCACATTACACATAGATAAAACCAAAAGGAAGCTAATTATAGTTATACCAAACTCCAACTAGACTAAGGAAGATGGATTTTTTTTAATGCTTAAATGAAACACTGATTTAAAAAGAGAAATATTTAATATGTGAAATCTACATATGTCCTTTTTGTCAAAACAATCTGCCTATAACTTTGAGCTTTGAAGTTAGTGCTAAAATTTGAGAAATGGCTTAAGGTTATTGATTCATTATTCCTTGACAGGTGAAATCATGAAGCAGCACTAACCACAGCAATTATGGCATTAAAATGTCAAGAAATTAGAGGTCAGAATAACAGATAATTTTCTTCTCTGTGTCAGATTAAAAATTGACATTCTTTGACAGTTTAGGAACTCTGGCTGAGAAAATTATGACAACTTCACTTATTTTATACTTGTAAAGCAGTAATTGATAATAAACTTTACCATGACAGCCTCTGGGAAGAAACATGACAGTACAGTTCTGGTACAAAGCTCTTCTTAATATGTAAACACCAGATCTGTTGAATAGTAGATATTATTTAAATTGTCTTAAGTCTTGACTTACATCATAATCTTCTAGGCACTTTTTTTCATAGATGAGCTCAACTGACTATTTGAGCAGTGTTTTTCAAGCATGATAATGAATATTCTTTCTTATCCATTTTTATATATTAAAAAAATTATGTGATTTGCCTTATATTTTTATTTACTAAATCATGGCCAAGAAACTCCATGGTAATATCTGCTTAGAGACTAGGGTATTCTGGTTGGTAATCATCTAGTCCCATGGTTTTCTAATGCCTTGGTACTCAAATGTGGTCCCAAGCCCAACAGCATCATCTGGAAACTTGTTAGCATTTCAGACTCACAGACGTCCCCTGACCTACTAAAGCAGAATGTGCATTTAATGTGATCCCCAGGTGACCTGTCTGAGACATTCAAGTTTAAGAAGCACTGCTCTACTAGGGGTGTGTTAGAATCATTTGGAATGCTTTTTTGCCTATAAAAATAGAATGGTATAATGAAACCCCATGTACTTATCACCAATTTCAAAAATTTTAACCCTAGGAATCTACATATGGCAGAATGAACAAAAAGAAAAAGAAAAACATTTTAACCTATTTCAACTACATGCCCACCCCCACCCCTGTTCTCTTTCTAAATACGCATGCCACACCCATCTAACTCCTCGTCCACTGAATCCTGCCATCCCCTGGGCATCTCAGAATATCCAGGATGGGCTTCAGGCAGGTTTATTTTGAAAAAAAAAAAATGTCTTCAGGAATTTCATATACATTCTCAATTAAAAACCATTAATCTAGCCTAACACTCTTATTAAATAAGAATATAAATTCCACTCTTAATAAATGAAATATTCTTTCAAGGATATCCAGCTATATTGTATAAGAATTCTTAAGTTAGGTTGTCTTTAGTCCCATTACTCTCTAGGAATTTAAAGATGACAGAGTATATATGAAAACTGATTCATTTTAGGAATAATATTCTTCTTACCTCCAAAATGATTCTTAAAATTTTAGGGGAAGCCTAGTGTGTATTTACATTTCACTAATTCAGACTGTAAGGGGTTTTTTTGTGTGTTTTATTTATGCTTTTAAAAGTTAAAACTTTCAACTCAGTAAAATTTTCAGCAATTATAGGGGGAAAATTAGGATGATTTTAAGAAAACTTTTTCAGCCATTTTGCTGATCATTTGATATACTTCTTTCAGAAAAACTTATTAGTTTTTGAGGGTTCCAAAGGCACTATGGGATTATGTCATAGTTAGCAATTGGTTAGTAGAGATTATTAAATAAATGAATGCCACATAAATTTTTTTACTATACTTTTATAATGAATGAAAAATACTTCATTCTAAACTGTTTGAAATTATCACACTTATGATTACTGACATAATTATTCAACCCTGTCTGCCCCAGAGTATGATTATATGGTATACAGTAGGCAATAAAAGTGGTAGAAAGACAGGAATCAGATTATAAGTTGTAACACAGCCCCACCATTAGTATTTGAATGGCATTAAGTTAATCACTTAACTTTTATGTACCTATGTTTTCTCACTTAGAAAATGATGACAGAAATGATACCTAATTCCCGGGAGAAAAGAGATGTAGAACACTACACAGACATTGATTACTACCTAAAGCATAATTAAATAAAGTATCTTAGAAGGACTTTTGTTTTAATAACTTATTTATGTATATATGATACCAAAATCATCAACTTAATCAAAAACATCTGTTAGCAACAGATAAAATAAATTGATTTATTTTTATTATTATTTAGTTAAAAGAAATAATGGTGTTTTCAAAATTTCTTTTCAGCTCTACCTCCAAAATTTTATAAAGGCAGCCTAATTGCAGCCCACTTGTTCCCTGTAACAGTCTTTCTTTGCTCTTAATTTAAATTAGTATTAGCATCACTACTTATTGTTTATATTTAAATTTTTTTTATTTTAGTGGTATTAGTTTTAAATTCATATTATCGAGTGAATTAGCATAACTATGGTACTAGCATCAAAGTTTTACCTGTTCAGCAAGAGAAAAAAATGGAGTGGATATTTCAACAGAAGCTGTAAGCTCACACCAGACAAGTCATTGACAAGATACTGAGTTCTGAGCTTATCATAATACTTGTCATCATACCTGTGGTTGACAAAGCCAAACTGAAAAATGATTTAAATGACTTCCTTATGACAGTGAGAGGTATGTACGTGAGCCTGTCATAGAAGACTGTTCTGCTGGTAACTGTTAGAACACATGGGCCATACAATTTTTACTTATCTATAGATATATACATTTTTCTATGCTGGAAATATTAAAATATTAAATAGATTTTAATATTACCAGCCACTATAAAAATGTGGTATTTTAGCCTACTTTTTTATAACTGATATTTCTTGGTCTTCTTAGGTTATATTGTCTTCTTTTATGTTTTTCTTTGATCTGACAGGGATAACAAAGCATCCCTTTGGATTTGCGATGGTAAAAATATGCCCATAGGAAGTAGATTAGTTCGCTTCCATTTTCACTTATTTTCTTGCTGAAATATTCCTCGCTACTACAGAGAACTGACATGATAGCGCTGTCAAGAACCACCAAGACAAATGTGTCTTTAACCAAAACAGCTGCAACGCTGGCTTTCCAGAGAAGATGAACTCATAAAATTTATAAAGTAAAAAATTAACACACTTTTCATCCTGATAATGTGAAGTTATTCGTAGTAATGATATTGATGCCCTTTGCCATCATTGCTTATTCTTTCTATGATTTTGTTATCCCTTGGCTTTTCCTTCCCCTCTTTCTGACTCTTTGATATGAAAGGGTAACAACATCACCCCCTGTATCTGCCTGAACAAGTTGTAGTGCAAAGTTGTCCATTTACAAGTGCCACGGCACCTAATTGTCTTCACATGGGGATGTCCAGGGCTCTTCTTTTGGGCCATTATTCTGAGAAGTGACTGGAACAAATGGTAAAAAAAAAAAAAAAAAAAGTGGCTAAGAAAGCTATATTTAATCATTTTCATTTTTCCCTTAAAATTACTGGAAGTTTTACTGAGCTGAAAACTTTAACAAATTTAAAAGCCAAATAAAAACAGAATGAAAACGCCCACATATTAATTACTGGACTGGAAATACATTAGTTGTTCTTTAAAGTTAAAGGATCATTTTGGGAGCAAGAAGAATGTTATGATTCCTAAAACTAATAAGTACATAGGTTCAATTGTATGCGTTATGTGTTTCTCATCTGCAACGTTGAGGCTTACATTGCAAAGGCCTTATGAATAAAGTTGCAATATAGAAATTAGTATCAAGGAAATTAATGACACACATTTAATTTTGATTAGTGAATAAATCTTTAATTTAGGTTTATCTTTTCTCCTCGTAATTACTGCAGTCCTTTGCTCGTCCCTTGTCATCAATCGTCCACTAGAAAAGCATAAATAATGCAGCTAGTCAGAGTCAGATGTATGTCATTTATGTGAGATGTGCCTTTTTTCTCCTCTTTGTGTTATTTTTATTGTGTGGTGTTGAGAAGTGCTAATTATTGATTTTCAGAAATTAACAGCAAATGCTTTCACAAGCATCTAAAGTCATATTTCACTCAAGGGAAGAAGGGTGAAAATTGCAGCCTGCTGTTTGTACTAGAAATCGCTGGAAGGGATTTCCCTATCTTTTATTAACATAGGTTTCAGTTCTATTGCACAGTTGTTACCTCAGCATAAATTAACAATTATTCAAAACATATTGCATGCTTCAATTTGTTGAAGTAGATATTAATCAATCTAAGTACCTTAGCATTTCAGTTAGATGTTTAAGACTCATTTTTAAAGGTTTTAAACATATTGATAATGAACCTATTTAAAGCCATATGATGTCTTAATATTGTAAATCTAAATGATTGTTTCCCATTTACATCAAAATCAAAGAACATTTTGTTCTGCTAAATACAGGCAATAATATTTTTAATCTGAATTTAGTTTACTAAAAGTATATGATTCTATTTTGGAATATTTATTCCAACCTGGTAAACCTTTATCTCACATACCAAGCAAATCTATTTGAACTTTTATTATTTTGATTATTTCTTTCCATGATCGGACACTCCCAAGTGAACTTACAAAGGTGGCCACCTGGATGGACTACTACTTCTCTCTCATTCCTCTTCCCACACCACCACTTCCCCCTCTATTCTTTTCCTCCTTCTCCTCTGCCTCCTGAATCAGCTGGCATAGAGTTTACTTCATGTAAACTTATTCAGTCAGGGAGGATTTGACAGGGAGGTTGTACTGATTCTTGTCACATAAGCTTAAGCATTTCTGGGTTGAATTCCCTACTTATGTACTATATAATGATCAACCCCAAAGTGAGCAAAGAACCAAAAACCTGGAAGAATCCTTAAGAAATCATCAGCTAAAACATTTGCTTCCAGGTAGATCAATCTCTAAATTATCCAGAAAAGAGTATTTCAGTTTTCTTCCTGCATATGAACAAATATAGATTGCAGAGACTCCACAGCCTCTCCTAAGCAGCTTATAGTAGTTTTGATCTCTAAAATATTCCAAATCCTCAGTGAAAATGCCTCTTGCTTGGATATAATCTTATTCTGGTCAGTTCTACCCAGACATGGAAATAAGGGTAGACAGCATTTCTCTCATTTGTTATACTTGAATACCAGTCCTATTTGTGTCAGCCAGGATCTCCGCACATTACCCTTTCAGAGGGATAATGGAGACTCCAAGGAAGACACACAAATGGCCGAGAAGCACATGAAAAGATGCTCAGTGTCACTGATTATTAGGGCAATACAAATCAAAGCCACAATGAGATAACACCTCACACCCATTAGGTTAGCTATATCCAAAAAAACCCCAAAATAACAAGTATTGGAGAGGATGCAGAGAAATTGGAACCTTTGTGTGCTGTTGGTGGGGAAGTGAGATGGCATAGCTGATACAGATGCTGTAGAAAACAGTATGGCTGTCCCTCAAGAAATTAAAAATAGAATTACCATATGACCCAGCAATTCCACTTCTGTGTATGTATCCTAAAGAACTGAAAGAAAGAAGAGTTTCAAAGAGATATTTGTATGCCCATGTTGATAGAAGTGTTTTTCCCAATAGCCAAAAAGCAGAGGCAACCCAAGTGTTCATCTTGAATAGATAAACAAAACGTAGTGTATACATACAATGCAGTATTAGCCTTAAAAAGGACAGTAATTCTGACACATGCTACAATATGGATGAACCTTGAGGACATTATACTATGGGAAATCAGCCAGCCACAAAAAGACAAATACTGTATGATCCCACTTATATGAGGTATCTTGACTAGTCAGATTCAAAGAGACAGTCTCCTCTCCCAGGCTGTGTCACTGGCTAAACCCAGTGGGGAGGCGGAGAACGTGGGTGTGCGGGTGTGTGGAGGCGGGTCCTCCAGAGCCAGGGAAGGCTTCCAGCTCACCCATCTGCTCCCCCTGGGTTGTTCATGTCTCTTGGCTAAACAAACCTATTTAAAGCATCCGGGGTGGGTCAGGCACAACCAGCTACATTAAGATGCATGCACTCTTTCTACCTGAGTTGACTTAAACTTATTTTAAGTAGAAAAATTGAGCGTGTCACTGATGGCACTGCCTGATTGAAAAGAAAATATTCTGGATGAAGCATTTTCTGTCCAGAGGAAATTGTGCTTATTTTTTCACTTTAATTTGTTAAGTCAATTGTGTAATGTCACCATTATAATTTACCGTGCCAAGGAAAGAAATAGGAATCAGCAGGAGGGTAGGTCTCTTCTTCAGTCTGCTTAGAGGCCAAGAACTGAGCCAGGTAACTGAACAAATCAGAATTCCCCCCTTCAAATCTTATCTAACACAATCTACTAAGTAAAGCAATTGTGGTCCTTTTTTATGTGAATCACCAAATTTTTTCTTTAATATTCTGATAATTTTGCTGGGTAGATTTATTTAGCCTTAATGCAGTTGATTGTTAAAACAAAAGGAACCGTATTTGTTCTTCTGTTTTGTGGTTTCTATGAAAAACTAGGAGCAATTGAATACAAAATAGCATTTTAATTTTTTATATAGCTTAATGTGTATAAAGCAAGAAATAACAAAGTACAGATATTATTTGCTTGATTTATTTTGCTTCTTTTTTTCCAGCATTAAAAAGTAATGTTTTATATGATCTTGTTTTATTACAACAATAAACCTGAAGCAAAAACTTATCAGTTAAAATACATTCTTCCATTAAGTAACCTTTCCTTTTAACATTTCAGACTTCTCAAAATCTCATTGTTTTTTGTTTACTTTTTCCTATTTGGTATGGGTAAAATTGCAGGTGGATCATAAAGATGTTATCAATCACATATCTATTTTTTATTGTGTGTCACATTTGGTTAAAAAAAATTTTTAGCCATTAAAATAAAAGTGTTGTAAGTAAGAGCTGTACAGTGAAATAGACACAATACTAAGGAAACTTTATGAAAATCTTTTTGTGCATTCTCACGCAGCCACTTTACTTTTTTCTTGAATTTTCTAAAAATTGTTAGTGAACTGACTGGTCTTTGAACATGGTCCAGTATTTCGCATTATAACCTGTTGTACTTCATAAAATGCTGAATTTTCTGGAAAATAGTTTAAAAGCTTACACAGACCAAAAGGAATGGATGAAACAGGTTATTTGAGAGCCTATGTGATTAGCTCCCTCATACTGTCTCTCCTGGCGTTTCATCTGAAAGATTAAACTACATTTACCACCTGCTCCCCCCAAAAAAGGCCTAACAGTTGTAAAAATTCTATGAGAGAAAAATGTATCTGGGTTAAATTTACCAGCATTGTGGAAAAGATAAGAATAACCAAGGTTTTTATCTACTGCGTACCAGAGAAGGTGTGACTTTTGAATTGTGGCTTGCCTGTGGCCACATTTACTTTTACCTTGGCTGTGAAGTCTTTCATATTAATAGGCATAGGTGTGACACACCTATACACACAGCATATTTATTTATTTCCTCTTCTAAGGATTTAATTCCTCTTTATTCATAGAGGAGTTGATATTTCTTGGAAAGGAAGGCAAGAATGAAAGAAAACAATTAAGCAGGAGGTGCAGAGATCAAAGGACTAAGGTGTATGTCACACCGGGGCTTACACACGGCCCCTCTACACGTTTAAAAAGATGCACTACATGAATGAATTGTAAAAGGAACTCCTTCCTCTGGGAATTGAGGTAGATTCTACCCCTCACGTGCCCCCCAACTGGGCCCCTTTGTTCAGGCTGGGACAACACAGCCATACACAGTGGCCCTGACCCATGAGGAAGATGAAAGACTAGAGAGAGCTTGTTGAATAGAAGTAAGAAAAGAGAAGACTTTGATGAAGATATGGACAATTTTGTAACTTTTAGGTGGGTCCTGGAGAATTTTATAAAAGAGAACCTAACAAGACTAAGGAATGGGGTAATCAGGAAGTAAGGAAGGGACAAAAGAGAAAGTGTCCCTAATAGAAACTTTCATAATGGGAGCTTCACATTACAGATAAGCAGGTAAAACCTAGTGATGTGTCATATATGTGGATGAAATCAGAAAATTATGTACACTGTTCCAGTTTACTTGTTTTTTCTACCTATACACAACTCAGTTCACATTTCCCTTTATTTCTCTGCCTATACCTGCAGAATTCCATGTTTTAGAACTTCCTCAAGGTGTTAAGCCTACTTATTTCTTGATAAGTCTTAGCTGGGGAGAAAAATAAATGCTAATAAGCACATGATAACTGCTCAGTCAATATTGAACAAAATTTTTATAACAAGAACCTACATAACAATTAAAATTTAAAACTCTTAAGAAACTAATTTTAATTCCTATCTGGATTATTCCTGGTATCAAAATAACATATTATTTATATAATTTTTTAATGAGAGACAGTTGACTTTGGATATGTAGGAGTTTCTGCATATTAATACCCTAAAAGACCACACAGTCTGAATCATACGTTAGAGGCTGAGCGTGGTCATGCCTAAAATCCCAGCATTTTGGGAGGCTGAGGCAGGAGGACCACTTGAGGCCAGGAGTTCAAGACCAGCCTAGGCAACATAGCAAGACCCTGTCTCTACAAAAAAGTAAGAAAAATTAGCCAGGCATGGTGGGGCACACCTGTAGTGCCAGCTACAAGGAAGACTGAGTCAAGAGGATAGCTTGAACCTGGGAGATTGAGGATGTAGTAAGCTGTGATCATGTCACTGCACTCTAGGTAGGTGATGGAGCAAGACTGTCTCTGAAAAAAAAATTATTACTTTACTTATAGCTTTGACCATTACATTCTGGGTTTACAGATATTTATAGAAAATAAATTTGACAAGAATACTAAACATATTCCTACCCTATGACTCAGCAAATCCATGTCTCATATACAGCCAACAAAGTACACAAGAATTTTCTAAGCAACTTTCTTTATGAATAAAGATACAGCATGAAACTATTAACAACCCAAATATCTATCAACAGAAGTGATAAATTTTGGTAGATTAATATAATGGTATACTACACAGCAGTAAAAAAGAAAGAACTACTGACAAATACAAGAAGGATGAATCTTGCAGATGTTATGTTGATGAAAACAAAGCAGACAGCAGATGTGTACTGTATGATTCTATTTATCAGAAATTCAAGATCAGAAAAAATAATGGTGATAAACATCAAAATAGTGATTGACTTTACAGGGGGTAGGGAGTGGGAATAATTGGCTGAGGAGGGACAGGAGGTTACCTGTACATATGTATATTCCTGTGACCACTACCCACACCAAGATATGGTCTTCCAATTCCATCTGGAACCTTCCAATTCCATTCCAAAGTCCTGTCTTGATCTGGGTGTGGTTATAAGAGGAGAAAAAAAAACATACACACACATTCATCAAGCTATACGCTTAAGATTAATGTACTTTATGCATTTTATCTTTCTTAAACCTTAAAAAAATAAGAAATTGAATAAATAAATATAAATGGATGTACATAAGAAGCTTAAGTCTGAGATACCAAATTCAGCAATTATAAAGGGCTAAGAAAGAATATTATTTAAGTATAAGCTAATCCATATTTTCATGTTATCCCACCAAAGGTTTGGCCACCAATGGATACATCATCTTTCATATTTGTAAAACATCAAAGGTTTTGTCAGTCACATTTGTTTTGAAAAATTCAGTGTTTTAAGCCTGTCACCCATGCTAGCTTTGTATGAAGTGTATAAAAGTTACTATAATTTGTTGATTCTAAGATATACTTCATTTTCATATCTCAACATTCCAAATCACAATTGTCTAACAATTAATCAATGATGTCTCATAGTTTAATTGGCAGTATGTTTTACTTCTTAAGAGTATATAAAATAACGATGCTTCTAATAATGAACGGACAACATCTTAGATTCCATGAAGTAGATCGACAGACGTATTTTCAAAGTTGTGGTCTTTTTATATGGGTCACGTAAATGGTGGGCATTGCAAAAGGGCAGCTGAGCAGGGATGCTGATATGTTATTGTCATTTCTGCTCATTTTTTGAGAGAAGCCAAAAAAATCTAATTTATTCTATAAAATTTCCTGAACTCAAATAGAAACTATGTTTGTGAGTGAATCTAGCCTGTGGGATGCCAGTGTGTGATCTCTGCTGCATATAAGTTCTCTGTGGGTGGGAATCTTTAACTGTTGTGCTTGATGTGTGTCATAAATATCTACGGTGGGATTTGGTGTATAGTAGGTACTCAATAAATATGTGTTTTATGAATAAATAAAGCTAACATTAAATCTCTCTGACCCATGCAGAACAGTATTTAGAGAAATAAAAACGTGCAATTTTTTAAATGCCATGTCTGATAATATAGAAAGAATCAATCATAGTTAGCTCTAAGTAGGGTTTTGTTGATCTGATATATTTGGAAATTATTGAGAGAAATTTTCTATATGGCAGAAAATCCTTGTATGCTCTTGACTAATTCCTACTTAATCTTCAGACCTCAGCTCATGTCTTTTTCTGGAAGTCCCTTTCCCAAGATTCCTACTTCCCTTCCCCTCCATCACTTGTCTGGGTCAATGGCATCTGGGTTTGCCTCCATTGTAGACCTTGTCCCTGCCACATGCACTGATGTCCTCATCTTCTTTATTTTGGGGACTGCAAACTTTCTAAGGGCAATCTGCTGTCTGACTTTGTATCCCTTGGCACAGAGCAAGCATTCAAAAAATTTTTATTAATTGCTTTTGTGGTATTCAATTATAAAAGTAAAGTTTTCTCCAGTATTGTGCTTTTCTTTTTCTAGACTAGCTTTCAGTTTTGCACCAATGTCTCACCATTGCCCCAGCAAATACGTTTGAAGGCTCGGTTAGGACTGTGTCACAGTCCTGACCTGCAGAGATTCAAGGTCTGAGCAAACAGACATCTATGAATAATTGTGTATTAAATTCCATAATAAAAGGGGAAAATGTGCTGTGAGAATATTCAGGTCATTCATTACGATTTAGGGAGTCTGGGAAGGGAAGAACTAGATCCCTGCCCAAGGTTAGCATTAAGGGAGGATTTTCTCCTACACAGGGAGTAGCTCTCAGAACAACTGCCTCATTGTGATGATTCACGGGTTTATAACGGGCTCCACATAATACCGGGCAGCTCTCCCATGCACGGTTCCTACGGGCTTGGCAAGGAAGTCACCGAGGACTCCCTAGAAGTGGGGGAGGACAGAAAATATTGTGTGGGAAGCAGGTAAAGAAAGATAGTGAGTGCTCGCTTCCCATTCCAACGTTTTGGTAATGGCAAGAAATAGAACTTAGAGGAGACAGCTTGCTTTTTCAAGATGGGAAAGACCTGTGCATTTTTAAATCAGAGGGTAAGCAATTACTGGAAGGCAGGATTACAAGGTAGCTGAAGGATAAATATTGGCATAAGATCCTTTGGGTCATGAAGTCATGTGAAGTAGATCATAAGGAAGAGGAATTCAGTTTAGTCTCAAAATAAATAAATGTTAAACAGAGAATAGACTGTCTTAATGAAAGGGTGATATTAATGGCAACTTAATCTTTATGCTGCTACCACTTGGGAACCATTTTAAATGCATATGCATGTGCACTCTGCCTCAGCCCAAAAACCATCCGAGGCAGGACCCACTGAAGAGAACTGTGCAGAAGATTTCTGGAAATTATATCACTTTCTTCACATTTTCTAGTATAATTTTAATACTTCCCTTTCCAGAAACAAAATTAGAATCAAGCAAAGCATGTATGCTGATTCATACCTTCAATAAACATTTAAAGGCTACCCTCTAAGTGCAAGACCCTGATCTAGAGATGAAAATGTGTTTGATTTTACCCCCAGATCTTCACTCCTACTCAAGTCCGTTTTCTGGAGGAATAAAACCACAGGCAATAGTATCTATTGTTAGACAGACTTTAGCTGTTCCTGATACATGAAGCTAGGTATTGGACATTTGCTATCCAAGGCAGCTTTAACAATAAAATTACCACCTTTTCCCCCAAATAATTCTCAAGAGTTTATTGTTAATAATGTGAACTTAACCAGAAATGTTCTCTTCCCCCTTTTGTAATCACAAATCTTGCACTGGGGAGACAAAGTATGATGATATCTATGTGAATACAATTTAGGTAAATGGTCATATTTTGCATATGAGTGGACACTATGCAAATAAATGTATACATTAAGATTGGACAGCACTTAAAGAGATTTAATAATTCATTCCATTGCCTCTGCAAATAAAAGAACCAAACCCCATTTATGCAACTGCTGAAATATGGCAGATAATGACGCATTCTTGTTTAATATTGCTAATAAATTTGAAAGTTCACATTTTTATTGATAAACATTTTCTTGAAATGCAGTCTAGGAGGACAGATTGTTAAATTTAAGTACTTTATAAATGAGAATTGTAGATAGCGATGTGATTAGTGGCAGTGCTATGTCAAGAGCCATCTACCAACTTACCTGCACTCCTCTAAGCACTCAACGGTGACTTTCATATTTCACTTTTATGTGCAACCAAATTGCACACAATTTTAGGGAAAAAAATTAGCATAGTAACAGAGTAATGATCACAGTAAATATTGTGCTTCTCCTTGTTGACTTAAATTACATACTTGCAATAATTCAGAAAAATATTTCTGTTAGTCCAGCTTTATATATTAAAACATTTTGCCTATAGATTTATATATAGAAGAAATACATAAGTCTCTTATAAAATTATCTCTTTGACACACACAAAAGTATATGTACAGTCTATTTTGAGGTCTAAAATTATTTTTATTCATTAGAAACCATAAAATCTCATTAATATCTTCATATGCATAGGCTTTAATGAAATTAATTTTATTTTATAAAAATAAAATAAATTGTATAGCTCAGGATACCCAAAGAATTCTTTCTTTTTGGGGTGAATTATTCCTAAAATTTCAGGGAAAAAAATGAAAGAAATGAATTTATACCTTATAACTAATATTCCAGAATTCATCTTAAAAATAGCATAGACAGCTAAAATATGTTTTTTATAATAAAATTTTTACCATATTTAATTATTCTACAAAAGTCTCAATGTTCTTTCTACTGATTGCCCTCTGAATTGATTGGAACATATGCTTTTCAGAATTTTATTTTATATCATGGTGGACTTTATTCTTTTTTCCCATTCTTTCATTCTTTTTTCCCATTAAGATTCCAGAAGCTTATTTCATTAGAGATCCCTATACGTTCCTTCTTACAAAGGATTTTATTAAGGTATATGTGTTATATTTAGTATTGAAAGTGTTCTTCAGTCTTTAGCTGCATGCATGTATTCACAGGTTAGCATTTCCACATTTAACTTCAGCTTCTGGAAATAAAAATAGTGACTTGGTTAACTGAAGCATGTTTGGAAGGAGAAGCAAAGCTTGTCTACAAAATACTAACACTTGGATGATTCTGCACCCTGAGAAAAGAGCACCCGGTGAATTTTGTGGACTTTTTTTCATGGCTGACTTGGGATACACTTGCATTGTCAAAGAGTGTGTTGGCCTCTCTCTTTGATGCATATTGATTGTGACAGTCACCCTCCTTCCCCTGCAGGCCATGGAGGCACAGATACAGAACTTTGGACAGACGCCATCTCAGTTGCTTATTGAGCCACATCCGCCTCGGAGTTCTGCCATGCACCTGGTAAGACACAGCAGCATGTTGAGATTTTTTTTTCTTTCCTTTTTACCTGGGTAGAGAGCAAACAAAATAGTGATTTTTGCAACATATTTTTAAAGGCTTCTCAGTTTATTGGTTAACTCTTTAGCTTAAGTACATACTGATACCCCAGAGAAAAACAGAGAAGGGAGTATAATTCTTACCTTTAAGTCCCACTTAAGCTAGCCCAATTTTGAATTCATGAAGATAACTATCTTTTCTAAGTATACCTCTACAGAAGCTCATTCATGCACATAGAGGCATAGAAACACACGCTGGTACCAAAATTAGATTTGATTTGTAAATTACAGTGAAAACTATAAACACAATACAATGTTGCCAAATTTGGGGGCAAGGTTAGGTGGGGGAGTAGTTCATTTTAAGAAAAGGAAACAAATATAAAGGTAATTTGTGGTTACTGCAGAGAGGCTGTTGAGCAGTGTTTGCCCCAGAGCCAGACTTGGACCAAACACCACTGGTGTTTGCACTACTAGTAAATGATTCGGGCAAGCTGTTTAACCTCTCTGGGTTTGTGTCTCAGCATCTGTAACTTAGGGGTAAAAACAGTACCTTCCACTGAACATACAATGACTGGATACTATATATCACTTAGACCAGTACCTATCCTATCCTAAGTTCTTAATAAATGTTAACTGACATCATCATCATTAGCTACTCGTGTCATACCTTTTATTCCCATTTTGCAATGAGAAAGTTATATTCTTCTCATTTTAATCTTAATTTTAAAAGCCCATTTTCTTAACAAAACAGCCCCTTTTCAGTTTATTAGCAAGTTGTAAACATTTTCCTCTTTATCTAATTTGAAGAAAGTAAAAAAGTTTTCTGAGAAACTTCCTTAGAATTTATATATAAAACTTGGCTTTTTCACCAGTTTTTTACTTAAGTAAAAAATGTTTGAAGGCTAAAACTTGTTTACAAAATGAATTATAGTCCATCAAGTTTTCTAGGTGTTTATCAAGACAATAAGTGTCCTAATGCTGGAATAAACAATTCTGGAATATGCTTCATAATTTATGTGTGAACAAATCTATAAACTGTTATTTTGTGATGGAAGCAGTGTTTACACCTTTCATTTATTCTCTCAGCTACTTAACAGATTTTTATAGAGCCCCTTCTGTGTGTCAGATACAATGCTAAGTGTTGCAGGTACAGAGACAAATACATCTTCTATACCTTCAAAGAATCAATAGTCAGATTCTTGGGAAACACAGAAATAAATATTTTTTAAACATTTTTTTTTTTGGCTCAAGCCAAACAGTTTCAGCCCCTTGATTAGCCACTAATGAATCTTCTGTCTGCAGTTGGGCCTTCAGTGTGGCAGGACAGAAAGATTTGCCCACATTCAAGTTGTTCCCATGTCAACCCCCAGCCACAGTGCAGGCAAGAGATGTGGCTTTAGAGCTCCAAGCCTTGAGATGAAGCATTTTTAATACACTGTCCAGGAGAATACATCTAACACTTTATTTTATGAAATGGCTTGGCAGAAGAGTTTTATTCCCGTGTTAGTGTTCTCTGTTTAATAATAACAAAAATATTTATCCTGGAGAAATGCCCAGTCAAAATCCATTACTTTCCTAGGGGAAATTGTTAAGAGACTAAATTGACATGGAACTGTTTATGGAGAGATGCTAAGCTTTCTAAGTTCATGTAGCAGAGAATTCATATATATAGCAAACAATCACAAAATATGTATGAAAGCTAAATAATGATTATTTCCAGTATCCCTACTGTGTGTTCCTTATATGGTAGTATTGATAGTGTTTTGTAGTACTTATAGTGTCTACTTTCTCTCAAGTCATATGCTAGATGTTTGAGAAACAAAAGTTAAGAAAAAGAAAAAGAAAAGAAGAAATGTTGGCCCTCAGTCAGTTCACAGTCTAGAAGAAAGAAAGGAAACAGTATCAGAGCAGAAACGTGGGCAAGGCACTGACGGGGACACTGGGCTGTATGAAGGATAATATATTTTAATTATTTCCACTGTAGTTGTGACTCCAAATCAACCAGATAGAAATGAAATTATTAGTCAATCTACTACTTTGTATTTCACGTAAACAAGGGCAGTAACTGATTTGCCTAATTTTCCCACCAAACTGATTTTTTAACTGCACAGAATAATTCTGTAGCATCGTGGGACATGTCTGTCAGCTGGATTGCATTGTAGTCTGGCGATATTTGAATTGAGGCTGGTTGTTAATAATTCTGTGTCCCTAGATCTGTGACTTCACAGAGCCCTTGCCCTCTGCTTCCAGGGCCCTCCTTAGGTAGAAGGTGCTCTAGTTGGGGCAGGCCAGTAGGAGAGTCCAGTTCGCCAGTAGGAGAGTTCAAAGTTGCTCTGTCCTCGCTGTGTGTGCTCGTACTAGCCTTGTCTGTTTAACCTCGCTCGCCCTAGGCTCTCACTAACGATGCTGTTCCTTTTGTTTTCCTCTACTCTCTTCCCTTTCTATTCAACAGTGTTTCCTTCCACAGAGTCCACTCATGTTTAAAGATCAGATGCAACAGGACGTGATAATGGTGCTGAAGTTTCCCTCAAATTCCCCGGTAACCCACGTGGCAGCCAACACCCTGCCCCACCTGACCATCCCTGCAGTGGTGACGGTGACCTGCAGCCGACTGTTCGCAGTGAATAGATGGCACAACACAGTAGGTATGTGTGCCTAAGCAAGATGCTTCCTAAAGATTTCTTAGAAGCTACCATTAAGATAAGAACAGTTTGCTGCGGGGTAGCTCCCGTGCCACGTCATCTACAAAAAATAGCAGAGTAAATAGTTGTGAAATGGAACTAAATGGCTCTATCCACATTATTCACTACTGCTGAGTGTGAATTCCTTGCAGAATGCTTGGCTTCTACTTCAGTACTCATTGAATATTTGGTACATTGAAGCAGTTCTACAAAATAATTCAGGTCTTCTCACCCTATCCCACCACTGCTCCTCCCCCGCCAAAACCCACTTTTACCCCATATTAAACAAAAGTGAGTTTGAATCTGAATTTTCTGGATGATGGCTTCAAATCTTCTTTCTGCCAGCTTTTATTTAGGAAATAATTGAATGTTAATAGCTGTTATGTTTCAAATGGTCCTAAGCACTGGTAATACAGCAATGAACAAGGCAAGTACCATCTCTGTTCTTGTACAGCTTTGAGTCTTTGAGAAAAGACAAAAATCTGAATTGTTCAGTGATTTCACATGTGTTTTCTCCAAACTCATTCCTGAAAGTTCCAGCCAGTACATCTTGAAGTGATATAATACTGTTGCAAAAATTTAGACATATTAATACTTATTTAACCAGGGTGGAAGTAGATGTGACCAAATGATCTAGTTGGCCCAGCTCATCACTTAAGGTCTTCCTGGAAGCCCCAGGACTCCCACTGTCCCCAGAAGCAAATAGATGAGCCGCGCTGAAGTAGGATGACTCTTTCTGTTCTACTAGCCTCTACATCGCTCTGAAAAATACAGTGATTTGTACAATGGCTTCTCTCTTGAGAGTTTCTAAGTGCACCTATTTTGTGGCCATTGGAGATACCACCATGAGGCAGCACTAATTCCATTCAATCAGAAATATGAAGCAAACATCTTAAGGAAAATTTATGACTTTATCATTCACAGGAGTCTTGGCCTCTAGAAATGTGTTTCATCGAGGAAAAAACTATGAAGGGCAAAGTTGTTCTTTAAAATTATTCAAAACTATTACATATATTATATAATTATGTATGAAAAGTTATGACTTATGAACTCAGTCAAGCCCTAAACATTAATCCCCTGAAAGTAGCTTTTAGTGAGATTAATATTTTAGGTGTGGCCCAATTTTATACCTTGAATTTACTTGTCATGTACTGAAAGACAGTCCCCTCGGATGGGAGCCACAGCTTCCTCTGCCCTGCCCCAGAGCCCAGGCTCACACCTGTCCTGCATGGAGGCACAGCCTTGTCTTTGATTTCAGGCTCATTGGTTGCTCACGGACCTTAGCTTTCTGATGGGATCAAGAAATATTATGATTTTCTATTTTATCCAGCTTCTTCTTATCATTAGGATGGAAACAGGACTCTTTCCAGCTTTCTGCATTGTAAAAGGGTACCTAAAGGCCCTGTTGTGATGATTTTTAAGGCTCTCTAGAAAGACATAATATGACTGAATCATTCTTAGACTAATTTACCAAATAATTTTTAAGCAAATATGCATTTTGTACAATCATCATAAAACACTGATCATTGGGAAACTCCTTCTTTCAGAGAATTTTATGGTAGTGTCTCTCTCTCTCTCTCTCTCTCTCTCTCTCTCTCTCTCTCTTTCTCCCTCTCTCTCAATCTTTAGGCCTCAGAGGAGCTCCAGGATACTCCTTGGATCAAGCCCATCATCTTCCTATTGAAATGGATCCATTAATTGGTATGTTAACAAACAAAAATAAACTTTGATGGATACTGACAGTCCACAGATTCTTACATGGTTATTTTTCACTAAAGATACTTTAACATTTATTCTGGCACAAAATTAATGTGCAAATAATATTAAATTATTATCAAGGAGCTGTGCAAATTATAATGTGCCACCTAGGAACTTTTTGGCAGTAAAGAAATTCATAGCTTTTTCTTGATATTTTAAGGGGTCTCTTAAGTTGGTTATAAAGAACGCAAATAATTCTAAACTGTCTTTTTTCGGTCTCAAATATTCTTCAATAACTCTATACTATTTAAAACATAAGGATTCAAAGAAACTATTAAAGGAAACTAATACCAAATACCATATTTTCTAGAAGTCTCTATTCAATAGGGCTGAACATTTTCTTTTTTTTTTTTTTTTTTTTTTTTTTGAGACAGTCTCGCTTTGTTGCCCAGGCTAGAATGAGTGCCATGGCATCAGCCTAGCTCACAGCAACCTCAAACTCCTGGGCTCAAGCGATCATTCTGCCTCAGCCTCCCAAGTGTCTGGGACTACAGGCATGCGCCACCATGCCTGGCTAATTTTTTCTATATATATTATTTGGCCAATTAATTTCTTTCTATTTATAGTAGAGACGGGGGTCTCACTCTTGCTCAGGCTGGTTTCGAACTCCTGACCTTGAGCAATCCGCCCGCCTCGGCCTCCCAGAGAGCTAGGATTACAGGCGTGAGCCACCGCGCCCGGCCTGAACATTTTCTTGAAGTAAAGATTTTATATGATTTCAAACCAATGAGCTGTAACTCTTTGCAGCAGATATTCAAAATATTTTTAAATAATCACATACACACTTATTAGCCATATGACCCAGAGCAAGCTTCTTAATCTTTCTAGGCCTCCAATTTCATATCTGTGACATGGTTTATGATAATATTTGTTCTACCTATCTCATGGGATTATTTAGAAAATTAAATTGAAGAAAATTGAAAATGCTAAGAGAAATTATTAAACTATGTAACAGTTATGGTGTTCCATTCTTAGATTAAGTCACCCTTCATCTTTAAACCCAGAAATAAGATAAAATACAGCCATTTCAGTTGGTTATTTATACTCCTATACAAAATAGCATTTATGTCTTTAGGAGGATATAAGGTTTTGGACTAGGAATATTTTTAGCATCTAGTCTAGCTATCCCTTTGTCCAACAGACATTGGCAATAAAATATACAGCTAATGAGAAACCATGGAAAAATTAATAGTTCTCTTATAATTAATCAAGGACTAGTTATATAGTTTTCAAATGACCCAGGATCTTTGGGGTTTTTTTTTCCATAGTTCCTTTGCTTTGTTGTCATTTTTGGTGTATATTTTTTTATTGCTTACATTCCCCAGCAATTATGTTTATAGCGGTAGTAGATATCTGCAAATAATAGCGCTTAGATTTAATTGGCATTAGAGAGTGGTGATGGTGACCTCCTACATCTGCATTTTCTGTTTAAAGATTCAGCCCAGGGATTTAGCCTGAAAGGATGGCGTGGAGGAAGGGACAGGCTGGCATGCAGACAGGCACTGGGGAAATCATGTGGTGTCTCTGAGTTCCTGGCTTTATTCAGATTCAGTCCCAGTGCTATGCACTGATCCTTTGCCTGTCTCTTTCCTCCCCAATCCCTCTCCCGTCCTTTTGTTCCTCTCCTCCTTGCTGCCAACCCAATCTGGAAAGACCTCTGTTTGTTGACAATCAGGTCTTTAAAGCTGCTGACCTAAAGCTCCCTGTGGGGCTGCCCACGTAACATCATTCCTTGCTCAAATTTCTACCCTCCTCTTTCCACATGAATTGTAAATACCATCAGAAAATGACAGATTGGGGCATATATTAAGATATTTTTTCCTTGTATAACATACTTCATACAATATTTATTTCTCATTTGGTTCTTATGAACTAATGAACTTTTGCATTGTGAATATCTGTAGAATTAAATACATTTAAATATTTTTATTGTGTTTTAACTTCATTATCTTGAATTCCTCACATTGTTTTTATTTATTGGTGGAGGAAGAACTTAAACTTCTGGTATAATTTTTAAACATGCAATATGGTTCATAAATTATCTCCGCTACTACGGAAATTTATATTCCTCAAGGGAAAATGTTAAAATCATAATAATCTTGTAGCATTAAAAATCTATTTCTAGATATATGAAGCATAAAAGTATTCTTTTCCTTCTATAAGTGCTTGGTGAAACTCTTGTGGAATCTTTCTTTAAGAGCTTTTTCCTATGTATTTTCCAGCCAATAATTCTGGTGTGAACAAACGGCAGATCACAGACCTTGTTGACCAGAGTATACAAATCAACGCACATTGTTTTGTGGTCACAGCAGATAATCGCTATATTCTTATCTGTGGATTTTGGGATAAGAGCTTCAGAGTTTATTCCACAGAAACAGGTAATGTTAACTACAAAATACGTCATTCTCTTCAAAATGACTGTTGTTACAACCAAAGCTAAATATAAACTCACTTACTAGTGTAGACGTTTTCATCATTTGTCAACTTGAATGGTCAAGATTGAAATTAAATGTTCACATTGTAAGTGAAATAACTAATTTTAACTTCATCCCTTCTGAACTTTAACATGATCCCCAAATTCATAAGACAAATGCAACTATTGTCCCCTGCCCCAAATTCATATCTAGTAAAAGATCTTAAACCTCCCCTTAGTATGGCCCAAACCCTGAAGAGAAAAAATCATGATTATGTTATTTAATAGGTCCTTTCCTTAAAAATCCCAAATGATATTCTCATCTCCATTTTCAGAGGCAATACAAAAAGCACCTGTAGCTAGATTTGAATTACATTATAAATTTGTGAGTCTATAAATTGACTTTTCACAAATCTGATAACATAAATTTTTTTAAAAAGCTAGTAAAATAAACTTATGCTTATTACCATTTGAAGATTAAATGAAATAAACCTGTCATTTCCGTCTTGCAGGGAAACTGACTCAGATTGTATTTGGCCACTGGGATGTGGTCACGTGCTTGGCCAGGTCCGAGTCATACATAGGTGGGGACTGCTACATCGTGTCTGGATCTCGAGATGCCACCCTGCTTCTCTGGTACTGGAGTGGGCGGCACCATATCATAGGAGACAACCCGAATAGCAGTGAGTGTTTGTCTAAAATTGTCCTGTCAGACTATAAATTCATTTAAATATATTTGGCCTTTTTGATTATTTCCTAATAGAAAATA
Organism: Microcebus murinus; assembly: GCF_040939455.1. NCBI lineage: Eukaryota > Metazoa > Chordata > Mammalia > Primates > Cheirogaleidae > Microcebus > Microcebus murinus. Next base: position 70,014,332 of record NC_134116.1, on the reverse strand, counting down.
TGAAAAGTGGCAAAAATAGTGATTGGAATGCAACTATATTTGAAGTGTAAAAATGAGCAACTGCTGTCACCCTCAGCCTGGAGAGATGCCCAGATCCCCTCACATTGACTCTCTGCTCAGCTGCCTTCCCCAGTCTCCAAATGGCCCCATCCTTTAGAAATTGTCTTCCATGTCATTTCATCCATTAAAACTCATATCATTGATTTCTGTTAGCTGAACACAATCTTTCCCATCTCTGAATTTCTGTAAGATTTATTTGTGCCTCAGCTAGGGCATTTACTACTCTGTACCCGATAGTATAGTAAATTTCTCTGTTTATTCATTTAACAAACAATGATTGAGTACCCCATACAGATTAGGCACTGGCGATGCAAAGACTGAAGAAGACAGTTTCCTCGCTTGAGATGCTGCTGCAAGTGTGTTATATTGCACAGTAATCCCTTAGATGTCCTGTGGGGAAAAAGGGGAGACTCCATAGTAAAATAATTGTGGAAAAGAGTATATATACACGAACTCTGTATGTCAGCTCTGAAAGTCTCACACACATAAATCTGTTGACATTTGTTTACCCCACAGTCCTGAAACTTGTTTTTCCATGGAACCCTTTGTTCACATAGGAGCATGGACTGTAGTCCTGAGGAAACACTGAAGTAGATCATGAGTGTCTCCCTTTCCATCCTAAGTTTTTGATTCCTGGCACAGTGACACACATACTAGGTTTTTAATAAATATTATTATATGACTGAAGAGCTGGGTAGGAGATTGCATACGTTTCCTGGAAAATACAAAATGGTTTCCTTGAAGTGTTGAAAATGACAAGTACCTAAACCAGTGTTATTCAAATTGTAATTCATATATCAGTCACAGTGTAAAAGCACTCCTAAAATAAACTTGAACATGAGTTTGGGGAAATTTTATGACACAACAGATATAAGAATTTCCCAGGAACCCTGTGCGTCTGCAACTCAAATATTATAAAAGTAGATAAGAAATTTATAAGAAACCATGTTTTGGGGGGTTGCTTGGTTTTATCGGGTTTTTTGGTTGTTTTTGTAGAGACAGGGTTTAGCTCTGCCACCCAGGCTGAGTGCAGTGCGTCATCATAGCTCACTGTAACCTCAAACTCTTGGGCTCAGGCGATCCTCAGCCTCCGTGCCTGGCTAATTTTTTGTTTTCTGTAGAGACAGGCTCTCACTATATTGCCTAGGCTGTTCTTGAACTCCTGGGCTCAAGCCATCCTCCTGCCTCAGGCTCCCAAAGTGCTGGGACTATAATAGTAAGTCACCGCATCTGACAAGGTGCCATGTCAGACTGCTCAGCTGGAGGTTGCCACCCCAGTCAGTGCCAACTGTGAGGTAGCTGGGGTAGAGACTGAATTGCGTGTTGGCCCCTCAAGTCCCAGTGCCTCCCCCCAACTCTTATGCATTTTGGCAGGAATACTACAAAAATAGGAAATGGCATTTGATAAAGAAAGGCCATAGGAGAGAATATAGAAATATATATGTTTGAAAAGATGGTGGAAGATTGACCTAGATGCCCAAATGTTATGTGAAATTCTATTCTTGTTGCCCAGAGCTAGAGGTAAAGAACAGTGAATAAAGAAACTAGAAGAGTGCTGTGAAGTAACATATGTCTCTTGGCATAGATACTGAATGAAAGAAAGAGTGTGTATTATACTCATAAGTCTCTGCTCTAAAGTTTTAGCAAGATGTGATATTGATTTGAGGGAAAAAATATTCAGTGTTGCTTGATATCCAACCTGTTCAAATAATTAGCTACCAATTCTACTTTATTAATGAACATTATGCTGTAATTAATAAGAAGTTAACCTCCTTATTTACTCTTTTTTAAATCATGTCCTTAAAAATTTTTATTTTTAACCGAATTCTTGTGTGTCTGTGTTTGCATGTGTGTATAGTCATTTGGCCTACCATTGATGGCTTTGTTATGCTAAAGCATAGTACAGTATTACGCATATTTTTTCTAAATGTATTTTTACATATTTCCAAATGTTCTTTATTTTCATAATAGCATAGCATTTCTTTTAAAAGTTTAATTAAACAGCACATCCATGCAGTATTTTCCACATTTATTAATATAAATTAGAAGTTATTATATAGAAAACAATTTAAAAGAAACAGAATAGAGCTTTAAACCTAATTAATTATCATCTTCAAATGAAGCTTAGAAATGATACAAGTGTTATTTCCAAAAAAGAGATTTATTTCTTAAAAGCTGATAGCAGAGATAAGATGTTTTATGGAATATAGTGCTATGAGGGTAAGAATTTTAAAGAAAAATGTTAAATTATAGTAATTATCTGTGTTAGCTATTTTATTCTCATGATTTTGTAAGCCAAAAGATGGTTGACTATCAATCATAGCTTTGGTCCATCAAAGCTATAACTTTTCTCAGCAGGCAAAGTTAAATATTTAAAGTGTTTAAAGTTCCTTAAAACAGGAGCTATGTAAATACAAAATGCTTCTGTTAGTTGTTAAGAACAAAATTATGGATATCATATTTTTTAAAAAGCAGTATTTTAAGTTTTAAATAAGGATAAGATTATCTTTAAGAAATTATGGGGCCGGGCGAGGTGGCTCAGACCTGTAATCCTAGCACTTTGGGAGGTCAAGGTGGGAGGATTGCTTTCAAGGTCAGGAGTTTGAGACCAGTCTGAGCAAGAGCGAGACCCCATCTCTACTAAAAATAGAAAGAAATTAGCCAGACAACTAAAAATATATAGAAAAAATGAGCCTGGAATGGTGGCGCATGCCTGTAGTCCCAGCTACTCAGGAGGCTGAGGCAGAAGGATCACTTAAGCCCAGGAATTTGAGGTTGCTGTGAGCTAGGCTGATGCCACAGCACTCTAGTCTAGGCAACAGAGTGAGACTCTGTCAAAAAAAAGAAATTATGACAAAATATTATCAATATTTTTCATTATTGCCTCCATCTATAAGAATTTATTTTTTGCTCAAAAATTATTATCATTGTTATGAACCTAAACCACTTTCCTAAATTCCACCCTGTCTAGACTTAATTGGACAATGTGAACATATGTAGTGTGGCTTCCATGAACCTTAATAATATAAGGGTAAAAATGTTCTCCTAGAATAAATGGCATAAATACCTAAAGTATTAGTCCAGCAACAAATCTGTGTTGAGTGCCTACTGTGCCTGGTGCTACCTCAGTAGCCAGGAATGGCAGAAACTCAAAGTCTCTGACCTTCTGCAGTTTACAAGAACCTATCTTTTTTTTTAGAGACAGGGTCTCACTGTGTCGTGCAGGCTAGAGTGCAATGGTACAATCATAGCTCACTACAAACTCAGACTCTGAGGTTCAAGCAATCCTCCTGCCTTAGCCTCCCAAGTAGCTAGGACTACAGGTGCATGCCACCATGGCTGGACAATTTTTAAAATTTTCTTGTAGAGAAAGGGTCTTGCCATGTTGTCCAGGCTGATTTTAAACTCCTAGCCTCAAGCAATCCTTCCACCCAGCCTCCCAAAGTTCTGGGATTACAGTAAGTGTGAGCCACTATGCCTGGCCTTAAGAATGTATTTTTATGCTGATCCCAAAACTGCTTTTTCTGCTTGGATATGCTGAGGATATTGAGTACTTATTATATGAATCATGAATTGCTATCAGATAATATTTTACGCCATAAGTACTTTGAGGATCCATAAGATGCTTTGCTTTACATCTTATGTACAAATTGATGATTATGTAAAAAATTGGCTTCAGCTTTTTGCCAAAGGATAATCACAATAGTTAAAGAAAAATTAAATAAATAAGTCAGATTTAGTATTTGATTGACTCAACTGATTTATGAGTCACTGGTCTATTAAAACAGCCAACCTAGGAGCATGTCTGTGCCTGACTAGAGCAGTCATATATATATTGGTCAATTCACTTTTTTTAAATGCAGTCACAGCACACACTGAATTGACTGTCATATCAGTGATCCGGCTGTGGTGTTCACATAGACATAGTCATTGCCACCAGAAAGCTCACAATATGAAAGAAAGATTTTTATTGTGTTTCAATTTAATCTACTCTAGCTCCCAATTCACAGGTCAGGGAATCAGGCTATATGTGTTTCCTATCTCATAATACATTGCTACTCAAGGCCAAAAAGCTACTTATGTCTAAATTCATATTAAAGTGTGAGACACAATGCCCTTAGGTTTTGGAGGTTGTATGTATTAACCTAGACTTGAAGTGGGAAGTCCCAGCACAAAACATAATATCCCAGCAGCTGTTATAATTCAGGGATTGGTCTTGATGTAGACATTGAACTGCTTTGTATGTCACAGAGGCCAAATCATATTTGTTTATCACAGCATCATGAAATGATAGATTTATCATCTAACCTTATGTGCACTATCACAAAGTATTCTCAAGATAAATTCAAGTGACTTTAATATCTATTCATTTCTTTTGCATGGTCATTATTATATTGTAATGAATAGCTCTACTAATTCCACAAAGAAAAAATAAGTTATGTATGTGGGTTATTTTAGGTGAGTGTAAAAAGAGTCTCTGGTTTCATTATGTCAAATACATTGTTGTGACTAATTTAGACATTACAGAAATATTAGTCTTTTTCTAATTATTCTTATCACTTTAATGACTTTTTCACAAAAGCAGTGAAGATTTGTGAACAGAGTATTACAAAGAGAGTTTCAGATCACAGACCATAAAAGAGATAAACAAAGGCTACCTAGCATAGGTTACAGTTAGATTGTAGTTGTTTTATTAATGTATTTTATAATAATAATGTTTATTGTTATTCTTTCAAACTTATGGCTTTGAACATAGAAATTATCTTGCAGACTTTAAATAGGTCCCTAACTAGATAACAGAACTGCAGACATGTGAGGGCCAGATGCTTTTATCTGAAACAGACTTTTACACAAATTCTGAAACTAATTTGGAAGTGATAAAAATTAATTTGCGCACTTTAATTGGAATCAGCCTAGCGCATGAAAGAAAGCAGAGCAGAGCAGGCAATTTGTGTTAAAAGCTGATTGAATTTATTGTCAGGTAGGTATCGTGGACTTGACCACTTATCCTCTTGAGCCTCTCTCTGCAATATATTACAGCCTATCTCTGACTGGTGTTCTTTAAAAGAATCAATGCTATTCCTGTTGGATCCCAAGAGTCCAAAATTTCATTGATCTTGGGACTTGACATTTCTTATTACGTGCCATAGCTTCCAACAAGATAGTCACAAGAGGGGCAAGTTAACATTGTTGTCTCTTCAACAGACACTTACAATGCATTGGGACTTCAGCTCAAAAGCCAATCTGCTTGTAAAGTATGTAGTTCTAATGTTCATACCAGATATAAGGTGCTTTATGTAGAGCTTGATATATATACATAAGAATTTTTTTTAATCACAGCAATACAAAACTTTGAAAGAGGATTTACCATCATCATTTTTAATCACATTTACAAATATTCGTGGAGTAGTATGCATAAGACAGTGTTATTGTGCTTTCCCTATCCCACTTTTAAAAAGGCTTTTAGCTTATGCACAAGCGTTATGCAAACTAAGAAGAGGAGAAGCCAGTTGAGCAGGAGCGTCCAGCTGTGCACACACACCTCTGGGCTCCCCTCTGTGTGCCTCAGCTCCGGACACTGACCCTCCTGCCAGCCACAGCCTGTCACAAAACATCTGCCAAATCACATCCCTCTCTTTGTTTGCATCCAGCCTTCTTTTAAAAAGACTGTCCTGGTACCCGGCTCCACAGCCACTACTAACTAGGGTGAAATAAGAGATGAAAACATGGACAACAACTAGCCCAGAGATATTTTTAAAGTTCATTCACATTTATACATATGAGATGAGTTTGTCTGACTTCTCAGAGCAAGAAATCTTATCTGGGGGTTTAGTAAATGTTATGTCATCATTTAATCAAGTATCAGAGGGAAACATAGTACGTATGGAGTAACATTTACCTCTCGGGGCTTTCTGAGGACCAAATGGTCGTGTATGTGATGGAATGTCCCTAGCACGGGGCCTGTTCCTGCCGTAGAACCACTCAGCTGTCCCATACCCTCAGGCTAACATCAGGACACTTTATAGGGTGCGTGACTGAGAGGTGAGCTGTTTGCTGCTTGGTCTTTGCTTTTCCTTTTCTTTAATGGAATTGCCGCTTCAGGAACGGTCTTTGGCCTGGGTCAGAAGCAGCATAAACAAGAGGGACTAATACATTGTCCTGCTCAGAGAGCTTCAGCTCACAGGCCACAGGGTCTCTGGGCTCTATGCAAAGCCGAGCTTCCTGGGGAAAGGAAGGTGAATGATACCACTGGTAGTTTTTGGAAGGCGATGGTATGACAGAAACATACTGGGACCTAGATGCAGGTTCAGGACTTCAAGGGGGGAGATTGCCTTGCAACGGCAATGCTCACAGGAAATTGTAGTCAGTGTCATCTCTGAAGAGAAAAAAGAACTGAGAGTGAATGAGAAAGTAGGTTTATCACGTCTAACTTCTGTTCTTCACTGAACACTCAATGAGTATGTAATACAGTGAAACCATCTCATGGGCCAATCTGTCATTTTCCAACCCACAAAATGTTTCTCCTTGTGTTACTTTGTGACCTTGGGAAACACAGGCCCGGCCACATTTGGCACTTGCGCCAGACCTTTGCGGCAGCCCTGCCCGTGGCTGAGGACTGGTATGGTGCTAGGGGACTCCTCACCCAAGACTGTTCTTCTCAGCTGTCCCAGCAAATTCCTAACATAACATTTTGAAATAAATCTCAAAATCATAGTAATAATGCAATGACCACACCCTTCCACTAAATCCCTCATTCTGGGATTGAAAGCTTTAGAAGTCCATCATAGTTTATGCAAGTATATACAGGAATGGAAATACCTTCTGCCATGACGCTGCAGTGACTGCACAAAGGTCAGGGATAAAATGTGAATGTCGCGTAGCGAGAGGTTCGTCCTCTGACTGCGGCAGAACCGCACCGAGGGGCACAGTCTCAGAAGCGCCACACCTTTGTGTGGCTGTCACTCAGAAGGACCAGAGCTTCCCCTGCACAGCACGAGTGCCACAAACGAAGCTTAAAATAAGAACTGTGAGTTATCTTTGCTTTGACCGTTTCTCTAAAACCACAGACCATCTCACTGAAAATCTCCCCTTGCCGGGCCTACGTGAATAGCATCATCTAATACATTTTTTCTTCTTCACTTTGAGAATATTGAAATGATTTCTAATACAAATGAGAGGGAATGTTTATTCTGAGCCTTTTATATTTGGAGTTTCCAAGTGCTCGCCTATAAGGATTTTCAAAATTGGGCCTGTTTGTTCTTTATCAGTCCTGGTAATTCCAGCTCACGAGAGCTCTTCCCTGGAGGAAGCCGGTGGGGCCGAGGGCGCTGGTGCTGTGGTGCCCGCAGGGGCTCACCTGCACCTCCCTCTGCACCGGCCCTTCCACCCTGAGCCACATCCATCAATGCTGATGTGACAGTGACAGAAAATTCCCAAGATTTTGAATGATCATTGCGGTGTGTGACATCTGTCCCTGGCAATGAAATGAAATATAGGAAATAGGCTTTCCCCCGGCTGCAGGTTTCCCAATTCAAAAAGCCTGGAACAGCATTTTATTTACTTTTCTGTCACCTAAAAAGGGAAACAGTGCTTTTCAGAGGCCCTAAACAATATCCCCTAATAGTTAAGTTCCACAGTTTATTCAAATGATCTGGAGAAATTGTAATGAAAAAAATAAAACATGTTAAACTATCTAAATCAGACACAGGCCTTTGAAAAAACGTATTTTCTAATAGAAAACTTATACATAAGGAATATTTTTAATATTATTTTATATTTTTTCTCAATTTCCTGCAATAAGATTAAATTGCCTTTTTTCCAATAGCATATAAGGGAAAGGTCTCAAAAACTCTTTCTTTTATAGAAATTTATTAAATTTATAATTTCAGGGCTTTCAATATGCCAGTCTTTCCAAGACAGAATAATCATTTAGAAAAATTAAGGATAATATCATGCATAAAATCTTACCAATACTTTTTTAATGTTCATGGTACATAATAGTTGTATATATTTACCAGGTACATGTGATATAATATTTTACTACCTGTATACAATTGTGCAATGATCAAATCAGGGTAATTGAGATATCCATCACTTAAACATTTATCATTTCTTTGTGTTGGCAATATTCCAGATACTCTCTTCTAGCTATTTTGAAGTGTACAATAAATTATTAACTATAGTTGCCCTATTTGCTACCAAACACTAGATCTTATTTTTATCTAACTGTATTTTTATACCCATTAACCAACCCTTCTTATCTCTCCTCCACTACCTTTTCCAGCCTCTGGTGACCACCATTCTATTCACTGCCTCTATGAGAACACTCTTTTTAGCTCCTATATATGAGTGAGAACATGAGATATTTATCTTTCCGTGCCTGGTTTATTTCACTTAACATAATGTCCTTCAGTTCCATCGATGTTGTTGCAAATGATAGGATTTCCTTCTTTTTATGGCTGAATAGTATTCCATTGTGTATATATACCACAGTTTACTTAGATTGTTTTCATATCTTGGCTCTTGTGGAATAGTGCTGCGATGAGCATCAGGGTGCAGATGTCTCTTTGATATGCTTATTTCTTTTCTTTTCAGAAATCTTAGCAATACCTAATCCTCATTTTACCAGGAAACTCAGGGCATCTTTGAAACATAATTTTATAGATTATATAAATATGTTTCAGACAAATTCAGAACTGCTGAAAATATAAATGGATATTCTACCAATATTCAAAACACATTATAGCAACATCCATGATTTAGGGTACAATGGCAAACTAGCGTGGACTGTTGGCCCCCTTCTTCGGCACTCCATCTAAGTTAGATACCCAAAAAGCAAAACAATCTCAAACTCCTAGGAATGTGTTTTTGGACTCCTTGAACCCTAGTTTGAGGAACACTCAGCTAATAAGCTCATCTTAAAGCATATTTCAATTTTAAATCTCCACAGCAAAAAAATATCACAGCAACTTTGACAGACATTAAAAAGAGATTTTATCTTTATAACTGGTTAAAAAATATTTTCAGAAATTCATTAAATCTGAAATTTAAAATTATTTATAGAACTTCTCACTCCCACACATCCCAGGGTACATTGACTGTAGTTTCAGACATACCAAGAATTCTCAAAGAGTTATAGTTAGGGAACCAAATTACAACTTAGTTTTTCAAGGAGAAAAAGTAATAGTTAATGAAACTGGCAACTTAAAATGAAATAATGATATTTATGTATATAAACACACAAAGGCATATTTATACTTGCTTTTTGCTATGATGATATTATAACTCAACTAAATAATACATCCAGGATGAACCAATGTCATACAATGAGTCTGCTATAATTGTTTAAAAAACTAAAAGAGAAAGAGAGAAATGGGAGGATATAAGCAACATAAGACATTAACAAGTGTGATACTGTTAATGAAAAATGGAAATACCAGGGTATTACAAGGCATCAGTGAATGTTTATTGACTCTAACCGAGTGGTTCAGGTCCATATTGTGCTGTTACTAAATGTTCCACACCTTTCTTTCTGATTGCCCTGCCCTCAACAGAGTTTTGCTTCAGTGAGTCAGGCCATCATATACTGTCTGGTAGGGCCAGCAATGGCCGTCTTCTCCCATCTTCCAAAGGAACCACCCAAAACCCTACCTAGGATGGCACCACACTCCATTTACCTCACACATTTCCTCTCTGACTTCCTCCTGTTTCCTTTCACTCTACAATTCTCTACCCCAAGCCTGTAATGATGCCCCATGTCCATCCCAGCCTGGCTCCTCCCAGCAGCTTTCCCAGTCAAGACGTGCTGGGCAGGATGCCGTCACCTTTGCCGGCCCTCTCACACGGTCTGTGTGCATGCGCGTATTCACCAGTATTCCGATTTTCTCTTCATTCCTGTGAGGATTGTTTTGATTCCTACTGGTCTCTGCACCTACATTTCTTCCTCCTCACACTTGTCGTTGTTGAGTGCCCCAAGGGGTAGTAAGCCCGTGACAGGCCATGGTTGTTTGATGTGTTTTAAACAGTTCCAGGGTACACCTTATACCTCTATATACATCCAAGTCCTGGCCTGCTTAGAAGAATGCCTGTCACTTAGAACAGCGGTCCCCAACATTTTTGGCACCAGGGACTGTTTTCATGGAAGACAATTTTTCCACAGAGGGGAGGGGAGAATGGTTTCAGTATGATTCAAGTGCATTACACTTATTATGTACTTTATTTCTGTTATTATTGCATTGCAATGTATAATGAAATACTTATACAACTCACCATAGGTTGGGGACACCTGACTTAGGGAACATTTATTCAGTCTGTGAAAACACTCAGCAATGAGAATGCTTATGGAATATAAGTGTGGAGTTAAGATAATCACCTCTTCTTTCCTTCACTACTTTCCCCACATCCCCCTCCTACCTCCTCTGCCCCCCCCAAATCAAAGCACTTCTTCCTTTTCTGTTGGGTATTTTAGAGAATATTTTAAAATGGGTAAGAGCGTAGATGTGAGAGTGAGACAGCTGTGGGTTCATTCAGTTCCAGCTCTTGCTGGCTCTATGGACTTGGGCACGTTCCATAATCTGGCAAAGCCTTGGGCATGTAGGCTGTAAAACAGGCATAGTAAGAGTACCTAGCTCATGGAACCTACCACAGTAAATGAGGTGACACCTGGCAGGCATTGTGCCTGTTTTGTAACAGTGAAAAGAATAGCCCTCGCCTCCTCATGATGTGCTAAGCACATTACACGAGTTGTAACTTACCCTGTCGTCTAACAGCCTGAGTAGTGGGTCTGATGGTTATGCCCATTTCACAGATAAGGAGAGCAGAGAAGTAGCTGGTTCATGGTCGTACAGCTTAATGATAATACCCTCAATAAACAGTGGTGATTGTTTTTTTAAACGTTGGATTTGGTGGTGTAGCTCTACTCCTGCCACTGGTCTGCAGTGGCTCACTGCTGCTGTTGTCTTACAGGTGACTATCCTGCCCCGAGAGCTGTCCTCACAGGCCACGACCACGAAGTCGTCTGTGTTTCTGTCTGTGCAGAACTTGGACTCGTTATCAGTGGTGCTAAAGGTGGGAAGTTGTTTCTTTCATTTTAAATCTTTAGAATATGTACCATTTTCCAAGCTAACCGTGATTTATGGTTTCTTCTTCCTGGAGGCTCTCAGTAGACAAATGTCATCCATAGGTTCTTTGCAGGTGTTTAGTTTTATTATTAATATTTATTAGTACTAATATAAAATATGTATAAAATTTTATGCAATATTTTGTGGCCCCTAGCATTCTAACCAGCACGCTGATAAACTGCAGTACATCTGTATGATGGCAGCCATTAAAAAGGAATTTCAAAGGTGGGGAAATACCCCTGATGCAGTCAGTGGGACAGTGCAGGGAGCGGGTTGCTCACAGGACTGGCCTAGGGTCCCCTCCCTCCACCAGTCCCTTTCTTTACAAGGCTGGGGGCTGTGTAGAGGCTGGTGGAAAGGAAACAAGGTTACTTGGTTCTTTTGACCTTTTGTGGAAGAAGTGTCATTTCAGGAAGAGCCAGGAAACTTAGGTCCCCATTCTTGCTGCCATGGCAGTTCTTGGTGGGACAGCTCTGAGGCAGAAGGGAGCCTAGTGCTTAGGAGAAACTGAGTGACCACAGCCTGGAGTGTTGCAGGGTGCTCAGCGTCCGGGGGGCAGAAAGCTGAAGAGGTGGGAGGGGCCCATGCTCAAGGATTTGTAATTTTTTATTTTATTATAAATATAGTGAGAAACCATTGAAGATTTTTAATCAGGGTGATGAGATGATCAGATTTGGTTGTTAGAGCTGGTCCTGGCTGCTTTATAGGGAATGGATATAGAATGAGGGCAGGGAATGGACACATACGATATTTTCAATAAATGTCTCTTAATTTTTTAAAAAGGTGACAATATATATGATATTATTCTATCCTGTAAAGTCTTAAAAAAGGAAAATAACACATAGTAGACATAAAGAAAAAGTATTAATTTTCTGTAGGTGGTGAGTGATATTAGAGGTGATTGCCATTTTTTTTCTAATTTTCTATAGTACATGTCTGTTACTTTAGTAATCAGGAAAAACTTAGGTATAGCTTTATAGTGTCATTAGCTTTGTAAAATATATGTGTATTCAAATAAATTGATTGAAAAATTAAAATGTAATTCATTTACAGTTTTTGTGGAGATCATTTTGGGGCAGAGGAGTAGATATATACCAAACCATATTAACCAATTATTTTTGTGAACTTGACCAGTGAGGTTTTTGTTTGTTTGTTTGTTTAATCTTATCAACACCAAAATTCAAGGGCAAAACAAGCTAAAAACAATTGGGGCAAAATAAGTAACTCATACTACTTTTACACTCTTGCTTCACTATTCATTTATTTAAAAACAAAATACATTTCTGTAGTCTAAATTAATTAATTGGCATAATTTGGCTTTTACATTTTATGTATAGACAACGAAAAAGTTAAAATATATTTGAAAATAATGTATTTATGTGATGCAATGCTTAAGTTTTGATGTAAAAATTAGCAATTGTTCTGATAATTCTTTTAAACTGTGAAGAAAAATTTCTAAAAGCACATTAAGAGAAAATGTCTGGGACATAAAATATTTTATTCTCATATGTTCTGTGAACTATCCTTTTATTGTGAATATTACCTGATGAAGGAAATGACCGAGTATTGTATGTGTGTGGATTATTGAAAAGTTTCTCTGTGTTTGCTCTGTGGAAATATCACATCAGTGCTGGGCTCTGGCCGGCAGATCTCTTTCCTTTACCGTGTTCTTTAAACAAATCTGAGTGCCTACCCAAATGAGGTGTAGGGTTGGTAAGAGCCGGTGTGTGATTTGCCATCACCAACTGACCCTGGCCATTCATGTGCCCACTCTGCAGAGGGCCCTTGCCTTGTCCACACGATCACGGGAGATCTGCTGAGAGCCCTTGAAGGACCAGAAAACTGCTTGTTCCCACGCTTGATTTCTGTCTCCAGCGAAGGCCATTGTATCATCTACTATGAACGAGGGCGATTCAGCAATTTCAGCATTAATGGGAAACTTTTGGCTCAAATGGAGATCAATGATTCAACACGGGTAAATCTGCATCGTTGATGCCAAATAGGATTGAAGCCAAGCAATTAAAGATTGATTGTTTTACATTGAATGATTCATGGTAGAATTTCTGTGGTGTCCAGATAAATGTGCCCTGGTTTAAGGGCATATAAATTCATGTAGACTGAGACTATAAACAAACCCAAGTTCATTTAATCCCAAGTAATGAACTCAGTGAATAAGACTTCAGAAATGACAGCTGTTGGTTGATTAAGGGTTAGACTTTAAGGAGGGTTTTTTAAAGCTATTTTTACAAATGATTTTTTCAGTGCTACACCCTCACAACATTAAAGTGAGTTTGTTGTCAAAGAGTCCTATCTTTAGAACCCTAAACCAAAATTACTTGTGCCCGATTGCCTTTCATTCACAAATGAATTATAATCACTGGTTTATCATTGTTAAAAACTGTTTTGAAATAGGCTTCTGCCTCTTTCAAATAGGCTATTTTCAAATAGGCTTCTGCCATTTTTTCTAAAAGTCTCAGCACTGTTAACATTCAGGACTTAACAAAACATCATATTACTTGATTCTCAAGGTCTTCCTAAATTAAACTGATAATATTCTCTTTGAGACTTCTGTAATTTTGTAACTTAAATTGGTTTTAATAAGATCCTTTGTATATGTAAGAACTCTGATGAATTCCACATTGGAAATTCTACAGGTTGAACTTTAAAAACTTATACAAATGGGGGCCGGGCCTTGTGGCTCAGGCCTGTAATCCTAGCACTCTGGGAGACCGAGGCAGGAGGATTGCTTGAGCTCAGGAGTTTGAGATCAGTCTGAGTGAGAATGAGGCCCCATCTCTACTAAAAATAGAAAAATTAGCTGGGCATGGTGGCATCTGTAGTCCCAGCTACTTGGGAGGCTGAGGCAGGAGGATCACTTGTGCCCAGGAGTTTGAGGTTGCTGTGAGCTATAATGACGCCACTGCACTCTGCTCAGGGTGACTGAGTGAGAGTCTGTCTCAAAAATAAATAAATAAATAAAACTTGTACAAATGGCTAAAAGTAGATAGTAATTATAAGGGAACTGCATTGAGTGCTTTTCAGTAGTGACAATTGACTGTTTAAGGAAATGTGAGCAAAATGGTTGTTTTTTGCCTTTCCTAAGGCCATTCTCCTGAGCAGCGATGGCCAGAACCTGGTGACCGGAGGGGACAACGGTGTGGTAGAGGTCTGGCAGGCCTGTGACTTCAAGCAGCTGTACATTTACCCCGGATGTGATGCTGGCATTAGAGCAATGGACTTGTCCCATGACCAGAGGTGAGCTGCATCAAGGACAAATGTAATCACTGACAACTGTCATCAAAAGCTCTTCATTCTACCAAGGCTGAATCGTGCTGTGAATGAGATTCCAGCCTCCAGTGAAAAACAGACTAGCACAGAACAGGGTAGATTGAGGGGAGGAGCAAGAACTCTAAGGAAAGATTCTGGTAAGAGGGAAACAGAGGAAGAGAATAAGAACCAGAAAAAGAAATGGGTCCGATGAAGAACAGGCACATCTGGGCGCATTTTAAAGCCCAAGCGAGACATAGAACGTACTCCCACCAACTTCTCTGTTCTCAGGTCCCACCTACTCTCAGACAGGCCTCCCCTGGTTTATATTATGTGAGGAAAGCATGTATTTTTCAACAGAGGTGGGTTCCAGTGTGAGGTCTACTTCTAGCAATTTCCAGCAAAGTGCACAGTGTAGGCTACAGCTGGCCTCCCTTTCAAACATGCAAGGCACTCATCACTTGAAACAGTCTTTTACCCCCAATTTCTTACTGGTATTTACCCGTTTTCCACTTTTGTTATTTTGTTTTATTTTATGCATTCCCCTAAAACACTTTAATCCTTTCTTGAAAAGAGTTGATATGATTGGTAGTTAATTAATTAATATGATTTTTCCATTGTTCTTCAGTTTGCAAAAGGACTTTATCATTTTCTAAAATTTACCTTTGGGTTTCTTGTAAAGAAAAGAATATTAGAAATATGAAATCCAAAGTTTGTAAATTTTAAAAATAAACTATAACCCTATTATCCAAATATGGTATATGATTTCTCATTTTTTTGTTATCTAACAGAAATAAGAAAAGCTTGGCAATTACTATTTTTCAAATATATGTAATATTCCTTGTAAGAATATTGGTTTTAAAATATTTTAAATATTGACATATAATAAATTTAACAAAGCATCTTCACAATATATTGCAGTGCTACTAAAGTCATTGGGAAAAACAATGTGATCAAATTTATTCTGAGGAGAGATGTTTGGTGTGCAGCCCAGACTGTTTTTAAAGAAAGTTTAAGGTTGTTATTAGAGTGCTCCAAAGTGTTGCAGTCCATATTTATAAATAAATGGTAATGGTTTACTGTGCAATTATTTGTATATACATGAGTGTTTCTAAAATGCTCAAAATCATGTTTTGTGCTTAGTAGTTTAAATTCTCCCTGACATTCCTATTCACTCATGTATTCATTTTGCTGTATCATCATAGGTTGAGTATATGCAAAGTGCTAAGATTACTGACCCCAAAGAGCTCAAATAATCATAATCGTTGTATATAAGGCAACAGGGACAGAATAACAGAAAAAGGAAGAGATGAACTCTTCTTGAGGGCTGGGGAGAGCAGGAGAGACTTCATAGGATCCAGGCTCAGGCAGAGAGGGGAGATCAAAGACCACATTCTAAGTTGCAGTAGTATTAGGGGTCTCCAAATGGGGGAGGAAAGATGCTAATTAAGTTTCTATTTCTATTTTAATCTCATCCTTAATTTTAATTATTTTTGTTGATAAACATATATTGGGATGCATACTCAAAAGGTTTTTATCCAATGAGATGTCCAATCAAAAGTGAAGCAACACTTGCTGTAGACAGAAGGTCATGAAACCTGAGCTGGGTCATAGCAGTCAGGCAGAAAGGAGCCTCCCCAAGAAAGAAGCCTCAGGGCTGCATGGCTGTTAAGTTGGAAAGCAGAGGGAGAGGAGACAAGGGTAAAGAACAGCAAGGCCAGGAGGTAGCAGTGACCCAGGGTAGACATGTTGAGTCTGAAGGTTTTATGACACCGCCTGGCAGTGCCCTGCAGTTGGCAGTGGGGATTCTGTACGGGGGTGTCAGACAGTGATGTCACTGAGTATATGCCCGAGGAGAGCGTATGGGGTGAACGCTGGAGGGCGGAGTGGTTCCAGGAGGCAAAGAAAAGAAAGGTCATAGAGGTAGGAAGAAAAGCCAGAGATCCTCAGAGAAGCCAGCAGACGTCCAAAGGGAGAAGGGGAGGCACAAGGTGCCCAGGGGAGGAGGGGAGGCCGGAAACGTGGGTTTGCAAGGTCAGCTCATACACCCCAGCAGGGCTGGCCGGCCGGGTGTGCACACAACTAACAGCTTCTCTTGGCAGAGCCGAGAAGAGATAGATGTCCATCCTGTCTTGATAAACACAAAATTAAGAGTTGGTGAACTTTGAGATCATGATATTGTCTTGTGTAAAATAGCAACCATATAAGTTATTGTGTATCACTCTTAACTGCTCTTTCTGCTTTTCCAGGACTCTGATTACCGGCATGGCTTCCGGTAGCATTGTAGCTTTTAATATAGATTTTAATCGGTGGCATTATGAGCATCAGAACAGATACTGAAGGTAAAGGAAGCACCAAAAGCCAAGTTAAAGCTGAGAGCACAAGTGCTGCGTGGAAAGGCAATATCTCTGGTGGAAAAACCTGTCTACATCGACCTCCGTGTGTACATTCCATCACACCCAGCAATAGCTGTACATTGTAGTCAGCAACCATTTTACTTTGTGTGTTTTTTCACAACTGAACACCAGCTGCTACCAAGCAAGCTTATATCATGTAAATTATATGAATTAGGAGATGTTTTGGTAATTATTTCATATATTGTTGTTTATTGAGAAAAGGTTGTAGGACGTGTCACAAGAGACTTTTGACAATTCTGAGGAACCTTGTGTCCAGTTGTTACAAAGTTTAAGCTTTGAACCTAACCTGCATCCCATTTCCAGCCTCTTTTCAAGCTGAGAAAAAAAAAAACACGTTTGATACTTTGTACATCAGATGCATCTTATTTAAAAGGGATACTTTTGTAAAAGTAAAACCTTGTATAAAGAACAAAATGTTTCTTAATTTTATTGTGGAGTTACAACTTGCATGTTCCTTACTCCTAATGTCTTGATGGAACAGGTGCATTCACACTATGAAACAGAAAGATCTGTCCAAGGACACAGCTTGTAGGAAAGGGTTGAATTTGGGCTCAATCAGTAACTTTTGACATTTTCACCAAAATATGGTTTGCACTTTTTAATCTAAATTCATCCCTCCTAAGTGAAATTTGCTCATAAAGCATTTGGATACTAAGCCATTATTTGCCATTTTTGGTACTTTATACACAGAAAATTCAGCCCTACCCTTCATAATTTGAAGACACAGCAGAAAGGGGGCTTAGGGATGAGGTCCTGGTTTTTACTGTATAAATAGGAGTCATGATCATTAGTTCCATAGTAATGACTTCCCGACGCCTGGACATCCCTTCCGGAGTCATCCCGCTGGCTTAGTGTGTATACAGTAGGGGAGGAGAATCTGATGCTAACTGTTTTTTTTTTTTTTTTTTTTTACTCTTTGGTTCTTGAATAGCTTAGTTTCTTTAATAACAAGTCAGACTTTATTACAACAATAACTGGTTATTCTTTTAGGTTCTTGTGAAATTCTCACCTAAAGCCACATTCTTAGCCTAAGGCATTTCATCTTTTATGATATAAAATGATGGCTATCAAATGATTTTCCATTCATCGTACTAATCAAGTTATACACCCAGGGGTATATACACTTTCTTCATGTTTCTTCTTTGTATATTTGGTGACTGTATTGTCATAGATGTACATATTGTGTCGGTAGGGCTATGAGGCATGTTACAGGAATGTAATTTTCTCAGAATTTACACTCACTTGCAGTCATTTATTTAAAAAGATAAAACAAAATAATGGGTTCTTTGTATTGGCACTTTGCACCAGAAACATATCATTATTTATTGATGTGATTACTTATTTGTTATCCACCTTGTACTAGTAAGTTTTAGCACTGAATTCCTTCTTCATTGTTGTTTGTATTTATGAAATTCTGAAATTATGGGGAATCAGCGTAATGATTAAGTTATTCATCACCAGGCTGTAAGCAATATCTTGAGTTTGTAGCTTAGAATTGGGAGGATACTGAACATCTGGAAGACAAGTTCATTTCATCTTGAGATCATGGTGAAATATTTTGGATATATAAATTCCTTAAGCTATTGTAACCATGTTTTATTGCAAAGATGTAAAATATGCCAGATGTGTGTGAGTTGGAAATCAAAAAAAGAAAAATAAAATATGCAAAGAATTCACTGATTGTCTCACATTTCACTGAACACTTCACTAACATGCATTCATTATGTTGTCGTACAAGTTTAAGAAGTCATCATCGCCTGGTATAAAGGCCGTACAGCATCTGAAAACATGAAGTCGAGTCCTAATGAGGTTCTCTAATTGGCGGAAACCTGAGCTGCTCTGCTTGACCATCTGGCAGGGATTTGGGGCAACAGTGACCGACAGCCCTTGGTGTTTTTTTTGTTTTGTTTTGCATAATCTACTTTTGGGGTTAGTTTTATTTTATTTAAAAGGAACTAAGTTTTATTTAAAAGGAACTAAATAGTGAAGGGTATAATAGCTCCTTCTTTGAGTGTTATCACATAATGCTATTTTCATTTTTAATGATACTTTCTAGGATCCATCATTGACCAGGTGTGACACAGACAGGGACTGAAGACCTGGAAGAAGCGAGCAGCTGCTTGCAAGGTGGCCGTGAGGGGGCCCCCCAGGGGGCTTCGGTCATACAAATCAGTGTGGGCGCTGGGGCAGCAGCCCAGACAGCCCCGGGCAATGACAGAACTGCGAGGAAGGCTTCCCTCTGCATTCCCAGGGCCAAAGGGACAGACCCGACAGCAGCCTGAGGAAGGCTCCATCCTGTCCCCAAACCAGAAATCTGTCAGTCATCGAACCTCTGCTGGCTCCATGACCCAGCCCTTCCTGCAGCCCATCGATCACTCAAGCAGGCTGACCACTACCCGCTCCCAAAATTGTCTTTTGAAACTGCCCCTCCTTTCCAGCATCATCACTTGGACTATGGGGAACCTCCTGACCTCTGACCTATGCCCCCCATCCGCACACCCTGCAGCCAGAAGCTCTGGCCATGCCCGCCACACCATGGCCTCTGCCCAGCACCTTGCAAAGCCAACACCAATGGCTTAAGAATGGTATCTTACATGCCAGCAGGCAGAAGATCACCTGGGGAGCTTTTTTTTAAACAAAGAATCTAGAGTCCCTTTCCCCCAGGTGGTCTAATGTGGGTGATCAATCCTTGGGCACATTTTTCAACAATGATAACTTGAGGGATAAAGTCCAAACTGAGTAGAGCACAGAAGTACTTCAGAAGGGACACATTCTCATCTGCCATCTCCCCCAAGTGACCAGCACCCCAGGCAAACCCACCTATTTGCAAGTCCCTGAGAACTGCCCTGCACCTGTCCATGTCCCTGGTGTCCCTCTTCCCGGGGGACTCCTGCTCCACCTGACTTCATTTCCTGTTGCAAACTGACCTAAACCAGTTTGGTCGCACACAATCTCTTTTGCCAGGTAAAGGTAGCCCCCAAACCCCACATCTTCACTATGTTGTTTTGATGAAAACAACTTTTAGGACCAATTTCTACCTGATGTAGAGATGCTTTTTAATCAAACACTTGTTAGCAGGCAGGCATGGGACCACTCGTGCAACTCTTCTGTGGCTTTGGTAACGTCCAGGGCTCTGCTGTCTCAGGTGATCTGGCAGCTGTTTTACAACAAAAGTATACCAAAAGTGGTGCACTAATGTTCTAGAAGCAGGATCCCATGAACTAATCACCTCCCAGAAGGTCCCACCTCTTAATACCATCACACTGGCGATTACGTTTCAACATAAGAGTTTCGTGGGGACACAAACATTCAGACCACAGCACCACACATCCCTAAATTCTCACTGTTTACTGACATTCAGTAGAGATGGGGTCTCGCTGTTGCTCAGGCTTGGTCTTGAAATCCTGATCTCAAGCGATCCTCCCGCCTCAGCCTCCCGGAGTGCTAGGATGACAGGTGTGAGCCACCACACCTGGTCACTTCTCTGCTTTTAGAACCATTCCCGTGGGAATCTCTGGCCCCTGGAGGGAAGGGCAGCCTGTGCAGGGGCACCCAGGCCTCTGACCACTGCTTTCCCTGCCGTGTTTTGGCTATAGACGCAAACGGGGAAAGCATTTCATTTATCTAAAAGGATGGGCACTCAGAGACGGCCCTGCTAAGAAGCTGGCTTTCCCAATGATGTTGCGTAGCTTTCCAGTTTTGTTTCTGTGCTGACTTTGAAGGGATGTTACAAAAAAACGACTCAATCAAAAAAATTTTTTCTTTTCTCTCTTACTAGATGCTAAACAGAACCCAAATCCAAATTTATGTGTACATGTGGTTGTGGCAAGCTGCCGGTTCAGCCTCTTCTGTGGAGAGGAACATAGATTCCATTAAAAGAAAAAGCCCCAGAGCCCCCTGCAAGGTTTTACGGTCATGCCATAAAAGCACTTGAACCATTGCCCAAGGACTTCGTTGTTCAGTAGCGACATCTCAGTTATGCAGGACTTTATGATTTGCAAATCACGTAAACTTAACAAGGTCGTATCTACTATCTACCTGAAGAAATGGAGCCTCAGAAAAGTTAAAGGACTTGCCCAAGGCCACAAAGCTGGTAGTCAGGGGAGCTAAGACACAGACCAAGGTCTCCAAGTTCCAAGTTGACTATTTTTTCCTACTTGACCCATTCATTTACTTATTCATTCAAACAACATTTCAAGGGCTTATATCATGTAGGTTCACAGCCCAGTGAGGAAGACAAACAAGTAAATGACAGTGACAACACACTTTTGTGCTAAATGCCCAAGACACCAAAAGGAAAACCCCTGTGGCTGAGTTGTCACATAGTGAAAGGCAGATGGCGCTGGGAAAACTAGGTATCCGTATGCAGAAGAATGAAACTAGACCATTATCCCTTGCCACATACAAAAATCAAACAAAAATGGATTAAAGACTTAAATCTAAGACCTGAAACTATTAAACTACTAAAAACAAAACATTTGGGAAATGCTATAGGACACTGGACTGAGCAAGGACCTCTTGAGTCGTACTTTCAAAGCACATCAACCACAGCAAAATTGGACAAATGGGATCACATCAAGCTAAAAAGCTTCTGCCCAGCAAAGGAAACAATCAACAAAGTGAAGAGACAACCCACAGAATGGGAGAAAATATCTGCAAACTTCCCATCTGACCAGGAATTAATAACTAAAATACATAAGGAGCTCCAATGACTCAACAGGAAAAATTCAAATACTCTGATTAAAAAATGGGCAAAGGATCTTAATAGACATTTTCAAAAGAAGACATACAAATAGCCAATGGGTGTATCAAAAAAATGCTTAACATCATTCATCATCAGAGAAATGCAAATCAAAACTACAAAAATATATCATCTCACCCCAGCTAAAGTGGCTTTCATCACAATGACAGGCATAATGAATGCTGGCGAGGATGTGGAGAAAGGGGAACCCTTGTACACTCTTGGTGGGAATGTAAATTAGTGCAACCACGATGGAGAACAATATTGAGGTTCTTCGAAAAACTAAAGATAGAACTACCATATGGCCCAGCAATCCCACTGCTGGGTATATATCCAAAGGATGGGAATTCAGTATATCAAAAAAGGTACCTGCACTCACATGTTTATTGCAGTGCTATTCACAATAGCCAAGATATGGAATCAACCTAAATTTATATCAACAAATGAACAGATAAAGGAATTGTGGTACATATACACAATGGAATATTATATAGCCACAAAAAAGAATTAAATCCTGCCATTTGCAACTGGCAGAACTGGAGAACATTATGTTAAGTGGAATAAGCCAAGCACAGAAAGACAAATTTCACATGGTCTCACTCATATAGTGTGAGCTAAATATTAAAAGTAATTGATCTTATAGTGACAGAGAAGAAAGTAATGGTTAGGGTAGCCTGGGAAGGGTAACGGGGAGTGGGGATAAAGTGGGATAGTTAATGGGTACAAAAATATAGTTAGATAGATAGGCTGAATAATATTTGATGACACAACTAAGTGACATCAACAGTACACTTTAAAATAGCTAAAAGAGTGGAATTGGAACATTAGTAACACAAAGAAATGTTAAATGCCAGAGGTGATGGATACCCCAATTATCCTGATTTGATTAATTCACATTACATGCCTGTATCAAAACATCACATGTACTCCATAAAGATAAACAACTATTATGTACACATAATAATTAAACATAAAAAAAATTTTTTAAATGATTCCCAAGCAGGAAAAATAAAATAAATACACACTGTAATTACAATATAGACCACCCAGAACAAAAAGTAGATTCTAGGAGAGAAAAGACAGATCACCCTAGCAGACCACAACAATCAGACAGAAAATTGACTTCTCAACAAGAAAAACAATGGACCCAGAAGACAAAGGCAAAACACTTTCAAAGCCCTTGAGAAGAAAACAACAACTAATGTGTTGTAGTCTATCATATTATATTCATAGAAAAACTAACTTTTAAGAATGAGAATGAAGGACATGTTTCAAGTAAACAGACACTGAGCGCATAACGAAAACAGACCTTTACCAAGGGGCTTAATATCCTCCAAGCAGAAGGAAGAGGGTCACCCAGAAGGACTTGAATGCAAGAAGGAATCCTGTGCAAAATGTGGCAAACACACGAGGAAATGCCTACACTGACGGAATAAAACAACAGTGATAATGTCTGACATGACAGTTAAGAGAGAGGGGGAAGCCAAGTCCCAGACGATGGTATCCGGGGAGTGGGGAGGGTGCTGGTTGGTGACACGCATGCCAGGATCCTTGTGTTGCCTACTGGGAGGCTGATAAGGGACTCTCAGTCCCTTCCTGGCCCACAGGTGGCTGGAAGTGGGTCTCCAGAGGCCAGAGTCACCCTCATCGCTCATTCTCCCCTGAGCTAAAGACCAACTCCCGCCCCCGGCCATTGCGTAGAGCGATAACAAGAATGGCATTAGAGCTTTTGTTTTACCCACTTAAAACTATTTTTAAAAAAAGAAATACCACAAGCAGATCAAACACAAAATTTCTTTCCTCGGGACTTTGTTCGGTGAACGTGGTCGATCAGATGAAGAAGAGCAACGAGGTTCTAGGCGGGACGGTCGTCCTGAGACCAGCGAGCCCTCAGGATTGGGAACGAGGAGTCTACTGTATCTGCAACCTCCATTCCTAAAACCTGCAATCCTCTAAAGATCCAATTCGACCTTGCTTATTGCTCAAACAGCCCCTCAAGGTCCAGGCTTCCTTTTTTTTTTTTTTTTATTTCAGCATATTATGGGGGTACAGATTTTAAGGTTTCAATAAATGCCCTTCCCCGCCCCACAAGTCTGAGTCTCCAGCATGACCATCCCTCAGATGGTGCACATATCACTCGTTATATATGTATATACCCGCCCCCCCTCCCCAATACCCTATTACTGTAGTACCTATGTGTCCACTTAGGTGCTGCTCAGTTAATACCAGTTTGCTGGAGAATATATCTGGTGCTTGTTTTTCCATTCTTGGGATACTTCACTTAGTAATATGGGTTCCAGCTCTAACCAGGAAAATATAAGATGTGCTATATCACCATTGTTTCTTAGAGCTGAATAGTACTCCATGGTATACATATACCACATTTTATTAATCCATTCTTGGATTGATGGGCACTTGGGCTGTTTCCACAGCCTTGCGATTATGAATTGTGCTGCTATAAACATTCGAGTGCAGGTGTCTTTTTTGTAGAGTGTCATTGGATCATTTGGGTAGATGCCCAGCAATGGGATTGCTGGATCAAATGGTAGATTCACTTGTATCGCTTTAAGGTATCTCCATATTGCTTTCCACAGAGGTTGAACTAGTTTGCAGTCCCACCAGCAGTGTAGGAGTGTTCCTCTCTCTCCACATCCACGCCAGCATTTGCTATTTGGAGACTTTTTGATAAAGGCCATTCTCACTGGAGTTAAGTGATATCTCATTGTAGTTTTGATCTGCATTTCCCTGATGATTAGGGATGGTGAGCATTTTTTCATATGTTTGTTGGCCTTTCTTCTGTCTTCTTTAGAAAAGTTTCTGTTCAAGTCCTTTGCCTACTTTTTAATAGGGTTATTTGATTTTTTCTTGCTGATTTTCGTGAGTTCTAAGTATATTCTAGTTATCAGCCCTTTATCAGATACGTAGGATGCAAAAATTTTCTCCCATTCTGTAGGTTGTTTGTTTACTTTCATGACTGTTTCTTTGGCTGTACAGAAGCTTTATAGTTTCATCATGTCCCATTTATTTATTTTTGTTGCTGCTGTGATTGCCTTTGGGGATTTCTTCATAAACTCTTTGCCTAGGCCGATGTCTAGGAGAGTGTTTCCAACATTTTCCTCTAGAATTCTAATGGTTTCATACCTGAGATTTAAGTCTGTTATCCAGCGTGAGGTGATTTTTGTGAGAGGTGAAAGGTGTGGGTCCTGTTTTAACCTTCTACAAGTGGCTATCCAGTTTTCCCAGCACCATTTATTGAAAAGGGATTCTTTTCCCCAGCGTATGTTTTTGTCTGCTTTGTCAAAGATTAGATGGCTATATGAGGATGGTTTTATATCAGGATTCTCACATCTGTCCCACTGGTCAATAATCCTATTTTTGTGCCAATACCAGATTGTTTTAATTACAACAGCTTTGTAGTATAGTTTGATATCTGGCATATTAATACCTCCCAATTTGTTTTTGTTGCCTAGAATTGCTCTTGATATTCGGGGTCTTCTTTGATTCCATACAAAGCGTAAAATTATTTCTTCTATATCTGTGAAGAATGCTGATGGGATTTTAATAGGTATTGCCACTTAGAACCGGAACCAGACAAGGCTGCCCACTATCTCCACTTCTATTCAACATAGTACTGGAAGTCTTGGCTACAGCAATCAGACAGGAAAGTGGAATTAAAGGTATCCAAATAGGGGCAGAAGAGATCAAACTTTCACTGTTTGCTGATGATATGATATTATATTTAGAAAACCCCAAAGATTCAACCAGGAAACTCTTGGAACTGATAAAGGAATTTAGCAAAGTCTCAGGATACAAAATCAATACACAGAAATCAGAGGCATTCATATACGCCAACAACAATCAAATCGAGAACCAAATCAAAGACTCAATTCCCTTCACAATAGCAACAAAGAAATTAAAGTACCTAGGAATATACTTAACGAAGGAGGTAAAAGACCTCTACAGGGAGAACTATGAAACACTGAGGAAGGAAATAGCAGAGGATGTAAACAGATGGAAATCCATACCATGCTCGTGGATCGGCAGACTCAACATCATTAAAATGTCTATACTACCCAAACTGATCTACAGATTCAGGCTTCCTTTTGCTATTTATTATACATAAGTTGTGCTTCAGTGGGAGAAAAAAAAATTAAATAGAATAAATTCACGAGAAGCTTCTTGAGTGCTGTGCTTGACAACCACTTAACCTGCTCGGGCTGGTTTCCGGTTGTCACCAAACTGAAAACTGGAGGATGGAGACCTGTGTCCTCTAGGGAAGTCCCCGCAGGACGAGGCAAAGGAAAGTGCTGGATGACTCGGTGTGGCTCAGGTTTTCCACAGCTGTCTGGAAGGCAGGCAGGGCTGGCAGGGAACAGCCATCTCTCCGGACCTCCCTGGGGGCAGCCCATCTAAGAACAGGCACAGAATGTTAAAAATACGCAAACCCTCCGGGGTGCCTGCAGCTGGAGGGGCGCGAGATGCCGTGGCACAGGGAGGGCTTTGGCTGAAATGGGGATGCGTTTCCTGGTGGAGTCCACTCAGTGATCCCCCTTCTGCCGAAGAGCTGGGGTGGAGCCCGGGACCGCCAGGCTGGCTGGGAAGGAAATATGAATCGTCAACTTCACATGTTTACAGGAAAATACAGCAAGGAAGGAATCTCTCTAAAATTGACATTGATAGGAGGAAGTCCTGAAAATGAATCCCAACCGTCCAACTGTTACATATTTACAGCCCAAATGCTTCCATAAAAAAAATAATAATAATAATCCCTGATGTGCAAACCTGCCATTGCAATATACAAAATGGGACAGGGTGGGGGACCGTTAGGAGAGGCTGAGGACAAGTGGAAATTTGGTCTCATTAGAGCAAAACCCTAAGTCACACACACCTCATGGAAGGTTCTCACCAGTTTTTAAATCAAGCAAGAGATAGTTAACTGTATGATTTCGTTAGTAGCATTTTTCTTTGCATGGGATTATAATTTTCATTTGCAAGAGTTGGTCCAATCATCTCATCTTTCATTTCTTCCATAGAGTTCTAAATTCAAGAACGTCTCCAGGTTTTGTCCTGACGGGCTCTGCACAGAGTAAAATCTGTGACACAAATAAAGGCAAGAGTCTGGTTCCAGGGGTGGGATGAAACCAGGGAAGCTCCCCCAGCAGAAGGTGTCAGTCAGCCACGGCTCCCGTGACAAAATGCCGCGTTTAAACAACAAGGATTTATTTTCTCACAATCACGGAGACTAGAAGGCCAAGATCAAGGTGCTGTCAGGGTTGGTCTCTGGTGAGGACTCTCTCCCTGGCTTGCAGAAGGCACCTTGTCATGCTGTCCTCTCATGGCTTCTTCTCTGAGTGTGGGCCCAGTGGGGAGAGGGAGGGAAGGCGGTCTCTGGTCTCTCCTCCGCTACTCACAGGGCTCTACCTTGTGACCTCATTTAACCTTAATTACTTCCCGAAAGGCCCTACCTCCAAATACATCGTGTTGAGCAGTTAAGGCTTCGAAGTATGAAGTCTGGGCATAGGGATGGATACAATTCAGTCCATAACAAGAATATTGCCTTCTAGAGGTTCATTTGTGACAGGTGAAAATAGGACAAGACCTGAGCCTTGTTTGTACCTCCCAGCTGAGAGGAAGAGCATTGCTTTTGTCTTCACGAGACATGGTTTTGGATCTTCTTACTGGCTAAAGTGATCTTGAGCAGGATCCTGACCAGGGCTTTGTGAGGCTCATGTAAGACCCCACGTGTAGTCCTGGGCCCTACACCTCATAGGAAGCTAGTACCTTACAGTTCAGTATGACACTCCTCCGTCATTCCCTACGTTCCAGAAATGTGAAATCACAGGTTGAATGGGGTCAAATAAAGAACTTATATGGCTACAGGATAAAGCAACTTGAATTTATTTCCAGGGTTTTTCAGGGTTAATTTTCTCATTTTTGTTTCCTTGTACCAAAATATAAACAGCTGACTGCCAGAAATACGTCCTTTGCCCCATTTTCTGAAGCTGCCTTCCTTTTCCTTCTAAGAGGGAAAAGGGATCAAAATTAACAGTTAGACAAACTAGTGTATGTGTGTCTCTCACGGAGAGAAAGCAGAATTCACTTAGTCATTTTCCTAACATTTTTCAAACACTCTGTCATAAAGCCCTTTAAGCTGATATTGTGTTGAATGATGTCACTAATGTTAATTGACAGTTTGCTGGAAGCCATCTCTTGAAAACTCTCCTTTTCTGTTCAAGTCCTGTTTATTTTGTCATAGAATTAGAAATCAAGAAACTTCCAGAAAGAAAATATACGTGTGCGTGTGCGTGTGTGTGTGTGTGTGTTTGTGTGCGTGTGAGCATTCGTGCACCCGTGCACATGTTCTGGCTTTGAAACTAGAAAGGTCATTTGCAAGAGAGAGAGAAAAAAAACGAAACAAGCAGAAATGAAATTAGACCTGTGTTTATACAGTTCTCCTCATTGGCCCAGGACTTATTTTTGAAAGTTTGTAAACTAGCCTTCCAGTTTAAATTGAATAAGTAGGTGCAGCTGAGTAAATGGAGAGGCCTGGGTTTGCAGCCATGTGTTTTCACTTTAAAGTTACATTGAAGAGGAACAGAGGGGGTTAGGAACAAAAATAAGAAAGAGAGATATAAGACAGGCTACGTTTAGAGGGAAAATGTGAGAAAACGAAGAGTCAAAACAGAAGTCCTCTTTGCTTGGCCCTATGCGGAAAGAGCAGCCTTCTCAGCGCTGCCCCTACACACAGGGGACAGCCAGGAGGAAGGGAAAGGGAAAGAAGAGGTGACCGGGACTGTACAGGGTCAGAGACTTCCAAAGAGGGCCTGGATTTAAGACACCTCCTTCCGGGAGTCTCCCCAGGGCCTCCCCGGGGGAAGCCAGTCTCCTCTCCACTGACAGACCAACTTAGAACTCCCAGTCTGGTCCTCAAAAGTAAGAACAGTGACTTCCTCTGTAGCTACTTGTCATCAGGCTAATCTGTGTCATCCCCTCCAAATTCATATTTTGAAGGCCCAACCCCCAGTTCCTCAGAATGTAACTGTATTTGGAGATGAGGTCTTGAAAGTGATTGCGTTAACATGAGGTCATGAGGGTGGGGCATTATCCCAACACGACTGCGCCCTTATGAGAACAGAAAGGACGCCAGGGGCTGTACCACGTGAGACACCGTGAGACACGTAAGACATGGCGGGAAGGCCGCTGTCTGCAAGCCCAGGACACAGGCCACGGGAGAAACCAACCCTGCAGACACCTGAGTCTTGGACTTCCAGCCACGAGACCGGGTGACGCCGCAGAAGCCACGGAGTGTCAAAGATCCCTGCAAAACCCCAGAGGCCGGGAGAGGCCCGGACCAGACTCTCCCTCTCAGCCCTGAGAAGAAGCCCACCCTGCTGACCCTGGATCTTGGACTTCCAGCCTCCAGGACCGTGAGACGTTCATTCCTGTGGTTTAAGCTTCCCCTGTCTGTGGCACTTTGTCACGGCAGCCCCAGGAAACTACTGCAGTCCCTCTTCCCAGTGTTCACCTCCTGGGGACAGGATGGGAATCACCCCTGAGGGGTTCCAGTTGGCCCTGCCGTTCCAGGAGGGGGCGGGCGGGGCATTTGGCATGTCTGGCTACGGGGAGTCGGCCGCCCTTGACCTTTTCACGTCCCTGCCCCCATCCGTGTCCTCTGCCAGGACGTCCTGCCCCTCCCCATCCCCACCCTCCTGTTAGGCTCTTGTCCCTCAGGACACCTCCTTGTCTCCTCCTGCTGCCAGGAGGCCGCCTTCGAGCCCTCCAGGGACCCTGCCTTCCTCGGCTGCCCTGACCCAAAGCCTCGAGCATATTATGTGCTCAGTAAACACTTGTTGAAAAAATAAATAAAATGAGAAATAGTACTGAAGGGTATAACGTTAAGACTGATGTATTAGTCTAATATCATGTAACACATTGCCCCAAATTTTGCAGCGTATTCTTGCAGTTTCCATGGGACAGGAGTCTGGAGTGGCCTGGCTGAAACCCAAAGGACCTGCTGTCACACTCATTGGGGTGGCTGGCCGGCAGGCGTCAGCCCCTCACTGGCTATGGGCAGAGACCCGGGTTCCTCACCACCCCGGGACCTCCCTGTGGCAGCCTGGTGTCCCTAGGACATGGCGCTGGCTCCCCCCACAGCTAGTGACCAAGAGAGCCCCACGCGTAAGCCACAGACTCTTGCAACCTCATCCCCTGCTGTACACGTGGCTACAGCGTGGGGGGTCACACGGTGTGAGTTCCAGAAGGCGGGGCTCTTCAGCCATCTAGAAAGCTGCCCCCAAGACAGACAGACACAGGGTTCCAATACCAGACCTTCCACCTCCTGGGCGAGGCTGGCACCTCCACGTACCTCCTTGGTTGATTTTTATTTGAACAGTCACCACTGGTCGTTGCAAGGCCACTGACTATTCAAGAGGTCACTTTGTTTCTCTGCTGCATCCTCACATCAGCCCCCAGAGATAGCTGTCACTATGTCTGTCCCCATTGCGGGAGAGCCGCGGGGGGTCACCTACACAGTAGGGGCGCTGCCGACTTGGACCCAGGTCCCCTTTTTCCCTTGACACCTGGTTTGTACTACAGAACCTGAGAACGCCGGACTGCTGGGCTTTCTCCCTGAAGCTTGAAGCCCCAGGCTGAGGAAAGGGCTCAGCCCTTACAGGTGTCCCCCTGCTGCTCCCGGGCGGGGGGCAGCCCCACTTCTGCGGGGCACACGGCACCCTCGGGCGACGTGAACACTGTGGCCCAGAGGGGGTTCTGTCTCCTCCGGACAGGCGCGCCGTTTTGTCACCGTCTGTGAGCCCCGCTCTGCGGGAATCACTCCGACCCGACAGCACCGCCCCCAGGGGCCGCCTGGGCTAACTGGCCGTGGCCCACCAGAGCCAGGTCACAAGCTGTCACTCTCGCTTCACCTGTTTCCAAACATTTATTTCTGTCACTGTGAGGGGAGGGACGGGTTCTAGACCAAACAAGCCCCTGGTGTGGGGCCACTCCCAGGAGCCTGAGAACACTTCTTGGGGACGGTGGACAGACGGCAGGAGGGACGGGGCTCACGTTTGCTACAAGAGCCCTCGGCCTGGGCTCCTGCACGCTGGGAAGGACCTTGGGCTCGAGCTTCCAAACTGGAGGACCTAACTGCCCCTTTTCCTTGGGGACTGCATTCCGGGACTCTCGACTTCTTTCCAAAATCCACCCTGTCCCCTCCTCAGATCACCAGAGCTGGCCTCTGGGCAGGGGCTGGGACCGGCCTGACGGGGCACTGGCTCTCCCTGTCGCAGCTTCCCCGGGGCCTGGCCTGCCGCCCGCACTCCCGCACGGCTGGGGGACTCACCGGCACCACCGCAGCCCGCCTCCCCTCCTCTTGCCCCGTCTGCCTTCCTCTCTCCTGGCGCTCTCATTATCATCAGGAGAAAACAGTAGGTCCACATTTCAACTTCAAAGAAAAGCCAGGGGACTCCTGTCTCAAAAAGCTGCAGGGGCCCTGGCTCCCCAGAAGCCGGGTGCAGATTTCATCTCTCTTCGACCAGGCGCGCTCGGGGTGACGGTGAGGCCCAATCTGTGACCCACCTGAGGAACTCTGGAACATCGTGGTGACCAACAGGAACCTCACGAGTGTCACTGGCTCCGTGGAAGAACCAGAGAAAAAGGCTCTTGGAGGCAGTGAGACGGGACACGGCTGCCACCTCCAGGATAAGCGCATGGGACAGGGCAGGTCAACTTCATCCCCGTGAAGCGCACTGGGGAAGCTGAATAGCGTCAGGGCCGGGGCTTTCCACGCGCAGGCGCGCCCTGAAGCTGGCAAAGTGTCTGACCGTGAGCAAGTGTGTGTGTGACGGGGCAGCCAAGCTGACCAGCGACAGGGCAACCCGGGCTGGAGCTAACCATCATCAGTGGGAGATGAGTAACTATCCTCCCCATCTGATGCAGGGTGGCCCAGGGGCCCCCAGGACTGGCTCTGTTCTGCCTCACCTCATAGGGACTAGAAGGCACAGTACCCAAACGTGTCCCCATGTGCTGTCCTCATTCCTACCCTTTGAGTACATTCGCCCAACCTATTGATTTCCCTTGCTTGATAGCCTGTAAGCTGTGGAGGGAGATCATTGCGACCTTCATCCTGAGGATGCTAAACGGACATTCAAAACTGCAGCTTGGGTTTCAGGGACGCCCAGCAGGAGGTGGCTGGAGTGACCAAGCAGAGCGTGCTCCGATGGCAGGCAGGCCCCGCTCCCCCTCGGCCCTGCTGCTAGCTGCTCCACTTTGCACAAGACCCATGGGCTTTTCTGAAGCTGTTTGTTTATCTCCAGACTAGGCACAATCATATCTGTTTTGCAGAATTAGTGAGAGGAAAAATGTATGAAAATGCCTAGCATGTAAGTAAATGTTGGGCTGAACAGCTTTCTCTTTCCTGTTTCCCCTGGCAGCGGTGATTCATGCAGGTGGGGCGAGGAGGGCTCTTGGCCACAGAGGGCATGTGAGAGATGACAACTGTAGACATCCGTGCAACTTCTGTTCTCGTGCTCCTGCTGTTTCCAAATTCCACAGTTACAGCCCGCACCCTGGGAGGCTCAGGACACCCCAGTGCGCGTCTCTGAAAAATAAAGTTGCTACTCCCTTGCTACCCTGGGTTGCATTTAATCGCCACATAATGAAATGATTTTCCTTCCCTCTTTTATTCCCTTTCTTTCTTTCCTTCTGAGACAAATGGAAAAATAATTTGATCCCCTTGAATCTTTTCACCCTTGGTATTTTCCCCCTTCACACCCGAGCGCCGCCCCTTGATAAATGAGAACACATGTGCTGAAATCGCGGCCTTCACCCTCCCGACTCGGGGTCCCCCCGCTCTCGGGGGGACACGTTTCCTTTCAAACCTCCAGAATAAATTCATCACAGCAGGAAGAACATTGTTTTTCTTCAAAACTCAAAAAAAAAAAAAATTCAAATCCTATATCACAATTATTCCATCTCAGAGGAAAAATGTTGCCCTTTCATCTGCAAGTTTCTTCTCTCCAACTCCGAAGGCTTTGACCGTGGCGGTTCGGCAGATTCAACACAGCTGCTTCTGCAAAGTCCGCACTGATTCATTACTTCGGGGAGCCAAAGGGTGACACATGCATATTTTGCATATTACCCCGTATGTTGATCTGCGCCGTGGCTTGACTTAGGAGCTTCTGCTAACCTGACGTATTGGCACTCGGATGCGAATTTCAAGGGTGTTTTCATTTTAAAACATAATCTGCAATCCAATTCTTTTTCATTGGAAGGTTGAACTTATTCTGGAAAGCATGCTTTCCAGAAATTTTAATTTGCTATTTCACTGCTATTCCTCTGCTGTCGTAGCCCCTTAGCAAGCAAACTCCTTTTGCTTTAACGATAACCCACAGTGACAAATGCCCAGTGCTGTGGAAATGAAGCTCTTGGGTTTGGCCATCTCCTGTAGCCGACATCAGAGAAGCAGGACGTCTTCTTGAACCCAAACTCCAGCCCAAGAATTCCTATAAACTTCCTTGCACTTCGTTTTAAGGAAAACCGCCTGACAAGGAGCATACTTCGCCCTCGCTGCCCG
The DNA here is from genome assembly GCF_040939455.1 of Microcebus murinus. Taxonomy (NCBI): domain Eukaryota; kingdom Metazoa; phylum Chordata; class Mammalia; order Primates; family Cheirogaleidae; genus Microcebus; species Microcebus murinus. The sequence goes on along the minus strand of NC_134116.1, from coordinate 69,981,152 downwards.
GCATCTTTCTGTTTATGTGGACTTTGTTTACGTGTGCCCCCCATTAATAAAAAATCTATATTTAACAGATGCACTCAAGCACCTTGGAAACTAATTTTCTTTCAAACTCAAGCACTTTCTGGGCCGGAATAAAAGGAGCGGAGAGTCGGGTTGGCAGCCCTCCATGGCGTGACCATTTATTGTCATGGAATGTAGCAGAGGACGGCTCCCGCTATTTCCTTTTGATTTCAGTGTGTAAATCTGCTCTCACCTAAAGCTTGACCACATGACAGTGCAGACACACATTAAACTGATTATTTCTGTCTGAGCTGTGTGTAGAATGTGCACTCTAAATTGCACATAAAAATGTTCTCCAAAATAGTACCACCTGCCTGCAGAAGTATCGTTTTCTTTCACAAAGACAGACCCAAATGTGTTTCTGGGATTCTGCAGCCTCCGGGCTGATGAGGATTGTTGCCCCGGCTGAGTCGGGTGCGAGCAGGGCCGGACTGGGGCTGCCGCTCCTGTCTGCACCCCTGGCTTCTCCTCCAGAGGATGGCAGGGGCTCTGGGGGTCTCCCAGGGGTGCCTCGGGCTCTTGCTCAGGAGGCTGTGGCAGCTACCTAGGAGCAGCTTCTCCTGATCCACATGAGAGACAGTGTAGGAGAGCAGTGGAAGGAGCTAGAATGGAGAGACAACAAAGGAGCAGAAAAGGCTAAGCATGGTGGCTTACACTTATAGTTCCAGCTACTCGGAAGGCTGAAGCAGGAGGATCACTTGAGGCCAGGAGTTTGAGACCAGCCTGGGCAACACAGTGAGACCCCATCTCTATAAGAAATAGAAAAATTAGCTAGATGCGCCTGTAGTCCCAGCTATTCATGAGACTGAGGCAGGGGGATCATTTGAGGCCAGGAGTTGGAGGTTGCAATGAAGTACAATGATGCCATGGCACTCTAGCATGGGCCACAGAGTGAGACCCTGTCTCAAAAAAGAAAAAAAAAAGAAGCAGAGGAATGTGAAACTACAACACAAACCATCACAACCCAGGGAAGAGCTCTTAAAGAACAGAAGAAATAAACAAACCTAGGGAAGAAGAAAGAGAAAGGAATATAAAACTGAGAATTGAGCGAGTGGTTTCATTTTTTAAAAGGCAGGGTGAAAACCAAACCCAGGAAAGCAGGATCAAATTATTGTGATTTCTCCTGATTAACGAGAGAAGCTGCATAGCCTATTATCCTTCAAACATCTGCCATGCCTTTGCCAAGTGAAAGCAGAGAAGAATGTGCCGAAGAAGAGAGAAAGGTGTTTTGCCCATATAGGGGCACGCCGTGAGATTTTATTCTCAAAATAGTTCTTCCTGACTCAGTAAGTTACATCGCCCAGAGTAACAGGAGTCATCTCATCTCATCTTTGAGGGCTGGGCTTACAAATGCTTCTAATTCCCTAATATTTGGAGTTAGGTGGAGGAACCGCGTAAAGACATAAAAGTCTTTGCAATTTTCTCAGTTGTTTTATGCTCTGGATACTAGCTTTGAGGATCTAAGCATGGAAGATAGTGGCTGCCCCTTTGTCGCTAGGGGAGAATGATTCAGGACCACAACTTGCCGGCTGATGTCGGTTAGCATGGCGGGCTGAAGGCTGCATTGCTTTCTCGCAGGCTTTGGTTTTGTCTCTGCACCCTAAAAGTCCAAGGGCCTTTATCCTTATCCCCAGATTTTGTGGGTTTTTTGCTCCCACTTTCTATTTTAACCAAGCTCCCTAAAAATAATCTATAGCACCCTTTCTGCGTCTGCAGCTCCTTTCCCATATTAGACACCTGTAAATCTTTCCTCTCCCACACCCTGCTTTTCCCCACACCCTGGCTAAGTTGATCCATGAGCTCTGGGTGCTTGTCTTCTTGGTGGCACCTGACGATGTCAAACTCTCTCTTCTTGAATCTGCCCTTCTCTGAGCTTCCGGAATCACTCTCTCCTCTTCTCCTTTGCCTTTTCTGACTGGTAACTCTTCATCTCCCTTGCAGACTCCTGTTCGTCAGCCCCGTGATGGTTAATTTTATGTGTCAACGTGGCTGGGCCACAGGGTGCCCAGATATTTGGTGGAATTTCAGCGTGAGTGTGTCTGTGAGGGCGTTTCTGCAGGAGATGGATGTTTGCATTGGTAGACAGAGTAAGGAAGATTGCCAGCCCCACAATGTGGGTGGGCTGCCCCAAATCCGGTGAAGGCCTGACAAGTACTAGAGGCTAAATAAGGGAGAACTTGCTCTCTCTGGCTGATGGTCTTCAACCTGGGACAGTGGTCTGGTCTTCTTCTTCAGGCTTGGGCTAAAACCTACACTGTTGGCTCTCCTGTTTCTCAGGCCTTTGGACCATAGGTCTAGGGGTTTCTTAGACTCTGTATTCACACGGGCCAATTCCTCATAACAAATCTCTTTCTCAGTGGAGAGAGAACCCATTGGTTCTGTTTCTCTGGAGAACCTGGACTAATACAAGCCCGGTCTCCAGTGTTGGTCTTTCCTGCCCTATCTCTGCCTCAGACTCACAATCTAAAATGAGTCGCCTAATCCGGGTCCCAGCACCACGTCAGCCCTCTCAGTCCTGCCACTGTGTACCCAGCTGTGGGTAAACTGTACCCCCCAGGGTCTCTGAAGGAGGCTGAGTCATGGCCCCCAGAGATATCCATGTCCTAATCCCTGGAGTCTGGGATGTCACCTTATATGGCAAAAGGGACTTTGCAGATGTGATTACATTAAGGATCTTGACTGGGGGAGATTATCCTGGACTCTCGGAGTGGACCCTAAATGTTATCACGGTGTCCTGAGAAAAGAGAGGCAAAGGAGATTTGACACAGAAGGGGAAAAGCCAGTGTGACAGTGGAAGCCAAGATTGGAGTGATGCGACCCCAAGCCAAGGAACACCACCGGGTCTCTGGAAACTGGAAAAGGCAGGGGGTAGATTCTCCCCTAGAGCTTCCCTAAAAAAATAGGTGTGCGGACACATTGATTTTACCCCAACGACATTGATTTCAAAAGTCTGACCCCACCCCCCGAAACTGTAAGAAAATAGATGTGTTTTGTGCAAAGGCACCAGGTTGGTGGCAATTTGTTACAGCAGCCACAGGACACTAATAGAGCCTCCAAGCCTCCTCGCGAGAGGCATGTCAGACACCTTTCTGCTGCCATGTCTCCTGGCAGCAGTGTTTGGCGCTGCCGATCCTTCCCTCTGGAAACCCGCTTTGCCTCTGGTTTCCAGCCAGCCAGCATCCTCTTCTGCTTCCCTTCCCAGCTCTCTGCTGGCTAACCTCTTGCTCATCTGCTTGCTGAACGTCTTTTCCTGTGCCCTTCGTGAACTACTGGTATGCCCAGCATTTTGTCCTTCACTGTCTTCTTCTTCCAAACTACACGGTACCCGGAATCGCACCAGATTCCGAATCTTACCCTCAGCCCACCTGAGCTCCTGTCCTGCGTGTTCCACTGCAGGATGGGCACAAGAAAGTGGGGGGTATCTCATGTAACCTATAGAACACTGTACGTGATGTCGAAATTGGGATGATTTCACGCCATTTTAACGTCAAAAAATCTTGTCAAACCACCGTAAGTCAGGGACCCTCTGTAAGTGATAGTTCAAACACAAGCCCATACATTTAGAGTCAGTTGATTTTCAACAGTAGTGCAAAGAAAACTCAATGGGGAAAATATGAAGCCGGACCCTGACATCACACAATACACAAAAATTAACTCAAAATGGATCACAGACCTAAATGTAAGAGCTGAAAACTGTAAAGCACTTGAAAGAAAAGTAGGAGTAAGTCTTCATGACCTTGAATTAAGCAATGGTTCCTTACATCTGATACCAAAAGTACAAGTAACACAAGAAAATAGATAGATTATAACAAAATTTAAAATTTTTGTGCTAGAAATGATATCAGCAAGGAACTGGAAAGGGAATCTACAGAATGGAAGAAGGTATTTGCAAATCATATATATATGTGTAAGAAGCTCATATTCAGAATATGTATATAATTTTTAGCACTCAAAAATAAAAAGACAAGTAACCCAATTTAAAAATGGACAAAGGATTTGAATAGACCGTTCTCCAAAGAAAATACACAAATAGCCAATAAACTTATGAAGTGATGTGCAACATCATTAGTCATTAGGGAGGTGTAAACCACAACCACTTTACACCCACCAGAAATGGCTAAAATAAAAAAGATAGACAAAACTAAGTATTGACAAAGATGAGAACCCTCATTAATTGTTGGCGGGAATGTAAAAACAACACAGCTGCTATGGCAAGTGTTAAAGTTAACATGTGACCCTGTAATTCCACTCCTAGGGATGTGTGTGTGTGTGTGTGGTGTTTGTGTAAACACCACACACACACACATATGTATGTATATAGACAGAGAAATATAGATATATATGTATATCTATATGTGTATATATATATATATATATATATATCCAAGATAAATGAAAACATACAACCTCATGAAACTGGTATGTGAATGTTCATAGCAGCAATATTCATAACAACAAAAAAATTGAAACAACCCAAATGTCCATTGACTGATAAGGATAAACAAAATGTGGTATATTCATATAATAGAATATTACACACCAATGAAAAGAAACTAAGTACAGACACATGCTACAACATGAATGAACATCATGAATGAAACATTATGCTAAGTGAATGCTGCCAGCCACATATATGATTCCATTATTAGAAAATATCCAGATTTGACAAATCAACAGAGAAAGAAAATAGATTAGTGGTTGCCTAGGGCTGAGGCAAGGGTGGGGGAGGAAGAGTGACTTCTAATGGGTTCAGAGTGTCCTTTTTTTGGGTAATGAAAACATTCTAAAATTAGATTGTAGTGATACATATACAAATATGTAAATTTATAAAAATAACTGAATTGTATCTTCGGGGACATGAATTCCATGATAGGTGAATTATACCTCAATAAAGCTGTTAAAATTTTAAAAAGAAAGCCACAGAAGTGACCCATCCTTAAAGGGCATCGTGTCCTCAGGGGTACATATGTCCCCTTACTTGCTAACTGGGATCATTTGGATAAAGCGTCTGTCGTGTACCAGGTCCCTTCATGATCATGTTACTCTTCTCCCCTTCGCAAGTAGTAAGGAGATCCACTGAAAATACATAAATATCCTGCCTCTCATCAAATTTAATCCATTAATTTTAGCATCCCTTGATGACTCTTGCCTGAAATAAGTATTACTGTGGGTTTTGTTGAATGGTGATTACCTATTTCCATCCTTCCTCCTACATTTATTAGCTGGAATTCTACTTGAGGAAGAGCTGTCCTTTTCCTTCATTTATTCATTTGTGTAATTATTTATGTATATCAGCACGGACTCATGGATTCCTATTTTATCCTATAGGTTATAACAAACACACACGCACACCTTCACTCACTGACCAGGAACTATTTAGGGAGCTCCTACCACGTGTCAGGCACTCTTCTGGACTCCTGGACCTCAGCGTTGAACAAGACGTCTGTCCAGGCCAGTTCTCCCTCTCGTTGGAGAAGGTGCTCCCATTCCCTCCGCTAACACAGGCCCTGTCCCTTGTCCATGTCATTTGAGCATCCTTGCACTTGCCCGCGCACTCAGTCGTCTCTTGGTTTCCAGGCCTCTCTGCCCCCGGCCCGGAGGACGACGAGGGCTGCAGCCCAGATCAAGGGCAGCGCTGGTCCTCAGTGACACTCGGCTCTTGCCCCTGGCCCGGAGGACCCTGACCCTCACTGAGGGCAGTGCTGGTCCTCAATGACATTCAACTATTGCCCCTGGCCGTGAACTAGTGAAGGAAAGAATGAATGCAGGAACAAACATGGCTAGCACTCAGTGCAAGTCAGAATGTAAGAATACTGCGTAAGAAACTCCAAGTTTAATCTATGTTCGTTCTGAGCGGTCGCCAGCTGTCGGGTGCCCCAGGTTCCTGTCAAGGCTGGGAGGCAGGAGGAGGAGGCGGGAGGAGGCCCACATACTCCCGAGATTCCGGTTCTGAGCCGGTTGGTATAGGTGGTGCACACACTCGGGCTGGGGACCCGCGTAGAGACCATCTGTGGGTTTGGCCACGCCGGGCTGAGGAACCCTGGGACACTTTGGGGGGAGTCTAGGAGGCAGCTGCAGATTCTGGCTGGAGACCCCGGAGAGGCCAGGGGTGGTGGACAGTGACCCCCCTTTGAGTTGTGGGCTGACGCAGCGTGGATTAAGCCACGGGCAGGGGGACGGGCCTGAGCAGAGAGAGGAGGGAAGACGGCAGAATGCGGAAGAAGCCTCAATAACAACAAGGGTGACAGCTTGAAGCCGGAGGAGGAGCCTGAGAAAAGTTCCAAGGAGAGAACGGTCCACAGTGCCAAGAAGTGCAAGGAGACCCCGTGAAAGAGAGGCTAGCTTGGGGCTGGGGTGTAGACGGGGCAGAAGGCGTATTTCAGAGGCTTGAGTGGTGTGATGGACAGGTGTCGTGTGCGCCACGGGACACTTTAAGTGCAGCTTATCCCCCGAGGCAGCAAGACGGAGACCCGGGGATGCTTTGTTGGGAGCAGAGGGTCAATGGATACATTTTTTTAAAGGCCTGGAGAGCCTGGATTCTGTCCATTCATCAGAAAAGCCAGGGCCCGGAGAGGGGAAGGGATGTGGTAAGAGGGGACCACTGACAGCAGGAGGCTAGGGATGGGAGAGGAGGAAGGATTCAGAGCCAGATGGCAGGCAGGACCTAGACAGGGAGGGACCCGCTGTCCTACAGACCAGAGGGAAGAGGTGAGGGTGGGCCAAGTGCGGGTGGCAGGAGGTGACCACCTGCCGGGAGGAGGGAAAGAGGGCAGGAGGACTCAGAGTCGTTCTTGCAGAGGGGCTTCCAGGAGTCACAAGCATGCAGGCCTGACCTTGCACCCCACCTCCACCCCCGCATTGCAGCCCCAGGCGACAGGGGAGGAGGCAGGTGGTGGGAGGGATGGCAGGGAAATTGGGGAGGAAGGAAGTTGAGGTCAGAGAGCTGCGGAGGTGATGATTTGTGGTCTAGGGAGGGACCCCGGACAGCAATGCCGGGGAGTCAGGCAGAGAGGGAACTGGAAAAACAAGGTCTGTGGCCAGCTAGAGGGAGGATGGAGTAGGGGTGCCCTTGGGGAGCTGCCCAGCGATGACAGGACCTGGGTGTGGCCGTGGGCGTGAGTAGCTGGGCCAGTGGGGTGTAGGAAGCACGCAGGGCACGCCAGGACACCAGAGGGGGTGGCCTTGGCTGAGGCCAAAGGAGTGTCCAGTGTGTCCAAATTCAGATCTGCTCCCAACGCCGGGCGTGGGAGCAGAGGCAGAGGCAGGATAGTGACGGGCTGGCCGAAGAAGGAGGCAGGACACCAGAAGGGCCGCGTAGACAGGGTGACAGCTCAAAGTGGGGGTGGGTGCAAGACCCGGGCAGCCTCAGCTGGGGCCGCACCATCTCCAAGCCCTGCTTCCTACCTGGGAGCTCGGCACACACCTGACTTTTAAAGGCAAAGGATTCTCATCCCAATTTTATACCCAGCATGCGACTGATAACAGTATTTTGCCAAAACAAAACCGTCGTTTCTACCACGGCTATAGTCCTACCTGCTGGAGCCCAGTTCCGGCTTAGTTGGGTGTCTCACCTTTTTGTCTTTATGACAACTCACATTCTCCAGCCACTGGTTTCTGTCTGACCTGCTGTGAGACCTTTGTCCATGTGGAGAGCTGCAATGGCAGCTGGGTTCCAGGTGATGGAGGTGTCACTTACAAGTTCTGGAAGTGCTGGTGGCCAGCGGCTCTTAGCTGAGCCTCACTTGCAGAAGCTGCCCTGGCGGAAGAGCCTTGCCCAGTGTCACGCCTCCTCTGGGGGCAGCCCACACCCAGTGACTGGTCAATATTGGGTATAAAGCCCCAGCCACCTCCCCTGGATGAGGGACGACTCTGAGGGTCATCAAGCTCCAGGGCTTCTGGCAGGGTTGGCCGAGGCCTTTGCTGCAACTGCATCTCGGATCAACTTCCTCCTCTGCTACCCTCTGCTGCCTTCACTTGACCCCACAGGCACGGGCAGAAGCTAGTGTCCAGGGAAGGCTGAAGCATTCTTCCAAGTTTTCCAAGTTATGTCTGCCCAGGGTAGTCTCCTTAACCTGAAGTCAACTGATCAGGGACTTTCATCACATCTGCAAATCCCTTCAGATCAGCACCTACATTAGTGTTCTATTGACTAACCGGAGAAGGTATTTGCAAGTTACAAATGGCTATTGCTGACCTTCCATCCTCTAAGTCTCCCAAAAGAATCTCTCCCATGTCCCATCCTATCTGAAAACATGCTGGAAAGGGAATTCTAAGAAATGTAACTAAGTGTAGTAGATAACCACAAAGCCATCACACCTATGGTCCCAAATGGAAAAGTCCCAGTAAAAGTCTCTAGTTGGCCCAGCTCTGGTCATAGGACCATCCCAAGCTGAATCACTGTCACAGGGGAAGAGGTGGAATGACTGGGCCTGGCCCACAAGACCATCTCTTGACCAGGAAGGGTAGGAAACCATGATGGATAGCCCCGTAGTAGCCCCTGACTGGGGCGGGGAAGGAGCAGGCCCCTAAAAGGGATTGGGGTGCTGAAAAAACCACCACCAGCAGTATCTTCATCTTGGATACCCTACAGGACTGAGGGTCATGCCAAGTGCTTAGAAGGCGTTCAGAAAATGCAGCTGAAGACCTAAGTAGGAACCGAGGTGGCCCCTCAGGTCACAGGAGCTCTGCCCCTCTCCCACCTGTGCACACGCCGCCTCTGGCTGGATCTGGCTGAGACCCCGGAGGCCAAGTCTGTCAGTCCCTGAGTTTTCCAGCCGGGCCCTGGTTCTTGCACACCAGGATTGGCTCCTCAGCAGTGAGTGCCTTTCCAACTTTCAAAAATAGTTGTTATTTGCCAAGACACATTACGTATCTCCACTGCTGCTTGTTCACACTCAGTGTCCTCTGGAAGTCTCTGGCAAACACCATCTGGTTTCAGGGAGGGGACTGGTCCCAGGTCCTTTGTTACTCCACAGCCTCCTCCTGGGGGGGGGCTTCAACCCCCCCTTACAGCCCCCGAGGAGACGGCCCTCCAGGTCTGCGGGCCCCATCCAGCCAAAGCAGCCGGCTTGCTCCCCGAGTCCCTGTGACATCATCCCGTTGGTAGATCTAGGCCAGCGGAAATGGTGCTCGGCTCTTAACTCATCAAAGTTTCATGATCCTTTTCATCCGAGCTGTTCCAGCAGGAAGAGGAGCTGTCACTGCGCATTTATCCTGGTCTCATCCCCCGTGATGTCGTCAACCCCCGGGCGGGAGAAGCAATGTCTTTCTTGTTCCTGCCTGTCCGCGTCCTCCGTGCCTAGGACGTAGCCTGATGCTAAAGGGCAGCAGGCAAATGTGTGTTGATGAATAATGAATGACGGAGGAAATGGTTTTCCACCCACCACGGAAGGAGGTCAGGAAGGGCTGGTCTTTGCTTCCTTTATTTAAGCAGAGTCAATAACTGAGCTAAAGTTAGACGCAGTAAAGGGCCGTGCTAATGGGAAAGGGGGCTTGGTAGTGCTGGTGGCATGATGTCCCCCGGTTGGACACCCTCTTTGCAAGGCCCCTGTCCCGGTCCTCTGTTGCACTACTGGAGTTTGTGATGACGGTAGCACTCCCCTCTCATTCTGCCTTTCTCTGCTCCTGGACCGAGAGCTCCGTGGGAACAGGGCCCCTCACCTGGCCCACAGCAGGCCGTCGATAAAGAAGTGTTGAGTGAATGAACATATTCTTCATGTCATCTGGTGAGCATATTTAATTCGAAATATCAGAGCTTTCTAGGAAGACAAATTAGTCCTGCCACCATCTCTTTCGTTTTAAATTCTAGTTCTGATTCTCACCACCCACCTCGACTTTAAATAGGTAGTGTTTATTGAGTGATTGCTATGTGCCGGGCATCGTTCTACACTTTTTACTTGTATACTTTAAAAAAAAAATCCTCCCAGGGTCCCTACAACGTGGGCATGATTAGGTTAGGGTGCTCATTTGACAGCGGAGGAAACAAAGGCACAGGGAGCTTACGGACTTGTCCAAGGTCCAGTCATTGGTTAGTAGTGGAGACACCTGCTACTGGACAGGTACCTACCCCCACCTGTGTCCCAGGGCTCCCCAAACTTTGTAAACAGGGGGCCAGTTCACTGTCCCTCAGACCGTTGGAGAGCCAGACTATAGTTTAAAAAAAAAACTATGAACAAATTCCTATGCACACTGCACATATCTTATTTCGAAGTAAAAAACAAACGGGCCTAGACACCCGCATGTGGCGCATGGGCCGTAGCTTGAGGACACCTGGTAGACCACAAACACCATAAAGAAGAGTCCATGGTTAGAGGCCTTGGAGGGCGTGAGAGCTGAGCCGACTCTTCTTAAAACACACAGCTCTGGTATTTTACTTCCTGCACAAACCACCCAGCAACATCCCTAAACTCCCTTCTTCTTCCAAAAAGTCTTCTGCACGTACTTGCCAAATGACCCCGCCATCCTGCTCGTGAGTCTTTACCCCAAATAAACTGAAAGCATGTGTCCTCACAAAGTTCAGAGCAGCTTTATTCCTCGTAGCTAAAACCTATGAATAGAAACAACCTAAGTGTCCATTTACTGGTGAATGGACGTACAAATCACAGTTTCCACGACTCAGCAGTAAAAAGGCGGGGACTGCTGGCGCCTGCAGCAACGTGGCTGCGTCTAAAAGGTGTGACAGTAGCTAAAATAAGCCAGACACAAAAGACTATGGACAGTGTATGATTCCACTCAAGTGACATTCTAGAGAAGGTAAAAGGATAAGGACAGAAAACGCATTAGTGGTTGCCGGGGGCTGGAGGGGAGTTAGTTCATTACAAGGGGGCACAGGGAGCTTTTATCGGGGGGAAAGGGCTAGAAACTTGATTGTGGTCATTGCACAACTATATATATATATTTTCAATGTATCATTGAAATATATATTCAATGTGTCATTGAATTATACACTAAAAAGGGTGAGTTTTGTATGTCAATTATACCTCAGTAAATCTGCTTTTCAAAAAGTGACATTTTCTTTACCTTTTATTTCAATGCAATAAGAGTATCTTTTCTATCCCTTTATTTATCTATTTTTTGAGACAGACTCTCCCTCTGTCACCCAGGCTGGGGTGCAAAGGTGGAATGGATAGCACACTGTGCCTTCGAACTCCTGGAATCAAGTGATCCTCCTGCCTCAATTCTCCGAGAAGCTGAAACTACAGGAGTGTGCCACCACACCCGGCTAACTGTTCTGTTTTTCTTGTAGAGACGGGATCTGTCTATGTTGCCCAGGCTGGTCTTGAACTCCTCAAGTAACCCTTCTGCCTCAGCCTCCCAAAGTGCTGGGATTACAGGCGTGAGCCGCCCAGCCCAGCCCAGCCTATGCTTTTACTTTTAAATCTGAGCAATAGCTTCTATCTTAAAAAATACATAATTTAAAAGCAGCTAGAGGGAAGCCGACTTGAAATGTGGGTACTAAATGCGTCCCTCTGGGCAACCTCAGCAAGCTGCTGGGTATCCCATGACAGCTAAAATAGCTTCTCGGGTCCAAGGGGTGAGAATGGCTTGGGAAAGCATTTAATCCAGGGGTGTGTTTGTGGGGCTTTGCATTAATCAGATTCCATATGACTGAATGACCTTTGTTTTCCCTCTGGTGGCATCACGAATCTGTTTGCTTTTAGTAAGAGTGTTGCAGGGTGCAAAGAAAACCACAATCACCCCAGGATTCAGACGTGTCTGAGAAAAACAGGGCAAAGGATATAGCATTGGTGCAAAGACAGCGGGTCAGAAAGCACCCTGTCCCCGCTGAGCCCCCGCCCCCAAACCTCAGCCTCCCCTCTTGGGGACTGGTGCCCTGGCCCCAGGCAACGGAGGCTGCAACACAAATAAATAGAAGAGCAGTTTCATTAAAAATCTCCCTGAATCGTGGTGAGCTCTGGGCTCAGTCTTCTGTGACCCCTAGGAGAGAGGATGCTGAGTGTTAAAGACAGGATTGCCCCTGAGGCCAGTCTCTGGAGCAGGACGGGGACAGGTCAGCCGAGGGTCAGCCAAGGCAGCCTCCAGCTGGACGGGGCGGCCAGGCCTCCCCCAGGAGAGGAGGCTGCAGCAGCTGGGCTGGCAGGAACCTGGTACGCACCGGGAGGTAGCAAGCCCACCCAAACCCCTGGGCCTTATGATTAGCTGGGGGGAAACTGAGGCAGGCTGGGGTTTCTGCAAAGTGGCTAAGTGCAGAGTCAGAAAAAAAAAATTGTTTTCTTGTTATAATCTACTCCATGTATTCCTCCCGGTGATGCCCAGGCGGTGTGTGGCTGGGGACAGCAGCGACCTTTGCCGTTACTTTTAAGTAACTGGATTCTGTGCTGTGTAGCATGGATGTGCAACCACATCACACCTCCCATCTTCTGAAATTCCCACCTGCATTACCTATAAATCTCCTTAAAGATTCCTTTTGTATGACTCTCTGCCCCTGCATGCATTTCCCGGGAGCTCTGGTGCATAGCAACTGAATTAGCATCCGGGCCTGCTTAATTAATAAAATGAGCCTGTGTACATCTGCAATCTTTCCAAGCAATTATGGCGTTTCTTCCATTTCTGCACGGAATTCAGCCTGTTAGCACACAAAAAAAATCGTGGTGCACCAAGTGATTGTTTTTGCCTTTAAAATACAAGTTGTTTTGGCTGAGACCTTTAAGTGATTTTTTTTTTTTTTTTTTTTTTTTTTTTTTTGCTGACTGATGCTCACTCTGCTTGGTAGCTTAGAAGCCTGGTGCATAGCACAAAATGGAGGCCGGATATTTGCTGAATGAATCACAATTCACTGGGTCTGTTGCTTACAATCTCCCTGAGCCTTCATTTTGCCATCTTTAAATGAAGATAATAATACCATTCCTGTAGGATTGAAATGAGGTTAGACATAATACTTGTGAAACATACAATACATTGTAATTATAAAGACAGTCAGCATCTTACACGCCACACAAATACTGGGAAGGAATAGACAGACAAAATTGTTGACTGGCCTTCAGAAAACCTCTGATCTTCCTATCTTGTTGTAGAGATGGACGCTTAAGATTTTTCTCTAACGTTAAATGAGATTAGCTAGGTAAAAGGAGGTTGAAAAGTAGGAATTGTTATTTAATGTCTATAGCTTTGAGGTCGTTGTGCTTCCTCCATCGTTAAAGTTTTCTTGTTCTGGGAACTGATCCTTCCTGGCTATCGAATTCCTACATGTTTCTTTGAGAGCTCGCCGTGGTCCATCTATACACTGGAGTTCAGCAGGAGCGTCCCCAAGCCCTGTAGGGGTCTCATCGCACTCCTGAGAAAAATAAACACACCAGGTCCGTAAATAAACATAGCCGTCTCCCTTGGTTTTCTCCCTAGGAATCGCTGCACACAAGTTCCCTTTTCTGCACCTCGGTCTACCGGGAGCGGTGCGGTATTTATTTATTTATTTTGTTCATCCACTCTCCTTTGAGGCGGTCTCCCCTCTCTTCATCGTTTGGAGCTGTCACCCTTTGTAGATCATTCTTATTAAGCATTAACTTGGTGAATGGATAAACGTCGCTTGGGAACAGCTCCGGGATATTGCAAAACATAAAGCAGCCAGTGCAAACATCTGCAAAACTTGGCATTCCACCCTGGTTGCAATGAGCTCAGGGCCAAGTCCTTGACAGGCCTTGAGGTCCATAGAGAACGCTGTGTGGGGAAGATTTATTTGGGGAAAGGGCGAGAAATGTCACTTTGCACTTCAGGTACTAGGCGGAGGCGGTCAGCACTCCCAAGCGTGAGTCACTGTCTAATCTCAGCCTTCACGTGTGTTGCCTAAACTGCCCTCACCCCCATTCCAACCAGTCCTTGGAGTGGCTTTGAAAGAAGCTTGAAACTCAGGACCGTTGCTTGAGGTGCTTGGGGAGCAGGTGTTGTCTGGTGTCCAGCCCGCTTAAATCTCCTGGTTCCAGAGCCTGTCCTCCCTGCCACGTCTTGTACGGGTGGGGACTTGCGTCCCACTCTGCACAGCTGTGTCCCTTGGAGGCCACCCAGTGCTCTGGGCTCCAGTTTGGGCCCCTCTTCTGAGGCACCCAAGCTGCCTCCCCAGCCAGCAGCCACCTTGGCCTCCAACACATGGCCGACCCCCTGACACGCAGTGACGGTTAAGCATGTGAGACGACCGGTCTCCTTCCGGAGTCTCCAGTGGTGCACCTGGGAACTCATGTGTTTCCCGAGTGTAGATTTCGAGCTAGAGCTTTGCATCCTGGTTCAGTGCAGGGAGAGAAAGAAAAGGCCCCTTTCCCAGGGCCACGGACTCTTACTAATTCCAGCGTTTGGGACTCAAAGTGATGCTGTTCGTGTTCCAGGAAGGACGTTGGTGCTTGGATGTTTCTTCTTTCCCTGGTCTGTTAAGGGCAGCGTTTCATGCTTCTGTGATGGTGGTCCTACCAAGGTTGGACTTTGAGATCTTGGAACTTCTTTTATGATGGTGGATAAAACAACACCTACAGTTTCAGAGTATGTACTTCAGAGCTGAGGAAAGTTTTCTGTAGCTTATAAAATCCCACGTGGGTCAAATGGCTAGTACTTAGCCATCATGGCAGAGCTAGATGATGACTTCCCATGGGCCCTAAACACTGTTGCTTTCCTGGGCTCCTTCCTCCATTAAATAAACAAATACATATTATATTTTATGACTATGTTTACCTAAGACAAATCGAGGCTGAGTACATTATTATTGTTATAACTGTGTTATATTCATTGGACCCCAAAGCATCATGGGCCCCAGGCGCTTAGTAGGTAAGTCAGCCCCGCCTCGAGCTGCTTGGAGTTGTCCATAGTCTTGGATCTTTGCAGCCTGGCTCGGAACCCAGAGGTTCTCAACACATGCCCTGTGCTGGTGAGCTGGTTTTGGTTGTTTCTCTGTTCCTCTCCCCTTCCTCCCCACACACAAGTTAGAAATTTCCCAAGGCTAGGGATCATGTCTTACTCATCTCACTCCTACACCTTCTTTAGATATTCAGTGAAAGTTTGTGAAATTAAATTAAAGTTCTAAGATAAAATTTCACAGCCACGTCCATGAAGGTTTGGGAAGCCTTCATGGCTTGGGAAGGTTTGGGAAGTTGGTTCATGACACTAACTCAGGGGCCATGTACGCATGGCGCTTTGAGGTCATCCAAAGGACAAATGATGGTGCCGGTCCCCTCAAGGGCTCACAACTGCATAGTGGAAACACACAAGGGGAAAAATGTCTTCTGGTCAATCCATGGACTTGGAGCCATTCAGCCTGACCTTGATCTCCAGCTCCAAGGCCTTGGACAAGTTCCTCAGTCTCTGTTGGAGATTTTTTTCACTTGTGAATTGGGATTATAATAATAATAGCAACCTTATTAAAAAGAAAATGCATGTGAAGGTATTAGGGCATAAGGGACATAAGGAATGTTCAAGATGTCAGCTATCCTTCAGAGAGGCAGTCCTGTCCCATATTAGTGTTGCATTGTCACCTATATCTTAATGGTTCCATCTCTACCTCCAGAAATTTCCGCAATCAACTCAAACAGTGCAAGTTCAGAATTGAACTCCTTTTCTTACATTGAGACATGTGTGGTATGTCCTTTTCTTTTATATACTACTGATATAAGCTCTTTGAGGGCAGAGTCTGTGCCTCTTTGCTCTCCCAGAGCCTAGCAAATTCCATGCTTGGGGGCTGTGAAATAGTTACACATTGAGGCTCCCAAGTGACTGTAGCCTGGAGGATGGTCAGCAGTTGACTTACCAGAGAAGGGCAGGGGCATTTGGGCTCCTGCGGGATCTGTTTAACTCAAATTTCTATAGATAAAGGCTTTTCCACCAAACTATACCAATCCCACCCCTTGGCTGCCTCAGGGCTGGGCTGAGGTTACCATTACAGAGAAAGCACAGGGCTGGGCCAGCAGATGTAAGTCTAGAAGGAAACTTTTCTAGCTGGCTTTGGAGCCACACAGAGCCCGTGTAAACCAGTAGATGCAAGACTGCTCTTAAAGTGAACTTGGGACGTACGCAGGGATAAAACTGCAAACATCTTGATGCAGTAGAATAACCTTTTTGAGATTTTAAGGGAGACACAAATTGATTTTTAAAATCTCTCTCCTGGCAATCCTCCTTCCCCACTCTCCCCCCCTCCGTATGGCCTCAGGGCAGGACACACAGCTGCAAAGATGCAAGGGCAGAGGGCAGCTGCCTGCCACTGTTGGGTCCCAAAGCCTGGACCCATTGAGGGAGCTCTTAGGTGCCTCCAAAGCAAACATGAAGGGACAGGGGTTCCTCTCAGGGAAAAACCTCAAGAATGGAACAGGATGTCCTTCCTTGATATTAAAAAAAAAAAAAATGCCCCCAGGACTGAGAGTGGGATCCCAGGTGGCTGCCGGAGAAGGGGCCTTGATGATTTTCCTGGACGGTGTCTTGAGAAGTCGAGAGCCCAGGCAGAGTCTGCAGGTGGGGCTGAGCCTCAGGGAGCAGCAGGAAGAACTCACTTGTGCGTCTCCTCTGGGCTCAGGGCGGAGAGCTCAGCAGATTCCTCAGAGGAGGCCTTTGGGGACAGATGAGTCAAGGACGGAGTCCCCTCCTGGCTTCCTGCCTCAACACTAATCAAGTTCACGGAGCTTCAACACCACCCTGGGGAACAACAGGGAGTGGAAAATGTGTTTCTGACAATTGGGTGGAACAGGACCTTTAAATAGAAATAAAATTATAGAAAAAAAAATTTGAAATTCCTATTTCCCACACCATTGAGTTTGTGGATGAGACTTATCCTGGCTACAGTAGCAGGGAGCTGGGTGAAAGATGTCAGCCCCAGCACAGACAACTCCCCCAGGACCCAGAGAGGACAAAGTATCTTCACTAATGACAGAAGAGTCCTTCTGATCACACTGGCTGAAGCTCTTTGTTAGGAAGAACTAATACTTGCAAAAACTCCCACAGTGAAGGACACATACGTACTCCTCATTCCAAACTGTGGGTCAGTTATTTCAAACCAGTCCTTTTGGCAGCTCAATAATGGCCCGAGTTAAACCAAAACGCCCTTGGAGGATGCTATGTCTACAACAGCCAGGACCGGGTGGCTTCTGCCTGACTACTGGAGTCGAGATTTTGGTGTCTGGTGTGGGCACAACTGGGTGAGCAGCTTCTCTATGTGATGCAAATGCTGCCCCATCCTGGCTTATTTCTGATGCATTTTGTTGCCTGGCACATAGTAGGTGCACAATAAACACCGAGTGAATAAATGAATGAATGAAACCTCCTTGCTTGCCCTGGGCCAGTGAAGTCTGAGATTCTCTGCATTCCCTGGGTGCTCCAGGGGAGTAGAATTGCTCCTCAACAGCCAGCACCTGAGGTGCTCAAGCTGCCGTTGATGGTTCTGGCCAGGTCTATTCAGATGCCACAGAGGGGAAACCAGACGACATCATCTTCCAAGGCTGAGGCACACAGTGCCCTAGGACAGGTGTGTGCACCCCATCACCCAGCCTTTGCCCAAACATCCTGCTTTATAGTGATCTGTTTACTAGACTCTCTTTCCTCACTGGTCTGTGAATTATTAGCGCACAGCAAGTCTATTCCCAGCACAATGCCTGGCACAGGCTAGGTGCTAAATGTTTGATGAATTAAATGGTCATGTGCTAAAATCATACCAGATGAGCCTGGCCAGTAGCTGTGCAGAGCAAACTCTGCTTCATCAAGTGGCAGTAGGTTGGCAATCTCTGATCTGAGCTTTTTTTTTTTTTTTTTTTTACAAAGTGTTTACATTTTTAAAAACCTTTTGTTTCTGAAGTCTTTGAATTTCCAGAGAAAACATCTATGTCAAGCAAGCCAACCTGGCCGGGCCTTCCAGGTGTTCAGCCCAGAGTAGCAGGCTGAATGCCCAGGAGTGGTAGAATCCTCAGCTCCGCCATGCACTAAGGTGCAAAAAGTGGGATGGAGAGGAGAGGGGAGGAGTTTCTGGTCATCCTCAAGGGATACATGAAGCTATGAGAGGGATCAAGGAGCTCAGCAGACAAAATGGAGTCTACCATATGCTTCAGGCTATTAGCTGCTGCATCAAGTTCGCTGGTTGGGGGTGCAATTGGGTGCTGGAAGAGGGATCTTGGTCTTAGGGGCCGGTCCCTGGGGAGTGGGATGATGCACGGCTGCCCCCTGGTGGTCTGCCCACCAAACTGCAAGGCTCTGAAAGCGGGGTGGTCTCCGGCTGGGGAGTGGCTTGTCCACCCCGAGGGGCAGCACCACCTGTTAGGGAAAGAAAAGAATCAATCAGGGGCAGAGGAGCTGGAGAGCCTTAATTAAGTGCCTGACATTGCGGGATGTCTTCTTAGTGAGCCTATGCTCAGTTAGTCTATGTGGATTGATTTTGTGCTTACATCCTGAAGTTCGGCCGCCAGGAGCCTTGATAAAATCTTTACATCTACATTAATCAGGGAAACCAGGTGAGCCTCTCGGAGTGCTTGCCAGTTGTGTCCAGCAGACGAAGGCCTCCACTGAGGAGATCCATGTTCTCAGGGGCCAGGCGAACTGTCAGGTTCAGTAGCCAAAAAGGGCGGAGCAGTGAGGATGAGGGTGGGAGACAGGGAGTGGGGCTGGCGTGGACACACCTGAAGAACTGGCTGAGAAACCTGCAGAACCAGATGCTGAGAAAGGGCTTTCAGCAGCAGGAAGACCCTCCTGTGATTGGGGAGATGGGATCCACCCAGACCCCAGACTGCTGCCAACAGGCACCGGACGATCTCCAGCACTCTCCCAAAGAAGCGGGAATTATTTCACAGACTAGGACTTATCCTAGGGGGAAACTGAGGTTCTTTTTGTTCCTATACACACCTGAACCATCCTACGAAGTGATACGTCTTCTAAAAACGTATGCACGAGGTTATGCGTTAATGTGATATATTCAATCAAAGGGATTTCAGAAAGCAAGGCATCGAATGCTTCACAGGTGGACAAGACACGTAGACGGATGATTTCTCTTATCATAAAACACATGGATTAAAAAATAATAATGAGAGACAGGCACGGTGGTGTGTAGTCCAGCCATTTAAGAGGTTAAGGCAAGAGGATGGCCGGAGCCCAGGAGTTCAAGACCAGCTGAGCAACACAGTGAGACCCCGTCTCCCCAATAACGATAATAATCCCATTCTTTAAGCATCTGGAGAATCAAACAGAATCCAGAGCCCAAAGAGTAATGTATAATAGTTTGAACTGTTTCATCCCAATATTATAGCTTATATGTCTGCGGTTCTTTCATTTGTGCGTATACAAGTTACCAAAAACGGTTGTTTAAATATTGTGGCTGTTTCTTTCTGCAAAGGCACACACTAAGAAACCGAATGGAAGTTTTAAAACATGAGCTAAATGTGGTCCCCTTATAATAATCACACACCCATTTAATGGATGACTAAACTGAGGCTTTCAGGATCTTGCTACACGTTTCATGATAAAACTGAAAGGGGGAAAGAACAAAGGAAACCTGGCCTCTCTTTAGCCTTTCACATAGAGGATGCACATTTCGCCATGTGTGTTTCCCCTGAATTCACGGCTACAGCAACCATGCTCTCCTCTGGCTGCTTGGAAAAGACAGGCCTCGAGAAGTGATTTCTGAGAAAAGCAATACCCCTCAATGAAAAACTGGTCATAAAACATAAAAGAAGAGCTCTGCTCCTCTCGCCCACAGTAATGCGTCTTCTACTGTATCCTGCCTCCTAACGGCTTCAAACAGCGAAGGAGCCGAATTTGAAACATTTGCCGCATTAAGGCAAAATTGAGCCTAGCCAGGATCTTTATGGGTCTTATAAATATTTATACTTAATAACATCTGGGCCTGAGCTTTCGTTTCGAAGCTCATGTTTGCTGAACGAGCCTAGGTTTTTTTTTTTTTTTTTTTCAAATGAGAAATGAGCTTGGGGAAGATACCTTTCGTTTGGTGTTTGAGTTTTCATATTCATTTCTCTTAGCATAGCTCACAAAAGCCAAGCTAGAGTCTGTTTGATTTATTCATTTTATTACTAGTTAAGAGGCACAAGGTGAAGCAGGATGGGGGAAAAGGGCGAATGGAAGGTGGGAGCTCTCTTAGGACCAAATTACGCAGCTGAGGGTTGCACAATTATCTGCAAACGTCAGGCCCCCAAGTCCACTTTTGCCTGAATTCTATGATTGGCCATCCCAAAGGTCCTGAATTTCCTCTAAATAATTGCATAATGTTCTCACTTTGTTTTAGTTAAGAAGACTTAGTCATGAGAATCAAACAAATGTTGTTGCTCTCTTCAAGTTTTCCAAAAGCTTCTCAAGGATTGATTTATTGTTTTTGGATAGATCAAAATCAGCTATGTTTGCACATCCAGAGAGCAATTATATCTTCTGGACTCAAAGGACAAAAATGTGTGAATGCAAATGAAGTCAACCCTCAATTCTCTGCACTGGGAGAAGAGAAGGCGATTCAAAAATCACTGGTATTTGGTTTGGAAATGGGTTTGTGTTTTTAATCAAATCCAATACCTTAAAATGTTGTGGACATTCACTTCAGCAAAGCCAGAAACCTTGCTTTGAAGACTGACTTACAAGGAGCTAGGAAGAGATTTTTCTTCCCTTTTCTTCCCTTGTTTATGCCTCCATAAAACCTGAGGGGAAGACGAGCCTTCCTTGCTGGCTCTCAAAGGTTTTAGGAAAAATTGTCCTGCCCTTTTAAACATCTCTGGAGCAAAAATGGAAGGAAAATTTATCTTGCAAGGGGCTCTCCAGCAATGGTGAGTGCTGTAGAAAAAGCAAGTGAAAACTAGAAGAGAGCTATTTGTCAGTAAAGCAAGGAATTAAAATGTTAGTGTTTCTTGCAGAAAGAGGGAGCTGTCAACTTGGAAAATAATTAAATGGTAAGTGCTGTCAAAGAATTTGAAAGATTTGCCCGAGGTAAACCAAAATGCAGATATCTGATACATATATGCTCACATGGCAAATGCACATGGATAGATACAAGGGAGGATATTTTGACATAGAGAAGGGAAGTGACTTGTTCAAGGTCACTTGGAAATTAAACTCCCCAGGTTGTAATCCCTATAACTGTAGTATTCTGGCCAGTAGCATGTATATCTCCTTGCTCCGTATTAGTCGCACAGGCATTTATCTTGTTTTCTGTCCCTAAGTGCAAGTACGACATTAACAATTTCATTCTTAGAGCTGCACTTTTCTGACTCCAAGCTCCCTGTGGATGTCAGCATCTTCCCCTTTGAAAGCAGAGATAAGCCTCTACTGTATTATTGGAAGCAAAGAGTTGGAGAAAGTGATTTCTTTCCCCACCCTCAGCTCATCATCCAAAATGTGATGCAAAGTGAGAGTGAAACAGAAGATAAATGTCCTACTCCCCTGACTTGGAAGTTGGTTTTTGTCCAAAGGTAGAAGTCTTTGGAATGAGATAGCAGGTAGAGTTACACCTCATTTTCCTAACGATACAGGCACTATAATAACCTTGGAAAAGTAATCCTCAACACGATACCCATAGGAATATTTTTAATAAGTAATTTGAAATCATATAACATTCCTGCTGCGGAACAGCGCAAGGGAACCGTGAGCAGATTAGATTTATTTTCTCGTGTTTTTCTAAACGAGGCGGAGAGGCAGGAAAAGGGCATCGCCTACTTAATACTAATACTCTGACATTGTGTGACTATGTTCTTAGGCCCAGATCCAAATGGTCCTCCGGCTGAGAGAAACCAAAGCTGAAAGCTGAGAACCATCAATCTCCAAAGCTGAGCTTTCTCAGATGCTTTCTGAAAATTGAGTATGCACACGATGTCCAGTGCATCCTGTGATTTCTAAAGACTGGGGACTCGGGGAATGTGCTGATGAAAAGAAATCCCAGGAGGAATCGACAAAACCCAGACTTTGAAACGGAGACTCGAATTTCAGGAATAAAATGAACGATTGTGTTTAGCGTAGTCAGAAGAAAGCAAACTGCTACCCTAATTTTTCGAGTTTCACAAAAATTCATTATGCAAGAAAGAGAAGGGGATATAAAAGGTTTCTCATCAAGAATTTTAACTGTAATTAAAATAATATTTGTGAAACATTAGTACAAAGTATCTGGTTGAGGAAAAAGTTACTTTCATATTTTTCACTAAGTGGAACAGAAACCCCCTTCTCAGTCTTGAGTGTTCTACCAAACACATTCCAACAGAGAGTGTAAGAATGGCAGCCGCCGGTTATCGGGCACTCACTTGGTGTCAGACACTAAATTAGTTTACAAGCATTATCTTGATTAATCCTCATCACAAGCTTGTGAGGCAGGAGTTATTATTCCCATTTTCTGAACAGGAAAATTGAAGTTCAAAGAGATAGTGATTGGCCACAAGATCATGCAGTTGGTCTGTGGAGTAGTCAGGATTTGAACCCAGACCTGAAATCCTATCAGTAGGTTGTAAGGTCCCTCCTCCAACAAAAGAAAAGAGGCTAATTGTGGGACCAGCACTTAACTCTGGCCCAGCAGAAAGGTTGGGCCCTCTTAAGAAATCCAAGGTGACTAGCCACCTGGGAGCTTCGGAACAGATCAATGAAGAGAGGACACCATAGGTTTACTGAAACAAGCATTTCAAAGGAATCGTCCGAATTTGATGAGAAGAAATGACAAGCCACGTGGTCATTCTGAAAAATGCCCAGAACATGAACCAAAAAGGGCGAGAAAAAGATGTTCACACCAGACTGAACTTGGGCAGAGAAAGCAACACAAGAGAGATTTGTAATGAAGAGCAAGTAATTCACTCCGGGAGAGCAAAGGGGAGCATTTCTGACCAGCACTCCTGCCAAGACCAATATTATCATATATTAAAAAATAACTGAAGCTGATTCAAGGATTTGCAGATCCAAATTCACCATGACCAGGAGAGGGACAGGGGGAGGGGCGAGCAGTTGAGGATAGCAACCAATTTTCAGTAGCCTGGGGAAGGAGGAGAAGAGAAGCACATGAAATTCAATATTCCAGAAGTTAAAGCCCTGTGCTTGTAGAGAACAAAAGAAAACACGCCTAATGGAGTAGAATAATAAAGGGAAGGCTCCGCATTCATAAGGTATTGGATCCTTCAAAGGCCTTTGCTAATAGTACAGGGGAGTCCATTGCCTTACACCTGCGGGCCATTATTATTTGCAAGCTACTCTCTGCAGTGAACCCGGCCATTGACAATGGCAAGAAAGTACCAACACGATGATTGCATTCTAGCCTTGAAAGGATTAACATCCAAAGCCACCTGGGAAGAGAACAACGCAGCAGCCTCGGCTCAGGGCCCCACAGCCTGGGTGCTCTTTTTGCTAGTGGGTGGGGAATGTTCGGTGTGGTCTCCCAAAAGATGAGGTCACCCATTTCCCTCTCTCCCCTCACTCACTCTTCGCAGACCAGCTAAAGTTCTTCAAAGAACTCCCTGTGAACCAACCACATAGTTAAGGTTAACAGAGTCAGATAGTTGGGTATGGCTAACAGAGAGTTGTATATTTTTTTTGTAGATGACCAGTTTTCAGAGAATGACAATATGCTAAAGCAATGATCTATAGCCATTTTGGCTTACATACTCTCTAATCTAATTTTGAAAAACTGTGTACCCCCACCCATACTTTGCAGTTGACATCTATGTTTTTTATCATAAGTTTATGTAATTGCAAAGGATGTATTATTAATATAATTTTTGGCATATTGTAAAACTCTACAATTCGAAACATAACTGTTACTAACTTTTAAATGTATCCAACTGAATGATTTAATAGCCATCATCATCCATTTTAAAAATACAAGTACAAACTCTTCTTTAATAGAAGGAGATTTTATATCATTCCCTTTTCTCTTGGATATTGTATTTCTATTCTAGTTCTCATTAGGGTTCATCTTAATGTGTTATATTTTTGTGCTTGTCTTTTATGACTACTTTATTATATGTTTCTGTGATACACATATGTATGTGTATGTATATGTACATTTTTAAGTTTATACATTTAAAATTTTTCTTCTGGATTGAGGCATTATTATAATTATTAATAAACAATTGATATCATAATATAAAGATCTTATAAATTTTGAAAAATAATATATGCATAGAACTAAAATTGTCACTGAACCTATGTCTTCCTGGGGTAGAAGAGGGTTAAATAGTGTCTTGAATTGTTCCTTTGGTGCCCTGGAGATTTTTACACCTGGAAAAATGCTGTGAAATAAGTTTTTGTTTTCTTATAAAATAGAAGAAGGAAAATTTTGGCAGGGGAGGTGGAAAGGGAATAAAAAAAACAAAAGCTTGTTCTCAGGCCAATCGATTTTTTAAAAGACAGAACTCACAGAAATTGAAGAGTTGGAAACTGATTTTCTTACAAGTATTCAAATGCAGGTACCAGATGGAAAAGCTTAGCACAGAGGTTGGATGGGGTGCTTCAGGGTGAAGCCGACTGCCCTAAACTGCACGGTGTGGACCGGCATTTCCTTCTGTCCGGGAGTGAGGGAAGCCATCCAGAATCCCACCGTACGAGGTGAGGGTAGAGACACCAGACAGGCTCCGGCTCGCTTGAGCTTTGCCTCTTGCTAACCGTGTGACTTCAGCAAGTTACAGACTTGGCTAACACTCAGCTGCCTGTTCTTTAACATGGTTCTACCGCACAGCTACTAAAAGGATTAAATGACTAATATAGTTAATCTTGGGTGTTGAAAGTAGATACTTCGTGTGTATTACTTTCCTTTCCTGTAATACTATAGAAACATTGTGATTGTTTGAATTCAGCTACACAGGCATGTATTACATTCTCTGCAACTCTTAGGAGAATAGCACCTGAAAACGGTCCCCTTCCGTTAGTATGCAGAGGTGGTGCCACCGGGAAAGAGAATGGCCACTCGGTGGGTCTTCATCCCTCTCTCTTGCTACCTTACACACTTTCGGGGAGCCAGCCTGGCCCTCAGCCCCCTTCTCTCGGGGGTTTGCCTTCTTCTCTTTCTCCTTCCTTCTTTGTTCTTGTGAATAGAAACCCCACCCATGGTTGCAGAGGGTGGAAGATGTTGGGTATATCGAGGCATGGTATTGTTAAACTTGAAGTGTTGTCGTCATGGCAACCGAACCACTGTATGGGTTAGCATGCAAAAGCTACACATGTACATAGTTACTGGACACAAAACTATCTGGATCTCTAGTTCAAGTCCAAAAAGGCATCTGGGGACCCTTCACCCTGTCCCCATTTGAAAGGACAGAGGAACTCCTTCCAAGCTGAGAGGACACCTGGCAAATGTGACTTAAGACCATGAGCTGCAGAGTCAGTCAGATGCAGGTTCAAATCCACGTTCTATGATTTACTAGTTGGGAAACCTCTGTAGGTCATTTCACCCCTCTCAGTCCAAGCTAGCTTATCCACAACATGTGATCAGTAGTGCCATTTTCTTCATAGGGTGTTTGGAAAGTTTAATGAAATGATGCACATAAAATACTAGCATAGTAGCTGGCATAAGTATTCAGTAAATACTGGAAGTTCTGGCCAGGAAAATTTGCCAAGAAAATGAAATAAAAGGCACCTAGAATGGAAAGGAAGAAGTAAAACTATCTATGTTTATAGAACACAGAACATTTGAGCACCTTAGAACATTCCCATGATCTATACTGGTTAACCTCACCTCTCAAGCAACAATTCCTTTAGATAAATTCTACAGTGGAATCGGCAGAACAATGCTTAAATATGAATGACCTGTCCTTTTTTTCTTTATGAAAATTTTTTCATGTAAGCAATTCAAGTAGGCAAATCACTTTGTCCTCAATTTTTATTGCCTGGAATAAAAGCAGCCCAGGCAGAATTTACGAAGTGGCACTAGGTACCCATCCCGCCTGCAGGACACAGGAAGGAAGTCTGGATGGGTTGCTGACCTCTTGCTGGGTTTGGTCCCAGGGCTCTTAGTTGGGAAGGGGCCCTTTATTGAGGTTGAGCTCCCCTTCTGTCCCCTAGGGCTTCCAGAGGTTGAGGATTTAGGAGCTCAAGGCAGCAGGTGTTCAGAAAATGTCCCATAGTGGAAGGTCTATCAGCTGCACCAAATACCCACTGGGAGTTCTTTCTCGACCACCCTCCACCATCTTGTCCCACGATAAGTGCTGGGGCGTGACACCCCCGAGGGCAGGGACTTTGTGTTGTTCATCCCTGTATCCCCAGTGCTTAGAACAGTGATGTCTGATAGAAATAGAATTTGAGTCACGTGTTTAAATTTTTCTAGTAGGTACACTAAAACGGTGAAAAGAAACTGGCGAAATTGATTTTAATTTATATAAGCAAGTATCCCCACACTATTATCCTTTAACTCAATAGATCCAAAATATTATTTATTTCAACATGTAATCCATATAGAAATTGTTAATGAGATATTTAACTGTTCTTTCTGCATTAGGTCTTGGGAATCCAGTGTCTACTACACACACCACGTGTCAATTCAGACTATGGCCACATTTCAAGTGCCCAGGAGCTACAGGTGGGGAGTGGCCAAGGAACAGTGGCCACACAGACCTAGAGCAACAGGCAGCACGTGGCAAGCATCCTGCATGTATTTACCACTGTATAATTTAGGCAGAGCCTCTAGGTTTCCTAGAGCTGCCCTAACAAATCGCCAAACATCTAATGGTTTAACCATTTGGTACTGCATTCACCGGGCGTGAAAACTTGCCCACAGCCGGCACTCATAGTCCGCACGACAGTTTGTGCTGTGCATTGACGACGAATCCGTTTTGCTCTTGTGTGATGAGGAAAGCTTTAAAGCACTGAAAGCTTGTTTCACTTTACAGGCAGCTTTAGGAAAATAACTATAATAACTCCTCCTAAGGACTTGTTAAGAGGTCACAGATTCGCAGTAACTTATTAGTTGTACGTACACACTGCAACTGCAGAGATAAAGGCAAAAGCTTTTGGCTGTCAGCTAAAGTCTGTGCTGGACGGCACCTGCATACCACGGCTGTCGGCTAAAGTCGCTGTGCGCGTTCATCTGTGGCTGTCGACGACAGTCAACGCTGGTACTGAAGTGGTTAAATACTCCCGGCTGATTCTCTATGCAGAGTGGGCTCAGGAAACTACCACATTGCCTTGTTGAATTCTCAACAGCCTTGCAAAGTGGGATCATTACATCACATTTACTGATGAGGAATTGGAAGCTGGGAATTTAAGTAATTTGCCTGAGTTCTTACACCTGGTAAGTAGCAGAGCATGGACTTGAACCCAGGTCTGTGGGACTCCAAAGTCTACCAGGGTGGGGAACCTGCAGCTTTGGGGCCACATGTGGCCTTCTGGATCCTTGAGTACATGGCCTTTTAACTGAATACAAATTGTATAGAACAAATCCTTTTAACAAAGGGATTAAGTCTCTATACACTTACGACCAGTTTTCAACCCTATCTCACGCCTTCAGGGTCTGTGGATTCTCATTAGCTGCCCCACATAAAAGTCCTTTGTAAGAATTTCCTGTTTAGTAGTTCTAGTCATTGAGTCAGTGGTTTGACATCACTGTGCATTTTTCACATTTGATCAGAATGATTTATTCTGTATAAGAACCATCTTTGCCATGGTGAACAGATGTTAGCATTGTTATAAAAGGTTAAGAAAAGGATTTGTTTTCTTTTCCTTTTAATGCTGAGGGGACTGAGAGAAGGAGAGACTAGGCTCAGGAATGCATTTGGCAGCCCACGCTTTGAAAATCGTCATCAGATCTGGGAGCAAAACTCAGAGTGTGTATCCAGCAGTGGAGTCAGCTCCTGGGAAGTGTCTTGGACAGAAATGTTTTTGAAATTAATCCAACATTTTGAGGAAGGGACCCAGGGTTATTCCACCGAAAGGAGCATTTGTTGTTATAAAGGAGCGATCCTTCCCTCCAGAGTGTGTTTAATATTCCATAGAAACTCACAGGACAACTAGGAAAGTGATTCCAGAAAGTTCTGCCTGCGAGAGAGTGACCTGGCACAAAGGACTCAGCTGGGATTGGGCACACTCTGTTTCTTGTTTCACCTACATGGGAGAGTGAACACAGCACTTTTCATTTCTTCCTGTTATTTCTTACTAAGTTTTTATTAAAGTAGAACCACCCAAGCTTCTCGTAACAGTGCTGGGAGTCCCCGCCACGGTGCTGGGGATAAGATAGACAAGCCCACGTCAGCTCAGGGCAGTCTTTTGGTGCAGTCTTTTGGAAGCCGGCCACCAGCCTCTGCCAAATGATGTTAGCTGCTGGCCAAGGGCCCCAGGTGTCACTGGCCTGGGGAAACAGATTCCAGCTGTGCAGAAGTCCCCTCACTCAGACCCACCAGCCCCCACGTGGCAGGACCAGCGACATCTGTCACATTGTGATGTTTCCGTCCTTGGGCTTGGTGTCTTAAGGGTCAGGATTTGGCCTCCAATTTGGTGGGAGGGGCCTTGTGAAGGCTTTGGTTCTCTTCCTCCACCACGTCAGGACAAAAGGTCCACCTAACACGTGTGTGCTGCCTTGCTACTGGTGAAAAAAAGAAAACAAAAGCAAAAGCAAAAAAAAAAAAAAAGAAAAGAAAAAAAAGAACCAAAACCCAAATCTAAACAAAGCAGGGTTTCTTGAGTGCCTGCTTGGGTAAACAAACTACAAGACTGTGGCTGCACTGAGAAAATATGCATTTTGTGGTGTAAAATGCGGATTCCTGTTTAATTTGTAAAAGAGCCTCTGTTCTGAGCCACACAAGCTCTGCAAGGTCTGTGTTAGGGACTGAAGGTTTGTGTCCACAAATGTGTGTGTTGAAGCCCTAACCCTCTGGGAGGCTGTGTCTGGAGATGGGGCTGCTAAGGAAGTAATTAAGGTTGAATTTAAATGAGGTCAAAGGTCAGGGCCCTGATCCAATGGGGTTCATGTTACCCCGCCCCCCCTGCACACGGGCACTGAGGAAAGGCCACATGAGCCCAGGGCCAGAAGACAGCTGTCCGGAGGGAAATCCTCTGCCCCAGTGGTAGAAACCCGGGTCCTGGCTAGCCGGCCACTGGCCGAAAGCAGCCTGGGGCCTGGAATAAATTTGTAAGACAGGCCACAAGCACTGCAGTCCTTGGGCAATTCCTGTGGCTGTGCTAGCTCAGAGCCAGGGGACTTGGGGTGCACATGACCCAGTGAGACACCAGCAGCTGCGGCCAGGCCAGTGCCTGTGTCATCCCCCTGCCCCCAACTCCAGCTAGTGCAGCTCAGGGACAGTCTTATTCCACTTGGGGAAAGGAAAGGGAAGAGTTCAGAGGACTTTGTTTTGCAACTTGGGTACCAGCTCAGCCACAGTAAAATAAAGTGCCAAGCAGACTCCTGAGCCCCTGATTCCAGGCCTTAGATCCTGGATAGCATTTCTGGGCCCACCCTAGCTAGCAGGAAACCCTCTGCCCTGAAAGGAAGCACCTAGTCCTGACAAGGTTCACCTTCTGCTGACTAAAGAGCCCTTGGGCTTTGAATAAACACAAGACATCGTTTGAGACCAGCCTGAGCAAGAGCAAGACCCCATATCTACTATAAATAGAAAGAAATTAGCCAAACAACTAAAAATAGAAAAAATTAGCCAGGCATGGTGCCACGTGCCTGTAGTCCCAGATACTAGGGAGGCTGAGGCAGGAGGATCGCTTGAGCCCAGGAGTATGAGGTTGCTGTGAGCTAGGCTGATGCCACAGCACTCTAGCCCGGGCAACAGAGTGAGACTCTGTCTCAAAAGAAAACAAAAAACCAAAAAAAACCAAAACATCAGACTTAGCCAGGCAACAATCACCATTGGCTTTGGGTGAGACAGGGCTGGCTTCAGTAGTGACCTGGTACAGTCGTAGCTGTGGTGACCACAAGGGAGTGCCCACGTCACTCCTCCCTCAACTCCACCAGCCCAGCACAGAGAGTACCATTTCTATATATGCCAACAGCGAACAATCTAAAAAGGAAGCCAAGAAAGGAAGCCCATTTACAATAGCTACAAATAAAATAAAATTCCTATGAATAAACATAACTAAAGAAGTAAAAGATCTCTACAATAAAAATTATAAAACATTAATGAAAGAAATTGAAGAGGACACAAAATAATGGAAAGATATTTCATACTCATGGATTAGAAGAATCAATATTGTTAAATGTCCATGCTATCCAAAGCAAGCTATGCATTCAATGCAACCTCCATAAAAATATCAATGACATTCTTCACAGAAATATTAGTAGAAAGAATAATTCTAAAAATGTATGTGAAAAACCCAGAGTAGCTAAAGCCAACCTGGGCAAAAAGAACATAACTGGAGGAATCATATTATCTGACTTTGAAT
The DNA here is from genome assembly GCF_040939455.1 of Microcebus murinus. NCBI lineage: Eukaryota > Metazoa > Chordata > Mammalia > Primates > Cheirogaleidae > Microcebus > Microcebus murinus. The sequence continues at coordinate 69,950,849 of NC_134116.1, read as the reverse complement.
TATACTACAGATCTGTAGTAACCAAAACAGCATGATACTGGCATAAAAACAGACACATAGACCAATGGAACAGAAGAGAAAATGAACCCAGAAATAAATCTACACGTCTATGGTGAATTTATCTCTGACAAAGGCACCAAGAACATGCACTGGGAAAAGAAGAGTCTCTTCAAAAATGGTGGTGGGAAAACTGGATATCCATATGCAGAAGAACGAAACTAGACCCTTATGTCTCACCATATACAAAAATCAAATCAAAATGGATTAAAGACTTAAATATAAGACCTGAAACTATGAAACTACTAAAAGGAAACATTGGGGAAACACTTAGGGACATTGGTCTGAGCAAGGATTTCTTCAGTTATATCCCCAAACACAAGCAACCAAAGCAAAATTGGACAAATAGGATGACATAATGATAAAAAAACTTCTGCTCAGGAAAGGAAATAATCAACAGAGTGAAGAGACAACCCACAGAATGGGAGAAAATATTTGCAAACTACCTGTATGACAAGAGATTGATAACTAGAATATGTAAGAGCTCCAATGACTCAATAGGAAAAAATCAAATAATCTGATAAAAAAAAAAGGGCAAAGGATCTGAATAGACATTTCTCAAAAGAAGACATACAAATGGCCAACAAGTATATGAAAATATGTTCAACATTATTAGTCATCAGAGAAATGCAAATCAAAACCACAATGAGATTCCCTATCACCCCAGTTAAAAAGGCTTTTATAAAAATGACAGGCAATAACAAATGCTGGTGAGGATGGAAGAAAAGGGAACACTCATCCACTGTTGGTGAGAATGTAAATTAGTGCAAACACTATGTAAAACAGTATGGAGGTTCCTCAAAAACTAAAAATAGAACTACCATATGACCCAACAATCCCATTGCTGGGTATATATCCCAAAGAAAGGAAATCAGTATATCAAAAAGGTATCTGCTCTCCCATTTTTATTGCAGCACTATTCACTATAGCTAATATATGGAATCTACCTAAGTGTCTATCAACAGATGAATGGATAAAGGAATTGTGGTACATAGACACAATGGAATATTATATAGCCATAAAAAGAATAAACCCTTGCCATTTCTAACAACATAGATGAATTGCAGAACATTTTGTTATGAGAAATAAGCCAAGCATAGAAAGACCAATCTCTCATATTCTCATTTATACGTGGGAACTAAATGCTGAAACAATTGATTTTAGAGACACAGAGAATAGAATGATGATTACCAGAGGCTGGGAAGGGGTAACAGAAAGGAGGGGATAAATTAGGGTGGTTAATGGGTATAAAAATATAGTTAGTTAGACAGAATGAACAATACTTGATACCACAACAAAGTGACTATAGTCGACAATAAGTTATGGTGTATACTTTTAAATAACTAAAAGAGTATAATTGGTACATTCCTAACACAAAGAAATGATAAATGCTTGAGGTGATGGATACCCCAATTACCCTGATTTGATTAATACCCACTGTATGCTTATATCAAAATATCACATGTACCCTATAAATATTTACAACTGTTATGTATCCATTAGTAATTAAAAAAACCATTTAAACAAATTTAAAAACAGTTCTTTTTAAAAAAAGAAGATGACTGTCCACAAGCTAAGGAGATAGCTCTCAGCCTGCTCGTATCTTGATCTTGGACTTCTCAACCTCTAGAACAGTAACAAAATACATTCCTGTTGTTTAAGCCACCTGAGTCTGTGGTAGTTTGTTATAGCAATCCGAGGGGACAAATACACTGTGAGAAACTCCAGACAGGCAGGGGAGCTCGACTCTCCCCTAGTCCTGCATCCCTTACCTGTAGTGGCCTTGGTTTCCTTTCCAGGGAAACAGAAACGTACTCATCCTGATTGCCTGGCTGCTGATTATAATATGCAAACAATGAGACTCTCTCCCAGGTGGGCCACTTTGGTGAGATCTTGCTGAGGGATTGTCCTGTCATCCTACTGCAATCCCACATCCATGGGCCACTCTTTCCCTCCCCTCAATGAAGATGCAGACAAAGGATTTTACTTTCACAGGTGAGCTCTGCAATCGTGGGCAGCCAACTCGTCTTTCTCAGGTTGCATGATTTTTGTTATTTCTCTTTGGACTCCTGTGTAAATTAGGAGTGTAAAATGTTCTCCTAGGTCCGTTCCAGATCTAAAACCACTTTCCTCTGACAGCATACTTTCTTTTTATTCATCTTTGTAAGAGACATCATTTTTAAGGGGTAAAAAACAACACATACACAAGAGTAGAATTTTCCTGAAATCTCAAGGAAATACAGTGCATATGGGTGATGGGTGTGAATTTACCTGACAGGATGAACATACTGCTATTGGGAATATAAGGACAAATAAGATGGTACCTACTTTCAGGGGCTTTCAGGGGACTGTCCTAGAAAACATTCAGATAATTCGTCTTCCTTTTTATTTAACTTTTCAAGAAAGAAAGCAATAAAGCAAGCTAGCTTGCTGTGGTTTGTTTGCCAACCTTTCCTACCACATTTATAAAGCATGCTTCAAGTTTTAAACCTCTGAGAAATAACAACAGCAAATGCTAGTGTCTTCAACAGAATTCAGCACAGAGCCTGGCTCACATTCTAAGTACGTGGTGTGCTATATTAAGTTACTGTGTACTAACATACGAACTCCTTCAAGGCACAAGGTGAGGGTTCAACACAGCAAACGGCCCTTATGGCTACTAAACATCAGCAAAAGCTAATTGTCATTTTGGAGCTAGATAGGGGTGATGGTTGTATCATATTGTGAATGTACTAAATGCCACTGAATGGCACACTTTAAAGTGGTTACATTTGAGCCATGCGAATGTCACCTCCATTTTAAAAAAGCCTAATTGCCATTTGGGTCAGGCACTGTGCTAAGATGCAGTTAAACACTCAAGACTCAAGGCTGAGAGTTACTACTAGAAAAAAAGAAGGAAATGACAAGGTTAAGATCTAAAATAACTGTGTTCGCAGGAGGGCCTGGTGTCCAGAGATAGGAGCAAGCATTCACATTGCCAGGCTGCAGACAACGAGGGAACACAGTAGAGGGCTTGAAATGACAGGCCTGGGAGGACTGCTAGGCCCACAGCCCCATTGCTGTCCCCTCTGAGCCTGAATCTCACGACGGTGGAGCTCATGGAGATGCCCAATGTGGTAGAGCCGGTTTCATAGCTTTCTTCGCTATCACTATCTACCTCTCTGAGTAACCCTCTGATTAACTTTTACCAGATATCAGCGTATTTAACTCTGGCCTTATCTCTGCTTTTGGCTAATCTATAATAATGTTTTCTGCACCTGAAATGCCTGGCACAGTGCAATGCAATATTGCTTTTATCATTATTCTTGTTACCATTTGCGCTTTGAAGGCCTTCAGAAAAATGCCTTTCAGTGTAATGTTTTCTTTTCACGCAGACATACGTACACACCTCCTTCTTCCTCTTGGATTTCTCCCAGCTGGGGGATTAAGCCTTGGTAATTTAATCACCCAGCCTCATTGGCCTAGTTTCTATCTCCTTGGTTACATCATAATTTCCTTTCATCGCGTAGTGTGTGTTTTCTGGCCAACTCTCTCGTTTCTTCTCCTCCACACAATTGTGGGAAGACAGTGCTGCTAACGTGCCTTTAAGCTCTTGTTTCTTTTCTTTGAGGCCATGTTCAGGCTTTCAGCCTTTCTTCTTAGCTCCCTGGACCGCTAATTTCTTTCTGGTTCAATAAAATTTCCTTGTCAGCACTCATGCAATGAGCCTTTCTCCTCTGTCCCCTCCTGCTCCCTACTCAACCTCTGACGTTTTACAGTATCGGGTTTTTCCTCCCCGTAATGGGGCTGTTGTTGGATTTCTGTATGTTTGTTTCTTTCCTTCCCCGCCCCCCAAGATTAACAAATATGATTTAAAATGAATTAGTACTACCCATTCTTTTTTTCCTTTTACTTTTAGTTGGCACATAATAATAGTGTGTATTTGTGGGATACAAAGTTCAAACATCACTCTGCCTGTTTCTTTAGTCTTCGTTGGTGCCAGCTCCTGCCCCTCTAGGGGGTGTGTGTTGTTCTGTGACTTTTGGTGGATCTAAATGCATTTCAGTTTGTGGCTGCCCTTCAGTCCACAAACCACAGGATCAACCATTCACATCCTGACTTTGTCATTCATTTGTCTCTCGATTCTGAGCTCATCTCTTAATGCCTATTTGGCCCAGTTGTGAGAACTCAATAGAAGGATGCCTGTAAAGGCAGCATAACATGGGGAGGGGGGGACAAGGTGTTCCACAAATATTTGTTGGATCCAGAGTAAAATTATTTTCATCTTGTGAAATGTTTTCTCGAATTTGAATCTTTGACTATAAAAATGCACTTAGACAAGGATGCAAGGAAAATAAGCACTCATTGTGGTGACAGCGTACATTGGTACAACTTTTCTGGAGAGCAATTTGGCTGCTTGTAGCAAACATATAAAAATACACAAACTGTCTTAGTCCATTTTGTGTTGCTATAACAGAACCCCACAGACTGAGTAATTTATAAAGAAGAGAAATTTATTTCTCACAATTCCAGCGGTTGGGAAGTCCAAGAGTGAGGGATGGCATCTGGTGAGGACCTTCTTGCAGCGCTACCCTGTGACAGATGGTGGAGGGCAAGGAAGCTTGAGCCTGAGAGAGCAAAGAAGGGGCAGAGCTTGTCTCTTTATCAGGAACCCATGCCTGTAATAATGACATTAATCTATTACTGATGTCGGAGCCCTCATGACCTAATCACCTCGTAAAGGTACTGCTTCTCAACACTGTTGCATTGGGGATTAAATTCGCAGCACATAAACCCTGGGGGACACATTGAACCCCAGCACCCTCTATCCCACCAAGTCCATGTTAAGGAATTTATACTAGGGAAATAGTTGATCCTCACAAAGGTTTTGCTATCATGATGTAAGATATAAGAAAAGCCAAATTGTTTATGCTACTTGCACACTCAACACAGCACAGAACACTTCCGTGACCACAAATGTGTATGGTTTCTTCCCCACACACCAAGTGCTTCTTCAGCAGACACTACCTGGCTGCCTTATAATTCCATTCCATGCTGACACTACCTACAGATCTCACAGGTTAAGGGCTCAGTCCGGTAAGATTGCCCTCACTTCAGATGCCAATAGTGAGTCCTAGGTGGTGACTGTGCTTCTGACCAATGGGCTATAAATTGGGGTTCCTACAACTCCTTCAGAGGGTTCAATTATTTGTTAGGATGGCTCATGGAACTTGGGAAACACTGTGTTCACATTGGCCCATTTATTACAAAGGATATCAAAAAGGACCCAGAAGAACAGCCAGATGAAGAGATATACAGGGTGAGGTCTGGAAGGGTCTAGAGTGCAGGAGCTTCTGCCCTGTGGAGTTGAGAGATGCCACCCACTTGCCACATGGATGTGTCTGCCAATCTGGAAGCTTTGTTGGCCTCATAGTTCAAGGATTTTTATAGAGACTTCATTGCATAGGCATGATTGATTATGAATTCAATCTTCAGCCATTCTCCCTCTCCTAAAGAATGGGAGGATGGGGTGAAAATTCCAAACTTCTAATCCTGGTTTGGTCTTTCTGGTGATCAGCCCCATCCTGGAGCCCACCAAAATTGTCTCGAAACAAAAGACTTTCCTACCATCAAGGAAATTCCAAGGGATTAGGGCTCTGTGTCCAAAACAAGGGTCAAAGGCCCAATATTAGAACAAACTGGATCTAGAACTCCTATTGCTCAGGAAATTATAATGGTTTTAGGAGCTCTTTGCCAAGAACCAGGGCAGAGACCAAATATGTATTTCTTATTATATCATCATATCATAAATCACATTCACTGAAGCTTTATTTATATTCATAAAACTTTGGAAACAACTTAAATGTTTACCAGTAGAGGATGATTAAAAGGATCACGGCATATCCATTAAAGGAATAATATACAGCTATTTTAGAGGGGTGATAGAACAATACTGAATGGCAAATACAATATTCATGATATTTTATTTGAGAAAAGAAGGTTAAAACACATTTGGATATTTAATAGACAAAAATAAAACTTGTCTATTTGAAAAACATAAGTCCTGATCTTCATCTATCTACTCACCAAACATGTTCTGCCCTTAGCCACTACTTCAGGGACTAGCAACTCCATCCTCCCAATTGCTAGAATGAAACTACGGAGTCATCCCTGGTGATCACAGCCCCCACCTAACCAATCAGAAACTCCTTTGCTCCCCACCTTCCAAAATGTACCCTCCCTGGACTCACTGCCATTGCCATAGAGCAGGCCGCCATGGGCCCTCTCACTGCAGTAGTCTCCTGCTGGTCTTCTTGCTACTATACCTCAGAAATTACTCTCAACACAGCCGCAGAGTGACCTATCAAGGCATTGAATCTCTTCCTGGAACTTCTCTGTTCAACAGCTTCCTGTCTCACTCTGGTCAAGGACACATAAAATGGCCAGTGATATAATGGGGACACATAGCTTGTTTGATCCGATACTCCTTGGCCTCTGGGTGTAGGGCTAGACCCCTCTGGAATGAGGTTCTTATGACCTACTTTCAGGGAAGGTAGGTCACAGAATTCTGTTATGTCCTGCTTCAGGAGAGAAAGGCTGGAGAAGGTTAAACAGTGACCTTCCCAATGTTTTCTCAATTTCCTTCAGCTTAAAATACTCAGTATGTTAAGGTGCCATGTTTTGAGGTATATTCTGAGCCTCAACATTCATGAGTGAGAGATTTTTGCCTCTTTTGTTGATGCATGCATCTCTACCACCTACAGCACTCAGTGCATATTAGTTGAGTGTCTTAAATGTATTAGTATGGGATAATTCTATTTTTGTTGAAGGCTGAAAGTATAGTTGATCTCCATTATTGTAGGTGCTGTGTTTTCTAATTTGCCTGCTCATGGAGATGTATCTATAATCGTCCAATCAATACTCACAGCACTATTCACGGTCATTCTTGGACATGTGGAGACCCTGAAATGTTCCAGTAGCCCTCTGTGCACTCTTCCATCTGAGGCTGAACAAGACATCATTCTGCTTTCTCGTTTCAGCTCTCACACTGTAAACAAGTGTCCTTTACCATGGTCTATTTAGTGCTGTGGTGTTTCATTTTTTGCATTTTTGCATTTTGATGTAAATTAAACATGCAATAATAAAATTGAAACTCAGCTAGCTACTACCCTTTGGGGGAAAATCCCTCCTCACCTGCATGGTCTAGTCTTCAGTGATTTTTATCTTTCTGTCATCTGGGATTTCTAGGGTTAAAGATACGCGCATTTAAGCTGTCAAGAGAAAAGTATTAACTTTCAACAATTTCCTAGATTAGGGCTTGGGTCTGTGGTAATTGTTGTTATTCTAAAGGTTGTCCTGATCTGCTACTTCAGTTCCATAAATGCTAAAATTTAGTTAACACCTCTGCTTAGTGATAACTGATCACTACAGTTCTTATTTGCAGCTATTAGCACATCAAAATGGTGTCTGTTAGGTGGAGAGTCAAGAAACTGCTTGTGTTTATTTTTTGCACTCAGAGTTTAATATTTGTTTGTTGAACATCCTTTCTATTTAACTATAAAAAGCCAGATTAGTATTAACTAAATAAATAACTTCTTAGGTTGAAGAGGATGGTGGGGCTAACACCTTCATCCTCTATAATCTATTTGCTCGTCATTGATGAATGTTCATCACTGGTGAACTTTAGCCAATGTATAGGCACAATAATTGTTATTTAAGTACTTAAATCTAAAGGCTATACTGTAGATCAGTACTGTAAGAGACCAAAAATATGCCACTCTGGAATATAACTGCAGGAGACCAGAATATGCTGCCCTAAAATATGCCCCTTTGGCATAAGGATTATCTTGAGCTGATTATTCTCAGCCAATGTAGACACAGGAAAAGCTCTGAAAACAGAGGAATTACCCGTTTGTAAGGGAAATTTCCATCTACAAAGGAAATCTCCATCTATAAGAGTGTATGCCGCTCCGTACCAGGAAAAGGAGGATGACTAAGTCACTAGAGACTCTTATCAGTGGAGAAGGCATGGACTTAAGTCTGGGGAGCAAAGCTTACTGCTGTTTACTGTACGGTGCACTTCACCTGGGCCCAGGAAAAATGCCTTCCTGTCACTGCCTCCCACCCTTCTTTCTTTGTTTCGGTTGAAGATGGTATTTAAGCCTGAACTCAAAACCACCTCTCTGAGACTTGTGCATTTTCCTCGGGTATCTCCCACACATGAAGGAGTTAAATACTACCAAGCTTCTGTTAGTTTTTCTCCTGTTAATCTGTCTTTTGTTACCAAGCCTGGCTAAATTTGTAGAGACGGGGTCTCGCTATGTTGCCCAGGCTGGTCTTGAACTAATGGCCTCAAGCAATCCTCCTGCCTCAGCCTCCCAAAGTGCTGGGATTACAGGCCTGAATCAATCACTGCTCCAGGCCTGGGTATATGTGCATTTTTGAATTCTCTGGGGTATATACCAGGAGTGGAATTGCTGGGTCACATGGCAACTCTGTTTAACATTTTGAGGAACCGCCAGACTGTTTTCAAAGTGGCTGCAGCATTTTAATATCCCATAAGCCATGTGTGAGGGTTCTAATTTCTCTGCATTCTTGGCAACACAGGTTATTGTCTGCCGTTTTGTTATTTTAGCCATCCTAGTGGGTATAAAGTGGCATTTCATTGAGGTTTTGATTTTCATTTCCCTAATGAGTAATGATGTTGAGTCTTCATGCTTTTTGATATTCATGCCTCTCTCTTCATTCCTCTCTCTTAATGTGTCTCCTTTGCTTTTCTATCTAATACATAAATGCTTTCCTGGATTTTAAAAGAGATAACACGATTAACTCATTCCTTTCCAGTCATATCTCTGTCTTTCTACTCTCTGGAAATCCTATCCTTGGCTTTCCATTCTCAGCCAAAGTTCCCTAAAGAGTGAGCTCTATTTGTCTGCCTTTATTTCCTCATTGTACACTCATCTTGCCATAGGCCACTGTGTCACATGGCTGCAGGTGGCACCATTCACTTAGAATATAACAGGTTTGGAGCCCCTGAGTTGTGGCATGGTAGCTGCCCTGCTCCTCACCAACTCCCCCCACACCCCTCCTGATCTGGCCACCAGGAGTTTGGCCATCGCTCTTTGGAAACAGTGCCTTTTCTGGAAGGCAGAGCTTCCCACCTGCACTCCGGTGTGCTGAGAATAGGCAGAGGTGTGCCAAAGTAAGGATCCCTTAGCCTTCAGGGCAGCCAGGTGGGTTCTGGGAAGCTGGAACTTCTGGGCCGTTTGCGTCTGGCCTTGAGTAGCCTTGCCTGGCACCCTTTGGTGTTACACAAATATCCTCCACTCTGCCCTGGCCATGGGTTGAGAAGTTCTGCTAAAGCAACAAATGACTTCCAAATTGCTCAATCTAACAGACATTTTTTTTCCCTAGTCTTCAATGCTCTCTCCTGGGTCTTTCCAACTTTTCTAGATGCTGCTTTTTTTTCTTCTTCTTTTTTGCTTTTTTTCCCCTCTACTCAATCACTAAAGGTTGAAGTTTTCCCCAGGCTCAGTCCTGGACCCTCTCCACTTACTCTATATCCATCTCAGGCATTCCCATCCATCCATTAGTTCTTTTATGCAGACAACGTAGACATTTGTATCTCTTCTGGGCTCCAGCCTAACATACCTGTGTATCCTTGTGCCCTCTTGGATGTTGCAAAGCGATCTGAAAAGGAACATGTCTAAAATTAAGTTTAGCATCTCCCTCCACTCCTCCAACTGGTTGCCTTCCAGACCTCCCTTCTTTGGGGAATGGGACCGTTATCCATTTCTTTGGGCAGGAAGGCTAAAATCAGCTGTGACCACTCTTGTGCAAAGCCCTCATGTTCAAGTCCTGATAAGAATAGCTCCTAAATATCCATTTTCTCCACCTCTACCACTGCCGCCTGAGTTTACCTGCTCCCATCTCCTAACCGTGCTGCTTTCTACCTCTGTATTCTCAGCTCCTGCCCTTAACTGTCCAGACAGCAGCCAGAGGGTTCTTTCTTAAATGAAAATCTGATCACATCATTATCCCCACCTCCTGCTTAAAACCCATCCGTGGCTTCCGATTATTCAGGGGCTAAAGAGAAACCACCACTCAGCCTGTGAGACCCACCTTCCCTGTCAGTCTCTCGGGTGTCTCACGCCATCTCCGGGACAATGGCCAGGTGTCAGTGCCTCGGGCTGGCCCCGCTCCCCTCCACCACTGACGCTTTTTGTGCAAGACTTCCCCCCAAAGGCTCTTTTCTTTCTTCTTTGCTTAGTTAACACCAGCTCATCCTTCTAATCTCAGCTCAAAGTCCGTCTCCTCTTAGAAGCCTTCCTTAACCTCCCTATCTGCATTAAATTCCCCGATGAGGTCTTCTCGCAGTACCCTGCGTCTCTCCTTTACAACGCTCCTCAAGGTTGCACTTTTGTTTGTGCCATTATCTGATTAATGTGTATCTGCCTCTAGGCTACAAACTTCAGGGGCAGGAGGATTTATGTGATTCTCTGCTGCACATTCCGGGCCCCCCAGCGGGATGCCTGGTACATGGTAGGTGCTGCATCTGTTGAATGAATGAATGAATGGCATGCTAAGGAGTTGGCAATTTATCCCGTGGACTTCACTGAAAGAAGGTAAGCAGGAAAATAGATGATTTAAATTTTAAACAGGAAGCTCAATCAGGCGTTTTGAGACAGAACGGGCAGGGGATGAAGGGGTGGGTTTGAAACCCGTCGCAACTGTACGGTGCAGAAGTGGTGAGTGCCCGGCCAAAGCAGTTCTGGGAGGGGTGAAGAGCACAGAGCGGGTGTGACGTTTGGAAGGTAGGATCAACAGAACTCAGTGACTCCATGGGGGCGCTGCCTGGATGGAGGGGAGTGCACCAGTGAACCCAGAGTATGTAGGAGATAGATGGATTTGTGGGAAGAGGCAGATGGGCTCAGTCTTGGACTTGATGAATTTGAGGCCCCTATATGACATGCAGGGGAAGATGTCTAATGTGCAACCTTATATTTCCAGCTTTTTTCAAAGGGGGTTCTCCTCCGCCTATTAACAAGGGCTGGGCTCATTCTTCTTTTAAAAATAAAGCATTTCTTGGAGTCTTATCATCCTTCACTCTTCTTAACAAAATGTCTTTGGAAGGGCAGAAGGCACATGCTCTGTCTGCGTGTGTTTAGCTGCTCTTCACCCCTCTCCTCCCTGTTCTCTTGGCATCTCTGAACCTGCCTTCAGTGAGGGCCCCAGGAGCCACATCTAGTGCACCCTGAGAGGCTGAATATATGACAGGACAGCAGCCAGATCACATACAAAAATAGAACCTTGCCCCACAACCTGCAGCCACCTGCCCAGGAAACCAACCCCTTATCTAGAATACACAGCCCGGGAAGCCAGACTGCTATCTCTGGCAACAATCCAGGAAGACAAAAGATAACTCTTGGAACAATTGATCCCAAACTTCCTGGACTTAATAACTGACAGCTTCTCTGATTTTTGTCCCTGTTTCCAACTGAAGACCAACCAGAGGAAGCCAAACAAGCTCCCCTGACCCATCACACCGGGCGCCCGGCTCCGGTTCTCCTGCCGGCAGCCTTCCTACACCAACAGCTTCCATCGGGCACCTCTGAGCCTTCCTTTCGACCCTACTCTGAAGCCTTCCCTCTCCTCTGCCTGCCTTTAGAGCTCCGCTGACTGGTGGCTGAGTCCCCACTGTAGCAGGCTCGGAACAAATAGCCTCCGCTTTTCTCATTTGGTTGGTCTTTGTTTATTTTCATGACCCTACACTTTTTATCTTGGGAAATCACTCAGCTACTGATCACGCCCTCCTGGAAACTGCCACTTCCCTCAGTCCCCAAGGAGCTCCCATCCACAGTCCCTCGTGTGTATGACATTTTTTCCTTCCTGCAGGGTTCAGCCCATTTCTCTACTCCATTCATAGGCCTCCTTGGGCGGTGGCATCCACTCTTTAAGCACCACTGTTGTGCTCGACTCCTGAATCACTGTGTCTGGCTCAGACTTTTTCCTTCTGTCCCCCCCCCCCACCCCCAGATGCTCCACAAGCACCTAAGGTCAACATATTCAGAGCCAACTCAGCCCCACCCCCATGTCCCCCATGCAGAAGCCCGGCCTGCCCTTCCCCTCACTCCTCTGCTAATCACACCACGCCCACCAAACCACACAAGTCAAGTAATTAACTTCTGCTGGCTGATTTGGCCTCCTAAATGTTTCCTGGGTGCATTTGCTCCTCTCCATCTCTATCCCCATGGCCCACTTCAGGACCTCGCCATCACTTCCTAAAACATTACAAGAGCACCCTAACTGGGTTTCACTTGCCAGACACGCCCCCTTTCAAACAGCCCTCCACCCTGTTGGCAGAGTCATCCTTTCAAAACACGCCTGTGAACATGTCACGCCCTGCCTACAAAGCTTTAATGCCTCTTCATTACTTGGCATGTCATACAAGTCCCTGGGATGTCTGCGTCTGCCATATCTCCTGCCATGCAAGACTTTGAACTTGATGTTCTAGGCAGACACATCACACTGCTTAGACTCTCGAGACTGTGGAAAGACGTGAGCGTGTCCCCAAGTGGTGTCAACACTGCACTGACACTCACACTTGCATCATCGCCGGTGACCTATGGTCTCAGCTTGGAGTCTTCAGGGCACGCGTGTGGCCCCCTGTTTGATGCCTGTGGAGAGATCTCTGCTCAGGTGGCCAGCCGCCAGGAGGACCGTGTTGGACTGAATTATCGTGATTCTTGAACTTCAGAATTCTCTCTGTTGGAAGCCCTGGCTTGTACTTGGCTTTTTAGATATGGCTGAAACCAAATGGAGGAAAATACAGGTCTTCCCAGAAGAAGGGGAAGTTTCAAACTCCTGCCCTCAGAAGTTTTCTTCGGCTGCACAAACCGAATCCCTGCTTAGACTTACAAATGCAGCCCTTTCCTTCCTGTGGCCCCCCGTGCCCCACGTCACGGCAGAGGGCACAGCAGGCTGCCCGCCCGCAGATGGGCGCTGTCCCGCAGCGAGCCTCCGCCAGGCAGGCAGCAGGAAGGGGAGTCAGGGTCGAGGGCGGCCTGCTGGTCGCTGAAGCGCCTCGTGCAGCGCGGGGGAATGGTCTGGTGATTTCACGTGTAAACATTTTTAAGATGCCAATAGCCAGCAGGTGGCCTTTCACATCACATATCTGTGAAGAGCAGCAGCATTTGGGGGAAGACTGGGAGATGAGAAACTCCCCCCCCACTCCCCGGAAAAGACGGCCTTTGTGCGGCGGGAAGGAGCCCTCCCCCTCCTGATTTACGGCAGGACCTCCGAGGCCAAGACTCAAATCTCAAGTTACTGACCGCAGCTGCCTCCGCGGAGTGGAGGACAACACAGGAGAGTAAATGGGGCTCTCGGAGCCGGCTCTGTGGCAACTAGGGCCCAAGTTGTGACAGACTATTAAGACTGACACTGTGGGAGAGGGGACAATCTTTATGAGGACAGGAGGATGGCAAACACTGAGAAACGGGGAAGCCACCTGGCAGCCGGCCAGCTGCAAGGTAGGACGCTGGCTCACGTTTTATCACCACGGCCCAGCAACATACATGTGCACACACACACACACTTTTGCACACATGCACAGCTACACACACACCTATGCACACCACACACATACACCCATGCACACCACACACACACCTATGCACACCACACACATACACCTATGCACACCACACACATGCACCTATACACACCACACACATACACCTATGCACACCACACACGCACACCTATACACACCTCACACATACACCTATACACACCACACACATACACCTATGCACACCACACACATACACCTATGCACACCACACACATACACCTATGCACACCACACACATGCACGTATACACACCACACACATACACTTATGCACACCACACACACGCACACCTATACACACCACACACACACTTATGTGTATGCACACCACATACACACACACCTATACACACCACACACAGACACCTATGCATACCACACACACACGCACACACACCTATACACACCACACACATACACTTAACTTAAGCACACCACACACACACACATACATACATACATATCTACATAGGCTAAACACAAACAAACCTACACATGCACATACACACAGCTATATGCCTACATACAACCCTACACAAACCATGTACATACATACCTACACACCTAATACATATATACCTGCACAGCCCCACACACATGCATACACACATACGTACATACATACACACAGCCCTATATACCTACATATATACATACCTACACACACATGCACACACATGTGTATACACACATGCACTTTCAGGATGACTAGGTAGTGACACCACTGGAAACTCTTGCAGTGCTGCCATGAGCCACCGTTACATGGTGGGGTGACTCCGGGTGGCACAGGAGTCCGAGCTCTGAAGCTCAATGTTGATGCCTCGGCCCTTGGAACGGAAAAGCTCCTCCTCTACGTGGAGGTTCCCTGGGTTCAAGATGAGCTGCTGCATTTGGGACTTCTCTCAGGACACACTCGTGCCTTCGGGGAGGTCAACGGCAAACAGCCCACCCCCCAACTGTGCTTCTGAGCTCCTTGAGATGGTATCTGGTCCTCTAACCGGGACACATGTCCTCCCCTGTGAAAGGTAACCTTCTTGGGAATTATTCCCAAGTCTCCAGACCTTAAGAGGCATGGTGGGGGCCAAGGCCAGAGTTTGTGCAGAGGCCAGCCTGGATTTAGGGCTGCCTAAACATTTATGAAATCATGAGTGTTTATGGTGGGGCAGCCACATGGTTTCAGGCAGAGGACGTGTCTCTGGGGAGAGAAGGGTTAAAGCTTGGAGCTGAATGAACTTGGTCATGCAGGAGGTTTATATGGTTTACTTGGCCGCCTTTGTGTTGTTGCTGAAACCCAGCGGGGTGGAACTGGGCATGCGGAGGGAGCAGGGGCCAGTGGTAGGAGCCTGACTGGGCCCAGTGAGCCCCTGGCCTCTCTTTTACCTGGAGGCCCGCACCCATTAGAGCACCTGCTGAGAGGCTGAGGACAGAGCTCCTGGGACAGTCTTCAGAGTGTGACTAATGGGAACAATCACCTAGGTCCAAAGGCCTCCGCTGCCCCCTGAGGTCTGGCGTTAGGAGGGGTCACTGGAGCTCTGATCAGCTGACACCGAGGGTACCTGAGGCTCAGCAGGTAAACAGACAACCCTCCCCCGCCCCGGCAGCTTGATCACCTCTCCCAGTTTTCTGAGCTCGTCTCTGGTCGTTCTGGAGACCCCGGTTTCGTAGGGGCTCCCTGCTTCCCTCCCCTTGGATTTCATCAGTTCGCATGTTTGGTGCAAACATATTGAGAGCGGAAAGCTGTGTTGTGAGAAGTCCCCGAGAGGCAGCAGGATTGAGCCACACGCGCCTGTCAGCAACATTTTTGCAGAAAAACATGCCAAGGTGTGGGCTTTTCAGAGACCCCACAAAACCACAGGGCAGGACGAGTGCTGTGAGCAAATCAGCAGATGCATGTGTTAGAGTGAGGTCTCCCTCCCACCCCCAGCAGAAAATTTTCAGTTCTCCAATTTAAGAAACCAATGTGAACTGTTACCTTTCTCTATAAAGCAAGTAGAAACAATAGAAGCTTTTTATGAAGCAAAAAAAAAAAAAAAAAAAAAATGGTTTGCTCAGCAAGATAGCAGAGGACCTGGAAAATGTTATTACAAAATGGAACATCCACAATTGCGGGAACAGAGGGGACCATGTCGAGAGAGGAAATTGAAAATGTCTGGGTTGGTTTGGGCCTTGATTTACCTGTGGAGAACGAAAGGGTATTTCACATTCTGAACCACGAGCCAGTGCTGACAAGTCCACCGCTTAATCAGAAGAGTCCAGCAAATTAATAGGTAATTCTGATGGAATAACAAAACCTCTCTCGGGTGGAACATTAATTATCACCCTGCTGTAAGGGAAAGGTGACAATGTGGATTTGTCCAGGAAGAAGGAGGGAGAGAGCTATTTTCAGGGTCAGTGGATCTCTCTCCCTCTCTCCCCTCACCCAGAGCATCTCCTAGGAGGGAAGATGGTGGTTTTTCCCTGGGAAGGGAGAGCTGATAAGCTTTGTAAGCAGGAGATAATACGCAGGACAGGAAAGGATTAACATACGGTGGCTCCTTTGCTTGCACAGGGAGTTGCCCTCTGCTATCTCTTTGCAGGAGCAATTGGGATCCGGGTATTTCGGGAAGTGCCTGGGGTCTCTAATGCTCCCTCAAGAGCCATCCTCCCTGCTCCACTTCCTCCTTAGCCAGCCCTGGGGACCTAACTCCCGGGGCTGTTTCATTTTTATGGTTACCTAACACGTTCTCAGCACATTTGTGCAGCCAGCAGCTCGGCCAGCTCCCTGGGCTGTACCCTGGCCTCCTCCTCACCGATTCTGAGCTATGCTGTGTTCTCCAAGTTTGTGTTTGCAATGACTGTTCCCACGGCTGAGAATGCCTTCTTCCTCCTCCTCTTGGCTGATTCCTGCTTGTCCCTTAGGCCCTCACTGAGGGGCACTTTCTCCAGGAAGCCCCCTCCGATTGCCCTGTGGCAGTTAGGTAAACTTCCAAAGCTATTCCAGAGTGTCCTGTTCAGTGTGTTCCTCTGTCACTACCCTGATCACACTAGGTGGCAACTCTCTATTTACTTGTTTCCTACGCAGGCCTGTGAGCACGAGAGGGGCAGTGGTTAGGTCTTTTATCCTGCGGCCCCTTTTATCCTGTGCCGGTTTTTCACTCCAGTTTTTCACTCCCCTGGGATGGCAGGCGGTGGGGAGGGAGTAGGGCTCCCCTGGCTGAAACTCCCTTCCGAAGTGCAGGAGAGAAGGGACAATGAAGTGTGGGAATTAGCAGATTCGTGGGAGACGCTCTACCTCTTGCTTCCAGCAGGGGCGCCCGGTGGAGCCACTGAGGGCATCTTGCTATTATTAACCGGAGCACAGGGGCTGCGCTCTTGGATGGAGGATGCGGAAGGGACCAGAGCCGTGTTCCATCCGAGGATGTTCTGTGATTCCCACGTAACACCTCCTGGGGCGGGTTGTGAGGAACACGTTTGAGAGACACCTTGCTATGTCCCTCCCTTTTAGAGTCTCCAAATGATACACCAGGGCTCCCAGGACTGTGGCAACTTTGGTCTCATCAGCCTTTATTTCCTCTGCTTCCCTCCCTCCCTCCCACCGCCCCTCCTCCCTCTCTTTTTCTCCTTCTACGGGTTTTCTAAGGGTGACATTTGAGTTGCTGTAATACAGTGGGCCACAAATGTATTTGCATGTGGCTGACGGCTGGCTCGCGGGCAGCCTGCGCGGTCTACACATGCTGAGAGCCGGTCTCGGGCCGGTGGGGGTGCCGTGCCCCTGACAAACTGGTGTTCGGCCATCTGTGAGTGATAAATCAGTCACCCGGCCCCACGGACAGCCAGGGTGAAAGATCTCTTGTTAGATGGAGATTCTTAAGAACAGGACTTGTGTCTTGTTTGTCTCAGCCTCCAGCATGCATTACTCAGAGTAGGTCCTCGGCAGTGCTTGCTTGGATTAATGGACATGGTGCACTATTAGTGTATGACGGGGGGGGGGTAAAAGCTCATGCTAATTACAGATGGTAGAGAGGACCTGGGAGGCCGCCTGCCCCGGAGCCCAGAAGTCAAGCCAAGAGTACCATGGGGGTGCGTGTACCATCGAACAGGCAGATGGTAAACACACATCCTCAAGTGAGAGACTTGGCGTTGCTGTCCACACAATGTCTGGTGAGATGAGGGTGTATGTATCATCTAAACTCTGCACTAAGAGCCTCAGAATCAAGCCTTCCAGCTTGACATACATTTTCTTGTCCTGAAAGTCTTCTAATCCATTGTAAAAATAAAAGTGGACAACAGAGTTTCCCTTTTCTTTTCTAAGCCCAGATCAAGTGCCTTCCATGTCATTGGCACTCACTCAAGAAGCATTTGAATGAATGATTTGGAAGTGCAGGCAAGCTGGCCGGGACATCTGTCACAGTGCCGATGGCCAGCGTGGATTTGGCTGGTCCAGCTGGCTGGGTGTGGTTCCTCGTCTTCCCTCCGAGCTCCTCCTGGAGCTGGGGGGAGCGGGCTACCTTCTCAGAAAGAGCAAAGCCTTTCTTCCATGTAGGAGTTGTGATGGGAAAGTTTCCAGGCTGCTTCTGTACCTGTTTCTTATTCCCCAGTTTTCCGGACTGCCTTCCCTGTGCATGGCAAGTGCCACTGTCCCCACTACCAATCCAAATGGCCCAAGGGTCCTAGAAGACCTTTCCTTCCCAGTTCCCATATGCGGCAGTTTTATCATCTTCAACCCCAGACTTGTGCTTGGGGTTTTCCCATCCAGTCCCAGGTTTCTGATGGCAGGTTTCTGGCGGAGCTGCCAGGCTCATAAAACAAGGTAATGATCTTTAGGAAGCAATTACTTTAGCTATTGTTTCACAGCAGTTGCCAGAGAGCCTAGAAAGGACCCAGTGACTTCACGGACAGTAGAGCAAAAGGGAAAACAGCAGCTGCAGCAGCAGCCTGTGGATGGCAGGGAAGGTGACTGCTAATTTTACAAGCGCTTGGAGATATTCTGGCACCTTCATAGGACACCAGGGGACCTGCAGTCACTTTTGCTGGCTGGCTTTTCAATCGCCCAGCATTGAAAAGCTCGATAGGCAAGAACTGTGTGCCATTGTACAGTTTCGCAATTTTCTCTAAGGTCAATATTGCACGTGGAATGCCTAATGGGAAATTGCTATAAAAATGGCAGCTAATTACAGGTTAGCGGATAAAACAACACTCTTCTCTGGAGAGCTTGTGCACATAGGTTGAAGGATAAAATAGGGCTGAATGGTATTTTATTTCTTTGTGTTTATCCAAGTCACTGGCCCAGGCAGGAAGGTAATATATGAAAAGGGACATTTTTGGAATAGTTGTTTTTGAATTATGCTCATGAAATACACACTGTGCTATGGAGGACATGTGGGAAAGCTACACTTCGACCGCATGACTAATTTTTAAAGTCTTGCATAGAGGGAATTCTCCCCAAGAACACAGCTGGGATATTCCTTCGTGAACTGAATGTGTCAATTATGAATTGAACGAAAACGAGATTTTACTCCATTATGGCAAAGGGAACTGAGGAGTGGACCCCGCAGCTAGCATATTATGTAGTAGTTCATACACCAAGTACTATTATTTTATTAACTTTAAGAACATGTTTTACATAAAAACAGGCAACATCAAAAAAGCTCAGTTGATAAATGAACATAATATATCACAGATGATTTCATTCCACATTAACCTACATTTATTATCTTAAGCTGAAAGATTAGGGCAAAAATTGGATCTCATTCCACCTTGAATCATGGATACAAATTGTTTGAAAGTTATTTCATTAGGATTCTAAAAATCAAAGATTAACCTGTGCCATCTGATCCATGCAGCAAGTGATAAATTCAGTATTTTCAAAGGAAACATTGAATTTTTTTTCTCACGCCAAGTTGAAACCTTTCAGAAACTTGTTTAAATGCATCAAGTTCCTAGCTCACCTTTTTAGTATGCATGAGCAAAATACTATTTAATTTCACACTCAACTAATCCTTTAATAATTTTCTTTCAGCCAGAATGAAAAAGGCTATTATTAATTTCCTAATAAAATTTTTTTAAAGTTATCCGGGATGACTATAACCTTGGACCAGTTTCAATTTCTTTTTATTTTTTCTGAGAATACACCAAAGATTAATGTCAATGGCAAGTGAGAAATTGTCCCCAGAGAACTATTCAAGGACTTTTTCTTACCACATTTGATTGGACTAGAATGAATTGACATCATAGCATCTTTATCATCATTTTAAAAATTCTACTTTCTTTTAGTAGCAACAGTGAAGGCTTTAGAACTATTACTCTAAATTAAGAAAGTATATCACAGACAAAAATATACAATTTTACATTAAAGCAACATTAAGGGTCTCGATTTAGTTAGCCACAAACAAATATTAAGGAAATTTACAAGGATGGTTTAATTTTACAGATTGCTCTTTCTTTAGGGGGAAAAAAATGAAACGAGATCTCTCATTTGTCTTCACAGGCAAGATATTGCAAACCTCATGATCAAAACACCTGCCAGTTAGAAGCTTGCTCGCTGAAAAATGATCACCACAGCCTCAGTGCAGAAGCCCAACAAAAAACAAACAAATAATAAAATAGAATAATAAAAAAAAAAAAAAAACTACTTCACCCAGAGGCATTCTAAGTCTCTACATTGAATTTCCTGTTTCCCACCAGTTTACGACCCTTAATGTTACTGGATGGATGGTTGCATATTTGAGATGATTAAAAAATAAAAGACTGGCTTAAAAGCACCTCCTCCTCAAGTATGTAATTACATACAAACTAAAGATTCCTTCTGACAGTCCTAGGGACCCCATTTGTCACTGTTTCATGTATAAGCACCATTGAGCCAATTTTTAAAGCACATTTGCAGTGATCAAATGTTTAATGCGTCCTCAAGTTTCGATGATTTATTTGGCTTTATGCAAAAGAAGCGTAGAGTGTGTTATTTTATGCTCTTATCATATCTGAATTGACAAAATTGTTCATTTGGAAGTGCTTTTAATCGCTATTTTCCCCAACAGACTAGAATGGCTTCATAACATTTGACAATTAAATAAGGAAATCTGTATCTCCGAAAGAAGCACATATCTGACCCTCTAAACTGCATGCAAGGTAAGGGTCTGGTTTGAGAGTATTTTTCCCAAATTCTTAATGGAAATGGCAGACAACATGTGGGGAAGACTGACTTTTGAACTGACCAACTTCCAGTTTTTTTTTAAAAAAAAAATCTTTGGACCAAAAAAAAAAAAAATCATGTAGCAGTTTAAAAAAGTAATGCCTTCCAGATTATAGAGAAGGTATGTTATCGACAATCTATGCTAGGTGACTCACTAAATTAAAAAAAAAAAAAAAGCCACCCACATGCCCCTAATGAATAATTACATAAAAACTAACATCTTGGATCTTGGTGCTTTCCAAAATTCTGAAATCACAATTTCAGAATTTGGGGGCCATACCAGATTTTTTGGTTGTTCTTTTCTTGGGAGAGTTGGGAAGAAGTTGGCAAGAGAAGGAAGTGAACCTTCACTCCTGGGTGCAGGCCCTGTATAGCAAACTTCAGCCTGGGGCACATTTTTATGGTCAAATTAAAAACCTTTGAGAATAGGAGTTTATCATGGAAATGCTGACAGATCCTTACCCAGAGAAGGGCTAGGGGCAACGCAGTAATATTAGGAAAGCTCTCCCTCAGCACAATCAAACTTCAGCACGAGGGATAGAGTTGTCTAATGGACGCCATTGGCCAGCAAACAACGGTGATTTAATGTGCTTGAGACTTGGTCCTACGGTAGCTCCATGACCCTGTAAGCCAATTTTTCTTTTCTTTTGTTTGTGACTGAAATATGACTCAAAGGGTAAAGGATTGCAATTTTAGCCTTCATTCATGGATATATTGCTTTCTTTCAACAATATCTGACGGGCCTGTTAACCACTACCCATGGGGGTGCTGAGCAAGTTCCAGGAAGGTCTCATTGAATACAAAACACCAAGTGTTTTCAGCAGTTTATTCACATTTTTTTTTTCTCTGCTCATTTTAATATGCACCACGTGTAAGTTAGATGAGGGCTACGGTAAAAACATTTTCGATGACTGAAATCTTAACTGTTCCTTCTAACGATCTGGAGCAAATTCACATATTCATTGATCATGATGAATAAAATGATTTCTGCTACAATGTCAAGAAGGAGTTGTGTTCATTCATATGAACGCATATCTACAAAGATGATTTACACGATGGAAAGTCATGAAGGAGTTCTTCCTTAACTAGTCTACTATCAAACTGAAAAGATGAAATAGTAAAAATCCTCCTTGAAAATACCATATGGTTGGTCAGGTGTCAGCAAAGGAAAGACAGTCCCCATCACCAGATTACCACCATAAGAGCTATATTAAATACCTGGGGGGGAGGGAGGGAGAATATGGAAACACTTGTGGTGATGATTAAATCGATAATTACAGAGATACACTGCCATAATGGTACATATTTGTTCTATGATAAGCAAAATCAAAAATAAGATCAATTTGGTTATAGAAATTCCTTAAAGAACACCACCACTTAATTATTTCAAACTTGAACTATCCCAAGAATGTCAAGAAAAAAAAAAATTAGAAAGCACTGACTGTCTAAAAGCAAAGCAATCTGGATACACCAACGTAATCAGCATGCCTTGTGCTTGTCTGTTAACCCTCTGAGTACATCTCTGACATTCAGGATATCTTGGTAGCTTAATGTTGGCGAGATTGCATTCCATGTGATTACTCAGTATTTCTACTTGACCGGTCACATTCCACTGTTTATTCAGCATAGATCACTCAAATTCTACAGTGGTGCGCTGGGATCCCCATGCTGAATGGGCCCGGCATTCTTCCGAGCTGCCCCTCTGCAGTGTGCTGAGAAACACTCCACAGCTTCACACGGTCCAGAGCCCCCTACGTGTTGACGGGAAGAGGCCTGAGCCCTGCACTACTGTAGGTCCAGCACACTTGACGCTGCGGCAATACATTTAATGCCCACAGAAAAGGCAATAATTCCGAAAAAGAAAGGAAAATGACAATCTACTGCAGGTAGGTCTCTGCCCATAGGATTTTTCACACATTTAGAATTAAGGCCAAGCTATACAGCCACTTCTTAGCCCTGGAATAGTACTTTGCTTTATAGTTCTACAGAAAGCAGTTAATTTCTGACTAGTTTAGTGTCCTTTACTATATTAATAACATGGAATCGACTTCCACACCAAAGCTTTTCCCGGTGTTCTGTGCCCCTGCCTCCCAAAACAACTCAACTAACTTGCTGATTTATGCTACTTTGTGATTTTGTGTGTGTAATCATTTCTGGACACTCTAAAAGGGGGGAGGGATCTCTCAATAAATGGTATTACTATTTACATGTCAGGACAACACAGAGCACAGAGATAAACCTAAATGTGGAAGAGCAAAAAATTTGGGAAGCTGTGTTGAAAAGGTAATGACAGGTTGTGATTTAAAAATCTATATTCATGTAGACCATAGTTTAAGGGTTGAAGAGTAAAAAAAAAGCAGCAACTGAAGATCAATGTGCATTTGGAAGTAAAGAACTGAGTATAGAAAGACCATTCAGAAATTTCAAGACTCTCAGATATTAAAGTGTATTCAAAACAGAGAAAAGAAGTGCTGTTCAGCCATCCAGATGCAACTTTCGTGAGACCATCACTCCCTGGTTGTCTCCTGGATCACAGAGCTGAGCACATCGTAGGCGTAGGTTTGAGATGGGCACCTGCCTCCAAGACAGCCTGGGATAGTCCTCTCTGAGCAGTGCAGCAACTTACAGAATCATTGAGCTCTCATTCTGAAATCCAGTATGTTCCAGAAGAAACTCAGGCCTGGAGACACAGGGCTAGGGAAATAGATTTGGTAACAGGAGTGAAAATACAGGTCTCAGACAGGACTTGGCCCAAAGACAGAAAGACAATATGTCCTCCTGGATAGCTAAAGACAGTGGTATAAAAAATCAGGGTGCATAGTCGTGGGTGAGCGGTTAGGCTGAGCGTGGTGGCTCATGCCTGTAATCCTAGCACTTGGGGAGGCAGAACTGGGAAGATCGCTTGAGACCAGAAGTTTGAGAGCAGCCTGGTCACCAGGCTGGCGCATGCCTGTAGTGCCAGCTACTTGGGAGACTGAGGCAGGAGGATCACTTAAGCCCAGGAGTTTGAGGTTGCAGGGAGCTATAATGATGTTGCTGCACTCCAGCCTGGGCAACAGAGCAATATCCTGTCTCAAAAAAAAAAAAAAAAAATCATCTTAGGGAATGGAAGTTTTATCCTCAGGGCTGTTGTGTAGGTCTTGCATCCTGTTCTTCTGGGGAGACTACGTAGGTAACCTAAAGGTGCACCACCAGTTCTTACCCATTTTTAGAACATTCTGGATTGTGTTCCCACTGTGCCTTCTCCTGGGCCACCATGCAAAGCACTTGTCTCTAGCTCCTTCGGGCCCCAGCTCTCCTGCATGGATTTCATACTATATGTGGAGTGCACACTGATGACCACGGTGCATGAAGAAGCAGGTGACAAAAAGCACAGGATCTTGTTTCCTCTTTCTGTTTGAAATGCCAGCCCTCTAGAGCACCTGGCAATTTATTGCTCTTTTCCACCGGTTGTTTCTTTCCTGTAGATGTCTGACGCTGAGCAGACAGACCCTCACTCACTACGCACAGGACGAGCCCTGGTGATTCCCTGAGGGTCTGTGCTGGCACTGGCAGCAGCTGATGTGGAAGCAGCATTTCTGGGGCAGGATCAGCACATCTTCACATGGAGACAGCTGGGGTGGGGACCTCATCTCCTTCCTGTTTACCACAAACCCCCGTTCCCTCCACTTGGGACGCAGGACTCAACTGCGGCTGACACAGTCGTTATCTCTAATGAGAAAAGTTCCCTTTCTTAATAGGATTGTGAAGAAGAAAGAGGGGTACGTTTCCCAGAGTTAGAAATCTGCCATGTTCTAAACCTACAGACAAGGACAAGTAAGAGAGCATTCTAGATAGCATTCTAGATGTCCTTCTTGCCTGGCCATTTCAGGGTCGCACAACACCCCTTGATCCGCAGCAAAATCAAGAAACGTGTGTGCAGTATACATGCAAAGGCCCGAAAAATTCCCCAACGAGGGTTCGAGATCAAGTTCTATGCACTCAGAGGGTTAACATGTGCTGTGTTACCTACTGCAGATCCTAGCTGGATTGATGAAAACATTCATTGCTTCTATGTTTAAAAAAAAAAAAAATTGCAAATTAGCCTTAACCCTTTGAGGACCCTGTTAGCAGCAAATTACCATCTTCACAATCACCACGTGTCATCGTGTCATTCGGTAGAGGGAGAACGCTACAAAGATACCTGAAAACACACTTTCTGTTCTGCCATTCAAGCATCGAGTGCTAGATAGATCAGATGAAACTGTTTTTACAGAAATTTGGCGGGGAGGGGGGAAAAATCTCAGAGTCTCAAAGGGTTAAGCCGGGGCTTTGAGTGAAAGGGTCTCATTAAAAGGGCGAGTTGGGGGAGCGAACAGTCTCGGAGGAGCTGGGGGAGTAGTCCTCCGACTCCGAGTTGAGTTCCGGCGGAGCTGGCTGCGCCTTGTACCGGCTCCTCACATCCGGGTGGCGTCTTCGTCGGAAAACCTGCCTCTCCTTATCAAGAGCGGTGGTCTAGCAGGGGCATAAAATGAGAAAGAGGACAATTAGGCCGAGGGAAATGGCAAAACACACTCTAGAACTTTCTGAGGTTGGAAAAAGTGCACTAGCCGAGTTCACCTAAAGTCCATCATAGCTCACTTTTGTTGACAACAGTCACCCCTCTTGAAGGAGCTCTCGGCTCCCCCTAAGTCCAGCTCTTTAGGGGACCTGGTCATGACATCAGCAGGCACAGGCAGGATGGATGATGTCTCGGGCTTGGCCTCTCCCCAGCCCTGCCCAGACTCCTGCTAGCTCCACATCTATCTCCCCCTGGTGGCTCCTAGGCTGGCCAGAGAACCCCCCACGTACACGGGAGCCCCAGTCCTGTGTGTGTGTGACAAGTAAGAAAGGCCATGGGCCACCTGGATCAACCCTGCAACTCAGGGTGGTTCCATAAGAAAGATGAAAGGTGATGCAATTGCCAGACCTGCAAACAGAACCACAAGCTCATCCTGTCCTTGTGCTACCTCCTCACTCTAAGTCATCTTATTATCCCTTGATGAGGGAGCGTGGCTGAATCTCTGGGATTGATTGGTTTAATTTTAATGAAACCAATGCCTGCAATGGAATACTGCTTTGAATGCAATGAAATCAGATGGAAACCTTCCCACGATTTCACTCTACAAAGTTCATTTTCATCGTAGTATGTGGTAGTTTTATGAAATCGAGATTCGACTCCGTAGCTATTCCAATTCCAGGTCTCTGAGGAAACCTCAGATGACCTCCTGATTGTGTGATCGGCCTGTAGCTCTGGAAGTTATTACGACATCAGCATGGGGGCAGCATGACTTCATCACAGATTTAATGGGAGTGGGAGGAACTGGGTGGTTACAGGGAAACCTTACTCAGAAAGCAGAAGAGCAGGGACAAAGTCTGAAGAAAAATATAGAACACATATAAAAGTTGAAGGCATTCTTGTTTGAAAATCCCTCTTAAAAAGGACGTAGCCTGGAGGTTTTCTGCTTTTAAGAGATTACTTTTCCTCTACAGGGATATACACCACCATTTTCCCTCTTGAAAATTTACTGTTACCTTCTTCAAAGAACGGAGATAAATTTATAGCAAGCCTGGTTCTGAGAACAAAGTGAAAACTAAGCCCCTCATACAATTGCGGTATAGCATTAGAGCAATCTTAGATCTAAAATAGGCAATCAAAGTTCCAAAATGAAGTAATAAAGAGAGAAAGAGAGGCAGTGTGTAGAATCAGGGCAGTAAATGGCTTCGTTAGGCTGAACTGCTCTACTTTAAAAACTGTCCACACACTGAGTAACAGTGTTACAAACCAATAAGGGAGATAAACTTTAATAATTCCTTTCTCGTTTTACTAGACTGTTAATACAATGATTCAATAACTGGGTCGTTGAAATGTCTACCTTTGATTCTTCTACTTCTTGAATTTTTAAGGACCCTTATATAGTTCTTGGTTTTATACCCATTGATTTTATGATATTTTCGGCATCATAAACCCAAATTCCTAACTGTATTTAAAACATTGTAAAGTTACAACACATGGTATTTTGCTTTCAAAGCAAACTGAAAATGCTCTGTTTGTGTAGAGTTGAATGTTTGTAAAAAAACAGATGTCTATTTAGTCTGCCTTACATAAAAAACATTCTGTAGTTAATCCAAGGGTAATATAAACTCTTCCCTTGGCCATAAAAAAAAAATCTTTCTATTTCCACCTTCTTGAGAAAGAAAAAGAGTCTTTGGCATTGGACTGAATCCTGACTTGTGAACAGAGGCAGTCAGCTGTGGGGAAGGGAGGCGCATTGGGCTGGGGTCAGGAATTTTGTTTCCTGCCTTGACCATGGCCAGCACATGGCTGTGTGAATCATTCACTCAGGTCCTGCACCAGTTAAATAAGGAGCAAGAATAATTCCTTCCCACCCTTATAGAGCTGCTAGGGGAAAACTGGATGTGCAAAGGCTTTCTACACAACCAAGACTCCCAGAAATGTGAGGTGTTCTTCTTTTCTTTACAATTTGATGCAAGATATTGTTGTAAAATCGAATAACTGCAGGTCAGAGGAAAGCAACGCAATCAAAGCCCAGATTAGAACTTTACTCAGAGGGCTTTCCCTCCCTCACTTTCACTGGTACCTTCTTGATATTTATCTCATCTTCCCATAATCTATTGAATTACTCCAAGTTACACCCTTGGCTGCAGCCACTGAAATATGCCATTTCTCCACGCATACCATAGTCCAGTGTATGCAGAAGTTGATGGCACTTAATGTTGAGCTCATGCTTGCATGGTTCCAATATCCTCATTTTCACCTTTATTTCTGAAAATCCTTCCAAGGACAATCATATACTCTTCCTCACTTGTCCCTCTGCCTGGAGAGCCCTTGCCCTGCCCCTGTTGAGGCAGTCAGTTCCGCCACTCTTGCCTGTTTCCCTAGTTAGTAGCTTTCTGAGCGTTCACCTCTGTAGATGAGAACTCAAATGCACCTGAGCTCCCAGGTGCACTGTTCCCCCGTATCCTCAAGGCACTTATTCTTGGAAACATATCATGGTCATGAGCACGTGTCATGGAATAAGGGTTCGGTGGTCGTCTCTATTGGATTTATGGACACTAGAGTTGAAGGAGGATTTAAAAGCATTTTTGTTCAATGCTCTGCCTTTACAGGCAAAGAAACTGAGGCCCAGGCACATAGAAAGACTTGACATACTGTATCACTAACTAGAAACAGAACTCAGTTCTTCTCTTGCACAATTTGCTCTGAAGTCTATTGAAGCAGGATGAACCGGAGTCACTGCACTCCATCAGTTAACCCCTTCTCCCTTCCCACCCACGTGAGCTGGGGAGAAGATGGTGACCACAGGTGGCATCAAAAGCCATCAGGCATTGATGATCAGAGAGACTTCTTTTCGGAATAGCAAGCAGGGGTCCCTGTGTGTGTGGTCCCATTCTAATTTTGGGGGCTTGTAAACTTCTAGGAAGACCTGGGTCTGATGACAGAGATGCAGTTTCCTATCCACCCAGGTCCTTGTAATATTCTCCAAGGCTGTAACTAATGTTGAAGGCTCCCAACTGACTTGCTCTCAGAGATGCTCCAGGGGCATCACAGTTTTCTCCTCCCTGGGCCCTTGCTCACTCTGCTTCCAGAACTTATTTTAAGAACTTCTTTGTTTTCTGTTCCCATCACAATCTAGCACTGCTATCACTGCACATGCTGCCTACACCATAAGTGACTCTAATTAACTGTTTTTCCTGCCACAGCGTGGACTCTTTGGAGGACCAAGATCAAGTCTTGGACATCTTCTCTGTGCTTTGCACAGTTCATTGCACACCATAGCTATTCTATGGACTCTGTTGCTTTTGAAATATGGGAAAATACAACAGAGGTTGTCTGCTTCTCCCTGGAGCACCCATCCCCACTCCATCCTGCACACAGCTGAGAGGTCAGTTTCCACAAGGTCCAATTTATTTATAACTCCTCATAAAGTCCAACTCCTTGCCCTGTCTTTGCTACGTGCTTACGATAAAAACTTCTAGTGTCTATTTCCTGTAATGACTCAAAATGATCCCATGACATCAGTAGACTGATTATCGCTTTCTATCAGACACTTGATTTTCTAGCATGGCATCATTTACTCTGCCTATGGTTAAACAAAGCTTAAGTTCCCTTGGACACCTCCCCAATCCTATGCTCTCTGATTCCAGTGAAGGTGATCTTACCCAGAACCCTGGGAGTGGGGCAGGGGTGAGCTTGTGACCCAGGAGTGCACCTGAGCTCACTGCGTTCCCCTATAGTCACAACTGGTTCAGGGCAGGTGCACCCCACCCTGTCAATAGGACACATTGACACTTTCTCTGGGACTTCACATTTACAGTGAGTCCCAATTTTGATGGAGCTGCTTCTCATATCTTGGTACCACCAGAAGCCCAAGACTAAAGCCAACACAAGGAGGCAGAGTTGAGGATGGAGAGAAACCAGGCTTTGACTGAGTGCTGAATCCACCCATCACTGAAGCCAGGCCCAACCTGTGGACCTGTCAGGTTATGTGAAAGAATAAATTTCCTTTTTGCTTAAGCCAGTTTGGTTTGGGTTTTCTTCACTTGCCATAAAAACAGTTACCACTGACCTATCTCTGCATGTACTTTAATCATTCTCACCTCCACATATTGGCTTACCAACTTGAAATGGCCTCTCCTCCTCTTTGCCTACTCAAATTTGTTTATTCTCCAAGACTGGATCAAATTTTACCTCCTGTATCACACTTTATCTTTCTAAACTCCTCAGGCAAGAATTGTCTCCACCAAACTTTTGGCACTATATTGATAATTGACCTCCTATTATCTCTTCTTTGCATATTTCCTAAATACCATGTAAACTCCTCTAGGGTAGAATTTGAAACTTCTGTGCATTTTCCAGAATGCTTGGCAGACTGTGGCACACATATTAGGCATGTATTAAATGTTTCTTAATACAGAATTATTTTAGGAGATTATATATTTTCTGAATAACAACAAAAAATAGAACCTGAGGCAACTCTATAATACAAAAGAATAAGAAAATATTGAGTTAAAAATATTGAGTCAATATTTAAGAATACAATTTATGTTTCAAATATTTATGTGAGATAAAGTTAATGTTCTCTTATGCTTATGCATTTACCCATTCAACAGACACTTATTGTGGTCCAAGTTCTTACCATGGTAAGTCCTATCATATATAATATCTTTAGAATTTTAATTGTGGCTACAAAATTAACTTGACTCTAAAATATGTGTAGTTCATCTTTTATAACTGACTTCTGTAGCTCCCATAAGCATTGCAGGACAGATGAATTCAGCAAAGAAATAGACTATATGCTATGATAGAATTTTTATAAGGTAAAAAATATGTAATCCAACTGATAATTGACCCCTACCCAAACAAGAAAGGTATTTGAAATGTAATTTATTCTCTTAAGTCTTGCATCAGAAATTTAAATTCTGGGTCCTTTCAACTTTCTGAAAGGCAACTTTACTTTTTATCAATCACAAAAAATTCCCAGATGTCAAGCAAATAGGGTCTCACCTCCTTAATGCCTATCTTTGTAAAGTAAGGACATCCTTAGGCACTGGCTTGATGACCCATTAACACTTACGAATTTCTAACAGATTTATTATTTTATTAGTTATGCTTTCATGGTTTGTAGCTTTGTTGGAACTTTCATGAATGGGCTTGCTACAGAATTTCCCAAGTGTTTCCTTAGAAAGTTACCACTTCATTCAGAGCTCATAAGAGAATCCGAGGAGTGCATTATCACATTTTGGTGTTAATGATCAAAGGTTAGAGGTGAGCAAGAAATCTCTTGATATTCTGGAGTTGACCAGGGGTAACCAAAGCTGAAGCTGTAACCCAGTCACTTCAAATATGTACACAGTAGTGATTGCTATACTGGGTACGGGGTGAGAGTTAGCAACCTTGGCCTGGGGGAACTTTGTAAAGGGAACACAGTTGATAAAATAAAATGATATAGGCTGGGTATGGTGGCTCATGCCTGTAATCCTAGCACTCTGGGAGGCCAAGGCGGGAGGATCATTCAAGGTCAGGAAACCTGCCTGAGCAAGAGCGAGACCCTGTCTCTACTAAAAATAGGAAGAAATTAATTGGCCAACTAAAAATATATAGAAAAAATTAGCCGGGCATGGTGGTGCATGCATGTAGTCCCACCTACTCAGGAGGCTGAGGCAGGAGGATTGCCTGAGCCCAGGAGTATGAGGTTACTGTGAGCTAGGCTGATGCCACAGCACTCTAGCCCAGGCAACAGAGTGAGACTCTGTCTCAAGAAAAAAAAAAAAAAAGAAATAAAATGATATGGAGAAAGGTATTAATACAAACCTGTCCTAACCAGATAAACACTGCATATTCCTACCTCAATTATAACCCTTGGTTATCACATAGCCCTTAGCAGTTGCTAGATCAAGTATGAAAACAGAGGAACAGTCGAATAATGCCAGTTATCTCAGCAACTCAGGGCTGCACATGTGGTAGCTGGAAAGCTTGCAGAAATCAATCCCCACCATGTTTTGGTGCCTGCCGTGGCACCCGGTGTCCCTGAATAAAAGGTAGTGCTTGCCTATCGTCAGGAGATTTATTCCAACGATGACTACGTCTAATGAATTTGGCCAGTGGCCTCTTCTGTTGCAGTGAAAAGACACTATCCCTCCATGTATGCTCAGATATTTTAAGTCCTTATTGCTGACATCAAATTTGGAAACCAGCATAAATATGAATGAAGTATCCATCTGGTAAATCTGTGCAATGTTAAAAGAAAAACATAGCATGGAGGAAGAAGGTCAGGAATAAATCAAGAGTACGAATTGAGGCACTGGCTTTGATTTTGCCAGTCTGGGTCACCCCATACTTCTAATGCTTGTCTTGTCTGGTGGCTTTAGCTTAATCCCCTTGGAAGCAGCAGTAGGTGGAAGTCAGGAGAATTAGCTTTCTGTCCCAGCTCAGTTAATTATGTGACTTTGGACATGTTTTCTAACCACACCGAGCCCCAATTTCCAGGTCCACAGACTGAAGGGGCACTACTGTGCATTGATCCCCAGGGAAACTGTCACCTGTGAAATTCTATGAATATGCTTAATATCACCATCAATCTACTGTAATGGGTTATGTTTTTCTCTTAGCAAACAATAGGCCTTAACGGTCTATGGACCAAAAAAATATTTCTGTTCTGCAAGATGTACAGGATTTGCAAGGGACGTACCTCATTTTAGTTGTGAGGCCATGTTTTCTGTCATGGCAGTAATTATTGGATTTAAGTAACTGCATTTTTCAGAGGCAAACGTTGACTGCTTTTCCTTTTTTGCTTTTCTTAATTTATTGCTAGCCATCACAAATAGTCTTCATTTCATTAATAAAAGAACATTATTGTGCATTTTGCCTTTTAGCCCATCCATTATTCATACTACCTAGGAGACTGAACCGGGGATGCAGCTGCTGGGGCATTAATCTCAGGAACCCTGTCTCTTGCTAACCCTCACTCTGCAGGGCTAAGTTACGATTTGCTTGCCATTTTGGAAATGTTTTGCTTGCTAGTAAAATTAAACTGACAAATCGATTGCAATATCCACCCTTCTCATTTTATTGGGATCACTGTCATGCTTACTAGGGGTCTGTTTTCTTTTGCTTTCATATCCTCTTGGTGCCTGGCCAGGAACTGCACGGAATCTGGAGACATAGCATGATTTTTTTTTTTCTTAAACTAAAGATGATCATTAAAATGGCAAAAAGACGCATTTCATGGAATGCAACTGAGTAGCCTTCCAAGCTGCTTTCTAGGTGTGACTATCTTCAATATTATTCCCCATTTTTCTGGGAGAGTTGACTCTACACTTCTGCACCACTAATCTTAAACGTACGCTTCTCTTGCTGACCTGGTTCTTAATAGCGTCTTAAATTGGCCTAGCTCTGCGGTGGGTTTCTGATGGCCTCCCGTCAGAGAGTTAAAATTACAGCCAGTTGGTGGGGGTTGAGTTCAGGCTTCTGAAGTTCACGTGCTTTCTCTATCCAACAGCCCCTGATTTTCTTATGGAAGCTCAACTAAGCTGCCATGTTGTTTGTTCATCGTATTAGTAAACTAAAGAACAACCACAGGCATAGATTGTCTTAAGAAAGTGACGGAAAATTTGTACTTTCTAAGAAGATAAGTTGGGGGGTAACTTCTTTTATTGCAGAAACAATTTTAGCTTTGCCAAAAGGCTCACTCCTGGGTTGCTAAAAATGGGATGTTATTCCAGAGCATCTCATATATGATTCAATTGTGCAAACTTTCATGTACCCCAAACTCTTCAAAAACACATCTATCCTGAAAAGCAATGGAAGTCCCTTCTTTGGAGAACGCAATCTTGTATTCAGTAACCTAACAAATATTTACTGAAAGCCTACAATGTGCCAGGCATTCCACTAGGCAGTGGAGATGCAGTTTTAAACGAGCCATGTCCCTGTTCTCACGGATTTGTTCTCTTATAGAGGGTGCCTTTTGATTTGGACACATTTTCCCCCTAGAACGAATCTTAGAAAACCTTTTCTGGAGAGGGCCAGATAGTTATAATACTTTGGGTTGTGTAAGCCATTATGGTTCTCTGACACAGCTATTCAACTCTGCCTCTGTAGGCCAAGGCAGCCTAGATAGATTGTAAGTGAATGTGTGACTGTGTTTCAATGAAACTTTAACAAAAACAGGCAGTAGGCTAGAGCTGGCCTGTTGGCCATGGTTTGCCAATCCCTGCCCTAGAGGATCGCATTCTAAACTTACACTCCATCAGGATTTTTGACTATAAGTGCCTTAGGTGAAATTTAATGCCACAAATGCTCACAAAATTATATAGCATATAAGTTACTAAGATGTTTACCCTAATCAGAGCATCAGAAAAGTCCATGACTCTATTTTAATAACAAATGCTTCAATCTGGAAAGAGATCAGTTTTCCCGGGAAAATCTGCCTCTACTATGGAGTGGGTGATTTGCTCTTGGAAGTGAGGGGAACAGAAAGCAATTTTTTTCTGAGTTTCTTTTGTGGGCTGAGCTCTGTGGAAGCACTTTTGCACAAGAAGCTCATCTAATCCTCACCCCAGATTTGGAAGGTGGATAATACTTTTCTCCGTTTTATGGATGGGGAAATTGAAAATCAGAGAGAGAATGTAACCTTGCCCAAGAACACTGCAGGAGGTGGGCTGGGCTAGTTCCAAACCCAGGTCTTCTTGACTCCAAAGCCACATTCTCTCCAATTTTCAAGACTTTTTAATTTCCCAAAGTGCTATGTGTTTTGATGTGTATGTGAGAACTGCTGTTTAACTTTAGCATATCGCTATTTACTTTCTTTATAAGATGCGTGCCGATACTTACAATTCTTTATGTATTCTCTCATACGCGTTTACCCCTGATAAAGTCTATATCATATCGATGCACATCACTAAGGAACATTCCACCAACTAGGGCAGGAGTGAATACACAGAAAAGAGTGGAGATGTTTACTTTTAAACCAAAACTAGAGAAAGAGATTCTGAAGCAAGGTCAGAATAAATATGACACCACCTAATTTCCAGATAATACAGAATCATCAAGAATCTCAGGAAAATGTTAAAATCTCACTTCAATTTACACTCAATGAGTAAGACTTGGAATGCCATGGTATTTTGTCATTTCTAGTAAGAAGTAAGTTAAATCTTTAAAAGACACATGTATGTCATTGGAATCTTCTGTTAAGGGACCTATGGAAACAAAACGAAAATAAAACCTCCGACAGTGAGCAACCTGTTTGACTTGGTAAAATGTAACTCGGACGGTTCGCTATTCTTTCGATGACCCCCTTGGTGACCTTTATGCTGCCATGGCACAGGTATCTCGGTCACCTTTTGAGTCTCTTGTCCTAATAATTCACTCTAGGGTGTCAAGATAAAACTGCAAGACCAATCCTTACTACTTTCCCGAGATTTCTGTCTCATTGCAGTTTAAGTGGTTTTGACTAGTTTAAATCTGTGTCTTTCCTATGTGCTAAACTTAACCTCCCAAACTTCCTTTTGCAGAGGGAGCCTCAGGAGGGGGTGGGTGGGGTGGCTAATCCCTTGCTAGAACACAGGCATCTGCCCTTCCTTCTGGCAATGCCTTGACACTCAGCAGGGACTGAGTTCTCACCCTGCCGAGCAAGGCCAAGACAACTTGCCACCAAGCAACCCGCAATGCACTGCCACTTGCCGTGTGCATTTGGGGGCTCCTGGCCAGGGCAGGCCCTGGAGCCCTTCTGCTCCTCCCTGGCTTCCACGGGAACAGTTCTTTCCAACCTGCTCTGAGCAAGATGCATTTAACTGACCCCATTCCTTTTAACAACCGAGCATGACAGCTTTTAATAGCCTTGCAGAGACGGCACACGGCTGCCACCGCTCTGCCTCATTACTCACTGTTTCGGGATGGTGCTCGAATCCAATATGCACATTTGAGTCACGTCATGCCGGGGAACTCAACCACCCTTTTGTCCTAGCTCACCTCCCTGTTTTATCTTATTTAGCATTTTTAGCTTATGTCTTGTTTTGATATTCGTGTTATTTAATTGGGTTACCCAGTTCTGGCTGGTGCCCTGTCCTGCATGCGGAAGATGCGGCATTCTCCTCCCTGGGCTGCTATTGGCTGTAGCACCTGCTGCAGTGACAGCTTCACTTGGGGGGAAAGGTAGCAATGTGTGTGACCGTGTCCCCTTTGAATAAGGACATATTTCCAGGAAAGGTGACGGGATGTAAATGTTTTCCAGTGGCTTGCAGCAGGGGAAAATGATGGCTTCTTGGGCTAGGAGGATGTAGAATGAGCCTTGCGAGCTCATTCCTGGGATGGGGTCCCTGCTGGACTCCAGGTGACAGGAACAAAGTCTCCTGGATAAATGGGCCAGGCGGAGAATACTGCTCCCCTGGAAGCAGCTCTCTGTTAAGAGGCAGAAGAAAGGAGGAGAGAAAGAGGAAAACGGACCCCCACTATTTCTCTACAATCACTAAAAAGACAATTAAGAGGGTTATGCCGATTCTGGGCACCCCGAAAAGATGGCTTTTTCAGCCTGCGTGCTCTGATGTGAGCTGCTTTACAATAAAAAGCAAACATGACTCCCAATCGTTCTGCTCAGAGTCGTGAAAACAGCCACGAGCACTCTAAACACAACAATGGGGCGTGGGGATGTTCGCCTGTAATGATTGTTTATGTTGGAAAGTTGGCTGCCACCGCGGTTAGACAAATGCTCCTACTTCCGTGGAGATAAAAGGCAAGCATTTGCAATCAGTGAGGAGAGTGTGTTCGTTCTGGGGCTAAATGGCATTATAAAACTTCCTAATTAAGCATATATGCCGATGAGTTTTTAGCATCATTTCTCCAATTTAGCAGCGCATACTGGGTGCGCTGTTTAGCGCGGCATTAACTATAAACATTGTTGTTACTGCCCCCAGCTGGAAAACAGAGCAGTTTATGTGCGGAAGAAAAAAGAGATTATTTCCCATCTGCTCCTGCCCATTATTCAGGGATGTGTCATTTTGTCTGCTGATGGGAGCCAGCACCAGGATTTTAGTTAAATGGCCTTTTTATACGTGGCTACGTTTATTAATTATTGTGTTTCCTTGGTGTTTTGTGCCCGCCCTTAATCCTACAAATGAAGTAATTTGATTTTCTAAGGGTTTTGTCTTTTTGCAAAATTAGATGAACTTCTATGTGTAATTTTTATGATACAAAGATGCGCAACTGTAATTAGACATACTTGATGGCTATTTTTAATTGTATATCAACTTCACACATATATATCTGGTTAATATGCCTGAGGTTAGGAGACATACAATTAAAAAAGGATGGAGCATGGTGTGATTCAATTTATATAAAGTACAAAACCAGCCAAAGCTAATTAATGTGGATAGACTCTGGGGTCAGTGTTTACCCTTGGGGCGAAGCGAAGGGCTTGAGGGGGGTGCCTCGTGGGGTGCTAGAATGTTCTGTGCCTGACCTGGGTGCTGCTTTACAGGGGCACGTTTAGTTTGTGAAATGTCATGGAGCTGCACATTCATGCTATGTGTGCTCTTCTGGAAGTCTATATCCTTTCAGTAAAAGGTAAAAGATGGATGAATTATCCTCCATGTTAAAAAATCTAAAGCAGAGTCGGCACAAAGGTGAATAATGATTCACTCACCCTCCCCCCTCCACAAAAAGGTAAAAAGTAAAGCCAAGTTCTTTCTATATCTATAAAGCTAATTACTTAGGTAAATAAAAAGGCTGACGTGCAACTCCTACATGCATATCAAGGGAGAAGATACAAATAGCCTTCTCTGTAAACATGACTTTAAAACATTTTATTGAGGTTTGGGTGTTTTCTTGTTTGAAGTGTTTGGAAATTATCATGATCTTAGTATAACTGCATCTGGATCTTTTGTCAAGGTGTGCCCTTTTCTGCTTTTTTTTGTGGCCTTTGTTTAGAGTGTCTAATTACAGAAAAATAATTAGGGGTAATAATTGGGGGCTAAAATTACATATATATGAAATATATATACATATACATCACATATGCATATATATTTTTTTCTTTTTTGTAAAACTTAGCAGTTTCATCCATGAAACAATGTCAGGCAGCCACTACGTTACTAAAGACAGGTTCCATAATTTGGAGAAAACAAATGCCAAAACCAGTGGAATTTTTTTTTTTTTTTTTTTTTGGCAAATGCTGAGACTCAGAGCTTTACCTGGAGATCATTTCAGAAACATTAAGACGGAGAAAACAAGTTCCCTAGGACTTCTCAGAGTTCATTTC
Organism: Microcebus murinus; assembly: GCF_040939455.1. Classification (NCBI taxonomy): domain Eukaryota; kingdom Metazoa; phylum Chordata; class Mammalia; order Primates; family Cheirogaleidae; genus Microcebus; species Microcebus murinus. The sequence continues at coordinate 69,913,220 of NC_134116.1, read as the reverse complement.
TCAAACCATCAAAAACCATCCTGCTTGTGGATAACTTAAAGAGACACAAACAATGCCCCTTGAAGGAAATGCCAGGACAGTTGACTGGAATAGAAAACGATTGGATAGAATTCTTAACCCAGTTAGAAAAAAATCGATACCTCCCATAGTCCCTTTTGCTTGAGCAGATAAGCCAGCTAAGTAATCTGACAGTTACATAATATTGAAAAATAAATTCATGCAAGAGCTAGTACATAGAAGGATTTCCATGGGGAGAGAGGTAACAATAAAACGAAAACAAAACAAAAAGGTGGAGAATTTGAAAACACAAGCTTACCAACACACACAATGCATTCTTATAGCCCATTGTACTTTGAGGCGCTTCTACTACTAACGTGTAAATGCATTGTTTTCATCCATCTAATCAGGTCAAGGTTGGGCTTGATGACTTTAAAATGACAGTATATACTTCTATAGCACATAACACTAATGTGCTATTGTTCTTCCATTTGTTAAGGGACAGAAGAGCACCGGAAATCATTGTTTTAATTAGCAACATCAGGAAAAATGCTTTGGCATTAGCACTAAATATACTGTCCTTTTAACCGGAAGGAAAATTGATACTGAGCATGTGCAATGGAAAGAAAGCTGGCAAATGTCAGTGTGAATAATGGGTGAAAAAAAGGAATGAGGGGGTGTGGCATCTCAATCAAGATTAAAATGAAACTGATAAAGCAGCATATGGACTGGATAACAAATCAAAAGCATGTTTATCCACCGAAGGAACTGGTTAATGGAGACTGCCAGCACGTTGCCATGGAAACACTGACTGTTGAGCTGCACCATCTCATACCTTATCCAATACATTCCTGGTTGTTGGTAGTAGTCCAAAGACCCTGATCTCTTGATGGTAAACCCGTGGTCCAGCTGAGCAGAGAGAAATGGGGGCAACTCAGTGGATCAACATTGTGCTAAAAGAATTAAGACTCCAGACCAAGCTGTTCTGCATTGACTATATATGTATCTATAGTTACGATGCCTCTTCTGCAGGGAAACTAGCTAATATCCTAAATCTTCACATTGAAAATAAAGAGGCAAGAAAAGACACTAATCCCTCTTGAATATCTCGTAGGCCAATTTGTTAGAATAGATCTAGTTTGTCAAACAATTTTTTGAATGCACATTTAATCGTGGCCTTTCAATTTCTAAAGATATAAACACCTCTTCATACGGCATAAAATGGAAAATGCTTTACAATTAAATAAAGTACTGAAATAAGCTTTAGCCACCTAAGAGAAAGCAGATTGGACCCCCAGAAGTATTACCCCATAAGGCTTAAATTTGAGGGCTTCAAAACTATGAAATGAAAGAGGAAAAGAGTCAGGTTTTGGAACCCCACCCATCACAGCAATTTGAATTTCTTTCTTTAAGAGTTAATTCTTCAAAAACAGAGCTACTCTTAAAGGTGAATCTTAATTACATTTCTCAACTAAAATGATATAATATAAAACAGTCAATAAAATTTCTCTACGAAAATATGGAAAATAAAATTAAACAAAAATAGTTTTCACTGTATATTAAAAAATGCATACGTATAGTTAATTGCTTATGATTAACAAAAAGGACAATAAATAAAACACAGGATACATTCTTAAAGCTGTTCAACCTGGAATAAGATGTTAGCCTTTGGCTACCTGGGAATAAAAGATTCAACCCCAAAATCTGAAGAACAGTAATCATGCTGTATGCCCGCTTCCTCATTCTGCCTGTGACAGGATGCAACTTGCACGCTTTCCTTTAGAAAGAGGCTCATGAGTTCTTTCAAGTGCGGTACTGGTGTGATGCTGATGACAGTTTCTACTTCTCAATTCACAAAGGCATCTCAAAAACATGCCAGGGCGCCAGGCATTTAAACTAAAAACTGCTTGGAGGATTTGGTGTTCTGATTATAAACTAGGCTATCCCAGTGTTCATGGAAAGCAATGTGAGGTTTTAATCTTTTTTAAAATGTGTGTTTTGTTTTATTTAGGGAAAAAAAAAAAAAAACCGAAGTGCTCTTGCTCTCAGGAAGATGAAGGTGTGCGCTTGTTTTAGTCCACGGAGACAGCTACTTAGTAATTAGCTCTCTATTGCCATCTACAGGCAAAGTGTCATATACCAGGGTCTCTCGTTTTAGAACTAAGCTTCCCAGTATCACAATTATGTGCATGCTGATTAGTATGGATTTGTTCAATTAGATTGAAATGCTCTATTTGCATGAGCAAAATGCAAAAGAAGAACTTTAAAGCATTAGGAAAATTATCGGTTAAAATAATAAACAGCATTAAATGAGGAAAAATAAATTGGAACTGACATCTTAGTCATCGGTTCTTCATCAAGCTGAGCAAATCTAATAACGCCTCTCTCTCCTCCCTCGGCTCTCAAAAAGTCCACCGTTAAAATGTCATCTCTAATCCATTTTATGTCTATAAATTGCATTTTAATAACCTTTTGTTTCCCTTTCTCTCTCTTTTTTTTTTAATCCCCCAACTACTGGGAAAGGCAGCAGAGGGGCAGTGGCGTCTTAGAGAGGCAGAATGCTGCGGCTCTAAGGACAGCAATGGCTTTCCACTTAATCACATGGCTTGACCTAATGTCAGCGCACCTCTCCTCCTTCCAGGAGGACCGGTGCTCCCTGAGAGCTTCCAGCTGGTAATTACTCTCCTAGCCAACTCGAGGCCCTCTTGCAACCTTCAGATAAAGTTATCATTTGTCCTTTCTTTGGTCTTAATAATGTAGCGGGTGGGAAGCAGAGAGGGGAAAAAAAAATGACAACATGAACAAAAACCACTTTGGTTCAGAACCATGAATACATGTTAAACTACACTCATGTCATAAATTACACCTGTGAATAGAGGCTGTTGCTTATGACAGTATACTATTTTTTCTTTTGTCATTCTAAGATAGAAGAACTGTCACAGATTTCTTTAAGATATCGGTGATCTCCAGCAGGTAGTTAGCTTTCTAACTAAGGAAAGGGAAGTACCAGTTAAGAACTAATGTTTAATTGATTTCCTTAAAAAAAAAAAAGACACTGTATTCTAAATGGTATTTTAAAAAAATTTTAGGTGGCATATATGATAGAGGAAGTTTAAAATAAAATACATTATTTTATAGGCTCAGGGAGATCATATATGACTAGGAAAATTCTGCCTGAATAAAATTTGTGCTGAAATCAGTTTTTTTCTAGATCTATCAAATAAAAGTCATTACTGTATTATATCAATTATAGGGATTTTTGTGATGTGGGTGAATTATATAGTTTGATTAAATTATTAAATTATCAAGATATCCTCTACCTCCCACTTATATTCTCCCCCACAGCAGAATATTGTTCTTGGCAGTCAAACTTTTGCTTGAGTTGGAATATTATTTAATGCCAGGACTTCTTTCTTGTGATAGTACCCTGACACTTAATGTTTGCTCTTTAAGAATGGAAAAATTGTTACAGGATATAAACGAACTTATTCAATGTTATTCCTAAAGTTATATAACAAAGGCAGCCAAAATGGCCACTTTGGAATTCCCAGTCCTGCCCTGTAATTGGTGACCTCTCCCGGGTTCTTGTGGAGGGTAGAGACGTTCATAACGGAAAAGCATTCTGCAGAAGGTGCATAAATACACATATTATGGTAGAGCACTTTCTCTTGAAACAACCTCTGAAATTTACATTGATATTCTGTTTCATGCTTGAAATATTAACAATGGCAATTAACATGTGAATTGTACTATAGAGCTCATAAGGCACTTTTTAAGATATACTTTTCCAAAAACAGCCAATTATTTTGAATTTAAGTTGATAATTATTTTTTAAAAAATGTTTAGCGGATAAAGATTAAATAAGCACACAACTAATGCATAACACAGCATTACACAGCCCACTTTACAATTTATATTACCAGTTTCTGCAGTTTCCATGGAAAACATGTTAGTGAGGAATTTAAACTTGCATTTAAAACTGCATTCAAAGTAGTCCAATCATGACATTTAAGAAAAAAAAAATTAGTGGACCTTTGATCTTCAAATACTAACTGGAAGTGTTTTGAGATCCACTTAGATGAGGTTTTAATAAATTTATATGGATTAGGTTTTGGAATTTATCCAAGTTTGATTAAAATAGGATTTCCCCTCAAATATGTGTTATCTGTCAATTGGAAAACTGCCCTGATGCTCCTGCTCTTAGTCATTATAAGACTCCCAGAATACTGTGAACAAACCAATATTGAGCAACCAAGGCAAACTTAACCAAAGACTCATTAAAACAAAAGACCAAGAAAAAAGGAAAACAAAAAACGAAATGACAGAGGTGGAAAGGCATCCTCTCTAGCAGCTGCAAGCCCTTAGCAGTCCTTTTCATGGACAAGCGTGCTGGCAGTCCATTCCAAAAGAAAACGTTTTGGAATAGACTTATCTCTTGAATGAACAACGAAAACAGCATGTCTGGTTTAGTTGAGAATCACCATGAGATTGTTATTTGCAAAAATTACTGAGTGAGTATCAGCTCATAACAAAGAACACTGACCATCTATGGAAGACATGGAGGACAATTTACCTCTATGTTGAATTTTCTTAGAAAGAACTAAAGAGAGAGGGCAAGAAGAGCAACTTGAAATTTTAAAACCTCAGTGGCACTGAGGAACATCTGAAAGCATATCCATTTTGTTTAGCACCATCAATTTGCTCCTGTGCCAGTTACTCACACGCATGTAACTCACTATTAAAAGTGCTGAGAAACATGAAATGCACACAGTACAACAGCCTGTACGCATGCATTCGTACCATTTTCAAATTCTGGAAGCCCGTATCAAATATTTAGTAACCCAGATCTGGGACCAGTGGTATCAAATAGGTCACTTATTTATCTGTAGCTTCATCTGAAGCTCTAGCACAAACAAAAAAAGATAAAGAGAAAGGAAATAAAAACACCCACAGAAGCAATTAAATATTCAGTACTGCTCATGAGTGAGAGGTACTGTCAAATAGCATAAATACTTTTGAAAAAGACCACATCATAGTGTCTTGAGTTCTTTGTTTAGAAAAGAAAAACAGCTCAAGTGATTTTCACATTGAATATGCTGTTAAAATTTCCACACTCTGAGAAAAGAAGAAATTATTAAAAATTCAAGTAATCAGGCACTTGAATATATTTACTGTAGAATATGACACCAGGAAGTATGAGGTTTCATTATTCCTTGGCCCAATTTAATCTTTGCCTAGAGCTGCTATCAAATTGCATGTAGTGTATGTCTGCATGTATAGAACAGAAAAAAAAAAAAAATTCTTGTGCAGCTGCATCAATAAAATGGCGAATGTTAAAAGACTTTCAACTTTAAGAACAGAAATTTCTAAGGAGAACGATATCATGACTTAAGTTGGGTGTTCACAGCAATTCAATTTCACTGAAAAATCTTACTGTGTAAGCTTCCTGCTATGCTTTAGCTTTCGTTTAGGTCTAGTAGAAAGATCTGCAGTGTTCCAATCTCTCTCTGCAATGTTGCCTCCCTCGGCTTCCCTCCCCTTCTAGGTCCTGGCAAAAGGACACTATAAACTCTTTTCCTTAGAGCCAAAAAGTTTGCACTGGCACAGAGTCCAGTGCGGGGGAGGTTTTCTGCTTTAAAAAAATAAATCATGAAATTAATATATACCGCAAGACACCCTGGAGGTGTTGGATAATGGTGTGATGCCCAGGGAAGTGATCCGCAAAAACACGTAATATATATACACGCCCCATACCTCCTCTAGCGCATTAAGTGGTTGAGCTGTCTAAAGAAATGACCCATTCTGCTGTCTCTGGGTGGAATCTCCTGAGTAATGCCTGTCTCTTAGCCGGGTTGCTTTTAAAAATTATAGGTGGATATTTCAGATGCTTACTGCTATGACAGAAACTCCAGCTGCTGTGCTGTTCGGCTTGGGGCCTGTGTTGAAATGCTTCTTTATCTTTCCAGCTACTGACAGCTGATGCTCATTTTCTGGGAGGCCATCATCCTGGAGGAAAAAGAAAAAAAAAAAAAGAAAGAAAAGAGAAAAAGAAAAAAAAAATGAGATAAATGGAAATTGAAGCCCAAATCTTCTAGTCACAGGCAGTGATCTTAGAATTCATAAGATGTCAGATACAAACCAACCGATGTCTACTCATTAAACGCTGTTGTTGGAAGGACTGTTCCAAGATTTCATTCATTTCCACATCGGCTCTAAAATTAATTTACTCTGTGTCATCTGACCCTCAGAGGTCTGTTTCTAAATAATAATAATAATAAAACTATTTCTGTTTTTGGTTTCTAATAAAATCTATTTCAACCATGGCTCTAGGAACATATGTCAAAGAGCAAGGTAGTCTGGACAACCCAAAAGAAAAAAAATCAATATGAACATCCTCTTTTTTTTTTTTTTTTTTAATTTCTTCTTAGCTCATCATTTAGATGCCAAAGCCAAGGAAACTGGCAGGCCTGGGCTGCTGCATGGCCGTAAATAAATTCAGGCTTGTTCCACAGCTACTCAATCAGCCATTCTATAATCTCAGACGATCTTCCAGGCAGGAAGTTCTTCCCTAAATTCTAAACCCTCTTTGCTCCCTCCAAATCAATTGTTACTGTGACGTATTTTATACTGGAGCTCATTTTAACTAAGGCCTCTATTCTCTGCCGGAGCAATCTATGACTGAGGCTGGACAAATTGCTCTCTTGTACTAAATACTGTTAGAATAACAATAAACCAGGGCCGTAAGTATGTGTCACCACTTACTAGTCCATGATGAAAAGGCTGCATGATCCTTCAAGGCAGAGACTGTGTTTTGCTCCCTACAGAAACCCCAGTTCTTAGCATAGTGCCTTGGCACACAGTAGATGCTTAATAAATAATTGGAGAATAAATGGATGAATGGATAATAAAGAGTTTGTTACTAGCTGTTAAAACCAAAATCCTGGCAAGACCTTCCATGCCACTTGTCAGTTTTCTTTTGTCCTTCCTCTCCATCATTTTGCATGTAATTTCTTGGCTCCACCCGGGAAAGTAAATCTGCTCTTCCCAAGCATAACATGCTTGCTCTTTTTGCATGAGCTGGTCTCTCCGCATGGGGATTTTCAGCACTTGGCTATTCATTTATTCCATCCACATGAACTGTGTGTCTACACAGACCAGGCACTACAGCAGAACAGAACAGACATGAGCCCTGCTCTTCGGGACCAAGTGGGCTCTCTTTTTTCTTCAAACTTTGGGTTCGAATGACCTGTTCCAAGACAGTCTTTCCCAATTAAGCACAATTCATTCTCATGGTTCTTCTGTAAACCCCTAATCCTTTCTCATTATATAAGTTTGCGCTATTTATATTGTTTGGTGTTAAGTGATTTTATAAAGTCTTGCTCTTTGGTACCACGTCTTCCAAGTTTCCTGTAATCTTTAATGCAAACACTGGGTTCAGGGTCCTGCATTCAGCAGATATTGAATTTATGATATTCTTGGACTTACTGATTAGTGACTAGAAGAAGGAATAACTAATATGCTTATTAAGACACATCTGAAGCCAAGTCTGGAGGGAGGAGGGTGTACAGTGGGTGCAAGTGGGAAGCCGTAAGGCATGTTTGCCAAATAGAGTCAACCAATTTATCTCTGGTTAAGAGTTTATGTAGGAGAGTAAGGGCAGAGAAAGCTGAAAGAACAAGAAAAGATAGGCTGTAAATGAGTACTGAAAAGATCCAGGGATTGAAGTCTTAGTCTCAAATAGGAATAAAGCAAAGCTTTGTAGTAAGAGGGATGTAAGTGTCAGAGATGTAAATGACTACTCTCTCTTTACTCAGATATTTTTACAGTACACAATCCAGTTCCTGCCTCTGCAAGTGACACAGAAGCGGGATGATAATCACAAAGAATTAGGATTATGCCGTCCAGAGTTCTAGACACAAGAGCGGAAGTCAATAATGTATATAAAAAAAGCGAATGAAACAACAGGTCCCTGGGATTTAAGTCAGACAACAACTCTGGGAATCTGCTGGAATTTTTGAGAGTATTTAAACATTTGACAAGAGATGAAATGATGCTGCAAGTATCGTGCCTCTGGCTGAATGTGGGGTTCTGGCCGAAGGAAAGGGGCCACCCAGATGCGAACAGCAGCGCCCCACTGGCCTCACCCCAAGGTGACACTCGCCCTTCTAACTGACATCTCTTCATAAAGTCCCAGGCTATCTCGGGCAAGGGGGAGGGGAACATATCTGAGCTTTCGATCATAAGATAGTTTGAAAAACATGCTGGGGAAGCAATTCAAGGGAAGGTTTTTCTTTTTGGGATGAAAGAAACTTGAGAATATTTGTAGTCTTGGGTAAGAAGCTAGAGGAAGGGGAGCGTTAAAGATGGGAGAAAGGGCAGGGCAGGATGCAGGGCGGAAATGGAGCAGTTTGCCTTGGGGAGGTGCAGACTTACCTCTTTCTCCCAGACAAGATGAAACAAAGAGACACCAGAGAGACCTGTTTTGAGGTGTATGGGAGGAGAGTTAAAAGAGAAAGGCAGGGGAGGAAGGTGACATGAGGGTGCACTGTCACATGGCCCTGTGCTAACGGTTTACACACACGATCTCCTTCATCTACAGCCTATTGTCCGCCACCTGCACTATCAGGCCCATGTTGAAGATGAGCAAACTGAGGCTCAGCAAGGGGAAATCACTTGGTCAAGGCCACCCAGCTGGAAAGTGGTTGGGTCAGGAACGGAACCGAGTCTGAGCCTCTGCGTGCTTTCTCCCACGCCATGCTGGTCAGTCAAGAGCAGACCCTGGCATGGTGTCCGGCTACCAAAGGGCTGCACGAGTGTTAAATGAAAATACCCAGCGAAGCATCTTTTCCATGATGAAAAGTTGCACAATGGTGAGTGGGTATGAGAATTGAATTAGGAGACCAAAATAAATAAATAAATAAATAACACAAAACAACAAAAGCCAAACAGAACATTTGGACTGGACTTCATGGAGCCTGGGAAACATTTGAAGGTCAATAAAGGGACACTGAGCACGTCAGGGGCCTAGTGGAACACGGCTAGAAACTTCTACGGCAAGTAGAGGTGTCCACCAATCTGGGATGTGGCAACGTGGCCTGAAAGAGCCAGGCTCTGGGACCCTCTGTGCAGCAGGCAGTGCTGTGAGGCCTGGCTGGTGTTGGACAAGGCAGGCAGTCCCGCCGGGCCAGCGGTGTGGTCATGTGACTGGCACCGCTGTGTGTGCTAGCCTGGGGGCCATTATGGGCAAAGACAGCTGGGTTTCCCTAACAGCAGCCCCTACTTAACTTCCTGAGGGAGACCCATCTCTTGCTGAATAATCACACCTCCTTCCCCCTCCCCGCCATTGCCATCTTTGCCAGAAATGTACTGTTACCTGGCTTTCCCCCAACCCCGTCAGTTCCTGAGCTAGGAGTTTGCTTTCTTGCCACCTCAGCCTGGACGTCGTTATCATTTCCTGGCCCTGTCCTGGTCCTAATCTCCTGTCAAGGCTCCTGGCAACTCTTTCAGATCCTGGGACCTGGAGGTTAAGACTCCAGCTTTAAATTCCAATGAAGGTTTGAGAGTCCCTTGGGTTATTAGTTCACGTTGAAGCAATGCAAGTAGCGAAACAACTCTCACAAGTTGTCAGAGGTGCTTTCGACTTCATAAATCTTAAAATAGTTCAGGATTTCTTTCCCAGTGAAATAAGGTGTCTCAGCTGGAGTAGGTGACACACACACACACACACACACACACACACACACACACACACACCATGACAACGAAAAAGTCTACAGCATTTTTATATAAATTTTGAAGGCTTTCAGCATAATTGGATTAAAAGACATAAACAACTGGCTTTGCAGAGATCTAATCTCTACCTGAGCCAAACAGATTGATTATGGAGATTTAGCTAACTTACTGTCATGCATCAATAAAATAAATAGGGCCATTAAAAACATACATTTTTATATATACATCTTTATCACCATTATTCAGAATAGATTATGTGCCAAAAATGTGCTATGAATTTTCTAAACGTGACAAACCTGGCAGTATTTTACAAATAGTTATGGTATTATTACCATACGTTCTGGTTTGGGAGTAGTTTCTGAAGTTTGACACAGGCTGGTTGTGGTTTGAGGTTAGAGGTTTTTGATTTAGAAATTCCCATCCACCACTTGGCAGAGCATTGCAACTGACAAGAACAAAATTAGTTTGCAAAATGGAAAATGAACTCTCACTGCTGTCTGTAGAAGACCTCACCTCCCAATCTCCACGTTTCTAGGGGTTTCTGGGCCAGAGCTCCTCGGAGGCTTGTGGGGGCTGGAATGTGAAGTCACTCAGCGGAGTGAATTCCCTGCTTTCCTCCAGGAAACTATTCCAGGGGTCATGCTTTAGCAAATCCTCCCCGCCCCCCCTTGCAGAATTTTGGTTTCGAATCATGGATCTGGTTTTCAGGCTATTCGTTGCCAGACTCTCTTATTAGTAATATTTGTAAATTTATGAGAAGCAGGGCAATCTTGAGTGGTTTACTACCAGAGTATTCTAATTTAGTTTTAAACAATTCCAAATCCATTAGAGGACTTTTCAATAGCAGTTCCATTTCACATGCCATTGTTCTGTCCTTGGTTCCTGGTGGTTACCTGTCCTTGGTACCCAGCTGCACAGCACCCTCAGTCCCTGTGACTCCCTTCAGCACAGCCCTACGACTCCCTGTCTGCAGTTGGAAGGAAACATGAAGTAGATTAAGATCCATCTTGGAGCAAGGAGAGGACTTGAGATGCCCACATGGAAAGTGAAATTCCAGGTCATCATTTACAATTTATGAATACAGAGCAGTGGCTTATATATTATTACAGTGTCCTTGGGTTTCACTAAATTTCTACCAAATTCTACCAGCACAATAAGATGAATGCATACATATTTCTGTGTGCGTGGGGCTGATTTTTATTAGTTGGCATGAAATACCCTGGGAGATTATCCAGGCTCCTGATTTTTCTTCTTTTTCTTGTTGTTGTTTTTCTTTTTCAGTATATTGGCTTAGCAGTATCTTTCCAAAAGAGTAGGTGGGTGAGATAAAGGCAGTAAAATAAGATGTACAGGCTGGCCAGGAAGGTGAGGGGAAGTCTCGAACTGGCTAAATATCTACACTTGTCTTCTTTAAACCAGTCCCTTCCGCCAGGACAAAGGTTCTCAGACTTGGTCTCACATTATAATCATCTGGGAGCTTTTAAAAGTCCTGATTTCCAGATGTTGCTGTGCAGCCCACTAAACCAGAATCTCTGGGGGCCAAACCCCGGCCTCAGATCTGGAGCGAGAGACTCCACTGAGCTTCCTGCCGGGCCCCTTTGAGCCTCAGTTTCTTCATTAGTGAGAGCGGCAAGATAATTTGAGGTAAAACATAGACTAGGTAAAATGATAGCATCCTACAGCAGCAGCAGAATAACATGGGATAAGGCAGGTCAATATTTGGAAAATTAAAAATGTAATGACAGCAATGTATGTTTGAAATAGTATAATCATAACAATTTGATTCTAATTATAAATAAGAAATTGTTTTGGAAATGTCA